>NC_084557.2:38055691-38693191 GCF_033978685.3 Nerophis lumbriciformis
TAAAGACCTGAAAGTCTTTATATCAGCTAAAACCACCAATCTGTTTCACTGGATTCAGAATAAAACCAAATGCTGTCTTACCCAACAATGTTAGTATTTGAATATTGTTACTTGAAGACTTATTTATGGTAACAATTATACTGTTAAGAAAGTATTGCCTTATACTCTGCCTAAAATGAGAATGCATCATAATCAGTGGCGGCTGGTGAATTTTGTTTTAGGTGGGGCTGAAAGTTTTTAAACCAAACCCCTGTAGGGGGGTCATCCTCCCCCAGAAGATTTCTTTGTGATTTTCACATACAAATATTGAAGATCTTTGCTCCTTCTCAACAATGTGGTAATATTATTTTCATAAAATACAACCACTTCAAGATGGCGGCCACATTGCTCACGTCACAGCAACCAATGCTGCGTCTACTAGGGCCCTGACATCTAAAAAGTACAACTCTGTTCATTGTTTTGTTCATGTATTTATGTTTTTCATGTGTACGCACACATAAACCAGAGGTGTGGACTCGAGTCACATGACTTGGACTCGAGTCAGACTCGAGTCATGAATTTGATGACTTTAGACTCGACTTGACAAAATGTAAAGAGACTTGCAACTCGACTTGGACTTTAACATCAATGACTTGTGACTTCACTTGGACTTGAGCCTTTTGACTTGACATGACTTGCCACTTTCCCCAAAACTCAACAATTAAAAAGTTATTTGGGAGCGCTCCGTATCTTTCATTTTCTACTTGTCTGTCTATCTATCAGCGTGTTGTTCCTGTCAGCTGTTGTGCTCTCAGTGCAACAGCCAATTAAATTAGATCTACATTGTTTTCATCACACAGCATTAATCCAATCAAATTGCAGGAGAACCAATGAACAAGAGTTGTCCATCAACGTGCCTGTTAGAAACAATTATGCCAAAGTTGGTTTCGTTCGGGTATAAAAACTACGACTTGGTCAACAAAAAACAAATTGCCGTATGCAAATCACGCAGTTCGAATATTACAGACGGAGACGCAACAACTTCCAACTTCGTTCGACATTTGAAGTTGCACAAAGAAGGGTAAGTTTTGAATGTAAGATAACGTTTATTGGCTAAGTAACGTGACTTTTATTTGCTGTGTAGTTAAATCAGTGAGGCTGCAAACTCACTGCTAACGTTATAACCATAGACATCTTATAAGGGTACGGAGCATGGAGCGCTACTGCCTACTGGCGCAGACGAGACGTGGGGCCGCCATCTTGGAGTGGTGATCCGCTCCACTCAGTGCAATTCATTTGGCAGGAGCAATGAACTGTCAGCGCAATTAATTCATTTTACCTCACTGAATACCACTGATTTTCACTCCCTTTTTGTCATACGTGTAGCTATGATAACAGACACATGTTTTGGCGTGTTTTATTATTCATAGTTTGCTTAACAGTAATGTAATATTCTTATATGCTATAAGTGACCAGACGTCCGAGATCAAAACTGGGAATATAATCCCAGAGAAGGGGGAAAAAATGGTAAGCTATTTTAAAGTATATAGGGGCGGTATAGCTCGGTTGGTAGAGCGGCCGTGCCAGCAACTTGAGGGTTGCAGGTTCGATCCCCGCTTCCGCCATCCTAGTTACTGCCGTTGTGTCCTTGGGCAAGACACTTTACCCACCTGCTCCCAGTGCCACCCACACTGGTTTAAAAAAAAATGTAACTTAGATATTGGGTTTCACTATGTAAAAGCGCTTTGAGTCACTTGAGAAAAAGCGCTATATAAATGTAATTCACTTCACTTCACACTTCACTAAAGTTGAAGAAACAATATGATTAGGTTATATATACATGCGTATATCCTACATAAACAATGTATGAATACATTAGATATCTATATATCTTAGGAACCTATAGACAGAGGTGGGTAGAGTAGCCAGAAATTGTACTCAAGTAAGAGTACTGTTACTTTAGAGATTTATTACTCAAGTAAAAGTAAGGAGTAGTCACCCAAATATTTACTTGAGTAAAAGTAAAAAGTATGTTGTGAAAAAACTACTCAAGTACTGAGTAACTGATGAGTAACATATATACACACACACACATATATATATATATATATATATATATATATATATATATATATATATATATATATACATATATATATACATACATTGATATATACAGTATATAATTTATATTTATTTATTTTTCCGTTTTTGTTTACATGTTAAAGGTGATTTAATGAATATACATGCATGTTTAACACATAAAGATTCCTTTCTTTCATGAAGACAAGAATATAAGTTGGTGTATTACCTGATTCTGATGACTTGCATTGATTGGAATCAGACAGTAGTGATGATAACGTCCACGTTTTCAAATGGAGGAGAAAAAAAGTTCCTCCTTTCTGTCTAATACCACATGAAAGTGGTTGGTTTTTGGCTTCTTATTTGTCCAGCTTCCATATTCGTTTTTATACACTTTACAAGAAATACATTGGCGGCAAACTCCGTAGCTTGCTAGCTTGTTTGTGCTGGCTTTCGGAGACTCTTATTTTGAAAGCGCAGGCGCGATGGAGCGGCACTTTTATTGTGAAGACAGGAACTGTGAAGTCAGTCTTTAGGCTTTTGACGGGATGTACGGTTGAAATAAAAAAGGGTCTTTTTTCCTTCACACTTTTGATTGATTGATTGGAACTTTTATTAGTAGATTGCACAGTACAGTACATATTCCGTACAATTGACCACTAAATGGTAACACCCGAATACGTTTTTCAACTTGTTTAAGTCAGGTCATGTGACCCCTGGCTCTGTTTGATTGGTCCAACGTCACCAGTGATTGCATCTGATTGGTGGAACGAAGTGAACGTCACCAGTGACTGTATTTGTTGAAACGCAGGCACTATGAAGGTCTGTCCGACAGACCAAAACAAACAAAGCGTGCATTAACAGATCGATAAAAATTAGTAGCGAGTAGCGAGCTGAATGTAGATAAAAGTAGCGGAGTAAAAGTAGCGTTTCTTCTCTATAAATATACTCAAGTAAAAGTAAAAGTATGTTGCATTAAAACTACTCTTAGAAGTACAATTTATCCCAAAAGTTACTCAAGTAGATGTAACGGAGTAAATGTAGCGCGTTACTACCCACCTCTGCCTATAGACTGTATCTCTGTTGCTTCAGCAGCAGAGAGTTTATTCTGTCTTGACACTTTGTATTGATATTTTCTATTACATTCTTCCCTTAAATGATCATGTTTGCAGTGATTGTTTTATATGTATTTTTTTATGTAAGTCGCTTTGGATAAAAGCGTCTGCCAAATACTTAAACATATATAAACACCTGGAAGTCTTTATATCAGCTAAAACCACCAATCTGTTTCACTGGATTCAGAATAAAACCAAATGCTGTCTTATCCAACAATGTTGGTATTTGAATATTGTTACTTGAAGACTTATTCCTGGTTACAATTATACTGTTAAGAAAGTATTGTCTTATACTTTGCCTAAAATGAGAATGCATCATAATCAGTGGCAGCTGGTGAATTTTGTTTTAGGTGGGGCAGAAAGTTTGTAAACCAAACCCCTGTAGGGGCGTCATCCTCCCCCAGAAGATTAATTTGTGACTTTTACATACAAATATTGAAGATCTTTGCTCCTTCTCAACTCTGTGGTAATATTATTTTCATAAAATACAACCAATAGTATGTTAATGTTAAATCTTACTTGTGAAAAGTAATCCCCCGATTCCCATTTTCAACAGTCCACTCATTTGAGCAGGAAAACGCTGAACATCAGCCCGGCATCTTTGTTTTCTACCTGTCAACTGTCAGTTTAGGCTGCTCGCTGGCTCCTCATCACCACTTAAAGATGGTGGCCAAATTGCTCACGTCACAGCAACCAATGCTGCGTCTACTTATAAGTTGTCTATGGTTATAACGTCATTGCAAACACGGCAATATGTTGCGTCCACTCTCAGTTCGCTACCTTATTCATACTTTTTGTCAAGTGATTTTTTTAAGCAGGGTTGCATGAGGTACCGACACATAACGTTACGTTAGTCAATGTATCACACACAGTAACGTAACGTTAGACGGCTGTCAGCAGCACCGCGTATTTTAGCCACCTACAAAAAGACAAACATAGTCAAATAAAGGTCAGTTAAAATGTATACCATCCATCCATCCATCTTCTTCCGCTTATCCGAGGTCGGGTCGCGGGGGCAGCAGCCTAAGCAGGGAAGCCCAGACTTCCCTCTCCCCAGCCACTTCGTCCAGCTCTTCCCGTGGGACCCCGAGGCGTTCCCAGGCCAGCCGGGAGACATAGTCTTCCCAACGTGTCCTGGGTCTTCCCCGCGGCCTCCTACCGGTCGGACGTGCCCTAAACACCTCCCTAGGGAGGCGTTCGGGTGGCATCCTGACCAGATGCCCGAACCACCTCATCTGGCTCCTCTCGATGTGGAGGAGCAGCGGCTTTACTTTGAGCTCCTCCCGGATGGCAGAGCTTCTCACCCTATCTCTAAGGGAGAGCCCCGCCACCCGGCGGAGGAAACTCATTTCGGCCGCTTGTACCCGTGATCTTGTCCTTTCGGTCATAACCCAAAGCTCATTACCATAAGTGAGGATAGGAACATAGATCGACCGGTAAATTGAGAGCTTTGCCTTCCGGCTCAGCTCCTTCTTCACCACAACGGATCGATACAGCGTCCGCATTACTGAAGACGCCGCACCGATCCGCCTGTCGATCTCACGATCCACTCTTCCCCCACTCGTGAACAAGACTCCGAGGTACTTGAACTCCTCCACTTGGGGCAAGATCTCCTCTCCAACCCGGAGATGGCACTCCACCCTTTTCCGGGCAAGAACCATGGACTCGGACTTGGAGGTGCTGATTCTCATCCCAGTCGCTTCACACTCAGCTGCGAACCGATCCAGTGAGAGCTGAAGATCCTGGCCAGATGAAGCCATCAGGACCACATCATCTGCAAAAAGCAGAGACCTAATCCTGCAGCCACCAAACCAGATCCCCTCAACGCCTTGACTGCGCCTAGAAATTCTGTCCATAAAAGTTATGAACAGAATCGGTGACAAAGGGCAGCTTTGGCGGAGTCCAACCCTCACTGGAAACGTGTCCGACTTACTACCGGCCATGCGGACCAAGCTCTGGCACTGATCATACAGGGAGCAGACTGCCACAATCAGACAGTCCGATACCCCGTACTCTCTGAGCACTCCCCACAGGACTTCCCGAGGGACACGGTCGAATGCCTTCTCCAAGTCTACAAAACACATGTAGACTGGTTGGGCAAACTCCCATGCACCCTCAAGGACCCTGCCGAGAGTATAGAGCTGAACCACAGTTCCACGACCAGGACGAAAACCACACTGTTCCTCCTGAATCCGAGGTTCGACTATCCGGCGTAGCCTCCTCTCCAGTACACCTGAATAGACCTTACCGGGAAGGCTGAGGAGTGTGATCCCACGATAGTTAGAACACACCCTCCGGTTCCACTTCTTAAAGAGAGGAAACACCACCCCGGTCTGCCAATCCAGTGGTACCGCCCCCGATGTCCACGCGATGCTGCAGAGTCTTGTCAACCAAGACAGCCCCACAGCATCCAGAGCCTTAAGGAACTCCGGGCGAATCTCATCTACCCCCGGGGCCTTGCCACCGAGGAGCTTTTTAACTACCTCAGCAACCTCAGCCCCAGAAATAGGAGAGCCCACCACAGACTCCCCAGGCACTGCTTCCTCATAGGAAGACGTGTTGGTGGGATTGAGGAGGTCTTCGAAGTATTCCCTCCACCGATCCACAACATCCGCAGTCGAGGTCAGCAGAACACCATCCTCGCCATACACGGTGTTGATAGTGCACTGCTTCCCCTTCCTGAGGCGGCGGATGGTGGTCCAGAATTGCTTCGAAGCCGTCCGGAAGTCGTTTTCCATGGCCTCACCGAACTCCTCCCATGTCCGAGTTTTTGCCTCTGCGACCGCTGAAGCCGCACACCGCTTGGCCTGTCGGTACTTATCCGCTGCCTCAGGAGTCCTATGAGCCAAAAGAACCCGATAGGACTCCTTCTTCAGCTTGACGGCATCCCTCACCGCCGGTGTCCACCAACGGGTTCTAGGATTACCGCCACGACAAGCACCAACTACCTTGCGGCCACAGCTCCAATCAGCCGCCTGGACAATAGAGGCGCGGAACATGGTCCATTCGGACTCAATGTCCAGCACCTCCCTCGTGACATGTTCAAAGTTCTTCCGGAGGTGGGAATTGAAACTCTCTCTGACAGGAGACTCTGCCAGACGTTCCCAGCAAACCCTCACAATGCGTTTGGGCCTGCCAGGTCTGTCCGGCATCCTCCAACACCATCGCAGCCAACTCACCACCAGGTGGTGATCGGTAGAAAGCTCCGCCCCTCTCTTCACCCGAGTGTCCAAAACATGAGGCCGCAAATCCGATGACACAACTACAAAGTCGATCATGGAACTGCGGCCTAGGGTGTCCTGGTGCCAAGTGCACATATGGACACCCTTATGTTTGAACATGGTGTTCGTTATGGACAATCTGTGACGGGCACAAAAGTCCAATAACAAAACACCACTCGGGTTCAGATCCGGGCAGCCATTCTTCCCAATCACGCCTCTCCAGGTTTCACTGTCGCTGCCAACATGAGCATTGAAGTCCCCCAGTAGAACGACGGAATCACCCGGGGGAGCACTCTCAAGTACTCCCTCGAGTGAATCCAAAAAGGGTGGGTACTCTGAGCTGCGGTTTGGCGCGTAAGCGCAAACCACAGTCAGGACCCGTTCCCCCACCCGAAGGCAGAGGGAAGCTACCCTCTCGTCCACCGGGTTGAACTCCAACGTACAGTCTCTGAGCCGGGGGGAAACAAGAATTGCCACCCCAGCCCGTCGCCTCTCACTGCCGGCAACGCCAGAGTGGAAGAGAGTCCAGCCCCTCTCGAGAGAACTGGTTCCAGAGCCCTTGCTGTGCGTCGAAGTGAGTCCGACTATATCTAGCCGGAACTTCTCCACCTCGCGCACTAGCTCAGGCTCCTTCCCCCCCAGCGAGGTGACGTTCCACGTCCCAAGAGCTAGCTTCTGTAGCCGAGGATCGGACCGCCAAGTGCCCTGCCCTCGGCTGCCGCCCAGCTCACATTGCACCCGACCTCTATGACCCCTGCTATGGGTGGTGAGCCCATTGGAGGGGGGACCCACGTTGCCTCTTCGGGCCTGTCCCCCCAGGTGCTCGCCATCGTTAAAATGACTTGAAAGGACTCGAAACTCAAAATGCAGGACTTGGGACTTGACTTCAGACTTTCCAGTCTTGACATTGGACTTGACTCGGACTTGCCTGTCTTGACTCGGGACTTGACTCGAGACTTGAGGGCAAAGACTTGAGACTTACTTGTGACTTGCAAAGCAATGACTTGGTCCCACCTCTGACATAAACACACATAGAGATGAGATCAATGAGATAAGGTAAGAACAGGATAGAAACTGCTGTGGAACTAGTTACAATGCAATATGCCATGGAAATACAATGTTAACACTTTTGTGCACATAAGTACAGTTGCACTTGTTTTTTCAAATGTGTTTATTCTGTAAAGGAATGAGTTAAATATTTAAAATGACTGCGGTAGAAAATGGATGGATGGATGGTTAATAGTGCTATTATGAAGTGCAATGTCAGCACTATTTTTTTTCCTGCAATTTCAAATGCACTTGTTTTAATAGATAAATACAGCGTTTTAAAAGCATACACAATCTGTGTAAATATATTAGTCTGTGGTTAAAAGGACTTGAAAGGACTCGAAACTCAAAATGCAGGACTTGGGACTTGACTTGAGACTTTCCAGTCTTGACTTTGGACTTGACTCGGGACTTGCCTGTCTTGACTTGGGACTTGACTTGAGACTTGAGGGCAAAGACTTGAGACTTACTTGTGACTTGCAAAGCAATGACTTGGTCCCACCTCTGCGAGAGCACCCTAGGCCAGGGGTCGGCAACCCGCGGCTCCGGAGCCGCATGCGGCTCTTTGATCACTCTGATGCGGCTCAGTAGCTTCCCACACAGCAGAAGACTCCTATGCGGATCCGCCTTCAAGTCGCCCAACCCGCGTTACTGTCACATTCGTTTTGGCTCCGCCTAGAGGATCCGCTCCGCCTCTGAAAATTGTACGGTCAGACAGCGGATCCGTGTCTGATTCGCGTACGCGTACGCGGCAAACTAACCGGCGCGCGCCGCCTAGAGTATAAGCTCCGCCTACACGGATACTGAGCGACCAATGTCTGCACCCGCGGACGTGGACGCGCCTACTGGTGTGTACGCGCATGAGCCAAGATCGATCATTTGTGGACTTTCTTTGCTGGAACACGAAAGTAAGTATAGATTTATTGATTTATTGCTAGATTCACAGTAAAGATCGGCCTTTGTGTTTCCATCATCATTTATGTATGATTGTAATGACGTTGTTTGATATTAGGACTAGCAGTAAAACTTTATATTCTGTAAAAAAAAGGCTATTTTGTTTAAAATGGAATAGCAATGTTTTCATCCAATTACAGCCAGGACCTTGGCCATAGGCTCGGCCAATCAATGACTTGCAGGCTGGTGGACTGGCGAATGACAGGAGAGGAGGGGCGGGACAAGGAGGGATAGGGAAAACACAAAGTGGCAAAGATTGCGGCGTCCGTCCTCGTTAGGGAGAGAAAATTGTTTTTTACTCAAGTATATGACTAACCGTCGTCAACGTGGGAGTCTCGTCACGTCAGAGAAGGACGACGCCAGCCTGTTGACTGCTGCAGTACGGACATGTTTGTGGCTAACTTTATATTCTGTAAAGAAAAAAGCTATTTTATCTAAAATGGAATAGCAATTTCGGCAGAATATGTTATGGTAGTTAAGTAAAGTTTATTTGCTGTGTATTTTTCTTGATGCGACGCTCGGAACTGGTAAGTCACGTTTTTTATGTCTCATCTCCTTTTATTTTTTTATAAACTTTTTGGTTGTCGCTCTTAAAGTATTCTATAAGAATTAACACTGTCATGTGACTTGTTGATAAGCATGCGGGTTAAATCCCGGTATTAGGGGTGTTAAATTGTTGTAAAAAACAGACTTTTATATGCTAAATGCTGCCGCTAGCACTAAGCTAACCACATGGATTAGCTTAATGGTGTTTCTGGTCTGGTGAGTTTGCGCACGGGCCAAAAACTCCGCTGCTGCTGTAGACTGTGTGTGACGCCCTGTTTTTGTTTCCATTCAAAAAAAGAAAAGGTGAATACATCCTCCACGACTCAACTCCTGTGTGTGCATCACTATAAAAGACACAACGCAGAACAGTGACTGTTACATATATAATCTATAATGTAAAGTGTCTATCTGCAATCTTTATAATTAAAATAAATGAATTAGAAATTATTTTAATCACTGTTTACATCAGTTAAGACAACTAATGTATTTTGCGCCTGTTCACAATTTCTTATGCGACTGTATGGAACTTGGTCCCATCTTCTATTTTGTGTGTTTTGCAGCATCATCTGGATTTTTGCCTACAACTGCTCCTGCTGCGTTCGCTTAATCAAGTAAGGTACTTTCTGGTTTGTTAAAATGTAATGTTGCTTACACATTTTTCTAGCAGCTCTTGGCCCATTCAGGGGGCCGAATCAAGAAGTGCTCCCACAATTTAACATTGCCCTATATCTTGTCTAGTTTGTAGCAATGAAACAGACAACACCACCATTTAACAATGTATTTATGTAAATATAACATTAGAAACAATGATCAATGATAAACTTTACTGTATTTTCTTGTCTTTTAGCGCAAACATGAATAGAAAGACTGTGCCTGTCTCTTTATCAACCTTAAGACAAAGGACACGTGCAGACGTTCAAAAAAGGCTTCATCATTGTGGTATGCAAATTCATAAATTTCTTGTTTAAAAATAACGTCATAGTTGCTTCTCTTTCTGCTTGGAATAACTTATTCTGTCTATGTTCTGACCAGGTCTCTTGTAAGAGAGAGACCTGATACATCATCATCAATAATAATAATTATGCAGCACGGTGGAAGAGGGGTTAGTGCATCTGCCTCACAATACGAAGGTCCTGAGTAGTCTTGGGTTCAATCCACTCTTTCTGTGTGGAGTTTGTATGTTCTCCCCGTGACTGCGTGGGTTCCCTCCGGGTACTCCGGCTTCCTCCCACTTCCAAAAACATGCACCTGGGGATAGGTTGATTGGCAACACTAAATTGGCCCTAGTGTGTGAATGTGAGTGTGAATGTTGTCTGTTTATCTGTGTTGGCCCTGCGATGAGGTGGCGACTTGTCCAGGGTGTACCCCGCCTTCCGCCCGATTGTAGCTGAGATAGGCTCCAGCGCCCCCCGCCACCCCAAAAGGGAATAAGCGGTAGAAAATGGATGGATGTTCAGCTCTACAGCTAATTTGAAACTCATGTTAATTTTAACATTCAATTTTATACAACTACAAAGACGCATTAAAAATAATGCAACAATATCGAAACGGCTGCAACACCTCAGACCTGCAATCTGAGGCAGAGAATGAGGTTGAGCTGCCAGAAAAAAGGAACAGGTAGCCAGTGTAAGTGTGTTTTGTCATGTTTCTACAGCAATAGGAAAGAGCCTGGATCCAGCCTGGCCTACAGGCCAACATAGCGAGGGGGAAGAATGGCCGACAACATTTCCTGCTCTGGTGAGCAATAACTGACAAATACCGGATGGTCATTCTGTGCCACAGATTTTGGAAAAAATTCAAATTCACAACCAATCACATATTTTCTTCAAACTTTGTCAATAACTTTTGTCATTAACTAAGGTCAATAGCTAATGTCAGGATTATGAGTAATGAGGATAAACACTGAAACATGATACATTTTATACTGCTGTTTGTCAACAGTGGCTGAGGTCCAGATCCTTAGCCTGCTGGAAACTATTAAACACACCCAAGACCAGCTGATGGCGAAGGTCAACTTCTTAACCAGCAAGTTGACCATTACCCCGGGGCCAGAAGTTGAAATGTCGGCCAATATCCAGTTTCCACTGGAACAGTTGGAGGCAATTTTGAATGAACAATCAAATGGCCCAGCTCGACAAAGAGTGGTGAGGTTTCTTACTTAATATGAATGGTGCCATTAGGTTTACTGATTGTCCATGATTATGCAAATATTCTATTGAATCAGCCCTGACAACCAGGCCTGTCCTGAACCGCCTTTTCCCAGTGGTAAGATTGTCAGTGAGCCACAATCTGCCTGGTTTGACATCGTGTGTAAAGGTAGCATAGGTCCATGAGCCAAGAGAACAGGTTCTGTTTTTTTTACATTTCTAGACGCTTTCAACAGGAACAAAAACATTTTAAATGCAACTTAAGCTTAAAAATGTTTATCTGTTTGTTTAAAGAGATGTCTTTGCCTTTTAGATTTCTTCTTTGGCCACCATTGGAGGCCAGCATGTGAAGCGGGTGACCTGGAACATCCTGGGCAGGGTGTTCACAGATGACGTTTCAGATCAGATCAATTGGAAGGGTGTCAACAACAAAAAGGCCTTTAACAGAATGGCAACAAAGACCTTGCTTTTCAGTAAGTGTATAATTCAAAGTAATATTGCATACGTTCAAAGTCAATAATGGGGCCAGCCTTAAAAATCGTAGCAACCATCATACCTGTAGCTGCTCCCAAACTTATTCTCTTGGTCAGATTAACGTAACGCTTCAACTGATGTTTGTCGACTTCCTTTATTGCGTTTCTTCGCATGCATTATTATTTTTAAAAGAAAGAAACAGTCTACATGGCAGCTTTGTGTGATTAGAGTAACCATTGCTACATTTTCTTGTTACATTTCACCTGTTTGCTCTTTAAATACCACTTTTAATGTTATTTATTTTTTTCAATCATATTTTTAAAATGTGCCGTGGGGCCGTTAAAAAAATGGCCCCCGGGCCGTACTTTGGACACCCCTGGCCTACATGAATACAAACATAGAATGATAGTACAGATATAATAAGAAAACAATGTCAACTTCCCAAAGTTGGGTTATGGATATTTATTTATGCCCCCCGCCGCCGTCATCCAACAGAATCAAACAAACATGACAAAACCACACAGATTCATCCACATACAGTACTCTTTATGGATCTAACTAAAGCATTTGACACAATTAATCACAATATTTTAATCAAAAAACTAGAACGATATGGCATCAGAGGGTTAGTCTTAAACTGGATAAGAAGTTATCTAATGAACAGGAAACAATACGTGAAGCTAGGCGAACACACCTCTACAACGCTAAATATATCCTGTGGTGTACCTCAGGGATCAATACTAGGACCTAAATTATTCAATCTATATATAAATGACATTTGTAAAGTTAAAAAGATTTAAAGTTAGTATTATTTGCGGATGATACAACAGTGTTTTGTTCAGGAGAGAACACACAGAAGATACTACAAATAATAACAGAAGAAATTAACAAATTAAAAAGATGGTTTGACAAAAACAGACTATCGTTGAATCTCAGTAAAACTAAAATAATGCTATTTGGTAACAGTAGAAGAGAAAGTCAAACACAAATACAAATAGACGGAATAGAAATTGAAAGAGTAAATGAAACCAAATTTCTAGGTATAATGATTGATGATAAATTGAACTGGAAATCTCACGTAAAAAATATACAACATAAAGTAGCAAGAAACACGTCAATAATGAATAAAGCAAAACATGTTCTAGACAAAAAATCACTTCATATTCTCTACTGCTCACTAGTGTTACCATATCTGAGTTACTGTGTAGAAATATGGGGAAATAATTACAAAAGTACACTTCATTCATTAACGTTGTTACAAAAAAGATCAGTTAGAATAATACATAATGTTGGATATAGAGAATACACAAATCCTTTATTTATTGAATCAAAGATACTCAAATTCTACGACATAGTGAATTTGCAAACAGCTAAAATTATACACAAAGCAAACTATAACCTGCTACCCAAGAATATACAACAATTCTTCTCAAAAAAAGAGGAGAAATATAATCTTAGGGAGAAATGTAATTTAAAACATTTGTATGCATGTACAACACTTAAGACCTTCAGTATGTGGAATTCAATTATGGAATGGATTAAGCAAAGCAATCAAACAATGTACTAATATGATCCACTTCAAGAAACGCTTCAAACTTAAAGTGTTTACAAAGTACAAAGAAGAAAAACCATGATAAACATTCTGAATTTATTTAACTCATCCATTCTTTCACTCACAAAATAATCTTACTTATCTCAATATATGAAATGTAACTTACTTCACCAATTATTATTTATTTACTTATTTTTATTGTGATTACTTATGGAGTATATTGTGAATAAATTGAGAACAGGAAGTGAACAAAGGTTTTAGCAACTGTTATGTAAAAGAAAAGGGGTAGGATTAAATAAGCTCTGCTTCTTCCTACTCCTTTTCGAACATGTTGAAAAGAGAAACTGGAGATTGTGATGTATCATGTTGTATGCTTGCATGTTCGAAATAAACTCAAACTCAAACTCAAGGAATCAAATAATGATATTGTTTGAACATTTTGGATTGTTTCTTTTTCAAATGTAATCTCCTTAATACCTAGAGCCAGATGAGGTGGTTCGGGCATCTGGTCAGGATGCCACCCGAACGCCTCCCTAGGGAGGTGTTTCGGGCATGCCCGACCGGTAGGAGGCCACGGGGAAGACCCAGGACACGTTGGGAAGACTATGTCTCCCGGCTGGCCTGGGAACGCCTCGGGATCCCCCAGGAGGAGCTGGACGAAGTGGCTGTGGAGAGGGAAGTCTGGGCTTCCCTGCTTAGGCTGCTGCCCCCGCGACCGACCTCGGATAAGCGGAAGAAGATGGATGGATGGATGGCATATTTTGTATTGTGTAAGCATACTTGGCTTTGGATGCTACATACCATAAACATAAACATATCTGTCTTGTAATCTTGTTTGATTACAGGTGCTGTGAGAAAAAATGTGGTGACAAGGTCAGCCACGGACGCTGAGGTCACCAAACACGCCATCAGGTGGTTCAACCTGGCGGCGGATCGGGCAACCAGGAGACGAGTCCCGCCTCCACCTCCTCAGGAGGAATAGAAATGTATCAATTAAACAATCTTTCATTGAACTTCTTGTCATTCACCAGTTATTCATTTTCTGATATGTTAGCTGTGCATGGAGCAGCATTTCATTGAAGTTGTAGCCTAATAGATTAAATATGTATATTTACTATTTATATATTATATATTTACTTTATAGAGGGAATTGACCATTTTCTGTTTCTGCCTATTGACAATGTTGTTAGTTTAAAAATACAAGGCAATGCATATGTAAGCCTATATTGCTGTGGTAGGGCTTAGTGAATTTTTTAGTTTCCTATTTTATCCTACAGCAAGAACAGAACGGATTTTGAAAATGAGATAAACGGGTCCAAAACGGACCCGGGCCAGATGAGCCAGGGTTTTTATGAGTCCGTTGCTGGTCCGCGGCGCACCCGCCGCAAAGCTTAGGTTTTGATCATGGATGCGGAGCGGATCCAGCTCGGCGCCACGGCGGGTCCGCACTACGCCTCCATGGCGGATGTAATCCTGAGAGCAAGTGGACGCCGATACGGGTCCGTTTCGCGGGTCCGTTCCGGAAAGCGCGATACCTCCGCGGGGGATCCGCCGCGGAGTCTTTTTGCTGTGTGGGTTACTTGCTAAACCCCCCAATTTTCCCGTGAGACTTCCGGATTTCGGTGCCTCTCGCAGAAAACTCCCGGGATTAATATTCACCAATTTTCACCCTTACAGCTATAATAAGGGCGTGCCATGATGGTACAACATTTGGCGCTCTCTACAATCTGTATTAACAGCGTGCCAGCCCAACACTTGTTATACAACATACATCTTCTGCTTGCACACGTACGTGACAGCAAGGCATACTTTGTCAACAGCCACACAGGTTACACTGACGGTGACCATATAAAACAACTTTAACACTCTTACTAATAATGCGCCACATTTTGAACCAAAACCAAACAAGAATGACAAACACATTTCGGGAGAACATCTGCACCTTAACACAACATAAACACAACAGAACAAACACCCAGAATCCCATGCAGCCCTGACTCTTCCGGGCTACATTATACACCCCTGCTACCACCAAGCCCCGCCCCCACCCCAACCCTGCTCCCTCACACATCAACCCCACCCCCCCCTCTGTGCGTCGGTTGAGGTGGGCGGGGTTTGGTAGCGGAGGTGTATAATGTATCCCGGAAGAGTTAGGGCTGCATGGGATTCTGGGTATTTGTCCTGTTGTGTTTATGTTGTGTTACTGTGCAGATGTTCTCCCGAAATGCGTTTGTCATTCTTGTTTGGTGTGGGTTCACAGTGTGGCGCATTATTAGTAAGAGTGTTATAGTTTTTTTTATACCGCCACCGTCAGTGTAACCTGTGTGGTTGTTGACCAAGTATGCCTTGCTGTCACCTACGTGAGCAAGCGGAAACACCATACAACGTATGGCTGATCGTGCACGCTGGTTGTAGTGTGTGCTATATGCTGTACCATCACGGCACACATAACGCTGACAAGCGCCATTAATTTAAAACCTGCGTGCCGCACCAGCTTTCAAATTCCATATAACGATGTAGGCAGCATGTCTGAGACCCCTAGTTTATCCATAGCACAAAGCAAAAAAAACAACTTTGTATGCAGTGTTAATTCATTTAAAATTTCAAAATAAATTTGCGGCTCCCATTGTTTTCTATAATTTGCGAAACTGGTCAAAATGGCCTCCTCTCTGAGCTGCCACCTTAATGTGGTAGAGGAGTTTGCGTGTCCCAATGATCCTAGGAGCTATGTTGTCCGGGGGCTTTATGCCCCCTGGTAGGGTCTCCCAAGAAAAAATGGTCCTAGGTGAGGGATCAGACAAAGAGCAGCTCGAAGACCTCTATGAAGAAAACAAACAAGGAACCCAGATTTCCCTTGCCCGGACGCGGGTCACCGGGGCCCCCCTCTGGAGCCAGGCCCGGAGGTGGGGCACGATGGCGAGGGCCTGGTGGCCGGGCCTGCCCCCATGGGGCCCGGCCGGGCACAGCCCATAGAAGGCAACGTGGGTCCCCCCTCCAATGGGCTCACCACCCATAGCAGGGGTCATAGAGGTCGGGTGCGATGTGAGCTGGGCGGCAGCCGAGGACAGGGCACTTGGCGGTCCGATCCTCGGCTACAGAAGCTAGCTCTTGGGACGTGGAACGTCACCTCGCTGGGGGGGAAGGAGCCTGAGCTAGTGCGCGAGGTGGAGAAATTCCGGCTAGATATAGTCGGACTCACTTTGACGCACAGCAAGGGCTCTGGAACCAGTTCTCTCGAGAGGGGCTGGACTCTCTTCCACTCTGGCGTTGCCGGCAGTGAGAGGCGACGGGCTGGGGTTGGAATTCTTGTTTTCCCCCGGCTCAGAGCCTGCACGTTGGAGTTCAACCCGGTGGACGAGAGGGTAGCTTCCCTCCGCCTTCGGGTGGGGGAACGGGTCCTGACTGTGGTTTGTGCTTACGCGCCAAACCGCAGCTCAGAGTACCCACCCTTTTTGGATTCACTCGAGGGAGTTTTTGAGAGTGCCCCCCCGGGTGATTCCCTCGTTCTACTGGGGGACTTCAATGCTCATGTTGGCAGCGACAGTGAAACCTGGAGAGGCGTGATCGGGGAGAATGGCTGCCCGGATCTGAACCCGAGCGGTGTTTTGTTATTGGACTTTTGTGCCCGTCACAGATTGTCCATAACGAACACCATGTTCAAACATAAGGGTGTCCATATGTGCACTTGGCACCAGGACACCCTAGGCCGCAGTTCCATGATCGACTTTGTAGTTGTGTCATCGGATTTGCGGCCTCATGTTTTGGACACTCGGGTGAAGAGAGGGGCGGAGCTTTCTACCGATCACCACCTGGTGGTGAGTTGGCTGCGATGGTGGGTGAGGATGCCGGACAGACCTGGCAGGCCCAAACGCATTGTGAGGGTTTGCTGGGAACTTCTGGCAGAATCTCCTGTCAGAGAGAGTTTCAATTCCCACCTCCGGAAGAACTTTGAACATGTCACGAGGGAGGTGCTGGACAATGAGTCCGAATGGACCATGTTCCCCGCCTCTATTGTCGAGGCGGCTGATTGGAGCTGTGGCCGCAAGGTAGTTGGTGCTTGTCGTGGTGGTAATCCTAGAACCCGTTGGTGGACACCGGCGGTGAGGGATGCCGTCAAGCTGAAGAAGGAGTCCTATCGGGTTCTTTTGGCTCATAGGACTCCTGAGGCAGCGGACAGGTACCGACAGGCCAAGCGGTGTGCGGCTTCAGGGGTCGCAGAGGCAAAAACTCGGACATGGGAGGAGTTCGGTGAGGCCATGGAAAACGACTTCCGGACGGCTTCGAAGCAATTCTGGTGCACCATCCTCCGCCTCAGGAAGGGGAAGCGGTGCACTATCAACACCGTGTATGGCGAGGATGGTGTTCTGCTGACCTCGACTGCGGATGTTGTGGATCGGTGGAGGGAATACTTCGAAGACCTCCTCAATCCCACCAACACGTCTTCCTATGAGGAAGCAGTGCCTAGGGAGTCTGTGGTGGGCTCTCCTATTTCTGGGGATGAGGTTGCTGAGGTAGTTAAAAAGCTCCTCGGTGGCAAGGCACCGGGGGTAGATGAGATCCGCCCGGAGTTCTTTAAGGCTCTGGATGCTATGGGGCTGTCTTGGTTGACAAGACTCTGCAGCATCGCGTGGACATCGGGGGCGGTACCACTGGATTGGCAGACCGGGGTGGTGGTTCCTCTCTTTAAGAAGGGGAACCGGAGGGTGTGCTCTAACTATCGTGGGATCACACTCCTCAGCCTTCCCGGTAAGGTCTAATCAGGTGTACTGGATAGGAGGCTACGCCGGATAGTCGAACCTCGGATTCAGGAGGAACAGGGTGGTTTTCGTCCTGGTCCTGGAACTGTGGACCAGCTCTATACTCTCGGCAGGGTCCTTGAGGGTGCATGGGAGTTTGCCCAACCAGTCTACATGTGTTTTGTGGACTTGGAGAAGGCATTCGACCGTGTCCCTCGGGAAGTCCTGTGGGGAGTGCTCGAGAGTATGGGGTATCGGACTGTCTGATTGTGGCAGTCCGCTCCCTGTATGATCAGTGCCAGAGCTTGGTCCGCATTGCCGGTAGTATATCGGACACGTTTCCAGTGAGGGTTGGACTCCGCCAAGGCTGCCCTTTGTCACCGATTCTGTTCATGACTTTTATGGACAGAATTTCTAGGCGCAGTCAAGGCGTTGAGGGGATCTGGTTTGGTGGCTGCAGGATTAGGTCTCTGCTTTTTGCAGATGATGTGGTCCTGATGGCTTCATCTGGCCAGGATCTTCAGCTCTCACTGGATCGGTTCGCAGCTGAGTGTGAAGCGACTGGGATGATAATCAGCACCTCCAAATCCGAGTCCATGGTTCTCGCCTGGAAAAGGGTGGAGTGCCATCTCCGGGTTGGGGAGGAGATCTTTCCCCAAGTGGAGGAGTTCAAGTAACTCGGAGTCTTGTTCACGAGTGAGGGAAGAGTGGATTGTGAGATCGACAGGCGGATCGGTGCGGCGTCTTCAGTAATGCGGACGCTGTATCGATCTGTTGTGGTGAAGAAGGAGCTGAGCCGGAAGGCAAAACTCTCAATTTACCGGTCGATCTACGTTCCCATCCTCACCTATGGTCATGAGCTTTGGGTTATGACCGAAAGGACAAGATCACGGGTACAAGCGGCCAAAATGAGTTTCCTCCGCCGGGTGGCGGGGCTTTCCCTTAGAGATAGGGTGAGAAATTCTGCCATCCGGGAGGAGCTCAAAGTAAAGCCACTGCTCCTCCACATCGAGAGGAGCCAGATGAGGTGGTTCGGGCATCTGGTCAGGATGCCACCCGAACGCCTCCCTAGGGAGGTGTTTAGGGCACGTCCGACCGGTAGGAGGCCGCGGGGAAGACCCAGGACACGTTGGGAAGACTATGTCTCCCGGCTGGCCTGGGAACGCCTCGGGGTCCCACAGGAAGAGCTGGACGAAGTGGCTGGGGAGAAGGAAGTCTGGGAGTCCCTGCTTAGGCTGCTGCCCCCGCGACCCGACCTCGGATAAGCGGAAGAAGACGGATGGATGGATGGATGGATGAATGGGTTTTACTCACTATGACAGTGTACTGTCACATTCGATCTGACAGTTATTTAAACATAACTCCTAAACCAAACATTCAAAATGACTAATAATGCCTTGAGAAATGTATCTCTGTGAATTTTTCTGGAAAAAAATATTTTGTAAGGTTTGTAAAAACACAAGTTAGTTTTTTTTTTTACTCAATATGACAGCAGTATAGTGAGTAAAACCAATATTTAGTATTTGCAAACCTTACAAAAAAAACCTGATTCTAGTAAAACTCACATGGATACAATATTTCAGGCATTTTTAGATATAATGCATGTTTGGTTTTCGAGTTATGTTTATATAACTTTTACATTTAGTATGACAGTTATGTCATATTGAGTAAAAAAAAATAACTTGTGTCTTTACAAACCTTACAAACATTTTTTTTTCCAATAAAACTCACAAAGATACATTTTTCCAGGCATTATTAGCCATTATGCATGTGTGGTTTAGGAGTTATATTTAAATAACTGTCATCTTGAGTGTGGCAGTTATACTGTCAATATGAGTAAAACCTTATTTTTGTATTTGTAAACCTTAACAAAATACCTGATTCTAGTAAAACTCACATAGATTCAATATTACAGGCATTTTAGACGGATTGCATGTTTGGTTTTAAAGTTTTGTTTGTATAACTTTCAAATTTAGTAAGACAGTTATACCATCATATTGAGTAAAAAAAAACTAACTTGTGTCTATACAAACCTTACAAAATATTTGTTTTCAGTAAAACTCACAAAAATACATTTCTCCAGGCATTATTAGCCATTTTGCATCTGTAGTTTAGAATTTATGTTTAAATAACAGTCACATTGAATGTGACAGTATACTGTCATAGTGAGTAAAACCAAAATTTTGTATTTGCAAACCTTACAAAAACAACTGATTCTACTAAAACTCACATGGATACAATATTATAAGCATTTTTAGACATAATGCATGTTTGGTTTTGGAGTTATGTTTATATAACTTTTACATTTAGTATGACAGTTATACTGTCATATGGAGTAAAGAAAAGCTAACTTGTGTCTTTACAAACCTTACAAAATATTTTTTTTTCCAGTAAAACCCACAAAAATACATTTCTCCAGGCAATATTAGCCATTTAGCATGTTTGGTTTAAGAGTTATGTTTAAATAACTGTCATATTGAGTGTGGCAGTTATACTGTCATTATAAGTAAAACTTAATTTTTGTATTTGTAAACCTTACCATAATACCTGATTCTAGTAAAACTCACATAGATTCAATATTACAGCCATTTTTATATGGATTGCATGTTTGGTTTTGGAGTTATGTTTATATATTTTTCATATTTAATATGACAGTTATACCATCATATTGAGTAAAAAAAAACTAATTTGTGTCTTTACAAACTTTACAAAATATTTGTTGCCAGTAAAATTTACAAAGATACATTTCTCCAGGCATTATTAGTCATTTTGCATGTGTGTTTTAGGAGTTATGTTTAAAAAACTGTCGTATTGAGTGTGGCAGTTATACTGTCATTATGAGTAAAACCTAATTTTTGTATTTTTAAACCTTACCAAAAAACCTCATTCTGATAAAACTCACGTATATTCATTATTACAGGCATTTTTAGACGGATTGCATGTTTGGTTTTCGGGTTTGGTTTTGGAGTTATGTTTATACAACTTTTATATTTAGTATGACAGTTATACCATCATATTGAGTAAAAAAAACTAACTTGTGTCTTTGCAAACCTTACAAAAGATCATTATTCTAGTATAACTAACAAAGATACATTTCTCCAGGTTTATTAGCCATTTTGCATGTGTTGTTTATGAGTTATGTTTAAATAACTGTCAGATTAATTGTGACAGTATACTGTCATAGTGAGTAAAGCCAATATTTTGTATTTGGAAACCTAAAAAAAACAACTGTTTCTAGTAAAACTCACATGGATACAATAATACAGGCATTTTTAGACATAATGCATGTTTGGTTTTGGAGTTATGTTTATACAACCATCAAATTTAGTATGACAGTTATACTGTCTTACTGAGTAAAAAAAAAGTAACTTGTGTCATTACAAACCTTACAAAATGTTTTTTTTCCCAAGTAAAACTCACAAAGATACATTTCTCCAGGCAGTATTAGCCATTTTGCATGTGTGGTTTAGGAGTTATGTTTACATAACTGTTATATTGAATGTGGCAGTTATACTGTCATTATGAGTAAAGCCTAATTTTTGTATTTGTAAACCTTACCAAAATACATGATTCTGGTAAAACTCACATATATAGAATTTTACAGGCATTGTTAAACATAATGCATGTTTGGTTTTAGGGTTATGTTTATACAACTTTCATATTTAGTATGACAGTTATGCCATCATATTGAGTAAAAAAAACTAACTTGTGTCTTTATAAACCTTAAAAAAAAATGTTTTCCAGTAAAACTCACAAAGATACATTTCTCCAGGCATTATTAACCATTTTGCATGTGTGGTTTAGGAGTTATGTTTACATAACTGTCTTATTGAATGTGGCAGTTATACTGTCATTATGAGTAAAACCTATTTTTTGTATTTGTAAACCTTACCAAAAACCTGATTCTGATAAAACTCACATGTATTCAATATGACTGGCATTTTTAGACGGATTGCATGTTTGGTTTTGGAGTTATGTTTATATAACTTTTATATTTAGTATGACAGTTATACCGTCATATTGAGTAAAAAAAACTAACTTGTGTCTTCGCAAACCTTACAAAAGATCATTATTCTAGTAAAACTAACAAAGATACATTTCTCCAGGTTTATTAGCCATTTTGCATGTGTCGTTTATGAGTTATGTTTAAATAACTGTCAGATTGAATGTGACAGTATACTGTCATAGTGAGTAAAGCCAATATTTTGTATTACAAAATATTACAAAAACAACTGTTTCTAGTAAAACTCACATGTATACAATATTACAGGCATTTTTAGACATAGTACATCTTTTGTTTTGGAGTTTTGTTTATATAACTTTCAAATTTAGTATGACAGTATGTCATATTGAGTAAAAAAAAGTAACTTGTGTCTTTACAAACCTTACAAAACATTTTTGTTCCCAGTAAAACTCACAAAGATACATTTCTCCAGGCATTATTAGCCATTTTTTTATGTGTGGTTTAGGAGTTATGTTTAAATAACTGTCATATCAATTGTTGCAGTTAGACTGTCATTATGAGTATAACCCAGGTTTTGTATTTGTAAACCTTACCAAAATACATTATTCTGGTAAAACTCACATAGATTCAATATTACAGGCATTTTTAGACGGATTGCAAGTTTGGTTTTGGAGTTATGTTTATTTAACTTCCATATTCAGTACGACAGTTATACTGTCATATTGAGTAAAACAAAACCAATTTGTGTCTTTACAAACCTTACAAAATATTTTTTTTCCAGTAAAACTTACAAAGATACATTTCTCCAGGCATTATTAGTCATTTTGCATGTGTGGTTTAGGAGTTATGTTTAAATAACTGTCAGATTGAATGCGACAGTATACTGTCATAGTGAGTAAAACCTAATTTTTGTATTTGTAAACCTTAACAAAATACCTTATTCTAGTAAAACTCACATAGATTCAATATTACAGGCATTTTTAGACGGATTGCATGTTTGGTTCTGGAGTTATGTTTATATAACTTTCACATTTATTATGACAGTTATACAAACATATTGAATAAAAAAATCTAACTCGTGTCATTACAAACCTTACAAAATAGTTTTTTCTCCAGTAAAACTCACAAAGATACATTTCTCCAGGCATTATTAGCCATTTTGCATGTGTGGTTTAGGAGTTATATTTATATATTTTACATTTAGTATGACAGTTAAACTGTCATATTGAGTAAAAAAAACTAACTTGGGTCTTTACAAACCTTACAAAATATTTTTTTTTTCTAGTTAAACTCACAAAGATACATTTCCCCAGGCATTATTAGCCATTTATCATGTTTGGTTTAGGAGTTATGTTTAAATAACTGTCATATTGAGTGTGGCAGTTATACTGTCATTATGAGTAAAATCTATCTTTTTTTTATTTGTAAACCTTACCAACATACCTGATTCTGGTAAAACCCACATAGATACAATATTACAGGAATTTTTATACATAAATTATGTTTGGTTTTGGAGTTATGTTTATATAACTTTCATATTTAGTATGACAGTTATACCATCATATTGAGTAAAAAAAACTAATTTGTATCTTAACAAACCTTACAAAATATTGTTTTCCAGTAAAATTCACAAATATAAATTCCTCTAGGCATTATTAGTCATTTTGCATTTGTGTTTTAGGAGTTTTGTTTAAATAACTGTCATATTGAGTGTGGCAGTTATACTGTCACTATGAGTAAAACCTATTTTTGTATTTGTAAATCTTACCAAAATACCTGATTCTGATAAAACTCACATATATTCAATATTACAGACATTTTTAGACGGATTGCATGTTTGGTTTTGGAGTTATGTTTATATAACTTTCATATATAGTATGACAGCTTTACTGTTAAATTGAGTAAAAAAAACTAACTTGTGTCTTTACAAAGCTTACAAAATATGTTTTCCAGTAAAATTCACAAAGATACATTCCTCCAGGCATTATTAGCCATTTTGTCAGATTGATTGTGACAGTATACTGTCAGTATGAGTAAAACTAATATTTTGTATCTGTAAACCTTACAAAAACAACTGATTCTAGTAAATCTCACATGGATACGAAATTAAAGGCATTTTTAGACATAATGCATGTTTAGTTTAGGAGTTATGTTTAAATAATTGTCATATTGAATGTGGCAGTTATACTGTCATTTTGAGTAAAACCTAATTTTTTTATTTGTCAACCTTACCAAAATACCTGATTCTGGTAAAACTCACATAGATACAATATTACAGGCATTTTTAGACATAATGCATTTTGGTTTTGGAGTTATGTTTATATAACTTTCATATTTAGTATGACAGATTTACCATCATATTAAATAAAAAAAACTAACTTGTGTTTTTATAAACCTTAAAAATTATTTTTTTCCAGTAAAACTCACAAAGATACATTTCTCCAGGCATTATTAGCCATTTATCATGTTTGGTTTGGGAATCATGTTTAAATAACTGTCATATCAAATGTTGCAGTTATACTGTCATTATGAGTAAAATCTATCTTTTTTTTATTTGTAAACCTTACCAACATACCTGATTCTGGTAAAACCCACATAGATACAATATTACAGGAATTTTTATACATAAATTATGTTTGGTTTTGGAGTTATGTTTATATAACTTTCATATTTAGTATGACAGTTATACCATCATATTGAGTAAAAAAAACTAATTTGTATCTTAACAAACCTTACAAAATATTGTTTTCCAGTAAAATTCACAAATATAAATTCCTCTAGGCATTATTAGTCATTTTGCATTTGTGTTTTAGGAGTTTTGTTTAAATAACTGTCATATTGAGTGTGGCAGTTATACTGTCACTATGAGTAAAACCTATTTTTGTATTTGTAAATCTTACCAAAATACCTGATTCTGATAAAACTCACATATATTCAATATTACAGACATTTTTAGACGGATTGCATGTTTGGTTTTGGAGTTATGTTTATATAACTTTCATATATAGTATGACAGCTTTACTGTTAAATTGAGTAAAAAAAACTAACTTGTGTCTTTACAAAGCTTACAAAATATGTTTTCCAGTAAAATTCACAGAGATACATTCCTCCAGGCATTATTAGCCATTTTGTCAGATTGATTGTGACAGTATACTGTCAGTATGAGTAAAACTAATATTTTGTATCTGTAAACCTTACAAAAACAACTGATTCTAGTAAATCTCACATGGATACAAAATTAAAGGCATTTTTAGACATAATGCATGTTTAGTTTAGGAGTTATGTTTAAATAATTGTCATATTGAATGTGGCAGTTATACTGTCATTTTGAGTAAAACCTAATTTTTTTATTTGTCAACCTTACCAAAATACCTGATTCTGGTAAAACTCACATAGATACAATATTACAGGCATTTTTAGACATAATGCATTTTGGTTTTGGAGTTATGTTTATATAACTTTCATATTTAGTATGACAGATTTACCATCATATTAAATAAAAAAAACTAACTTGTGTTTTTATAAACCTTACAAATTCTTTTTTTCCAGTAAAACTCACAAAGATACATTTCTCCAGGCATTATTAGCCATTTATCATGTTTGGTTTGGGAATCATGTTTAAATAACTGTCATATCCGGGACCCCTTCAAGTATGCTCGAAGCCTGCTAGAGGAAAAGAAGAACGGGACACTCCAGACCAGTGAGCTGGAGTTGGAGGAACACATCACAGTCCAGCTCAGTGATAGCCAAAAGGACCTCCCCCTCGGATCACCGGGGCACGTACCTCGCCCACCTGAGCCTTCCTCGCAGTTTGACACCACACCCCCGAGATGGGCTGAGGTTAAGCAAGTGGTTGAGCGTGCAAGAACTGCTTCAGCACCTGGACCGAACGGGGTACCTTACAAGGTTTTCAAAAACTGTCCTGGACTCCTGAAGCTGTTGTGGAAGCTGATGGGCGTTGCCTGGAAAACCCAGTCAATACCATCATCGTGGAGCAGAGCAATAACAACTTTTATCCCAAAAGAGAGTAACTCCTGTAACATCGACCAGTTCAGAGGCATTGCCCTACTGAATGTGGAAGGGAAGCTTTTCTTCACCGTGGTGGCGAAACGGATGACCAGCTACATTCTGGCAAACAATTACATCGACACCAGTTGTCAGAAGGCAGGCGTTCCAGGCTTCCCTGGCTGCGTGGAGCACTCGGCCATGATCTGGGAGCAAATCCAGTCAGCAAAGCGCAACAAAGCGGACCTGCATGTGGTTTGGTTGGATCTGGCAAATGCCTATGGATCGGTTCCACATCAACTCATCAGCTTTGCACTCAACTTCTTCCACATTCCATCATGCATCCAAAGCCTGGTAGTAAACTACTTTAACAACTTCAAAGTCTGCTACACGACCCAGGAGATCTCAACTGGTTGGCACCAGTTAGAGAAGGGAATAGCAATGGGTTGCTCCATCTCCCCAATACTGTTCATAACAGCCTTCGAGATCATCCTTATCGGTGGAAGACAGATGGTCCGAGGAGTGAGATCTGAGTCAGGCCAGCGACTCCCGGCGCTGCGGGGCTATATGGATGATGTTACCACCCTCCTCCAGACGGCTGCATGTACCACCAGACTCCTGAAAAGGCTCGGGGAGCTCCTAGCATGGGCACGGATGAAAATAAAACCTGCCAAGTCCCGCAGCCTCTCCATCCGGAAAGGAGCCAGGAATGACAAAATCTCATTCTCAGTGGAAGGTGAATTAATCCCACGCGTGGTCGACCAACCTGTGCGGAGCCTCGGAAGGCGTTACACTGCTGACATGTCTGATAAGAACATGGCTGCCTCTGTCACTTCTCAGCTGAAGGATGGCCTGAACAAAATTGACCAAAGCTATCTTCCAGGGAAATTCAAGGTCTGGTGTTACCAGTTTACCTTATACCATCGCCTGATGTGGCCATTGAAGTTGTGCGACATCACCTCCACAACAGTCCTCAAGATGGACTCAAAAGCCAACAACTACATTCGCAAGTGGCTGGGCCTTCCCAGATGTCTTTCCAACACGGCGCTGTTTGGAAGAACCATCCTGAAGCTGCCACTGAAATCCATCAGCTTGGGCTACAAACAGGAGAAGGTGAGGCTCGTGTTTGAGCTCAGAGACTCACCTGATCCGTCTGTCCGTAACACCAAGACCCAAGTCTGTACAGGGCGTAAGTGGAATGCGACGCAGACAGTAGACCAGGCCATCGTCCGACTGAAACACCAGGAGATGGTAGGACAGATACAGTCTGGCAGAGCCGGCTTCGGATGGGTAACAGCATCCAAGATGTGGTCCAAAGCCTCAAGGAAGGAAAGAAAAGATCTGGTGATCTCAGAAGTGGTCAAGATGGAAGAGGAGAGCTACATGATCAAGGCTGTGGGCCAACAGCAGCAAGGGAGATGGACCAATTGGGAGGCCGTTGTCAACAGAGTTGTTACGTGGGCAGACATGTGGAAGATGCCCCAGGCGAGGCTAAGTTTTCTCATCAGGGCCACGTACGATACCCTCCCCAGTCCCGGGAACTTGCATGTGTGGTATGGGGCAGAGGTGACCTGCCAGCTCTGTGACTCCCAGAACCCAAGCTTGCATCACATTCTTTCTGGCTGCAAGGTAGCTTTGTCGCAGGGCCGGTATGGATGGCGGCACGACCGCGTCCTGCGGAAGCTAGCTGAAATCCTGGAGGCACGCAGAGTGGAAGCAAATGGGGCCAGTCCAGGAACAGCTCAGCGGTTGATTAAGTTTGTCAAGCAAGGTGGCCAGCCTCAGAGCAGCAGCAAGAGCATCCAGTCCCTCCTGTCAGCTGGCGGAGAATGGAACATGAAGGCTGATCTAGATCGTCAGTTGAAGTTCCCTCAAGAAATCACAACAACCTTGTTACGCCCAGACATTGTCCTGTGGTCCACCTCTACTAAAACTGTCATCATGGTAGAATTAACGGTACCATGGGAAGAGGGAATGGAGGCTGCCTTTGAAAGAAAGAGGGACAAATACTTAGAGCTGGCAAGTGAGTGTGCACAAGCAGGATGGAGGCCCTTCACCTATCCAGTAGAAGTTGGCTGTAGAGGCTACACTGGAGCGTCCACCCAGCGGCTCCTAAAGTCCCTCGGGATTAAAGGCTCCAATCTAAAGAAGGCCCTCAAAGCCCTGGCAGAGGAGGCAGAACAAGGGAGCTTCTGGTTGTGGCTCAGAAGAAACGATAAGGCGTGGGGAAAGCAAGGCGCGTAGACAGGGGGCAGTAGGGAGACTTCCCTGCTGCCATGTTATGGTATGCGGTCAGGCCCACACTTGACTCAGGGAGATGGACGTCCCTGCCATGCATAGTCCCTTGGGACTCATTCCATATACACAACAGCAATAATACCGGGGTTAGAATGTGGGTACAGTATGGATCCTTCAGCTGGCTGCAGGGGGCGGAAGGGAGACGTCCCTGTCGCTGCTCCACCACCCAGAGATGTTCCGGGATTAAAGGAGCGAAACATCCGTGAAAGGTGGCTCCCGGCTGATGACCCTGCAGCCAGCACCACATGGCACTGTCGGAGGTGCGTCAGGCAGTAATGCCCTGCAAGTGTTAACTTGTGCTTACATCTGACAGCTTTACTGTTAAATTGAGTAAAAAAAACTAACTTGTGTCTTTACAAAGCTTACAAAATATGTTTTCCAGTAAAATTCACAAAGATACATTCCTCCAGGCATTATTAGCCATTTTGTCAGATTGATTGTGACAGTATACTGTCAGTATGAGTAAAACTAATATTTTGTATCTGTAAACCTTACAAAAACAACTGATTCTAGTAAATCTCACATGGATACAAAATTAAAGGCATTTTTAGACATAATGCATGTTTAGTTTAGGAGTTATGTTTAAATAATTGTCATATTGAATGTGGCAGTTATACTGTCATTTTGAGTAAAACCTAATTTTTTTATTTGTCAACCTTACCAAAATACCTGATTCTGGTAAAACTCACATAGATACAATATTACAGGCATTTTTAGACATAATGCATTTTGGTTTTGGAGTTATGTTTATATAACTTTCATATTTAGTATGACAGATTTACCATCATATTAAATAAAAAAAACTAACTTGTGTTTTTATAAACCTTACAAATTATTTTTTTCCAGTAAAACTCACAAAGATACATTTCTCCAGGCATTATTAGCCATTTATCATGTTTGGTTTGGGAATCATGTTTAAATAACTGTCATATCAAATGTTGCAGTTATACTGTCATTATAAGTAAAATCTATCTTTTTTTTTATTTGTAAACCTTACCAACATACCTGATTCTGGTAAAACCCACATAGATACAATATTACAGGAATTTTTATACATAAATTATGTTTGGTTTTGGAGTTATGTTTATATAACTTTCATATTTAGTATGACAGTTATACCATCATATTGAGTAAAAAAAACTAATTTGTATCTTAACAAACCTTACAAAATATTGTTTTCCAGTAAAGTTCACAAATATAAATTCCTCTAGGCATTATTAGTCATTTTGCATTTGTGTTTTAGGAGTTTTGTTTAAATAACTGTCATATTGAGTGTGGCAGTTATACTGTCACTATGAGTAAAACCTATTTTTGTATTTGTAAATCTTACCAAAATACCTGATTCTGATAAAACTCACATATATTCAATATTACAGACATTTTTAGACGGATTGCATGTTTGGTTTTGGAGTTATGTTTATATAACTTTCATATATAGTATGACAGCTTTACTGTTAAATTGAGTAAAAAAAACTAACTTGTGTCTTTACAAAGCTTACAAAATATGTTTTCCAGTAAAATTCACAAAGATACATTCCTCCAGGCATTATTAGCCATTTTGTCAGATTGATTGTGACAGTATACTGTCAGTATGAGTAAAACTAATATTTTGTATCTGTAAACCTTACAAAAACAACTGATTCTAGTAAATCTCACATGGATACAAAATTAAAGGCATTTTTAGACATAATGCATGTTTAGTTTAGGAGTTATGTTTAAATAATTGTCATATTGAATGTGGCAGTTATACTGTCATTTTGAGTAAAACCTAATTTTTTTATTTGTCAACCTTACCAAAATACCTGATTCTGGTAAAACTCACATAGATACAATATTACAGGCATTTTTAGACATAATGCATTTTGGTTTTGGAGTTATGTTTATATAACTTTCATATTTAGTATGACAGATTTACCATCATATTAAATAAAAAAAACTAACTTGTGTTTTTATAAACCTTACAAATTATTTTTTTCCAGTAAAACTCACAAAGATACATTTCTCCAGGCATTATTAGCCATTTATCATGTTTGGTTTGGGAATCATGTTTAAATAACTGTCATATCAAATGTTGCAGTTATACTGTCATTTTGAGTAAAACCCAAGTTTTGTATTTGTAAACCTTACCAAAATACCTGATTCTGGTAAAACTCACATATATTCAATATTACAGGCAGTTTAACACAGATTGCAAGTTTGGTTTAGGAGTTTGGTTTTGGAATTATGTTTATATAACTTTCATATTTAGTATGACAGTTATACCATCATATTGAGTAAAAAAAAACTAACTTTTGTCTTTACAAACCTTACAAAATATTTTTTTCTAGGAAAACTCACAAAGATTAATTTCTCCAGGCATTATTTTCCGTTTAGCATATTTGGTTTAGGAGTTATGTTTAAATAACTGTTATTTTGAATATGGCAGTCATACTGTCATTATGGGTAAAACCCAATTTTTGTTTTGGTAAACCTTACCAAAATAACTGATTATCGTAAAACTCACATAGATTCAATATTACAGGCATTTTTAGACGGATTGCAAGTTTGGTTTTGGTGTTGTATTTATTCAACTTTCATATTTAGTATGACAGTTATACTGTCATATTGAGTAAAAAAAAAAGTTAACCTGTGTCTTTACAAACCTTACAAACTATTTTTTTCCAGTAAAACTTACAAAGATACATTTCTCCAGGCATTATTAGACATTTTGCATGCATGGTTTAGGAGATATGTTTAAACAGTGAGATTGAATGTGACAGTATACGACAGGCGCCGCCATCTGTTCCCGCTTCGCAAGAAGTTTATCACCGAAGGATGCCGTGCAGTCATCGCGGTGGATAAACTTTTCATCAATGGCCAACTTTACCGTGATCCAGAAGCCACACCGTGGCTGTATTATTAGCGTCTGAAACACGGTAAATGTTGTATTTTTTTTTTGTTTTGTTATTCCATTATGCTTCAATCTCTCTCTTTTTTTTTTTTTCCCCTCTCTGGCTCACAATACACCTGTGCGTCATATAGCGCTCACGTAAACACCATACGCTCTCTCTCTCTCTTTCTTTCGGTAAACCAACATGTTTACTGTTTTACTTTCTTGTTTTCCTTTTTATGTCACTTATTTCACTACCTGTTTAATCCACCACTTTCTTCTTTTCTTTTTATTTTATGCTTTTTGTTTTGTTTTTCTCTTTCTCTTTCTCCACCTGTTGTGTGTCCCCTTGTCGTCATCAGCATTTACACTCACAGCTCATACATGCACAACTATACACACTCTGCACACCTACATATATGCATGATAGGCTTACATTTAGATACAGACATGCATTATTTACACATAAAGTACACACATACATCCACACACTTAGTTACAGTCTAGTTTAGCATGTCCACTATACAGTTTGTCACTTGGAATGTGCGTGGTGTCGGGTCAAAGGAAAAAAATATAAAAATTCTTAATCATTTGAAGAGCATGCAAGCAGACATTGCTTTACTACAAGAGACTCACCTCTCCAAGTCCGATACCTCAAAACTGCATTCATCGCAATACCCACACACATACCTTGCTAGTTACAACTCCAAACAGAGAGGCGTAGCCATTCTCATTAGTAGAAAGGTCAACTTTACTGTCCATAACTCCATTACTGACATAGAGGGAAGATACATCATTCTTAATATTTCTGTTGACGGGAGAAACTTATGTATCGCCAACATTTATGGTCCAAATGTTGATGACCCCTCCTTTTTTCACACTTTCTTCTCTTCACTTTCTCCTCACTCAAACCACTGCTTGATTCTAGGAGGGGACCTCAACTTAGTATTTAATCCAAATATAGATCGGTCCAGAGTGACTGGGAGTCACCGTGAGTCTCAGTCAGTGGTAATACTTAAGCAATATATGAAGGATTATGGTCTTTGCGATGCCTGGCGTTCTTATCACCGCACTCTTAGGGAATACACTTATTTTTCCCCAGTTCACCACTCATTCTCTCGCATTGATTACTTTTTAACTAGTAGCTCAATTTTATCTGACATCTCAAACATTCACATCCATCCTATCATCATCAGTGACCATGCACCTGTCTCACTTTCCCTCACCAACAAAACTATCACTGCACCTATCAAACAATGGAGACTTAATACATCATTACTAAAGGACCCAGACTTCCTAAACTATTTTGAGAAAGAATGGACAGATTTTTTAGATTTTAATGATCAACCAGAAATCACTGCGTGCGTTCTCTGGGAGACGGCAAAAGTAGTTATGCGAGGAAAAAGTATTTATTATTCATCATACAAGAAAAAAGAGGAACGTTTACTAGAGCAGGAACTTGAAAATGAAATAAAAATATTAGAATTAGCTTATGCGATTTCACAACATGATCACACTCTGAACAAACTGAGAAAACTCAAATTAGATTTAAGAGAAATAATTGATAAGAAAAGTCAATTCCTGCTCCAGAGGTTACGCTTAGAAAAATTTGAACATGACAATAAACCAAGCAAATATTTGGCTAACCAACTAAAATTAAACAAAGAAAAAAACTCTATACCATCCATTAAGGATTCAGCTGGGAACATTACGCACGTTCCTGAGGAAATTAACTCCATCTTTAGAGACTTTTACAGAAACTTGTATACACCCCAGATTGATCCATCTCTTTCAGACATTGAGACATTTCTCAATGATATAGACTTACCTAAATTAAATACAAGGCAGGTATCAAATTTAGATCTTGCTATTTCTATAGGCGAACTACACGATGCTCTTCAACAGATGCCAAACAATAAAGCACCAGGGCCTGATGGGTTCCCTGTGGAGTTCTACAAAACATTCTGGTCACTGCTAGCTCCGATATTTACGAAAATGGCTTTAGAGATTAAAGAAAACTCATTCCTTCCTCCAAATATGAACTCTGCCACGATTAGTCTCTTGCTAAAACCTGATAAAGACCCAACACTTCCATCCAGTTACCGGCCAATCTCCCTGATTAATGCTGATCTTAAAATTATCTGCAAAGTATTAGCTGAAAGATTAGAAAAAGTCACTCCATATATAGTACATCCTGATCAAACAGGTTTCATCAAAGAGAGACAATCGTTCAACAATGTTTGCCGTCTACTCAATGTGATAGACTATTCTGTTATTCATAATCTAAAAACAGCTGTTGTTTCATTAGATGCTGAAAAAGCATTTGATAGAGTGAACTGGAATTTTCTTCTAGCTACTCTACAGAAATTTGGATTTGGAGACTCATTTATAGAATGGATTAAGGTCCTATATAGTTTTCCTACAGCTTCGGTTAGAACGAACAGCCAAATCTCTCCAAGGTTTAATCTTATGAGGGGCACAAGGCAAGGGTGTCCACTTTCTCCGTCACTGTTTGCTATATTTATTGAACCTCTTGCAAACGCTATTCGACAGCATGCAAATATTAAAGGCATCTATACCGCAACCGTTCATCATAAAATAAGCCTTTATGCTGATGATGTATTACTTTTCTTACAAAATCCACATTCTTCTCTTCAAGATACAATCTCACTTATCAATAAATTCAGTTCTATTTCAGATTACTCCATCAACTGGTCCAAATCTACTGTGTTACCAATTAATTTTGACTTTCAGAGCACCTCATCGATTCCACTGCATAAAGGGAACATTAAATACCTGGGAATCAATATTTCCTCCACATTGTCAGATCTGAATCGCTTGAATTACTCCCCAATCTTAAAATCGATTGAGGATGATCTGGCGCGTTGGAAAACATTGCCAATCTCACTTATGGGAAGGGTTTCTACCGTGAAAATGATGGTCTTGCCTAGGGTTAATTATCTATTTTCAATGATTCCAACCAAACCTTCTCAAATCTGGTTTAAGTCACTAGACTCACACATCAATCAGTTTCTTTGGAAGAGTAAACCAGCACGAATCAGCCTTAAAACTTTACAAAAACCCAAAGAACATGGGGGTCTAGAACTCCCAAACTTTTCCTATTACTTCCTTGCAAATAAACTACAATATATATTAAAATGGATCAATCCCACTTTATTAGATAGTTTATGGTTAGAGATTGAACAATCACTTAGCCAGGAGATCCCAATTTCTAACTTGCCCTTTATTAGCCAAATTCTCCGAAAACACAACTGCTTTAAAAGTATTAATATACGCACTACCTTAACAGCTTGGTGGGAGTTTTTGAAAATAACTGGGTCCCCGCTCACTCCATGCCAATTTACGCCCATTTGGAATAATCCCGATTTTCTTTTAAACAAGAAGCCATTGAACTTTCCAACATGGTATGATAAGGGAGTTGGATGCCTTGGGGATATCATCAATGCAAACAGTTGTATCTCTTTTAAAAGTTTAATAACACAATATGCAATCAATCCTAATACATTTCTAGAATATATACAAATCAAATCTGTAATCAGCGCAAGATTCAACAAAACAACATGGGAAAGTAATCATACGACCGTTAAATTCTTCAAAACATCTGCTCCCAAAGCTTTATCCAAATTATATGCTCTCTTATCAAAAATAGATAACACAATAAGTATCCCAACTTCTAAATGGCACTCAGACGTATCAACAAGCTGTGACCCAGAATTCTGGAAAAAAATATGCCTCAATACTACTCGTTTGATTAAGAATCCAAATGTACGACTGATTCAGCTCAAAATACTTTACAGAATACATTACACCGGTCTAAGAACACTGCTCAGATAATAAGGTAGATAATTACTTACATTCAATGTGGTCCTGTGCTCCCGTGAGTAACTTTTGGCTTGGAGTGTGCGAGAACCTATCATTAGCGTTAGAGATTCCTATTCCCATCTGCCCCGCACTCTGCCTGTTGGGTGATCTCTCCGCAACTGATCTTGATATAAACAAAACATTCCTCCTTATAAATGCGTTAGGCATCGCCAAGAAAACTATTCTCATGAATTGGAAATCAAAAAATAATTTATGTATAAACCTTTACAAAAACATTTTATTAGATTATGTAGTTATGGAAAGAATGTCTGCTGAATCAAAACAACAACTGACAGAATTCCGATCTCTTTGGGCACCGCTAATTAATTTTCTGACCTGACTCCCCTGGGGGCCGGGGCAGGGGCTCTGTCCCGGGGGTCTTGCTCCGTGGGTGGGGGGTCCTGGGTGCCGGGGGGCCGTGTGCCACGGGGTCGGGTGGGCCTGGGGTGTGTTTCCTGGTTCCGGCCTGGCGGGCCGATCCGTGGGTGGTCTGGCGGATGGGGGTGGGTGGGGGTGCCTGGGCGGGTGTTGGGGTGCGGTTGGGGCTGTGGGCGGCCGCCTTGGGTTGGTTGGGGAGCTGTCTCTCCCGTGGGTGGTTGGGCGGGGGGTTGCGCCGGTGGGGCTGGGGTCTTGCCGCTGTCGGGCGGAGGTCGGCTCGTGCCCCTCTGGCTCCGGGTGTCCATGGGCTTCCTCCTTCCCCTGGGGCGCGGGGCGGGGTCTGCCCGGGGTCGCCCTGCGCTGCGGCTGTGCGGGCCTGCCTGGTGACGGGTTGGGGGGACTGCTTGCCTCCCTTGTTGGGGCCCCGGCGGTGCTGCCCGACTGCCCTGCGGGAGTCCCCTGTTTTACTCCGCCCTTATCTTTTTTATTAATTTTATTTATTTATTTTAATTTATTTTATATGTATGTATATATATATATATATATATATATATATAAATATATATATATATATATATATATATATATATATTTTTTTTTAATCTATTTAATATATTTAACTTATTCTGTTAAATTATATATGTGTATATATGAGTGCGTGTGTATGTTGTTGTGTGTACGTTTGTATATATGTATGGTGAAATCTGTGTGGGTACATATGTATGTGTAGGTACATATGTATGTGTCGCTGCCCTGGTGTGCATTGCTGATCGCGGCGCCGGGTCTGCTGAGGTGCCGTGGCACGCCGGCTGTGGGCGCAGGGCTGGGCCCTTATGGCTTTTTGCCGGATGGGATGCCTGGTGGGTGGTGGGCCGGGGGGGCCTGGACGTGCGGGAAGGGCTGCGGGGTTTGGTGGCACTGGGCACTGCTGGCGACCAGGCGTCTTGTTTATTTTTATTTATTTTATTTTATTTAAAGGGTTTATTTTTATTTTATTTATTTTTATTTTATTTAGTTTTATTTTTAGTTATTTATTTATTTTTATTTATTTTTATTTTTATTTTTTATTTTTTTTTGTGTTGTGTATGTATGTGTTTGTGTATATGTGGGCTTATGTATATGTGTGTGGGTGTATTAATGTGTATAAATGTGTGTGTGTGTGTGTGGGAGTGTATGTGTATATGTATATGCATGCGTGTGTATATGTGTATGTGTATGTATATGTATATGCATATATGTATGTATATGTGTATGTATGTGTGTATGTATGTGTATATGTATGTGTAGGTGTGTGTATGGGTGTGGATGTCCGGTGGCTCAATTGGCCTGGCTGTGGATGAGTTGGGGTAGGTGGGTTGGTGGCCTCGGTGGTAGCTGGGGGTGTGCGTTGTTGTGGTTTACGGGGTCGGTCGCTTTTTTGTTTTGGTTTCGGCGACCGCGGGTGTTTGCACTGCGGACGGGCGGTGGTGGTGATGGTTGCTGTGGTGATACCAGCGGTTGGCATCGCTGTGTTGGGTTGGAGTGGTTGGGGGACTGTGGCTGGTGTCTGTGCACTTGTGGGGTTGTGGGGGCTGGCTGGCGTTGGCTTGCCGGCTGGTTTGGGGGCTGGCGTGCGGACGGGATGCATTGGCTTCCTCCCCCGTTGGGGGGCTCCTTCCCCTGGCCGGGACTCGTATGAGCACGTTGCTGTGTGGATGGCCGGGATGCGGTGTTTACATTGGGCGTGGGGGCTGTGCGATTTTTCTGCGTTTGTTTGCCGGTATGGGCTCTGCAGGGTTGGGTTGGGGCGGGCGGGGGATGGCTTTGTTTGGCGGGGGGTGGGCTCGCGTGGCGTCACGTTAAAGTGGTCTGGTGTGGGTCACGGGCTGTGGCGGGGGGTGGCGGCCTCCTGGTCGTAGTTCCTGGTTGTCGGCCGCGTGGACTGGGGGGGATGTCCGGACCCTCTACTCCTCCTACTTATAGCACACACAGTCACACATATATAAGACTTTGGGGATTGTCCTGCGGGGAGGCATGGTGGGGGGTTGAGGATGCCTCCAATGGGGCTCCAGTCCTCCTGTCTTGTCCCCTGCTCGTCCATCCCTCAATCTTAGCCGCATACTAGACACTTAGGATTTGGGGGGCTTGGCTTGGTTGGGACCCACCATCACCTTGATGTCCCCCAATTTTAATCGCATTATTAGTTCCCACAAGCATACATATCTCACTCACGCTACAGTACACACATCAATAGGGACTGGAGGTCGGCTGTAACGGCTGACCTCCTAATTTTAACTACACAGTAGACACTCTGGGGGCCTTGTACACATGCATGGGGGGATTGGGGTTGGGCGCACCCCTCATTGCCTCGTCGGCCGGCGGGGACTGCGGTCTGGTGGCCTGCCAGGCTTTTATACATTTATTATTATTATTATCTTTTTTTTTTTTTTAAATGTATTTATTATTTTTATTTTTTATTTACTTATTTTTATTTTATTTATTTTTTTAACTTTTTTTTATTTTTTAAATCTTATTATTTATTTGTGTGTGGCGTCGCGCGGGTCTCACTTCCTGTTGGGTGGGGTCCGTGCCCGTGTGGCCCGACCTTGCGCTGTGGGGTCTCTGTTGGTGACTTGATGTGGTGGCGGCGCGGCCCCCGTGTCTGGTCTGGATGCTGTGTCTCGGTTGTTTGGGCGGTGGTATGTTTGTGCGGGTTTGGGTTGGGTGGGGGGGTCTTTTGGTGGGGGGGTGTTGGTGTCTCTTGTTTGCGTGTTGGCGTTTGGGCTGACTGGCGGGCTGGCGCCGGCTGGTCTCCGTGGTCCTGGTGGCGTGTGGTTGCTGGTCGCAGTTTTTTTTGATCGCTTTGATTTGATTGGCTGGTGTTGGCTGTCTGGGGTTATTGCGGCTGCTGTTTCTGCTGCCGTTTGTTTGTGGTGTGGGCGCCCGTGGCTGCTGGGTCTGGTGCAAGGGTGTGGCTGATGTTGTGACTGGTGGCAGCGCGCGCGCGTGATGGCTGTCGGGGCTGACGAACTGTGTATATGTATGTATATGTGTGTGTATGTGTATATATGTGTAGGTGTACATATGTGTATGTATATGTATATATGTGTATGTGTGGGTATGTATACATGTATATGTGTATGTGTATGTATATATATATATATATATATGTATGTATGTATATTTATTTCTGGGGGTACACTCTGGGCCTGCCTGTCAGACGGGGGTCGACGCCTCAGGCTACTGCATCCGAACTGCGTGTCTGGAGCTCCTGGGTCCCGCTGTCCATCCCTTCCGGGTGCCCGTCTTGGTTGGGGCCTGTTGGGCCTAGTCCCTGCGTCTATTATGGTAGCTTGGTGCTGCAAGGTATTCCGAGGTGCTGCGAGTCGGCCAGTTGCTGGGGTAGTGACCTTGTGTGTCAGCATGTCTGTGATCTTCTTTTAAATTTTTATTTTTTTTTAATTTTATTTATTTATTAATTAATTTTTTTATATATTTTATTAATATTATTTTTTAATTTTCCCCTCCCTCAGAGGGGGGGGCTCGGCGGGGCGGTTGCTGGTTGTTCCATCTCCATCGTTGGGTCCCTGCAGGTGGGGTGGGTGGTTCCCGTGGCCCTGTGCCGGGTGGTCCTGCGGTGGCCGATTTGGGTGGGGTGGCCGGGGGCTGGCCTCGCCGCGCTCTCCGGGGGTGGGGGATGCCCTGTCCTCTGCCGGGTGCGTCTGTCTGCGGCCTGCTGCTGGCCTTTGTGGGCGGTACGGTGGGCCGGGCTCTGGGGTTCCTGTCGCTGGCCGGCTTGGCTGCGTGGGGGCGGTGGTCCCTGGTTCCCTGGGCACCACGCCTACTGTTTGTGGGTTGGGCTCTCGGGGGTGATGGGGCCGTGCTCTGGCTCCCACGCACTCTGGGAGTCGAATATATTGTACATACAAATTCACATATGCTCACATACGTACATAGGTACCTACGCTCCCACATACATACACAAATACAGTACATATTTACATACCTAAAGTTCGTACATCCACACGCACATTCAATATACAAACATACACATACTGTACATATACACTTACTGTACAAACACGTATACACACTCTGTACATATACATTCACTGTACAAACACATATACACATTCTGTACACATACATTCATTGTACAAACACATATACACATTCTGTACATATACAAGTACATATGCATACTTACACTCATGCACATAATCACGTTTCATCAAACATATATTAACGTTGTTGCCCAAGGGTAAACTGGGTGTAACACATGGCACACTGACAAAGCTTAACCTATTGTTACTATAACAATCTACAAGGTTAATGTAGGTTGCTTCTCTTTCTCCCCCTCCATTTTTCTGCATTCTTTCGTATCTCAAGTTATCATTACGTATATGTATTGTTGGCATTTAAACAACTGTATTGTTGATAATAAAGGTAAATTATTGGTATTGTTCATTATCAATAGCGCTATTTCTATTGGTATTTGTATTGATCCATTTGTAGTGTAATAATGCTCATTGTCATTTCTGTATTATTTTTTTATTTTTCGCTAACTGCTTATTTGCTATTACTTTTACCATCATATTTGTACATGTCGTATTTGCTGATGTTGCTCTATTGTTGTTGTTGTTGTTGTTTGCTGTTGTTGTTTTTGTCTCTCTGTCTAATACCCCTCTTGTCCCCACAATTTCCCCCTCTGTCTTCTTTTTTTTCTCTTTCTATCCCCTCCTGCTCCGGCTCGGCTGCACTAAATGATAATATAAATACATTTATAAAGTCAAATACAAATAAGGCAACAAGAGAAGTATCCTACACTTCTCTTTTGTAAAGTAAATCTGAACAGCCGACATGGGCATCTACATCAACTATATGATTTGCCTGAGAAGCTGGACAGGACACACAAAAAAAAGAAAAGAAAAAAGAATGTGACAGTATACTGTCATAGTAGTTTTTTACTCAATATGCCAGTAATGTTCTTAAAATCGTGAGATAATGCGAAAAAAGCAATACAAATGTTTTTCAACATAATTCCTACACCAAACATGGAAAATGTCTAATAATGCCTGGAGACAGTTAGTTTTTTTTTTTTAATTCAATATGACAGTATAACTGTCATACCAAATGTGAAAGTTATATAAACATAACTCCAAAACTGAACATGCATTTTGTCTAAAAATGCCTAAAATATTGTATCTATGTGAGTTTTACCAGAATCAGGTAATTTGGTAAGGTTTACAAATACAAAAATTAGTTTTTTCTCGTAATGACAGTATAACAGCTACATTAAATTTGACAGATATTTAAACATAACTTCCTAACCACACATGCAAATAGGCTAATAAAGCCTAAAAAAATGCATCCTTGTGAGTTTTACTCGAAACATATGCTATTTTAAGGCTTGCAAACACAAAAAGTATTTTTTTACTCATTATGACAGTAATGTTCTTAAAATACTGAGATAATGCGAAATAAGCAATACAAATGTTTTTCAACATAATTCCTACACCAAACATGCAATATTTCTAATAATGCTTGAAGACATGTATCTTTGTTGGTTTTACTAGAAAAATTATCTTTTGTAAGTTTTGCAACGACGCAAGTTAGTTTTTGTAATTCAATATGACAGTATAACTGTCATACCAAGTATGAAAGATATATAACTATAACTCCAAAACTGAACATGCATTATGTCTAAAAATGCCTGTAATAATGTATCTATGTGAGTTTTACCAGAATCAGGTAATTTGGTAAGGTTTACAAATACAAAAATTGGGTTTTTTCCATAATGACAGTATAACTGCTACATTCAATTTGACAGTTATTTAAACATATACTTCCTAACCACACATGCAAATAGGTTAATAAAACCTAAAACAATGCATCTTTGTGAGTTTTACTCGAAACATTTGCTATTTTAAAGCTTGCAAACACAAAAAGTAGTTTTTTACTCAATATGAAAGTAATGCTCTTAAAATCCTGAGATAATGCGAAAAAAGCAATAAAAATGTTTTTCAACATAATTCCTACACCAAACATGCAAAATGTCTAATAATGCTTGGAGACATGTATCTTTGTTAGTTTTACTTAAAAAAATCATATTTTGTAAGGTTTACAACGATGCAAGTTAGTTTTTTAATTTAAATATGACAGTATAACTGTCATACCAAATATGAATGTTATATAAACATAACTCCAAAACTGAACATGCATTATGTCTAAAAATGCTTGTAAGATTGTATCTATGTGAGTTTTACCAGAATCAGGTAATTTGGTAAGGTTTACAAATACAAAAATGTGTTTATTTTTATAATGACAGTATAACTGCTTCATTCAATTTGACAGTTATTTAAACATAACTTCCTAACCACACATGCAAATAGGCTAATAAAGCCTAAAACAATGCATCCTTGTGAGTTTTACTCGAAACATATGCTATTTTAAGGCTTGCAAACACAAAAAGTATTGTTTTACTCCTTATGACAGTAATGTTCTTAAAATCCTGAGATAATGCGAAATAAGCAATAAAAATGTTTTTCAACATAATTCCTACACCAAACATGCAACATGTCTATTAATGCCTGAAGACATGTATCTTTGTTAGTTTTACTAGAAAAATTATCTTTTGTAAGTTTTGAAAGACGCAGTTAGTTTTTTTTAATTCAATATGACAGTGTAACTGTCAAACCAAATATGAAAGTTATATAAACATAACTCCAAAACTGAACATGCATTTTGTCTAAGAATGCCTGTAATATTGTATTTATGTGAGTTTTACCAGAATCAAGTATTTTGGTAAGGTTTACAAATACAAACATTAAGTTTTACTCATAATGACACATAATGCCACACTCAATATGACAGTTATTTAAACATTACTCCTAAACCAAACATGCTAAATGGCTAATAATGCCTGGGGAAATGTATCTTTGTGAGTTTTACTGGAAACAAATATTTTGTAAGGTTTTTAAAGACAAAAGTTAATTATTTTTTTTACTTAATATTACAGTATAACTGTCATACTAAATATGAAAGTTATATAAACATAACTCCAAAACCAAACATGCAATCCGTCTAAAAATGCCTGTAATATTGAATCTATGTGAGTTTTACTAGAATCAAGTATTTTGGTAAGGTTTACAAATACAAAAATTAGCTTTTACTCATAATGACAGTATCACTGCCACATTCCAAATGACAGTTTTTTAAACATAACTCCTAAACCTAACATGCTAAATGGCTAATAATGCCTGGAGAAAGGTATCTTGTGAGTTTTACTGGAAAAAAAACATTTTGTAATGTTTGTAAAGACACAATTTAGTTTTTTTAATTCAAAAAGACAGTATAACTGTCATACTAAATGTCAAAGTTATATAAACATAACTCCAAAACCAAACATGCATTATGTCTAAAAATGCCTGCAATGATGTATCTATGTGAGTTTTATTAGAAGCAGTTATTTTTGTAAGTTTTGCAAATACAAAATATTGGTTTTACTCACTATGACAGTATACTGTCACATTCAATCTGACAGTTATTTAAACATAACTCCTAAACCACAAATTCATAATAACTAATAATGCCTCGAGAAATAAATCTCTGTGAATTTTTCTGGAAAAAAATATTTTGTAAGGTTTGTAAAAACACAAGTTAGTTTTTTTTACTCAATATGACAGTATGACTGTCATACTAAATATGAATGTTATGTAAACATAACTCCAAGACCAAACATGCTAAATGGCTAATAATGCCTGGAGAAAGGTATCTTTGTGAGTTTTACTGAAAAAAAAACATTTTGTAATGTTTGTAAAGACACAAGTTAGTTTTTTTTTTAACTCAAAAAGACAGTATAACTGTCATACTAAATGTCAAAGTTATATAAACATAACTCCAAAACCAAACATGCCTTATGTCTAAAAATGCCTGCAATGATGTATCTATGTGAGATTTACTAGAATAAGTTGTTTTTGTAAGTTTTTCAAATACAAAATATTGGTTTTACTCACTATGACAGTATACTGTCACATTCAATCTGACAGTTATTTAAACATAACTCCTATACCACAAATTCAAAATGACTAATAATGCCTTGAGAAATATATCTCTGTGAATTTTTCTGGAAAAAAAATATTTTGTAAGGTTTGTAAAAACACAAATTATATTTTTTTTACTCAATATGATAGTATAACTGTCATACTAAATATGAAAGTTACATAAACATAACTCCAAGACCAAACTTGCAATCCGTCTAAAATGCCTGTAATATTGAATCTATGTGAGTTTTACCAGAATCAGGTATTTTGGTAAGGTTTACAAATACAAACATTAGGTTTTACTCATAATGACAGTATAACTGCCACGTTCAAAATGACAGTTATTTAAACATAACTCCTAAACCTAACATGCTAAATGGCTAATAATGCCTGGAGAAAGGTATCTTGTGAGTTTTACTGGAAAAAAAACATTTTGTAATGTTTGTAAAGACACAATTTAGTTTTTTTAATTCAAAAAGACAGTATAACTGTCATACTAAATGTCAAAGTTATATAAACATAACTCCAAAACCAAACATGCATTATGTCTAAAAATGCCTGCAATGATGTATCTATGTGAGTTTTATTAGAAGCAGTTATTTTTGTAAGTTTTGCAAATACAAAATATTGGTTTTACTCACTATGACAGTATACTGTCACATTCAATCTGACAGTTATTTAAACATAACTCCTAAACCACAAATTCATAATAACTAATAATGCCTCGAGAAATAAATCTCTGTGAATTTTTCTGGAAAAAAATATTTTGTAAGGTTTGTAAAAACACAAGTTAGTTTTTTTTACTCAATATGACAGTATGACTGTCATACTAAATATGAATGTTATGTAAACATAACTCCAAGACCAAACATGCTAAATGGCTAATAATGCCTGGAAAAAGGTATCTTTGTGAGTTTTACTGAAAAAAAAACATTTTGTAATGTTTGTAAAGACACAAGTTAGTTTTTTTTTTAACTCAAAAAGACAGTATAACTGTCATACTAAATGTCAAAGTTATATAAACATAACTCCAAAACCAAACATGCCTTATGTCTAAAAATGCCTGCAATGATGTATCTATGTGAGATTTACTAGAATAAGTTGTTTTTGTAAGTTTTTCAAATACAAAATATTGGTTTTACTCACTATGACAGTATACTGTCACATTCAATCTGACAGTTATTTAAACATAACTCCTATACCACAAATTCAAAATGACTAATAATGCCTTGAGAAATATATCTCTGTGAATTTTTCTGGAAAAAAATATTTTGTAAGGTTTGTAAAAACACAAATTATATTTTTTTTACTCAATATGACAGTATAACTGTCATACTAAATATGAAAGTTATATAAACATAACTCCAAGACCAAACTTGCAATCCGTCTAAAATGCCTGTAATATTGAATCTATGTGAGTTTTACCAGAATCAGGTATTTTGGTAAGGTTTACAAATACAAACATTAGGTTTTACTCATAATGACAGTATAACTGCCACGTTCAAAATGACAGTTATTTAAACATAACTCCTCAAAAAAACATGCTAAATGGCTAATTATGCCTGGAGAAAGGTATCTTTGTGAGTTTTACTGGGGAAAAAAATATTTTGTAAGGTTTGTAAAGACACAAGTTCGTTTTTTTTACTCAATTTGACAGTATAACTGTCATACTAAATGTAAAAAATATATAAACCTAACTCCAAAACCAAACATGCATTATATCTAAAAATGCTTGTAACATTGTATCCATGTGAGTTGTACTAGAATCAGTTGTTTTTGTAAGGTTTGAAAATACAAAATATTGGTTTTACTCACTATGACAGTATAACTGCCACATTCAATCTGACAGTTATTTAAACATAACTCCTAATCCACACATGCTAAATGGCTAATAATGCCTGGAGAAATGTACTTTTGTGAGTTTTACTGGAAAAAAAAAATATTGTGTAATGTTTGTAAAGACACAAGTTAGTTTTTTTTTTTACTCCATATGACAGTATAACTGTGTGAAGAGGGGCGTGGTTCGCGCGTTCCCTGCGGGCGGGGTGTGTGCGGAGGCCGGCCATGAAGCAGCAGACAGGTGAGTGGATGACTCAGCTGGAACGAGTTATCTAATCACCTGTTCCTTTATTAAGCAGCGTCGGAGACCATGAGAGGAGAGGGGACCTGGAAAGCAGCTGAAAAGCCACGGAAGAGGGCTGAAAAGCCGAAAATAGAGACATTGTGAGGAGGAGGAGAGCTGAAAAGCCGACAGAGACTTGTGTGAGAATTTAATTCAAAGAATTGTAAAACGCCGACCCCAAGTGTTGTGCCCTTTCCTGTGGTCCCAGAAGAACCCGAGACAGAGACGTCTTCACAGTGGAGCCCAACAAGACGGACCACAGAAAATGTCGACAACATCCCCGCTGGAGGCGCTGGGCCAAGTGCTGGCCAAGGTGTTAACGGCAAGCCGGCAGCAGACACAGGTGCTGCAGGCATTAATGGACAGAGCAGAGGCGGCGGGAGGAATGTCCGCCATGAAACGCATGGTGGAGGGGGAGGACCCCCAGACATTCCTCGATGTCTTTGAGGCCACGGCGACATCGTGCAGGTGGCCGGAGGAGGAATGGGGCGCGAAGCTGCTGCCGCTCCTGGTGGGGGAGGCGCAGCGGGCGGCGGTGAGTCTCCCGGCGTCCGCCCGCATGCAGTATACAAACTTGCGCTGTGCCATACTAGATCGGGTCGGCAGCAGCCCCGAAGACCATCGCCGGAAGTTCCGGGCCATGATGTTGGGGCAAGGGGACCGGCCCTTCGTACTGGCATTCCAACTCCGAGACGCAGCAACCCGTTGGCTCAAGCCAAATGGACTGGACCCAAAAATGCTGGAGGCCATCACCCTGGAGCGATTCGTGGAGGCAATCCCGGCCAGGACCTCCGCGTGGGTACGGTACCACAGCCCCCCGGACATCAAAGCTGCGGTGAAACTGGCGGAGGAACACCTGGCAGTACAGCGGGAGACAACAACCAAAACGGCCAAGGGACCCACCCCAGCACCCCGCCGACGACTCGCCCCGCTCTGGGGGGGGGGTGGAGGGAGAGTCTCCGCAGTGGCAACCAAGCCAGCCTGAGCCACCCGGAGCCAGCGAACAGGTTCACCACACGGACATAAAAAATGAACACGCACACACACACACCCAGAGACAGACGACAAGGGGGGGGACACGGGGTCATAAAATGTCTATGATTTGTGCATTGCAGGGTACCGACGCTGCGGGGAGAGGGCTTCCCTCGCAGATGGCACCTCAAACCCCAGGGCCGGTGTGCTGGAGGTGCGGACGGCCCGGGCACGTGCGCCGGGAGTGCTCCCTAATGGAGGTGGGGCAGGTGTTGCGGGTTGTCGGGCCTCCAGCACCCGCCCCCGATCGGGGGGAGACGTACTGTGTCCCGGTAAGGGTACAAGGGGGTACATATCGGGCGATGGTGGATTCGGGCTGAAAACAGTCCATGATCCACCAAAACCTGGTTTGGCCCGGGGCGTTGAGGCAGGCGACACGGGTGAAAATTAGGTGTATTCATGGAGATGTGCACGAGTACCCTATGGTGCCAGTGGAAATTATATATAAGGAACAAAAGCATAAAGTTAAGGTTGCCGTAAGCGCGCAACTTACGCACCCCGTAATTCTAGGGACGAATTGGCCGGGATTTAACCATTTGGTGACACAATGTGTGGGGTTGCGTTCACGGACAGTAGGCGAGGGGAGTATCCGCGTGGTTCTCAGCGGCGACGCGGCTGCCGAGCGGGAACCGGTGGGGGCTTCGCGGGAGGCCCCCCCGGCCCCCCGGTGGCAACCTACTGAGGACTTTCCCCTCGAGCAGTCCCGTGATGAAACCTTGCGCGAGGCCTGGGACCAGGTGGATTATATTGACGGTCAGCTGGTGCGCCCGGGGAAAGCGCGGGTATTCCCCCATTTTTCTATTATTAGGGATAGATTATACAGAGTGGGCCGTGACACTCAAACCGGGGAGGAACACACCCAGTTGTTGGTGCCAAAACACCGCCGGGAAATGGTTTTCCAGGCGGCGCATTTTAATCCCATGTCTGGCCACTTGGGGTATGATAAAAGACTTAATCGGGTAATGGTCCGATTCTATTGGCCAGGCCTCCGGGCAGACGTGCGCCGTTGGTGCGCTGCCTGTCCGGACTGCCAGCTGGTGAACCCAGCGGCCACCCCAAAGGCGCCCTTGCGCCCATTACCGCTTATGGAGGTCCCGTTCGAAAGAATTGGGATGGACCTCATCGGACCATTTCACCCGAGCACACGGGGATACCGCTTTGTGTTGGTCCTGGTGGATTATGCAACGCGTTATCCCGAAGCAGTACCTTTGCGCTCCATCTCTGCCAAGAGTGTTGCGCAAGCGCTGTTTCAGGTCATCTCCCGAGTTGGAATCCCGAAAGAGATTCTGACTGACCAAGGCACGTCCTTTATGTCGCGCACGATAAAGGAACTCTACGGGTTACTGGGAATTAAAGCGATCCGCACCAGTGTATACCATCCGCAAACGGATGGGCTGGTGGAGAGATTAAATAAAACGCTGAAAACCATGATCCGTAAGTTTATGCACGAGGACAAACAGAATTGGGATAAATGGTTGGACCCCCTAATGTTTGCGATGCGGGAGGTACCCCAGGCCTCTGTTGGTTTGCACCTTTTGAGTTGTTGTACGGCCGGAGGCCTCGCGGAGTGCTGGACGTCATTAAAGAAAGCTGGGAGGAGGGTCCAAGCTCCAGCAAGAATGAAATTCAATACGTCATGGACACGCGAGCAAAACTCCACAAGGTGGGGCACTTATCACGTGAAAATTTGCTCCGTGCCCAAGAACGTCAGCGGCGCACGTATAACAGGGGGACCCAACTACGCAAATTCACACCGGGAGAAAAAGTACTTGTATTGCTTCCAACCTCAAACTCCAAATTACTTGCAAAGTGGCAGGGACCCTTTGAGGTCGCACGGCAAGTGGGTGATGTCGATTATGAGGTTCGGCGCTCGGACCGACGCGGAGACACTCAGATCTATCATTTGAACCTGCTGAAGGCATGGAAAGAGGCGGAGCCTGTTTCCATGGTGACAGTAGTGGGGGAGGAGGAGGAGTTGGGGCCAGAGGAGAAGGGCGTGCCTTCAGTCTCTGCTCGGACCACAAACCTCTCCAGTGGCTCCACCGCATGAAGGACGCCAACGCACGGATCACCCGGCTGTCCTGTGACGACCAGCTCACATCAGCGCAGAGGGCGGATGTGGCTGAGTTACAGCGGTGCTTCTCTGATGTGTTCTCCTCGCGGCCCGGTCGCACGGATCTCATCCGACATCATATTGAGACCAGCCCGGGGGTTACGGTGCGGTCTCGGCCATATCGGCTTCCCGAACACAAACGCAAAGTAGTTCGGGAGGAATTAAAAACTATGCTTGAGTTGGGAGTGATAGAAGAATCCCACAGCGCGTGGTGCAGTCCCATTGTTCTGGTTGGGAAGAAGGATGGGACTGTGCGGTTCTGTGTGGATTACCGCAGGGTGAATGAACAATCACGGTTTGACGCGTACCCAATGCCTCGGGTCGACGAGCTCCTGAATCGGCTAGGCACTGCTCAATTTTTCACGACACTGGATTTGACCAAGGGCTACTGGCAGATTCCCTTGTCACCAGAGTCCCGAGAAAAAACGGCCTTTTGCACTCCGGACGGTTTGTACCAATTTGTGACACTTCCGTTTGGCTTGTTTGGTGCGCCCGCCACGTTCCAGCGTCTCATGGACCGAGTGCTGCGCCCCCACGCTGCATACGCGGCTGCCTACCTGGATGATGTCATCATCCAGAGTAGCAGCTGGGAACAACACATGCGGCGGGTGGGGGCGGTGCTCGAGTCCCTGAGGCGGGCAGGGCTCACCGCCAACCCGGCGAAGTGCGCAGTTGGCCGGAGGGAGGTACAGTATCTGGGGTACCACTTGGGAGGGGGACAGGTGCGGCCGCAGGTAGAAAAACAGCGGCAATCGCGGCCTGTCCACCCCCCAAGACGAAAAAAGAGGTGAGGCAGTTTTTGGGACTGGCGGGCTATTACCGGCGGTTCATTCCCCGGTTCGCGGACTTAACCGGCCCACTGACTGACCTCACCCGAAAGGGTGCTCCAGAACTGGTCCAGTGGACGGAGCAGTGCCAGCGGGGGTTTGAGAAGATAAAAACAGCACTCTGCAAGGAGCCGGTGCTGCACATGCCTAATTTTGACATCCCTTTCTGTCTGCAGGCGGACGGGTCGGGCCGGGGACTGGGGGCGGTGCTGTCTCAGCGGGTGGGGGACGTCGACCGCCCCGTGCTGTATATCAGCCGGAAACTCTCGGACCGGGAGGCAAGGTACAGCACGGTGGAGAGGGAGTGCCTTGCCATCCGGTGGGCGGTCGGGGCCCTCCGCTACTACCTGTTGGGGTGTGCCTTCAGTCTCTGCTCGGACCACAAACCTCTCCAGTGGCTCCACCGCATGAAGGATGCCAACGCACGGATCACCCGGTGGTATCTGGCATTACAGCCCTATAACTTCCGGGTGGTCCACAGGCCGGGCGCGCAGATGGCCGTGGCCGATTTTCTCTCTCGGCCCGCTATAGGGGGTGGGGGGGAGTGAGCGCGGCCGGACGGCTCCCCGGCCTCAAATCTGGCGGTGGAGGCATGTGGAGAGGGGCGTGGTTCGCGCGTTCCCTGCGGGCGAGGTGTGTGCGGAGGCCGGCCATGAAGCAGCAGACAGGTGAGTGGATGACTCAGCTGGAACGAGTTATCTAATCACCTGTTCTTTTATTAAGCAGCGTCGGAGACCATGAGAGGAGAGGGGACCTGGAAAGCAGCTGAAAAGCCACGGAAGAGGGCTGAAAAGCCAAAAAGAGAGACATTGTGAGGAGGAGGAGAGCTGAAAAGCCGACAGAGACTTGTGTGAGAATTTAATTAAAAGAATTGTAAAACGCCGACCCCAAGTGTTGTGCCCTTTCCTGTGGTCCCAGAAGAACCCGAGACAGAGACGTCTTCACAAACTGTCATACTAAATGTAAAAGTTATATAAACATAACTCCAAAACCAAACATGCATTATGTCTAAAAATGCCTCTCATATTGTATATATGTGAGTTTTAGTGGAGTCAGTTGTTTTTGTAAGTTTTTCTAATACAACATTTTGGTTTTAAACATAAATTCTAAACCACAAATGCAAAATAGCTAATAATGCCTGGAGAAATGTATTTTTGTGAGTTTTACTGGAAATAAATATGTTGTAAAGTTTGTATAGAAACAAGTTAGTTTTTTTTACTCAATATGATGGTATAACTGTCTTACTAAATTTGAATTATATATAAACATAACTTCAAAACCAAACATGCAGTCCGTCTAAAAATGCCTGTAATATTAAATCTATGTGAGTTTTACTAGAATCAGTTGTTTTTGTAAGGTTTGCAAATACAAACTATTGGTTTTACTCACTATGACAGTATACTGTCACATTCAATCTGACAGTTATTTAAACATAACTCCTAAACAACACATGCAAAATTACTAATAATGCCTGGAAAAATGTATCTTTGTGGAAAAAAAATATTTTGTAAGGTTTGTAAAAACACAAGTTAGTTTTTATTACTCAATATGACAGTATAACTGTCATACTAAATATAAAAGTTTTATAAACATAACTCCAAAACCAAACTTGAAATTCGTCTAAAAATGCCTGTAATATTGAATGTATGTGAGTTTTACCAGAATCAGGTATTTTGGTAAGGTTTACAAATACAAAAATTTGGTTTTACTCATAATGACAGTATAACTGCCACATTCAAAATGACAGTTATTTAAACATAACTCCTAAACCAAACATGCTAAACAGCTAATAATGCCTGGAGAAATGCATCTTTGTCAGTTTTACTGGAAAAAAAATATCTTGTAAGGTTTGTAAAAACACAAGTTAGTTTTTTTTTACTCATTATGACAGTATAACTGGCATGCTAAATGTAAAAGTTATATAAACATAACTCCAAAACCAAATATGCATTATTTCTAAAAATGCCTATAATATTGTATCTATGTGAGTTTTAGTAGAATCAGTTGTTTTTGTAAGTTTTTCTAATACAACATTTTGGTTTTCCTCACTATGACAGTATACTGTCACATTCAATCTGACTGTTATTTAAACATAAATTCTAAACCACAAATGCAAAATAGCTAATAATGCCTGGAGAAAGGTATCTTTGTGAGTTAAAAAAAAAATATATATTTTGTAAGGTTTGTAAAGACACAAGTTAGTTTTTTTTTACTCAATTTGACAGTATAACTGTCATACTAAATGTAAAAAATATATAAACCTAACTCCAAAACCAAAAATGCATTATATCTAAAAATGCCTGTAACATTGTATCCATGTGAGTTTTACTAGAATCAGTTTTGCTAATACAAAATTTTGGTTTTACTCACTATGACAGTATAACAATATACTTTTATACAGGCAATCATATTGAATTTAAAAAACTAACTTGCAACTTTGCAAACCTTACAAAATATATTTTTCTTGTAAAACTAACAAATACACATGTCTACAGGCTTTATTAGAAATTTTGCATGTTTGGTTTAGGAATTATATTGAAAAACATTTGTATTGCTTTTTCCGCAATATTCAAGGATTTTAAGAACATTATTGTCATATTAAGTAAAAAAATACCTTTTTGTAATTGCAAGACTTAAAAAAAGCATATGTTCGAGTAAAGACACAAGTTAGTTTTTTTTACTCAATATGATGGTATAACTGTCATACTAAATATAAAAGTTATATAAACATAACTCCAAAACCAAACATGCATTATGTCTAAAAATACCTGTTTTATTGTATCTATGTGACCAGGATCAGGTAAGGTTTAAAAATACAAAAACTAGGTTTTACTCATAATGACGGATAACTGCCACTTTCAAAATGACAGTTATTTAAACATAACTTCCTAACCACACATGCAAAAATGCTAATAATGCCTAAAACAATGCATCCTTGTGAGTTTTACTCGAACATATGCTTTTTTTAAGGCTTGCAATTACAAAAAGTAGTTTTTTACTCAATATGACAGTAGTATACTTAAAATCCTGATATAATGCGAAAAAAGCAATAAAAGTGTTTTTCAACATAATTCCTAAACCAAACATGCATTATGTCTTAAAATGCCTATAATATTGTATCCAAGTGAGTTTTAGTAGAATCAGTTGTTTTTGTAAGGTTTTGCAAATACAACATGTCAAAAAGCTATAAAAATGTTTTTCAACATAATTCCTAAACCAAACATGCACAATTTCTAATAAAGCCTGTAGACATGTGTCTTTTTAGTTTTACTAGGAAAAATATTTTTTGTAAGGTTTGCAAAGATGCAAGTTAGTTTTTTTAATTCAATATGACTGTATAACTTTCATACTAAATATGAAAGTCACATAATTCCAAAACTAAACATGCATTATGTTTAAAAATGCCTAAAACATTGTATCTATGTAAGTTTTACCAGAATCAGGTAATTTGGTAAGGTTTACAAATACAAAAATTAGGTTTTACTCATAATGACAGTATAACTTCTCTATTCAATTTGACAGTTATTTAAACATAACTTCCTAACCACACATGCAAAAAGGCTAATAAAGCCTAAAACAATGCATCCTTGTGCGTTTTACTCTAAACATATACTTGTTTAAGGCTTGCAATTACAAAAAGTAGTTTTTTTTCTCAATATGACAGTGATGTTTTTAAAATCCTGATATAATGCGAAAAAAGCAATACAAGTGTTTTTCCACATAATTCCTAAACCAAACATGCATTATGTCTTAAAATGCCTATAATATTGTATCCAAGTGAGTTTTAGTAGAATCAGTTGTTTTTGTAAGGTTTGCAAATACAACATTTTGGTTTTACTCACTAAGGCAGTATACTGTCACATTCAATCTGACTGTTATTTAAACATAAATTTCAAACAACAGATGCAAAATGGCTTATAATGCCTGGAGAAATGTATTTTTGAGAGTTTTACTGGAAAAAAAAATTGTAAGGTTTGTTTAGACACAAGTTAGTTTTTTTTACTCAATATGATGGTATAACTGTCTTACTAAATTTGAAAGTTATATAAACATAGCTTCAAAACCAAACATGCAATCCGTCTAAAAATGCCTGTGATATTGAATCGATGTGAGTTTTACCAAAATCAGGTATTTTGGTAAGGTTTACAAATACAAAAATTAGGTTTTACTCATAATGACAGTGTGACTGCCAAATTCAAAATGACAGTTTTTTAAACATAACTCCTAAACCAAACAAGCTAAATGGCTAATAATGACTGGAGAAATGCATCTTTGTGAGTTTCACTGGGAATTTTTTTTTTTTTGTAAGGTTTGTAAAGACACAAGTTAGTTGTTTTTTACTCCATATGACAGTATAACTGTCATACTAAATGTAAAATGTATATAAACAAAACTCCAAAACCAAACATGCATTATGTCTAAAAATGCCTGTAACATTGTATCCGTGTGAGTTTTACTAGAATCAGTTGTTTTTTTAAGGTTTTCAAATACAAATTATTGGTTTTACTCACTATGACAGTATGCTGTCACATTCAATCTGACAGTTATTTAAACATAACTCCTAAACTACACATACAAAATGACTAATAATGCCTGTAGAAAGGTATCTTTGTGAGTTTTACTGAAAAAAAAAAATACTTTGTAAGGTTTGTAAAGACACAAGTTAGTTTTTTTTACTCAATATGACAGTATAACTGTCATACTAAATATGAAAGTTATATAAACATAACTCCAAAACCAAACATGCATTATGTCTAAAAATGCCTGTAATATTGTATCTATGTGAGTTTTACTACAATAAAGTATTTTGTTAAGGTTTACAAATAAAAAATAAGGTTTTACTCATAATGACAGTATAACTGCCACACTCAATATGACAGTTATTTAAATATAACTCCTAAATCACACATGAAAAATGGCTAATAATGCTTGAAAAAATGTATCATTGTGAGTTTTACTGGAAAACATTTTTTTTGTAAGGTTTATAAAGACACAAGTTATTTTTTTTTACTCAATATGACATTATAACTGTCATACTAAATGTAAAAGTTATATAAACATAACTCCAAAACCAAACATGCATTATATCTAAAAATGCCTGTAATATTGTATCCATGTGAGTTTTACTAGAATCAGTTGTTTTTGTAAGGTTTGCAAATACAAAATAATGGTTTTGCTCACTATGACAGTATACTGCTGTCATATTGAGTAAAAAAAAAAACTAACTTGTGTTATAACAAACCTTACAAAATATTGTTTTCCATAAAAATTCACAGAGATACATTTCTCCAGGCATTATTAGTCATTTTGAATGTGTGGTTTAGGAGTTATGTTTAAATAACTGTCAGATCGAATGTGACAGTATACTGTCATAGTGAGTAAAACCAATATTTTGTATTTGCAAAACTTACAAAAACAACTGATTCTAGTAAAACTCACATGGATGCAAAATTTCAGGCATTTTTAGACATAATGCATGTTTTGTTTTGGAGTTATGTTTATATAACTTTTCCATTTAGTATGACAGTTATACTGTCTTTTTAAGTTAAAAAAAACTAAGTTGTGTTTTTACAAACCTTACAAAATATTTTTTTTATTCCAGTAAAACTCACAAAGATACATTTCTCCAGGCATTATTAGCCATTTAGCATGTTTTGTTTAGGAGTTATTTAAAAAAAAAACTGTCATTTTGAAAGTGGCAGTTATCCAACATTATGAGTAAAACCTAATTTTTGTATTTGTAATCCTTACCAAAATACCTTATTCTGGTAAAAGTCACATATATTCAATATGACAGGCATTTTTAGACAGATTGCAAGTTTGGTTTTGGAGTTATGTTTATATAACTTTCATATTTACTATGACAGTTAAAAAAAAACAAATTTGTGTCTTTACAAACCTTACAAAATATTTTTTTCCAGTAAAACTCACAAAGATACATTTCTCCAGTCATTATTAGCCATTTTGCATGTGTGGTTTAGGAGTTATAATTACATAACCGTCCTATTGAGTGTGACAGTTATACTGTCATTATGAGTAAAACCTAAATTTTGTATTTGTAAACCTTACCAAAATACCTGATTCTAGCAAAACTCACATAGATTCAATATTACAGCCATTTTTTTTTACGAATTGCGTGTTTGGTTTTGGAGTTATGTTTATAAAACTTTCATATTTAGTATGACAGTTATACCATCATATTGAATTATAAAAAAATGGTATCTTTACAAACCTTACAAAATATTTGTTTCCAGTAAAAATCACAAAGATACATTTTTCCACGCATTATTAGTCATTTTGCATGTGTGTCATATTGAGTGTGGCAGTTATACTGTCATTATGAGTAAAACCTAATTTTTGTATTGTAAACCCTACCAAAATACCTGATTCTGATAAAACTCACATATATTCAATATTACAGGCATTTTTAAATGGATTGCATGTTTGGTTTTCGAGTTTGGTTTTGGAGTTATGTTTATATAACTTTGTTATTTAGTTTGACAGTTATACCGTCATATTGAGTAAAAAAAACTAACTTGTGTCTTTGCAAACCTTACAAAAGATAGCTATTCTAGTAAAATTAACAAAGATACATTTCTCCAGGTTTAATAGACATTTTCATGTGTCGTTTATGAGTTATGTTTAAATAATAAATGTCACTATCAGTAAAACCTATTTTTTTTATTTGTCAACCTTACCAAAATACCTGATTCTGGTAAAACTCACATAGACTCAATATTACAGACATGTTTAGACCAATTGCAAGATGGTTTTGGAGTTATGTTTATATATTTTTTACATGTAGTATGACGGTTATACTGTCATATTGAGTAAAAAAAACTAACTTGTGTCTTTACAAACCTTACAAAATATTTTCCCCTGTAAAACTCACAAAGATACATTTTTCCAGGCATTTTTAGCCATTTTGCATGTGTGGTTTAGGAGTTATGTTTTCATAACTGTCAGATCGAATGTGACAGTATAATGTCATAGTGAGTAAAACCTAATTTTTGTATTTGTAATCATTACCAAAATACCTTATTCTGGTAAAAATCACATAGATTCAATATTACAGACATTTTTAGACGGATTGCAAGTTTGGTTTTTAAGTTAAGTTTATATAACTTTCATATTTAGTATGACGGTTATACCATCATATTGAGTAAAACAAAACTAACTTGTTTCTTTATGAATCTTACAAATTATTTTTTTCCAGTAAAACTCACAAAGATACATTTCTCCAGGCATGATTAGCCATGTTTCATGATTGGTTTATCAATTATGTTTAAATAACTGTCATGTTGAGTGTGGCAGTTATATTGTCATTATGAGTAAAACCTATTTTTTGTATTTGTAAACCTTACCAAAATACCTGATTCTAGTAAAACTCATATAGATGCAATATTACAGGAATTTTTAGACATAAAACATGTTTGGTTTTGGAGTTATGTTTATATAACTTTCATATTTAGTATGACAGTTATACCATCATATTGAGTAAAAAAAACGAATTTGTATCTTTACAAACCTTACAAAATATTGTTTTCCAGTAAAATTCACAAATATACATTTCTCTAGGCATTATTAGTCATTTTGCATTAGTGTTTTAGGAGTTATGTTTAAATAACTGTCATATTGAGTGAGGCAGTTAGACTGTCACTATGAGTAAAACCTAATTTTTTATTTGTAAACCTTACCAAAATATCTGATTCTGATAAAACTCACATACAATATATATTACATACATTTTTAGACGGATGGCATGTTTGGTTTTGGAGTTATGTTTATAAAACTTTCATATATAGTATGGCAGCTCTACTGTTAAATTGAGTAAAAAAAACTAACTTGTGTCTTTTCAAACCTTACAAAATATTTTTTCCAGTAAAATTCACAAAGATACATTCCTCCAGGCATTATTAGCCATTGTGTCAGATTGATTGTGACAGTATACTGTCATTATGAGTAAAACTAAAATTTTGGATTTGTAAACCTTACAAAAACAACTGATTCTAGTAAAACTCACGTGGATACAAAATATAGGCATTTTTAGACATAATGCATGTTCGGTTTTGGAGTTATGTTTAAAAAATTGTCATATTGAATGTGGCAGTTATACTGTCATTATGAGTAAAACCTATTTTTTGAATTTGTAAACCTGACCAAAATACCTGATTCTGATAAAACTCACATAGATTCAATATTACAGGATTTTTTTTTAGACATAAAGCATGTTTCCATCATATTGAGTAAAAAAAACTAACTTGTGTCTATATAAACCTTACAAAAAAATTTTTTTCCAGTAAAACTCACAAAAATACATTTTCCCAGTTATTATTGGCCATTTTGCATCTGTGGTTTAGAATTTATGTTTAAATAACAGTCAGATTGAATGTGACAGTATACTGTCATAGTGAGTAAAACCAAAATGTTGTATTTGCAAACCTTACAAAAACAATTGATTCTACTAAAACTCACATGGATACAATATTATAGGCATTTTTAGACATAATGCATGTTTGGTTTTGGAGTTAAGTTTATATAACTTTTACATTAAGTATGACAGTTAGACTGTCATATGGAGTAAAAAAAACTAAAACTTGTGTCTTTACAAACCTTACAACATTTTTTTTTTTTCCAGTAAAACTCACAAAGGTACATTTCTACAGACATTATTAGCCATTTAGCATGTGTACCGTAGTTTAGGAGTTATGTTTAAATAACTGTCAGATTGAATGTGACAGTATACTGTCATTATGAGTAAGACTTATATTTTTTTATTTGTAAACATTAACAAAATACCTGATTCTAGTAAAACTCACATATATTCAATATTACAGGTATTTTTAGACGGATTGCATGTTTGGTTTTGGAGTTATGTTTATAAAACTTTAATATTTAATATGACAGTTATACTGTCAAAATAAGTAAAAAAAACAACTAACTTGTGTCTTTACAAACCTTACAAAATATTTTTTTCCAGTACAACTCACAAAGATACATTTCTCCAGGCATTATTAACCATTTTGCATGTGTCGTTTAGGAGTTATGTTTAAATTACTATCATATGAAATGTGTGGCAGTTATACTGTCATTATGAGTAAAACCTTTTTTTTTTAATTGTAAACATTACCAACATACTTGATTCTAGTAAAACTCACATATATTCAATATTACAGGCATTTTTAGGCGGATTGCATGTTTGGTTTTGGAGTTATATTTATAAAACTTTAATATTTAGTATTACAGTTATACTGTCATATTAAGTAAAAAAAAAACTAACTTGTGTCTTTACAAACCTTACAAAATATTTTTTTCCGGTAAAACTCACAAAGATACATTTCTCCAGGCATTGTTAGCCATTTTGCATGTGTGGTTTAGGAGTTATGTTTACATAACTGTCAGATTGAATGTGACAGTATACTGTCATAGTGAGTAAAACCAATATTTTGTATTTGCAAAACTTACAAAAACAACTGATTCTAGTAAAACTCACATGGATACAATATTACAGAAAATTTTAGACATAATGCCTGTTTGGTTTTGGAGTTAAGTTTATATAAGTTTTACATTTAGTATGACAGTTATACTGTCATATTGAGTAAAAAAACTAACTTGTGTCTTTACAAACCTTACTAAATATTTTTTTTTCCAGTAAAATTCACAAAGATACATTTCTCCAGGCATTATTAGACATTTAGTATGTTTGGTTTAGGAATTATGTTTAAATAACTGTCATATTGAGTGTGGCAGTTATCTGTCATTATAAGTAAAAAATAATTGTTGTATTTTTAAACCTTACCAAAATACCTGATTCTAGTAAAACTCACATAGATTCAATATTACAGCCATTTTTATACGGATTGCATGTTTGGTTTTGGACTTATGTTTATAAAACTTTCATATATAGTATGACAGCTATACTGTTAAATTGAGTAAAACAAAACTAACTTGTGTCTTTTCAAACCTTACAAAATATTTTTTCCAGTAAAATTCACAAAGATACATTCCTCCAGGCATTTTTAAGCAATTTTGTCAGATTTATTGTGACAGTATACTGTCATTATGAGTAAAACTAAAATTTTGGATTTGTAAACCTTACAAAAACAACTGATTCTAGTAAAACTCACGTGGATACAAAATTATAGGCATTTTTAGACATAATGCAAGTTTGGTTTTGGAGTTATGTTTAAATAATTGTCATATTAAATGTGGCAGTATACTGTCATTATGAGTAAAACCTTATTTTTGTATTTGTCAACCTTACCAAAATACCTTAATTCTGGTAAAACTCACATAGATACAATATTACAGGCATTTTAGACATAATGCATGTTTGTGTTAAGTTATGTTTATATAACTTTCATATTTAGTATGAGAGTTATACCATCATATTAAATAAAAAAAACTAACTTGTGTCTTTATAAACCTTACAAATTATTTTTTTCCAGTAAAACTCACAAAGACACATTTCTCCAGCCATTATTAGCCATTTATCATGTTTGGTTTAGGAGTCATGTTTAAATAACTGTCATCTCAAATGTTGCAGTTATACTGTCATTATGAGTAAAACCCAAGTTTTGTATTTGTAAACCTTACCAAAATACCTGATTTTGGTAAAACTCACATAGATTCAATATTACAGGCAGTTTAAGACAGATTGCAAGTTTGGTTTAGGATTTCCGTTTTGGAATTAAGTTTATAACTTTCATATTCAGTATGACAGTTATACCATCATATTGAGTAAAAAAAAAACGAACTTTTGTCTTTACAAACCTTACTAAATATTTTTTTCCAGTAAAACTCACAAAGATTCATTTCTCCAGGCATTATTATCCATTTAGCATATTTGGTTTAGGAGTTATGTTTAAATAACTGTTATTTTGAATATGGCAGTTATACTGTCATTATGAGTAAAACCCAAGTTTTGTATTTGTAAACCTTACCAAAATAACTGATTCTGGTAAAACTCACATAATTCAATATTACAGGCATTTTTAGAGGGATTGCAAGTTTGGTTTTGGTGTTATATTTATTCAACTTTCATATTTAGTATGACAGTTATACTGTCATATTGAGTAAAAAAAGCTAACTTTTGTCTTTACAAACCTTACAAACTATTTTTTTCCCCAGTAAAACTTACAAAGATACATTTCTCCAGACATTATTAGACATTTTGTATGCATGAATTAGGATTTATGTTTTAATAACAGTCAATTTGAATGTGACAGTATACTGGCATAGTAGTTTTTCACTCAATATGCCAGTAATGTTCTTCAAATCCTGAGATAATGCGAAATAAGCAATAAAAATGTTTTTCAACATAATTCCTACACCAAACATGCAACATGTCTAATAATGCCTGAAGACATGTATCTTTGTTGGTTTTACTAGAAAAATTATCTTTTATAAGTTTTGCAATGACGCAAGTTAGTTTTTTTAATTCAATATGACAGTATAACTGTCATACCAAATATAAAAGTTATATAAACATAACTCCAAAACTGAACATGCATTATGTCTAAAAATGCCGGTAATATTGTATCACCTACTCAGTGGCCTAGTGGTTAGAGTGTCCGCCCTGAGATCGGTAGGTTGTGAGTTCAAACCCCGGCCGAGTCATACCAAAGACTATAAAAAAATGGGACCCATTACCTCCCTGCTTGGCACTCAGCATCAAGGGTTGGAATTGGGGGTTAAATCACCAAAATGATTCCCAGTGCTGCCCACTGCTCCCCTCACCTCCCAGGGGGTGATCAAGGGTGATGGGTCAAATGCAGAGAATAATCTCGCCACACCTAGTGTGTGTGTGACAATCATTGGTACTTTAACTTTAACTTTTAACTTTATCTATTTGAGTTTTACCAGAATCAAGTAATTTAGTAAGGTTTACAAATCAAAAATTGTTTTTTTCTCATAATGACAGTATAGCTGCTACATTCAATTTGACAGTTATTTAAACATAACTTCCTTACCACACATGCAAATAGGCTAAATTGAAAAACCCAATTTTTGTATTTGTAAACCATACCAAATTACCTGATTCTGGTTGAACTCACATAGATACAATATTTGAGGCATTTTTAGACATAATGCAAGTTCAGTTTTGGAATTATGTTTATATAACTTTTATATTTGGTATGACAGTTATACTGTCTTATTGAATTAAAAAAACTAATTGCGTCTTTGCAAAACTTACAAAAGATAATTTTTCTAGTAAAACAAACAAAGATACATGTTTTCAGGCATTATTAGACATGTTGCATGTTTGGTGTAGGAATTATGTTGAAAAACATTTTTATTGCTTATTTCGCATTATCTCAGGATTTTAAGAACATTACTGTCATAAGGAGTAAAAAACTACTTTTTGTGTTTGCAAGCCCTAAAATAGCATATGTTTTGAGTAGAACTCACAAGGATGCATTGTTTTAGATTTTTCAGTCTATTTGCATGTGTGTTTAGGAAGTTTTGTTTAAATATCTGTCAAATTGAATGAAGCAGATATACTGTCATTATGAGAAAAACCCAAATGTTGTATTTTTAAAACATACCAAATTACCTGATTCTGGTTAAACTCACATAGATACAATATTACAGGCATTTTTAGACATAATGCATGTTCAGTTTTGGAATTATGTTTATATAACTTTTATATATGGTTTGACAGTTATACTGTCATATTGAATTAAAAAAACTAACTTGCGTCTTTGCAAAACTTACAAAAGATAATTTTCTAGTAAAACTAACAAAGATACATGTCTTCAGGCATTTTTAGACATGTTGCATGTTTGGTGTAGGAATTATGTTGAAAAACATTTTTATTGCTTATTTTGCATTATCTCAGGATTTTAAGAACATTACTGTCATAAGGAGTAAAAAAATACTTTTTGTGTTTGCAAGCCTTAAAATAGCATATGTTTCGAGTAAAACTCACAAGGATGCATTGTTTTAGGCTTTTTCAGTCTATTTGCATGTGTGTTTAGGAAGTTTTGTTTAAATATCTGTCAAATTGAATGTAGCAGTTATACTGTCATTATGAGAAAAACCCAATTTTTGTATTTGTAAACCATACCAATTTACCTGATTCTGGTTAAACTCACATAGATACATTATTACCGGCATTTTTAGACATAATGCATATTCAGTTTTGGAATTATGTTTATATAACTTTTATTTATGGTATGACAGTTATACTGTAATATTGAATTAAAAAAACTAACTTGCGTCTTTGCAAAACTTACAAAAGATAATGTTTCTAGTAAAACTAACAAAGATACATGTCTTCAGGCATTTTTAGATATGTTGCATGTTTGGTATAGGAATGATATTGAAAAACATTTTTATTGCTTAATTCGCATTATCTCAGGATTTTAAGAACATCACTGTCATGATGAGTAAAAAACTACTTTTTGTGTTTGCAAGCCTTAAAATAGCATATATTTCGAGTAAAACTCACAAAGATGCATTGTTTTAGGCTTTATTAGCCTTTTTGCATGTGTGTTTAGGAAGTTATGTTTAAATAACTGTCAAATTGAATGTAGCAGTTATACGGTCATTATGAGAAAACCCCAATTTTTGTATTTGTAAACCATACCAAATTACCTGGTTCTGGTTAAACTCACACAGATACAATATTACAGGCCTTTTTAGACATAATGCATGTTCAGTTTTGGAGTTGTTTATATAACTTTCATATTTGGTATGACTGTCATATTGAATTAAAAAAAACTAACTTGCGTCATGGCAAAACTTACAAAAGATAATTTTTCTAGTAAAACTAACAGGGATACATGTCTCCAGGCATTATCAGACATTTTGCATGTTTGGTGTAGGAATTATGTTGAAAAACATTTTTATTGCTTTTGTCGCATTATCTCAGGATTTTAAGAACATTACTGTCATATTGAGTAAAAAACTACTTTTAGTGTTTGCAAGCCTTAAAAAAAAGGCAAATTTTTCGAGTAAAACTCACAAAGATGCATTGTTTTAGGCTTAATTAGCCTTTTTGTTTTTGTGTTTAGGAAGTTATGTTTAAATAACTGTCAAAATGAATGAATGTAGCAGTTATCTGTCATTATGAGAAAACCCCAATTTTTGTATTTGTAAACCATACCAAATTACCTGATTCTGGAAAAACTCACATAGATACAATATTACAAGCATTTTTAGACAGTGCATGTTCAGTTTTGGAGTTATGTTTGTATAACTTTTATAATTTGTGTGACAGTTATACTGTCATATTGAATTAAAAAAACAAACTTGCGTCTTTGCAAAATTTACAAAAAATATTTTTTCTAGTAAAACTAACAAAGATACATATCTTCAGCATTTTTAGACATGTTGCATGTTTGGTGAAAGGAATTATGTTGAAAAACATTTTTTTTGCTTATTTCGCATTATCTCAGGATTTTAAGAACATTACTGTCATGAGGAGTAAAAAACTACTTTTTGTGTTTGCAAGCCTTAAAATAGCATATGTTTCGAGTAAAACTCACAAGAATGCATTGTTTTAGGCTTTATCAGCCTATTTGCATGTGTGTTTAGGAAGTTATGTTTAAATATCTGTCAAATTGAATGTAGCAGTTATCTGTCATTATGAGTAAACCCTGATTTTTGTATTTGTAAACCTTACCAAATTACCTGATTCTTGTAAAACTCACATAGATACAATATTTTAGGCATTTTTAGATATAATGCATGTTCAGTTTTGGAGTTATGTTTATATAACTTTTATATTTGGTATGACATACTGTCATATTGAATTAAAAAAACTATTTTGCGTCTTTGTAAAACTTACAAAATATCATTATTCTAGTAAAACTAACAAAGATACATGTCTTTAGGCATTTTTAGACATGTTGCATGTTTGGTGTAGGAATTATATTGAAAAACATTTTTATTGCTTATTTCGCATTATCTCAGGATTTTAAGATCATTACTGTCATAAAGCCGGTGTGCGGCTTCAGCGGTCGCAGAGGCAAAAACTCGGACATGGGAGGAGTTCGGGGAAGCCATGGAAAACGACTTCCGGACGGCTTCGAAGCAATTCTGGACCACCATCCGCCGCCTCAGGAAGGGGAAGCAGTGCACTGTCAACACCGTGTATGGCGAGGATGGTGTTCTGCTGACCTCGACTGCGGATGTTGTGGATCGGTGGAGGGAATACTTCGAAGACCTTCTCAATCCCACCAACACGTCTTCTTATGAGGAAGCAGTGCCTGGGGAGTCTGTGGTGGGCTCTCCTATTTCTGGGGCTGAGGTTGCTGAGGTAGTTAAAAAGCTCCTCGGTGGCAAGGCCCCAGGGGTAGATGAGATCCGCCCGGAGTTCCTTAAGGCTCTGGATGCTGTGGGGCTGTCTTGGTTGACAAGACTCTGCAGCATCGCGTGGACATCGGGGGCGGTACCTCTGGATTGGCAGACCGGGGTGGTGGTTCCTCTCTTTAAGAAGGGGAACCGGAGGGTGTGCTCTAACTATCGTGGGATCACACTCCTCAGCCTTCCCGGTAAGGTCTATTCAGGTATACTGGAGAGGAGGCTACGCCGGATAGTCGAACCTCGGATTCAGGAGGAACAGTGTGGTTTTCGTCCTGGTCGTGGAACTGTGGACCAGCTCTATACTCTCGGCAGGGTCCTTGAGGGTGCATGGGAGTTTGCCCAACCAGTCTACATGTGTTTTGTGGACTTGGAGAAGGCATTCGACCGTGTCCCTCGGGAAGTCCTGTGGGGAGTGCTCAGAGAGTATGGGGTATCGGACTGTCTGATTGTGGCAGTCCGCTCCCTGTATGCTCAGTGCCAGAGCTTGGTCCGCATGCCGGCAGTAAGTCGGACACGTTTCCAGTGAGGGTTGGACTCCGCCAAGGCTGCCCTTTGTCACCGATTCTGTTCATAACTTTTATGGACAGAATTTCTAGGCGCAGGATTAGGTCTCTGCTTTTTGCAGATGATGTGGTCCTGTTGGCTTCATCTGGCCAGGATCTTCAGCTCTCACTGGATCGGTTCGCAGCCGAGTGTGAAGCGACTGGGATGAGAATCAGCACCTCCAAGTCCGAGTCCATGGTTCTCGCTCGGAAAAGGGTGGAGTGCCATCTCCGGGTTGGGGAGGAGATCTTGCCCCAAGTGGAGGAGTTCAAGTACCTCGGAGTCTTGTTCACGAGTGAGGGAAGAGTGGATCGTGAGATCGACAGGCGGATTGGTGCGGCGTCTTAAGTAATGCGGACGCTGTATCGATCCCTTGTGGTGAAGAAGGAGCTGAGCCGGAAGGCAAAGCTCTCGATTTACCGGTCGATCTACGTTCCCATCCTCACCTATGGTCATGAGCTTTGGGTTATGACCGAAAGGACAAGATCACGGGTACAAGCGGCCGAAATGAGTTTCCTCCGCCGGGTGGCCGGGCTCTCCCTTAGAGATAGGGTGAGAAGCTCTGCCATCCGGGGGGAGCTCAAAGTAAAGCCGCTGCTCCTCCACATCGAGAGGAGCCAGATGAGGTGGTTCGGGCATCTGGTCAGGATGCCACCCGAACGCCTCCCTAGGGAGGTGTTTAGGGCACGTCCGACCGGTAGGAGGCCACGGGGAAGACCCAGGACACGTTGGGAAGACTATGTCTCCCGGCTGGCCTGGGAACGCCTCGGGGTCCCACAGGAAGAGCTGGACGAAGTGGCTGGGGAGAGGGAAGTCTGGGCTTCCCTGCTTAGGCTGCTGCCCCCGCGACCCGACCTCGGATAAGGGGAAGAAGATGGATGGATGGATGGATACTGTCATAAAGAGTAAAAAACTACTTTTTGTGTTTGCAAGCCTTAAAATACCTTATGTTTCGAGTAAAACTGACAAGGATGCATTGTTTTAGGCTTTACTAGCCTTTTTGAATGTGTGGTTAGGAAGTTATGTTTAAATAACTGTCAAATTGAATGTAGCAGTTATCTGTCATTATGAGTAAACCCTGATATTTGTATTTGTAAACAGTACCAAATTACCTGATTCTTGTAAAACTCACATAGATACCATATTTTAGTTATCTTTAGACATAATGCATATTCAGTTTTGGAGATATGTTTATATAACTTTTATATTCGATATGACAGTTATACTGTCTTATTGAATTATAAAAACTAAATTGCGTCTTTGCAAAACTTACAAAAGATAATTTTTCTAGTAAAACTAACAAAGATACATGTTTTCAGGCATTATTAGACATGTTGCATGTTTGGTGTAGGAATTATGTTGAAAAACATTTTTATTGCTTATTTCGCATTATGTCAGGATTTTAAGAACATTACTGTCATGAGGAGTAAAAAACTACTTTTTGTGTTTGCAAGCCTAAAAATAGCATATGTTTCGAGTAAAAATCACAAGGATGCATTGTTTTAGGCTTTATTAGTCTATTTGCATTGTGGTTAGGAAGTTATGTTTAAATAACTGTCAAATTGAATGTAGCAGTTATCTGTCATTATGAGTAAACCCTGATTTTTGTATTTGTAAACCTTACCAAATTACCTGATTCTTGTAAAACTCACATAGATACAATATTTAAGGCATTTTTAGATATAATGCATGTTCAGTTTTGGAGTTATGTTTATATAACTTTTATATTTGGTATGACAGTTATACTGTCTTATTAAATTGAAAAAAACTAACTCGCGTCGTTGCAAAAGTTACAAAAGATAATTTTTCTAGTAAAACTAACAGGGATACATGTCTCCAGGCATTATTAGACATTTTGCATGTTTGGTGTAGGAATGATGTTGAAAAACATTTGTATTGCTTTTTTTGCATTATCTCAGGATTTTAAGAACATTACTGTCATATTGAGTAAAAAACTACTTTTAGTGTTTGCAAGCCTTAAAAAAGCATATGTTTCGAGTAAAACTCACAAAGATGCATTGTTTTAGGCTTTATTAGCCTTTTTGCATGTGTGTTTAGGAAGTTATGTTTAAATAACTGTCAAATTGAATGTAGCAGTTATCTGTCATTATGAGTAAACCCCGATTTTTGTATTTGTAAACCTTACCAAATTACCTGATTCTTGTAAAACTCACATGGATACAATATTTTAGGCATTTTTAGATATAATGCATGTTCAGTTTTGGACTTATGTTTATATAACTTTTATATTTGGTATGTCAGTTATACTGTCATATTGAATTAAAAAAACTATTTTGCGTCTTTGTAAAACTTACAAAATATCATTATTCTAGTAAAACTAACAAAGATACATGTCTTTAGGCATTTTTAGACATTTTGCATGTTTGGTGTAGGAATTATGTTGAAAAACATTTTTATTGCTTTTTTCGCATTATCCCAGGATTTTAAGAACATTACTGTCATATTGAGTAAAAAACTACTTTTAGTGTTTGCAAGCCTTAAAAAAGCATATGTTTCGAGTAAAACTCACAAAGATGCATTGTTTTAGGCTTTATTAGCCTTTTTGTATGTGTGTTTAGGAAGTTATGTTTAAATAACTGTCAAATTGAATGTAGCAGTTATCTGTCATTATGAGTAAACCCCGATTTTTGTATTTGTAAACCTTACCAAATTACCTGATTCTTGTAAAACTCACATGGATACAATATTTTAGGCATTTTTAGATATAATGCATGTTCAGTTTTGGACTTATGTTTATATAACTTTTATATTTGGTATGTCAGTTATACTGTCATATTGAATTAAAAAAACTATTTTGCGTCTTTGTAAAACTTACAAAATATCATTATTCTAGTAAAACTAACAAAGATACATGTCTTCAGGCATTTTTAGACATGTTGCATGTTTGGTGTAGGAATTATGTTGAAAAACATTTTTATTGCTTATTTCGCATTATCTCAGGATTTTAAGATCATTACTGTCACAAAGAGTAAAAAACTACTTTTAGTGTTTGCAAGCCATAAAATAGCATATGTTTCGAGTAAAACTGACATGGATGCATTGTTTTAGGCTTTATTAGCCTTTTTGAATGTGTGGTTAGGAAGTTATGTTTAAATAACTGTCAAATTGAATGTAGCAGTTATCTGTCATTATGAGTAAACCCTGATATTTGTATTTGTAAACATTACCAAATTACCTGATTCTTGTAAAACTCACATAGATACCATATTTTAGTTATCTTTAGACATAATGCATATTCAGTTTTGGAGATATGTTTATATAACTTTTATATTTGATATGACAGTTATACTGTCTTATTGAATTATAAAAACTAAATTGCGTCTTTGAAAAACTTACAAAAGATAATGTTTCTAGTAAAACTAACAAAGATACATGTTTTCAGGCATTATTAGACATGTTGCATGTTTGGTGTAGGAATTAAGTTGAAAAACATTTTTATTGCTTATTTCGCATAATCTCAGAATTTTAAGAACATTACTGTCATGAGGAGTAAAAAACTACTTTTTGTGTTTGCAAGCCTAAAAATAGCATATGTTTCGAGTAAAAATCACAAGGATGCATTGTTTTAGGCTTTATTAGCCTATTTGCATTGTGGTTAGGAAGTTATGTTTAAATAACTGTCAAATTGAATGTAGCAGTTATCTGTCATTATGAGTAAACCCTGATTTTTGTATTTGTAAACCTTACCAAATTACCTGATTCTTGTAAAACTCACATAGATACAATATTTAAGGCATTTTTAGATATAATGCATGTTCAGTTTTGGAGTTATTTTTATATAACTTTTATATTTGGTATGACAGTTATACTGTCTTATTAAATTGAAAAAAACTAACTCGCGTCGTTGCAAAAGTTACAAAAGATAATTTTCCTAGTAAAACTAACAGGGATACATGTCTCCAGGCATTATTAGACATTTTGCATGTTTGGTGTAGGAATTATGTTGAAAAACATTTTTATTGCTTTTTTCGCATTATCTCAGGATTTTAAGAACATTACTGTCATATTGAGTAAAAAACTACTTTTAGTATTTGCAAGCCTTAAAAAAGCATATGTTTCGAGTAAAACTCACAAAGATGCATTGTTTTAGGCTTTATTAGCCTTTTTGCATGTGTGTTTAGGAAGTTATGTTTAAATAACTGTCAAATTGAATGTAGCAGTTATCTGTCATTATGAGTAAACCCTGATTTTTGTATTTGTAAACCTTACCAAATTACCTTATTCTTGTAAAACTCACATAGATACAATATTTTAGGCATTTTTAGATATAATGCATGTTCAGTTTTGGAGTTATGTTTATATAACTTTTATATTTGGTATGACAGTTATACTGTCATATTGAATTAAAAAAACTATCTTGCGTCTTTGTAAAACTTACAAAATATCATTATTCTAGTAAAACTAACAAAGATACATGTCTTTAGGCATTGTTAGACATGTTGCATGTTTGGTGTAGGAATTATGTTGAAAAACATTTTTATTGCTTATTTCGCATTATCTCAGAATTTTAAGATCATTCTGTCATAAAGAGTAAAAAACTACTTTTTGTGTTTGCAAGCCTTAAAATAGCATATGTTTCGAGTAAAACTGACAAGGATGCACTGTTTTAGGCTTTATTAGCCTTTTTGAATGTGTGGTTAAGAAGTTATGTTTAAATAACTGTCAAATTGAATGTAGCAGTTATCTGTCATTATGAGTAAACCCTGATATTTGTATTTGTAAACATTACCAAATTATCTGATTCTTGTAAAACTCACATAGATACAATATTTTAGTTATCTTTAGACATAATGCATATTCAGTTTTGGAGATATGTTTATATAACTTTTATATTCGATATGACAGTTATAATGTCTTATTGAATTATAAAAACTAAATTGTGTCTTTGCAAAACTTACAAAAGATAATTTTTCTAGTAAAACTAACAAAGATACATGTTTTCAGGCATTATTAGACATGTTGCATGTTTGGTGTAGGAATGATGTTGAAAAACATTTTTATTGCTTTTTTCGCATTATCTCAGGATTTTAAGAACATTACTGTCATATTGAGTAAAAAACTACTTTTAGTGTTTGCAAACCTTAAAAAAGCATATGTTTCGAGTAAAACTCACAAAGATGCATTGTTTTAGGCTTTATTAGCCTTTTTGCATGTGTGTTTAGGAAGTTATGTTTAAATAACTGTCAAATTGAATGTAGCAGTTATCTGTCATTATGAGTAAACCCTGATTTTTGTATTTGTAAACCTTACCAAATTACCTGATTCTTGGAAAACTCACATGGATACAATATTTTAGGCATTTTTAGATATAATGCATGTTCAGTTTTGGACTTATGTTTATATAACTTTTATATTTGGTATGACAGTTATACTGTCATATTGAATTAAAAAAACTATTTTGCGTCTTTGTAAAACTTACAAAATATCATTATTCTAGTAAAACTAACAAAGATACATGTCTTTAGGCATTGTTAGACATGTTGCATGTTTGGTGTAGGAATTATGTTGAAAAACATTTTTATTGCTTATTTCGCATTATCTCAGAATTTTAAGATCATTACTGTCACAAAGAGTAAAAAACTACTTTTTGTGTTTGCAAGCCTTAAAATAGCATATGTTTCGAGTAAAACTGACAAGGATGCATTGTTTTAGGCTTTATTAGCCTTTTTGAATGTGTGGTTAGGAAGTTATGTTAAATAACTGTCAAATTGAATGTAGCAGTTATCTGTCATTATGAGTAAACCCTGATATTTGTATTTGTAAACATTACCAAATTACCTGATTCTTGTAAAACTCACATAGATACCATATTTTAGTTATCTTTAGACATAATGCATATTCAGTTTTGGAGATATGTTTATATAACTTTTATATTCGATATGACAGTTATACTGTCTTATTGAATTATAAAAACTAAATTCCGTCTTTGAAAAACTTACAAAAGATAATGTTTCTAGTAAAACTAACAAAGATACATGTTTTCAGGCATTATTAGACATGTTGCATGTTTGGTGTAGGAATTAAGTTGAAAAACATTTTTATTGCTTATTTCACATAATCTCAGAATTTTAAGAACATTACTGTCATGAGGAGTAAAAAACTACTTTTTGTGTTTGCAAGCCTAAATATAGCATATGTTTCGAGTAAAAATCACAAGGATGCATTGTTTTAGGCTTTATTAGCCTATTTGCATTGTGGTTAGGAAGTTATGTTTAAAAGACTGTCAAATTGAATGTAGCAGTTATCTGTCATTATGAGTAAACCCTGATTTTTGTATTTGTAAACCTTACCAAATTACGTGATTCTTGTAAAACTCACATAGATACAATATTTTAGGCTTTTTTAGACATAATGCATGTTCAGTTTTGGAGTTATGTTTATATAACTTTTATATTTGATATGACAGTTATACTCTCTTATTGAATTAAAAAAACTAACTTGCGTCGTTGCAAAACTTACAAAAGATAATTTTTCTAGTAAAACTAACAGGGATACATGTCTCCAGGCATTATTAGACATTTTGCATGTTTGGTGTAGGAATTATGTTGAAAAACATTTTTATTGCTTTTTTCGCATTATCTCAGGATTTTAAGAACATTACTGTCATATTGAGTAAAAAACTACTTTTAGTGTTTGCAAAACTTAAAAAAGGATATGTTTCGAGTAAAAGTAACACAGATGCATTGTTTTAGGCTTTATTAGCCTTTTCGCATGTGAGTTTAGGAAGTTATGTTTAAATAACTGTCAAATTGAATGTAGCAGTTATCTGTCATTATGAGTAAACCCTGATTTTTGTATTTGTAAACCTTACCAAATTACGTGATTCTTGTAAAACTCACATAGATACATTATTTTAGGCTCTTTTAGATATAATTTATGTTCAGTTTTGGAGTTATGTTTATATAACTTTTATATTTGGTATGACAGTTATACTGTCATATTGAATAAAAAAAAACTAACTTGCGTCTTTGCAAAACTTACAAAAGATCATTATTCTAGTAAAACTAACAAAGATACATGTCTTCAGGCATTTTTAGACATGTTGCATGTTTGGTGAAAGGAATTATGTTGAAAAACATTTTTATTGCTTATTTCGCATTATCTCAGGATTTTAAGATCATTACTGTCATAAGGAGTAAAAACTACTTTTTTTGTTTGCAAGCCTTAAAATAGCATATGTTTCGAGTAAAGCTGACAAGGATGCATTGTTTTAGGCTTTATTAGCCTTTTTGAATGTGTGGTTAGGAAGTTATGTTTAAATAACTGTCAAATTGAATGTAGCAGTTATCTGTCATCATGAGTTAACCCTGATTTTTGTATTTGTAAAAAATACCAAATTACCTGATTCTTGTAAAACTCACATAGATACAATATTTTAGTTATTTTTAGACATAATGCATATTCAGTTTTGGAGTTATGTTTATATAACTTTTATATTCGATATGACAGTTATACTGTCTTATTGAATTAAAAAAACTAAATTGCATCTTTGCAAAACTTACAAAAGATAATTTTCCTAGTAAAACTAACAAAGATACATGTTTTCAGGCATTATTAGACATGTTGCATGTTTGGTGTTGGAATTATGTTGAAAAACATTTTTATTGCTTATTTCGCATTATCTCAGGATTTTAAGAACATTACTGTCATAAGGAGTAAACAACTACTTTTTGTGTTTGCAAGCCTTAAAATAGCATATGTTTCGAGTAAAACTCACAAGAATGCATTGTTTTAGGCTTTATCAGCCTATTTGCATGTGTGTTTAGTAAGTTATGTTTAAATAACTGTCAAATTGAATGTAGCAGTTATACTGTCATTATGAAAAAAAACCAATTTTTGTATTTGTAAACCATACCCAATTACCTGATTCTGGTTAAACTCACATAGATACATTATTACCGGCATTTTTAGACATAATGCATGTTCAGTTTTGGAGTTATGTTTATATAACTTTTATATTTGGTATGACAGTTATACTGTCATATTGAATTAAAAAAACTAACTTGCGTCATTGCAAAACTTACAAAATATATTTTTTTCTAGTAAAACCAACAAAGATACATGTATTCAGGCATTATTAGACATGTTGCATGTTTGGTGTAGGAATTATGTTGAAAAACATTTTTATTGCCTTTTTCGCATTATCTCAGGATTTGAAGAACATTACTGGCGTATTAAGTAAAAAACTACTATGACAGTATACTGTCACATTCAATCTGACTGTTATTAAAACATAAATCCTAATTCATGCATACAAAATGTCTAATAATGCCTGGAGGAATGTATCTTTGTAAGTTTTAATGGGGAAAAAAAAGTTTTTAAGGTTTAGAAAGACACAAGTTAGCTTTTTTTACTCAATATGACAGTATAACCGAATATACTACTTAATATGAAAGTTGAATAAATATAACTCCAAAACCAAACTTGCAATCAGTCTAAAAATGCCTGTAATATTGAATCTATGTGACTTTTGCCAGAATCAGTTATTTTGGTAAGGTTTACAAATACAAAAATGGGGTCTTACTCATAATGACAGTATAACTGCCATATTCAAAATAACAGTTATTTAAACATAACTCCTAAACCAAATATGCTAAATGGCTAATAATGCCTGGCGAAATGAATCTTTGTGACTTTTACTGGAAAAATATGTTTTGTAAGGTTTGTAAAGACAAAAGTTAATTTAACAAATACAAAACTTTGGTTTTTACTCAATATGACAGCATAACTGTCATACTAAATATGAAAGTTAAATAAACTTAACTCCAAAACCAAAAATGCATTATGTCTAAAAATGCCTATAATATTGTATCCATGTGAGTTTTAGTAAAATCAGTTGTTTTTGTAAGCTTTGCAAATACAAAATTTTGGTTTTACTCACTATGACAGTATACTGTCACATTCAATCTGACTGTTATTTAAACATAAAATCTAATTCACAAATGCAAAATGGCTAATAATAACTGGAGAAATGTATTTTTGTGAGTTTTACTGGAAAAAAAAAATATTTTGTAAGGTTTGCATGGACACTCAATATGATGGAAACATGCTTTATGTCTAAAAAAAAATCCTGTAATATTGTATCTATGTGAGTTTGATCAGAATCAGGTATTTTGGTCAGGTTTACAAATACAAAAAATAGGTTTTACTCATAATGACAGTGTAACTGCCACATTCAATATGACAATTATTTAAACATAACTCCAAAACCAAACATGCATTATGTCTAAAAATGCCTATAATTTTGTATCCACGTGAGTTTTACTAGAATCAGTTGTTTTTGTAAGGTTTACAAATCCAAAATTTTAGTTTTACTCATAATGACAGTATACTGTCACAATCAATCTGACAAAATGGCTAATAATGCCTGGAGGAATGTATCTTTGTGAATTTTACTGGAAAAAATATTTTGTAAGGTTTGAAAAGACACAAGTTAGTTTTTTTTTACTCAATTTAAAAGTATAGCTGTCAACTATATGTGAAAGTTTTATAAACATAACTCCAAAACCAAACATGCAATCCGTATAAAAATGGCTGTAATATTGAATCTATGTCAGTTTTACTAGAATCAGGTATTTTGGTAAGGTTTACAAATACAACAATTATTTTTTACTTATAATGACGGATAACTGCCACACTCAATATGACAGTTATTTAAACATAACTCCTAAACCATCCATCCATCCATCCATCCATTTTTCTACCGCTTATTCCCTTTGGGGAAGCGGGGGGCGCTGGAGCCTATCTCAGCTACAATCGGGCGGAGGGCGGGGTACACCCTGGACAAGTCGCCACCTCATTGCAGGGCCAACACAGATAGACAGACAACATTCACACTCACATCCACACATTAGGGCCAATTTAGTGTTGCCAATCAACTTAAGGTGCATGTCTTTGGAGGTGGGAGGAAGCCGGAATACCCGGAGGGAACCCACGCAGTCACGGGGAGGACATGCAAACTCCACACAGAAAGATCCCGAGCCCGGGATTGAACCCAAGACTACTCAGGACCTTCGTATTGTGAGGCAGATGCACTAACCCCTCTGCCACCGTGAAGCCAACTCCTAAACCAACCACACTAAATGGCTAAAAATGCCTGGAAAAATGTATCTTTGTGAGTTTTACTGGAAAAAAATATATTTTGTAAGGTTTGTAAAGACACAAGTTAGTTTTTTTTTACTCAATATGACAGTATGACTGTCATACTAAATGTAAAACTTATATAAACTTAACTCCAAAACCAAACAGACATTAGTCTAAAAATTTCTGTAATATTGTATCCATGTGAGTTTTACTAGAATCAGTTGTTTTCGTAAGTTTTACAAATACAAAATATTGGTTTACTCACTATGACAGTAAACTCTCACATTCAATCTGACAGTTATTTAAACATAACTCCTAAACCACACATGCTAAATGGCTAATAATGCCTGGAGAAATTTACCTTTGTGAGTTTTACTGGAAAAAAAAATTGTAAGGTTTGTAAAGACACAATTTTATTTTTTTACTCCATATGACAGTATACTGTCACATTCAATCTGACTGTTATTTAAACATTAATTCTAAACCTTAGATGCAAAATGGCTAATAATAACTGGAAAAAATTATTTTTGTGAGTTTTACTGGAAAAAAAACATTTTGTAAGATTTGTATGGACACAAGTTAGTTTTTTTACTCCATACATGCTTTATGTCCAAAAGAAAATCCTGTAATATTGTATCTATATGAGTTTGATCAGAATCAGGTATTTTGGTCAGGTTTACAAATACAAAAAATAGGTTTTACTCATAATGACAGTGTAACTGCCACATTCAATATGACAATTATTTAAACATAACTCCAAAACCAAACATGCATTATGTCTAAAAATGCCTATAATTTTGTATCCACGTGAGTTTTACTAGAATCAGTTGTTTTTGTAAGGTTTACAAATCCAAAATTTTAGTTTTACTCATAATGACAGTATACTGTCACAATCAATCTGACAAAATGGCTAATAATGCCTGGAGGAATGTATCTTTGTGAATTTTACTGGAAAAAATATTTTGTAAGGTTTGAAAAGACACAAGTTAGTTTTTTTTACTCAATTTAAAAGTATAGCTGTCAACTATATGTGAAAGTTTTATAAACATAACTCCAAAACCAAACATGCAATCCGTATAAAAATGGCTGTAATATTGAATCTATGTCAGTTTTACTAGAATCAGGTATTTTGGTAAGGTTTACAAATACAACAATTATTTTTTACTTATAATGACAGATAACTGCCACAATCAATATGACAGTTATTTAAACATAACTCCTAAACCATCCATCCATCCATCCATCCATTTTTCTACCGCTTATTCCCTTTGGGGAAGCGGGGGGGCGCTGGAGCCTATCTCAGCTACAATCGGGCGGAAGGCGGGGTACACCCTGGACAAGTCGCCATCTCATTGCAGGGCCAACACAGATAGACAGACAACATTCACACTCACATCCACACATTAGGGCCAATTTAGTATTGCCAATCAACTTAAGGTGCATGTCTTTGGAGGTGGGAGGAAGCCGGAGTACCCGGAGGGAACCCACGCAGTCACGGGGAGAACATGCAAACTCCACACAGAAAGATCCCGAGCCCGGGATTGAACCCAAGACTACTCAGGACCTTCGTATTGTGAGGCAGATGCACTAACCCCTCTGCCACCGTGAAGCCAACTCCTAAACCAACCACACTAAATGGCTAAAAATGCCTGGAAAAATGTATCTTTGTGAGTTTTACTGGAAAAAAATATATTTTGTAAGGTTTGTAAAGACACAAGTTAGTTTTTTTTTACTCAATATGACAGTATGACTGTCATACTAAATGTAAAACTTATATAAACTTAACTCCAAAACCAAACAGACATTAGTCTAAAAATTTCTGTAATATTGTATCCATGTGAGTTTTACTAGAATCAGTTGTTTTCGTAAGTTTTACAAATACAAAATATTGGTTTACTCACTATGACAGTAAACTCTCACATTCAATCTGACAGTTATTTAAACATAACTCCTAAACCACACATGCTAAATGGCTAATAATGCCTGGAGAAATTTACCTTTGTGAGTTTTACTGGAAAAAAAAAATTGTAAGGTTTGTAAAGACACAATTTTATTTTTTTACTCCATATGACAGTATACTGTCACATTCAATCTGACTGTTATTTAAACATAGATTCTAAACCTTAGATGCAAAATGGCTAATAATAACTGGAAAAAATTATTTTTGTGAGTTTTACTGGAAAAAAAACATTTTGTAAGATTTGTATGGACACAAGTTAGTTTTTTTTACTCCATACATGCTTTATGTCCAAAAAAAAATCCTGTAATATTGTATCTATATGAGTTTTATCAGAATCAGGTATTTTGGTCAGGTTTACAAATACAAAAAACAGGTTTTACTCATAATGACAGTATAACTGCCACATTCAATATGACAAATATTTAAACATAACTCCAAAACCAAACATGCATTATGTCTAAAAATGCCTATACTTTTGTATCCACGTGAGTTTTACTAGAATCTGTTGTTTTTGTAAGGTTCACAAATCCAAAATTTTAGTTGTACTCATAATGACAGTATACTGTCACAATCAATCTGACTAAATGGCTAAAAATGCCTGGAGGAATGTATCTTTGTGAATTTTACTGGAAAAAAATATTTTGTAAGGTTTGAAAAGACACAAGTTAGTTTTTTTTACTCAATTTAACAGTATAGCTGTCATACTATATATGAACGTTTTATAAACATAACTCCAAAACCAAACATGCAATCCGTCTAAAAATGTTTGTAATATTGTATCTATGTGGGTTTTACCAGAATCAGGTATTTTGGTAAGGTTTACAAATACAAAAAGTAGGTTTTTATCATAATGACAGTATAAGTGCCACACTCAATATGACAGTTATTTAAACATAACTCCTAAACCAAACATGATAAATGGCTAATAATGCCTGGGGAAATGTATCTTTGTGAGTTTAACTGGGAAAAAAAATGTAAGGTTTGTAAAGACACTAATTAGTTTTTTTTTTACTCATAATGACAGTATAACTGCCACATTCAAAATGACAGTTATATAAACATAACACCAAATCCAAACATGCATTATGTCTAAAAATGCCTGTAATATTGAATCTATGTGAGTTTTACCAGAATCAGATATTTTGGTAAGGTTTACAAATACAAAACTTGGATTTTACTCATAGTGACAGTATAACTGCAACATTTGATATGACAGTTATTTTAACATAACTCCTAAACCAAACATGGCTAATAATGCCTGGAGAAATGTATCTTTGTGAGTTTTACTAGACACAAATATTTTGTAAGGTTTGTAAAGACACAAGTTAGTTTTTTGTACTCAATATGATGGTATAACTGTCATAATCAATGTAAAAGTTATATAAACATAACTCCAAAACCAAACATGCATTTGGTTTTTACTCAATATGATGGTATAACTGTTATACTAAATATGAAAGTTATATCAACATAACTCCAAAACCAAACATGCATTATGTCTAAATAGGCCTGTATTATTGTATCTATGTGAGTTTTACCAGAATCAAGTATTTTGGTAAGGTTGACAAATACAAAAATTAGTTTTTACTCATAATGACAGTATAAATGCTATATTCAATAGGACAGTTATGTAAACACAACTCCTAACCGCACATGCAAAATGGCTAAAAATGCCTGGAGAATTGATCTTTGTGAGTTTTACTGGGGAAAAAAAAGAATTAATGTTTGTATAGACACAAGTTACTTTTTTTTACTCAATATGACAGTATAACTGTCATACTAAATTAGAAAGTAATATGAACATAACACCAAAACAAAACATGCATTATGTCTAAAAATGCTTGTAATATTGTATCCATGTGAGTTTTACTAAAATCAGTTGTTTTTGTAAGGCTTACAAACACAAAATATTAGTTTTACTCATAATGACAGTAAACTGTCACAATCAATCTGACAAAATGGCTAATAATGCCTGGATGAATGTATCTTTGTGAGTTTTACTGGAAAAAATATTTTGTAAGGTTTGTAAAGACACAAGTTAGTTTTTTTACTCAATTTAACAGTATAGCTCTATATATGAAAGTTATATAAACATAACTCCAAAACCAAACATGCAATCCATCTAAACATTTCTGTAATTTTGCATATATGTGAGTTTTATCAGAATCAGGTATTTTGGTAAGCTTTACAAATACAAAAATTAGTTTTTACTCAAAATGACAATATAACTGCCACACTCAATATGACAGTTTTTTAAACATAACTCCTAAAACACAAATGCAAAATGACTATAAATGCCTGGAGAAATGTGTCTTTGTGAATTTTAATGGTAAAAAAATATTTTGTAAGAATTGTAAAGACACAAATTAGTTTTTTTTACTCAATATGATGGTATAACTGTCATACTAAATATGAAAGTTATATAAACATAACTCCAAAACAAAACATGTTTTATGTCTAAAAATTCCTGTAATATTGTATCTATATGAGTTTTACTAGAATCAGATATTTTGGTAAGGTTTACAAATACAAAAAATAGGTTTTACTCATAATGACAATATAACTGCCACACTCAACATGACAGTTATTTAAACATAATTGATAAACCAAACATGATACATGGCTAATAATGCCTAGAGAAATGTATCTTTGTGAGTTTTACTGGAAAAAAATAATTTGTAAGGTTTATAAAGACACAAGTTAGTTTTGTTTTACTCAATATGATGGTATAACCGTCATACTAAATATGAAAGTTATATAAACCTAACTCCAATACCAAACTTGCAATCCGTCTAAAAATGTCTGTAATATTGAATATATGTGATTTTTACCAGAATAAGGTATTTTGGTAAGGATTTCAAATACAAAAATTAGGTTTTACTCACTATGACAGTATACTGTCACATTCAATCTGACTGTTATTTAAACATACTGTAACTCCTAAACTTGCAATCCGTCTAAACATGTCTGTAATATTGAATCTATGTGAGTTTTACCAGAATCAGGTATTTTGGTAAGGTTGACTCATAAAAAAATTTGGTTTTACTGATAGTGACATTTATTATTTAAACATAACTCATAAACGACACATGGAAATGGCTATTAAACCTGGAGAAATGTATCTTTGTTAATTTTAATAGAATAATGATCTTTTGTAAGGTTTGCAAAGACACAAGTTATTTTTTTTTACTCAATATGACGGTATAACTGTCAAACTAAATAAAAAAGTTATATAAACATAACTCCAAAACCAAACTCGAAAACCAAACTTGCAATCCGTTTAAAAATGCCTGTAATATTGAATATATGTGAGTTTTATCAGAATCAGGTATTTTGGGAAGGTTTACAATACAAAAATTAGGTTTTACTCATAATGACAGTATAACTGCCACGCTCAATATGACAGTTATTTAAACATAACTCCTAAAATACACTTGCAAAATGACTAATATTGCCTGGAGAAATGTATCTTTGTGTATTTTACTTGAAAAAAATATTTTGTAAGGTTTGTAAAGATACCATTTTTTTTTTTAACTCAATATGATGGCATAACTGTCATACTAAATATGAAAGTTATACAAACATAACTCCAAAACCAAACACGCAATTCGTAAAAAAAAATGGCTGTAATATTGAATCTATGTGAGTTTTACTAGAATCAGGTATTTTGGTAAGGTTTACAAATACAAAAATTAGGATTTACTCATAATGACAGTATAACTGCCAAACTTAATATGACGGTTATGTAAACATAACTATAATGCCTGGAGAAATGTATCTTTGTGAGTTTTACTGGAAAGAAAATATTTTGTAAGGTTTCTTAAAGACACAAATTTGTTTTGTTTTTTTCTTTAATATGACAGTATAAATGTCACACTAAAAATAAAAAGTTATAAAAACATAACTCTTAAAACCAAACTTGCAATCCGTCTAAAAATGTCTGTAATATTGAATCTATGTGATTTTTACCAGAATCAGGTATTTTGGTAAGGATTACAAATACAAAAATTAGGTTTTACTCATAATGACGGATAACTGCCACATTCAAAATGGAAGAAGGAGCTGAGCCGGAAGGCAAAGCTCTCAATTTACCGGTCGATCTACGTTCCCATCCTCACCTATGGTCATGAGCTTTGAGTTATGACCGAAAGGACAAGATCACGGGTACAAGCGGTCGAAATGAGTTTCCTCCGCCGGGTGGCGGGGCTCTCCCTTAGAGATAGGGTGAGAAGCTCTGCCATCCGGGGAGAGCTCAAAGTAAAGCCGCTGCTCCTCCACATCGAGAGGAGCCAGATGAGGTGGTTCGGGCATCTGGTCAGGATGCCACCCGAACGCCTCCCTAGGGAGGTGTTTAGGGCACGTCCGACCGGTAGGAGGCCGCGGGGAAGACCCAGGACACGTTGGGAAGACTATGTCTCCCGGCTGGCCTGGGAACGCCTCGGGGTCCCACAGGAAGAGCTGGACGAAGTGGCTAGGGAGAGGGAAGTCTGGGCTTCCCTGCTTAGGCTGATCAGGAGCAAGGGTAAAGTGTCTCCCTCAAGGACACAACGGACGTGACGAGGTTGGTAGAAGGTGGGGATCGAACCAAGAACCCTCAGGTTGCTGGAACGGCCACTCTCCCAACTGCGCCACGCCTTCCCCATGTATACTGTCTCTGTCTCTGTATCTGACAGTTATTTAAACATAATTCCGAAACCACAGATGCAAAATGGCTAATAAGAGAAATGTATCTTTGTGAGTTTTACTGGAAAAAAATATTTTGTAAGGTTTGCAAAGACACAAGTCTTTTTTTTTTTTTACTTAATATGACAAGTATAACTGTCATACTAAATATGAAAAGTTATAAACCTAACTCCAAAACCAAACCTGCATTATGTCTAAAAATGCCTGTAATATTGTATCTTTGTGAATTTTACTAGAATAAGGAGGTTTTAAGGTTTAATAATACAAAAATTAGGTTTTACTCATAATGACAGTATAACTGCCACACGCAATATGACAATTTTTTAATCATAACTCCTAAACCACTCATGCAAAATGGCTAATAATGTTTGAAATAATGGATCCTTGGGAGTTTACCTCGAAACATATGCTTTCTTAAGGCTTGCAAACACAAAAAGTATTTTTTTTACTCAATATGACAGTAAGGTTCTTAAAATCCTGAGATAATGCGAAAAAAGCAATAAAAATGTATTCAATCATAACTTCTAAAATAAACATGCAAAATGTGTAAAAATGCCTGTATTATTGAATCCATGTGAGTTTTAATAGAATCAGTTGTTTTAGTAAAGTTTGCAAAAACAAAAATTAGGTTTTACTCTTTATGAAAGTAAACTGTCACACTCAATATGACAATTTTTTAATCATAACTCCTAAACCACTCATGCAAAATGGCTAATAATGTTTGAAATATGGATCCTTGGGAGTTTACCTCGAAACATATTCTTTCTTAAGGCTTGCAAACACAAAAAGTATTTTTTTACTCAATATGACAGTAATGTTCTTAAAATCCTGATATAATGCGAGAAAAGCCATAAAAATGTATTCAATCATAATTTCTAAACTAAACATGCAAAATGTGTAAAAATGCTTGTATTATTGAATCCATGTGAGTTTTACTAGAATCAGTTGTTTTAGTGAAGTTTGCAAAAACAAAAATTAGGTTTTACTCTTTATGAAAGTAAACTGTCACACTCAATATGACAGTTTTTAAATCATAACTCCTAAACTACTCATGCAAAATGGCTAATAATGTTTGAAATAATGGATCCTTGGGAGTTTTCCTTGAAACATATGCTTTCTTAAGGCTTGCAAACACAAAAAGTATTTTTTTTTCTCAATATGACAGTAAGGTTCTTAAAATCCTGAGATAATGCGAAAAAAGCCATAAAAATGTATTCAATCATAATTTCTAAACTAAACATGCAAAATGTGTAAAAATGCCTGTATTATTGAATCCATGTGAGTTTTACTAGAATCAGTTGTTTTAGTGAAGTTTGCAAAAACAAAAATTAGGTTTTACTCTTTATGAAAGTAAACTGTCACACTCAATATGACAGTTTTTTAATCATAACTCCTAAACTACTCATGCAAAATGGCTAATAATGTTTGAAATAATGGATTATTGGGAGTTTTCCTCGAAACATATGCTTTGTTAAGGCTTGCAAACACAAAAAGTATTTTTTTACTCAATATGACGGTAATGTTCTTAAAATCCTGAGATAATGCGAAAAAAGCCATAAAAATGTATTCAATCATAATTTCTAAAATAAACATGCAAAATGTGTAAAAATGCCTGTATTATTGAATCCATGTGAGTTTTACTAGAATCAGTTGTTTTAGTGAAGTTTGCAAAAACAAAAATTAGGTTTTACTCTTTATGAAAGTAAACTGTCACACTCAATATGACAGATTTTTAATCATAACTCCTAAACTACTCATGCAAAAGGGCTAATAATGTTTGAAATAATGGATCCTTGGGAGTTTTCCTTGGAACATATGCTTTCTTAAGGCTTGCAAACACAAAACGTATTTTTTGTACTCAATATGACAGTAATGTTCTTAAAATTCTGAGATAATGCGAAAAAAGCAATAAAAATGTATTCCAACATAATTCCTTAACCAACAATGCAAAATGTCTAAAAATGCCAGTATTATTAAATCCATGTGAGTTTCACTAGAATCAGTTGTTTTAGTAAGGTTTGCAAAAGCAAAAATTAGGTTTTAATCTTTATGAAAGTAAACTGTCACACTCAATATGACAATTTTTTAATCATAACTCCTAAACCACTCATGCAAAATGGCTAATAATGTTTGAAATAATGGATCCTTGGGAGTTTACCTCGAAACATATTCTTTCTTAAGGCTTGCAAACACAAAAAGTATTTTTTTACTCAATATGACAGTAATGTTCTTAAAATCCTGAGATAATGCGAAAAAAGCCATAAAAATGTATTCAATCATAATTTCTAAAATAAACATGCAAAATGTGTAAAAATGCCTGTATTATTGAATCCATGTGAGTTTTAATAGAATCAGTTGTTTTAGTGAAGTTTGCAAAAACAAAAATTAGGTTTTACTCTTTATGAATGTAAACTGTCACACTCAATATGATAGTTTTTTAATCATAACTCCTAAACTATTCATGCAAAATGGCTAATAATGTTTGAAATAATGGATTCTTGGGAGTTTTCCTCGAAACATATGCTTTCTTAAGGCTTGCAAACACAAAAAGTATTTTTTTTACTCAATATGACAGTAATGTTCTTAAAATCCTGAGATAATGCGAAAAAAGCCATAAAAATGTATTCAATCATAATTTCTAAAATAAACATGCAAAATGTGTAAAAATGCCTGTATTATTGAATCCATGTGAGTTTTAATAGAATCAGTTGTTTTAGTGAAGTTTGTAAAAACAAAAATTAGGTTTTACTCTTTATGAATGTAAACTGTCACACTCAATATGATAGTTTTTTAATCATAACTCCTAAACTACTCATGCAAAATGGCTAATAATGTTTGAAATAATGGATCCTTGGGAGTTTTCCTTGAAACATATGCTTTCTTAAGGCTTGCAAACACAAAAAGTATTTTTTGTACTCAATATGACAGTAATGTTCTTAAAATTCTGAGATAATGCGAAAAAAGCAATAAAAATGTATTCCAACATAATTCCTAAACCAACAATGCAAAATGTCTAAAAATGCCAGTAATATTAAATCCATGTGAGTTTTACTAGAATCAGTTGTTTTAGTGAAGTTTGCAAAAACAAAAATTAGGTTTTACTCTTTATGAAAGTAAACTGTCACACTCAATATGATAGTTTTTTAATCATAACTCCTAAACTATTCATGCAAAATGGCTAATAATGTTTGAAATAATGGATTCTTGGGAGTTTTCCTCGAAACATATGCTTTTTTAAGGCTTGCAAACACAAAAAGTATTTTTTTTACTCAATATGACAGTAATGTTCTTAAAATCCTGAGATAATGCGAAAAAAAGCCATAAAAAGGTATTCAATCATAATTTCTAAACTAAACATGCAAAATGTGTAAAAATGCCTGTATTATTGAATCCATGTGAGTTTTACTAGAATCAGTTGTTTTAGTGAAGTTTGCAAAAACAAAAATTAGGTTTTACTCTTTATGAAAGTAAACTGTCACACTCAATATGATAGTTTTTTAATCATAACTCCTAAACTATTCATGCAAAATGGCTAATAATGTTTGAAATAATGGATTCTTGGGAGTTTTCCTCGAAACATATGCTTTCTTAAGGCTTGCAAACACAAAAAGTATTTTTTGTACTCAATATGACAGTAATGTTCTTAAAATTCTGAGATAATGCGAAAAAACATTAAAAATGTATTCCAACATAATTCCTAAACCAACAATGCAAAATGTCTAAAAATGCCAGTAATATTAAATCCATGTGAGTTTCACTAGAATCAGTTGTTTTAGTAAGGTTTGCAAAAGCAAAAATTAGGTTTTACTCTTTATGAAAGTAAACTGTCACACTCAATATGACAATTTTTTAATCATAACTCCTAAACCACTCATGCAAAATGGCTAATAATGTTTGAAATAATGGATCCTTGGGAGTTTACCTCGAAACATATGCTTTCTTAAGGCTTGCAAACACAAAAAGTATTTTTTTACTCAATATGACAGTAATGTTCTTAAAATCCTGAGATAATGCGAAAAAAGCCAAAAAAATGTATTCAATCATAATTTCTAAACTAAACATGCAAAATGTGTAAAAATGCATGTATTATTGAATCCATGTGAGTTTTACTAGAATCAGTTGTTTTAGTGAAGTTTGCAAAAACAAAAATTAGGTTTTACTCTTTATGAAAGTAAACTGTCACACTCAATATGACAATGTTTTAATCATAACTCCTAAACTACTCATGCAAAATGGCTAATAATGTTTGAAATAATGGATCCTTGGGAGTGTTCCTCGAAACATATGTTTTCTTAAGGCTTGCAAACACAAAAATTATTTTTGTACTCAATATTACAGTAATGTTCTTAAATTCTTGAGATAATGCAAAAAAGAAAAACAAATGTATTCAATCATAATTTCTAAACTAAACATGCAAAATGTGTAAAAATGCCTGTATTATTGATTCCATGTGAGTTTTACTAGAATCAGTTGTTTTAGTGAAGTTTGCAAAAACAAAAATTAGGTTTTACTCTTTATGAAAGTAAACTGTCACACTCAATATGACAGTTTTTAATCATAACTCCTAAACTACTCATGCAAAAGGGCTAATATTGTTTGAAATAATGGATTCTTGGGAGTTTTCCTCGAAACATATGCTTTCTTAAGGCTTGCAAACACAAAAAGTATTTTTTGTTCTCAATATGACAGTAATGTTCTTAAAATTCTGAGATAATGCGAAAAAACATTAAAAATGTAGTCCAACATAATTCCTAAACCAACAATGCAAAATGTCTAAAAATGCCAGTAATATTAAATCCATGTGAGTTTCACTAGAATCAGTTGTTTTAGTAAGGTTTGCAAAAGCAAAAATTAGGTTTTACTCTTTATGAAAGTAAACTGTCACACTCAATATGACAATTTTTTAATCATAACTCCTAAACCACTCATGCAAAATGGCTAATAATGTTTGAAATAATGGATCCTTGGGAGTTTACCTCGAAACATATTCTTTCTTAAGGCTTGCAAACACAAAAAGTATTTTTTTACTCAATATGACAGTAAGGTTCTTAAAATCCTGAGCTAATGCGCAAAAAGCCATAAAAATGTATTCAATCATAATTTCTAAAATAAACATGCAAAATGTGTAAAAATGCCTGTATTATTGAATCCATGTGAGTTTTACTAGAATCAGTTGTTTTAGTGAAGTTTGCAAAAACAAAAATTAGGTTTTACTCTTTATGAAATTAAACTGTCACACTCAATATGATAGTTTTTTAATCATAACTCCTAAACTATTCATGCAAAATGGCTAATAATGTTTGAAATAATGGATTCTTGGGAGTTTTCCTCGAAACATATGCTTTCTTAAGGCTTGCAAACACAAAAAGTATTTTTTTTACTCAATATGACAGTAATGTTCTTAAAATCCTAAGATAATGCGAAAAAAGCCATAAAAATGTATTCAATCATAATTTCTAAACTAAACATGCAAAATGTGTAAAAATGCCTGTATTATTGAATCCATGTGAGTTTTACTAGAATCAGTTGTTTTAGTGAAGTTTGCAAAAACAAAAATTAGGTTTTACTCTTTATGAAAGTAAACTGTCACACTCAATATGACAGTTTTTTAATCATAACTCCTAAACTACTCATGCAAAAGGGCTAATAATGTTTGAAATAATGGATTCTTGGGAGTTTTCCTCGAAACATATGCTTTCTTAAGGCTTGCAAACACAAAAAGTATTTTTTTTACTCAATATGACAGTAATGTTCTTAAAATCCTGAGATAATGCGAAAAAAGCCATAAAAATGTATTCAATCATAATTTCTAAAATAAACATGCAAAATGTGTATAAATGCCTGTATTATTGAATCCATGTGAGTTTTACTAGAATCAGTTGTTTTAGTGAAGTTTGCAAAAACAAAAATTAGGTTTTACTCTTTATGAAAGTAAACTGTCACACTCAATATGACAATTTTTTAATCATAACTCCTAAACTATTCATGCAAAATGGCTAATAATGTTTGAAATAATGGATTATTGGGAGTTTTCCTCGAAACATATGCTTTCTTAAGGCTTGCAAACACAAAAAGTATTTATTTTACTCAATATGACAGTAAGGTTCTTAAAATCCTGAGATAATGCGAAAAAAGCCATAAAAATGTATTCAATCATAATTTCTAAACTAAACATGCAAAATGTGTAAAAATGCCTGTATTATTGAATCCATGTGAGTTTAACTAGAATCAGTTGTTTTAGTAAGGTTTGCAAAAACAAAAATTAGGTTTTACTCTTTATGAAAGTAAACTGTCACACTCAATATGACATTTATTTAATCATAACTCCTAAACTACACATGCAAAATGTCTAATGATGCCTCAAATAATGCATTCTACGGAGTTTTACTCGAAACATATGCTTTTTCAAATCTTGCAAACAAAAAGTAGCTTTTTACTCAATATGACAGTAATATTCCTAAAATACTGAGATAATGCGAAAAAAGCAATGAAAATATATTCAATCATATTTCCTAAATCAAACATGCAAAATGTGTCAAAATGCCTGTAATATAATAATGCCTGGAGATGTATCTTTGTGAGTTTTACTAGAAAACATATAATTTGTAAGGTTTTTTAAAGACACAAGTTAGTTTTTTTTACTCAATATAATAGTATAACTGTCATACTAAATGTATCCATTTTCTTCCGCTTATCCGAGGTCGGGTCGCGGGGGCAGCAGCCTAAGCAGGGAAGCCCAGACTTCCCTCTCCCCAGCCACTTCGTCCAGCTCTTCCTGTGGGACCCCGAGGCGTTCCCAGGCCAGCCGGGAGACATAGTCTTCCCAACGTGTCCTGGGTCTTCCCCGCGGCCTCCTACCGGTCCTGACCAGATGCCCGAACCACCTCATCTGGCTCCTCTCGATGTGGAGGAGCAGCGGCTTTACTTTGAGCTCCCCCCGGATGACAGAGCTTCTCAACCTATCTCTAAGGGAGAGCCCCGCCACCCGGCGGAGGAAACTCATTTCGGCCGCTTGTACCCGTGATCTTGTCCTTTCGGTCATAACCCAAAGCTCATGACCATAGGTGAGGATGGGAACGTAGATCGACCGGTAAATTGAGAGCTTTGCCTTCCGGCTCAGCTCCTTCTTCACCACAATGGATCGATACAGCGTCCGCATTACTGAAGACGCCGCACCGATCCGCCTGTCGATCTCACGATCCACTCTTCCCTCACTCGTGAACAAGACTCCGAGGTACTTGAACTCCTCCACTTGGGGCAAGATCTCCTCCCCAACCCGGAGATGGCACTCCACCCTTTTCCGGGCGAGAACCATGGACTCGGACTTGGAGGTGCTGATTCTCATCCCAGTCGCTTCACACTCGGCTGCGAACCGATCCAGTGAGAGCTGAAGATCCTGGCCAGATGAAGCCATCAGGACCACATCATCTGCAAAAAGCAGAGACCTAATCCTGCAGCCACCAAAGCAGATCCCCTCAACGCCTTGACTGCGCCTAGAAATTCTGTCCATAAAAGTTATGAACAGAATCGGTGACAAAGGGCAGCCTTGGCGGAGTCCAACCCTCACTGGAAACGTGTCCGACTTACTGCCGGCAATGTGGACCAAGCTCTGGCACTGAGCATACAGGGAGCGGACTGCCACAATCAGACAGTCCGATACCCCATACTCTCTGAGCACTCCCCACAGGACTTCCCGAGGGACACGGTGGAATGCCTTCTCCAAGTCCACAAAACACATGTAGACTGGTTAGCCAAACTCCCATGCACCCTCAAGGACCCTGCCGAGAGTATAGAGCTGGTCCACAGTTCCACGACCAGGACGAAAACCACATTGTTCCTCCTGAATCTGAGGTTCAACTATCCGGCGTAGCCTCCTCTCCAGTACACCTGAATAGACCTTACCGGGAAGGCTGAAGAGTGTGATCCCACGATAGTTAGAGCACACCCTCCGGTTCCCCTTCTTAAAGAGAGGAACCACCACCCCGGTCTGCCAATCCAGAGGTACCGCCCCCGATGTCCACGCGATGCTGCAGAGTCTTGTCAACCAAGACATCCCCACAGCATCCAGAGCCTTAAGGAACTCCGGGCGGATCTCATCTACCCCTGGGGCCTTGCCACCGAGGAGCTTTTTAACTACCTCAGCAACCTCAGCCCCAGAAATAGGAGAGCCCACCACAGACTCCCCAGGCACTGCTTCCTCATAGGAAGACGTGTTGGCAATAAAAATGTGTTCCATCATAATTTCTAAACCAAACATGCAAAATGTGTAAAAATGTCTGTAATATTGAATCCATGTGAGTTTTACTAGAATCAGTTGTTTTTGTAAGGTTTTCAAATACAAAAAATAGGTTTTACTTACTATGACAGTTATTTAAACTCCATGTATCTTTGTGAGTTTTAATAGAAAAAATATATTTTGAATGTTTACAAAAACAAAAGTTAGTTTTTTTTTACTCAATAAGATTTGAGTTACATGTATATAATAAATACAAGTCAACATTCATTCAACTGCAATATTTGTCTTTCTCCATTGCCAGTGTTAGACCACAGATTTTGTAGAATGCCTGCCCAATCATTTCTACATCATTCTGAACCGTATTCCACAGAAAGCCATTCCATAGGAGCCTGTTTTATAGAACTACTCTTTAGAACTTTCTTCTATAGCACTATTCTTCAGAATTGTGTTCCATAGAACCATTCTTTAGAATCCTGTTCTATAGAACCATTCTTTAGAACCCTGTTCTATAGAACCATTCTTTAGAATCCTGTTCTATAGAACCATTCTTTAGAATCCTGTTCTATAGAACTTCGGTCCTAAAGTTCATTAGAAATTCTATAGAGTTCTATTGAGATATTCTTTAGAAATTCTTTACACTTTTTTTTATAGAAATTCTATAGAACATTTTTAGCAGGGAGTATAACTGTCATACTAAATCCAGCCTAAGCAGAGAAGCCCAGACTTCCCTATCCCCAGCTACTTTGTCCAGCTCTTCTCGGGGGATCCCGAGGCGTTCCCAGGCCAGCCAGCTGATATAATCTTCCCAATGTGTCCTGTGTCTTCCCCGTGGCCTCCTGCCGTTTGGACTTGCCTTAACGAAAAAAGCAATACTAATGTATTCAAACACAACTCCTATACAAAACATGTAAAATGTCTAAAATGCCTTTAATATTGAATCTATGTGAGTTTTACAAGAATCAGTTGTTTTTGTAAGGTTTGCAAATACAAAAATTTGGTTTTACACTTAACTTTATAACTCAATATGTGTGGCAGTTATACTACCACACTCAAAATGACAGTTATTTAAACATAACACCTAAACTACACATGACCATTTTCTAATAATGCATGAAGAAATGTATCTTTGTGAGTTTTACTAGTAACATTTTCTTTTGTAAGGTTTGCAAAGACACAAGTTAGTTTTTTTTTTTTACTCACTTTGACAGTATACTGTCACACTCAATTTCAGTTATTTAAACATAACTCCTAAACCACACATACAAAATGGCTAATAATGCCTGTAGAAATGTATCTTTGTGAGTTTTACTGGGAAACAATATTTTGTAAGGTTTGTAAAGACACAAGTTAGTTTTTTTTACTCAATAGTATAACTGTCATACTATATATGAAAGTTATATAAACATAACTTCAAAACTACACATGAACATTTTCTAATAATGCATGAAGAAATGTATCATTGTGAGTTTTACGAGTAACATTTTCTTTTGTAAGGTTTGCAAAGACACAAGTTAGTTTTTTTTACTCACTTTGACAGTATACTGTCACACTCAATATCAGTTATTTAAACATAACTCCTAAACCACACATGCAAAATGGCTAATAATGCCTGCAGAAATGTAACTTTGTGAGTTTTACTGGGATAACATATTTTGTAAGGTTTGTTAAGACACAAGTTAGTTTTTTTTACTCAATATAACAGTATAACTGTCATACTATAAACACAAGTTATATAAACATAACTCCAAAACCAAACATGCATTATGTCTAAAAACAAACGAACAAAATACAAGTAGACGCTGGAGGCACTATTCTGCCAGGACTTTTAGACACCGGGTCCCAAGTGACGCTAATGTCCGAAAGCCTATTTAATGCTCACTTTACCAAAGCAAAGCTCGAAAGGACCCCTACCCTTTTTCGTCTAAGAGCAGCTAATGGCCTGGAAATCCCCTATATCGGCTATGCGGTTCTTGGTTTTGAGGTAGAGGGTGTTAAAGTTCCCGAAAGAGGAGTAGTAATTGTTGCGGATCAAAACTGTACACACCCCTTCATAATAGGTATGAATCTAATCGTGGGTTGTTGGGATGCTGTTTTTAAATGTCCTAAGACCGGTAGGAGGCCGCGGGGAAGACCCAGGACACGTTGGGAAGACTATGTCTCCCGGCTGGCCTGGGAACGCCTCGGGGTCCCACAGGAAGAGCTGGACGAAGTGGCTGGGGAGAGGGAAGTCTGGGCTTCCCTGCTTAGGCTGCTGCCCCCGCGACCCGACCTCGGATAAGCGGAAGAAGATGGATGGATGGATGGATGGATGACAGTATAACTGCCATATTCAAAATAACAGTTATTTAAACATAACTCCTGAACCAAACATGCTAAATGGCTATTAATGCCTGGAGAAATGTATACAAACATAACTCCAAAACCAAACATGCATTATGTCTAAAAATGCCTTTAGTATTGAATCTATGTGAGTTTTACCAGAATCAGGTATTTTGGTAAGGTTTACATATATACAAATTTGGTTTTACTCATAATGACAGTATAACTGCCACATTTAATATGACAGTTATGTAAACATAACTCCTATACCACACATGCAAAATGGTTAATAATGCCTGGAGAATTGTATCGTTGTGATTTTTACTAGAAAAAAATATTTTGTAAGGTTTGGAAAGACAAAAGTTAGTTTTTTTTTACTCAATATGATGGTATAACTGTCATACTAAATATGAAAGTTATATAAACATAATTCCAAAACCAAATTCCTAAACCAAACTTGCAATCTGTCTTAAACTGCCTGTAATATTGAATCTATGTGAGTTTTACCAGAATCAGGTATTTTGGCAAGGTTTATAAATACAAAACTTGGGTTTTACTCATAATGACAGTATAACTGCAACATTTGATATGACAGTTATTTAAACATAACTCCTAATCCAAACATGACAAATGGCTAATAATGCCTGGAGAAATGTATATAAACATAACTCCAAAACCAAACATACATTATGTCTAAAAATGCCTGTAATATTGTATCTATGTGAGTTTTACCAGAATCAGGTATTTTGGTAAGGTTTATAAATACAAAATTTAGGTTTTACTCACTATGACAGTATATTGTCACATTCAATCTGACAGTTGTTTAAACATAACTCCTAAACCACAAATACAAAATGGCTAATAATGCCTGGGGAAATGTATCTTTGTGAGTTTTCCTGGAAAACAAATAAAAAATGTATAAGGTTTGTAAAGACACAAGTTAGTTTTTTTACTTAATATGACAGTAAAACTGTCATACTAAATATGAAAGTTAAATAAACATAACTCCAAAACCAAACTTGCAATACGTCTAAAAATGCCTGTAATATTGAATCTATGTGAGTTTTACAAGAATCAGGTATTTTGGTAAGGTTTACAATTACAAAAATTGGGTTTTACTCATAATGACAGTATAACTGCCATATTCAAAATAACAGTTATTTAAACAGAACTCCTAAACCAAACATGCTAAATAGCTAATAATGCCTGGAGAAATGTATCTTTGTGAGTTTTACTAGAAAAAAATATTTTGTAAGGTGTGTAAAGAAAAAAGTTTTTTTTTTTTTACTCAATATGATGGTGTAACTGTCAAACTAAATATAAAAGTAATATACACATCATTCCAAAACCAAACTCCTAAACCAAAGCTGCAATCCGTCTTAAACTGAATCTATATGAGTTTTACCAGAATCAGGTATTTTGGTAAGGTTTACAAATACAAAACTTGGGTTTTACTCATAATGACAGTATAATTGCATTATTTGATATGACAGTTATTTAAACATAATGCCTGTAATATTGTATCTATGTGAGTTTTACCAGAATCAGGAATTTTGGTAAGGTTTATAAATACAAAAATTAGGTTTTACTCATAATGACAGTATAACTGCCATCCTCAATATGACGGTTATGTTAACATAACTCCTAAACCACACATGCAAAATGGCTAATAATGCCTGGAGAAATGTATCTTTGTGAGTTTTACAGGAAAAAATTATTTTGTAAGGTTTGATAAGACACAAAATAGTTTTTTTTATTTAATATATTTGCATAACTGTCATAATAACTCCAATACCAAACATGCAATCCGTCTAAAAATGCCTGTAATATTGAATCTATGTGAGTTTTACTAGAATCAGGTATTTTGTTAAGGTTTACAAATACAAAAATTAGTTTTTACTCACTATGACAGTATACTGTCACATTCAATCTGACTGTTATTTAAACACAAATTGTAAACCCATCCATCCATCCATCTTCTTCCGCTTATCCGAGGTCGGGTCGCGGGGGCAGCAGACTAAGCAGGGAAGCCCAGACTTCCCTCTCCCCAGCCACTTCGTCCAGCTCCTCCCGGGGGATCCCGAGGCGTTCCCAGGCCAGCCGGGAGACATAGTCTTCCCAACGTGTCCTCGTGGCCTCCTACCGCTCGGACATGCCCTAAACACCTCCTTAGGGAGGCGCTCGGGTGGCATCCTGACCAGATGCCCGAACCACCTCATCTGGCTCCTCTCGATGTGGAGGAGCAGCGGCTTTACTTTGAGCTCCCCCCGGATGGCAGAGCTTCTCACCCTATCTCTAAGGGAGAGCCCCGCCACCCGGCGGAGGAAACTCATTTCGGCCGCTTGTACCCGTAATCTTGTCCTTTCGGTCATAACCCAAAGCTCATGACCATAGGTGAGGATGGGAACGTAGATCGACCGGTAAATTGAGAGCTTTGCCTTCCGGCTCAGCTCCTTCTTCACCACAACGGATCGATACAGCGTCCGCATTACTGAAGACGCTGCACCGATCCGCCTGTCGATCTCACGATCCACTCTTCCCTCACTCGTGAACAAGACTCCGAGGTACTTGAACTCCTCCACAGATGCAAAATGGCCAATAATAACTGGAGAAATGTATTTTTGTGAGTTTTACTGGAAAATAAAATATTTTGTAATGTTTGTATAGACAAAAGTTAGTTTTTTTTACTCAATATGATGGAAACATGCTTTATGTCTAAAAAATCCTGTAATATTTTATCCATGTGAGTTTTATCAGAATCAGTTATTTTGGTAATTTTACAAATACAAAAAATAGGTTTTACTCATAATGACAGTATATCTGCCACACTCAATATGACAGTTATTTAAACATAACTCTAAACCAAACATGGTTAATGGCTAATAATGCCTGGAGAAATGTATCTTTGTGAGTTTTACTGGAAAAATATTTTTTTAAGGTTTATAAAGACACAAGTTAGTTTTTTTTTACTCAATATGACAGTATAACTGTAATACTAAATGTAAAACATATATAAACATAACTCCAAAACCAAACATGCATTATGTTTAAAAATGCCTGTAATTTTGTATCCATGCGAGTTTTACTAAAATCAATTGTTGTAGTAAGGTTTGCAATTATAAAATATTGGTTTTACTCACCATGATAGTATACTGTCACATTCAATTTGACAGTTATTTAAACATAACTACCAAACCACACTGCAAAATGGCTATAATGCCTGGAGAAATGTATCTTTGTCAGATTACTGGAAAAACATATTTTGTAAGGTTTGTAAATAAATAATAAATGATAAATGGGTTGTACTTGTACTTTTCTACCTTCAAGGTACTCAAAGCGCTTTGACACTACTTCCACATTTACCCATTCACACACACATTCACACAATGATGGAGGGAGCCGCCATGCAAGGCGCTAACCAGCACCCATCAGGAGCAAGGAGCAAAGTGTCTTGCTCAGGACACAACGGACATGACGAGGTTGGTACTAGGTGGGGATTGAACCAGTGACCCTCGGGTTGCGCACGGCCACTCTTACACTGCGCCACGCCGTCCCTAAAGAAACAATTTAGTTTTTTTTACTTAATATGATGAGGTGGCGACTTTTTCAGGGTGTACCTCGCCTTCCGCCCGATTGTAGCTGAGATAGGCTCCAGCGCCCCCCGCGACCCCTAAGGGAATAAGCGGTAGAAAATGGATGGATGGATGGACAGTATAACTGTCATACTAAATGTAAAAGTAGTATAAACATAACTCCAAAACCAAACATGCATTATGTCTAAAAATGCCTGTAATATTGTATCCATGTGAGTTTTACTAGAATCAGTTGTTTTTGTAAGTTTTGCAAATACAAAATATTGGTTTTACTCACTATGACAGTATACTGTCACATTCAATCTGACAGTTATTTAAACATAACTCCTAAACCACACATTCAAAGTGACTAATAATGCCTGGAGAAATGTATCTCTGTGAATTTTTCTGGAAAAAAATATTTTTTAAATTTTGTAAAAACACAAGTTAGTTTTTTTTACTCAATATGACAGTTTAACTGTCATACTAAATATGAAAGTTAAATAGACATAACTCCAAAACCAAACTTTCAGTCCGTCTAAAAATGCCTGTAATATTGAATCTATGTGAGTTTTACCAGAATCAGGTATTTTGGTAAGGTTTACAAATACAAAAATTATGTTTTACTCATAATGACAGCATAACTGCCACATTTAACATGAAAAGGTATTTAAACATAATTCCTAAACCAAACATGATAAATGGCTAATAATGCCTGGAGAAATGTATCTTTGTGAGTTTTGCAGGAAAAAAAATAATTTGTAAGGTTTATAAAGACACAAGGTAGTTGTTTTTTTTTACTCAATATGATGGTATAACGGTCATACTAAATATGAAAGTTATATAAACATAACTCCAAAAACAAACATGAATTTTGTCCAGAATTACCTGTAATATTGTATCTATGTGAGTTTTACCAGAATCAGGTATTTTGGTAAGGTTTACAAATACAAAAATTAGGTTTTACTCACTATGACAGTATACTGTCACATTCTATCTGACAGTTATGTAAACATAACTTCTAAACCACACATGCAAAATGGCTAATAATGCCTGGAGAAATGTATCTTTGTGAGTTTTACTAGGACAAATATTTTGTAAGGTTTGTAAAGACCCATGTTAGTTTTTTTTTACTCAATATGACAGTATAACTGTCATACTGCATGCAAAAAATATATAAACATGACTCCAGAACCAAACTTGTAATCCGTCTAAAAATGTCTGTAATATTGAATCTATGTGAGTTTTACCAAAATGAGGTATTTTGGTAAGGTTGACAAATAAAAAAAATAGGTTTTACTGATAGTGACATTATAAGTGCCACACTCAATCATGTGTGGTTAGGAAGTTATGTTTAAAAAACTGTCAAATTGAATGTAGCAGTTATACTGTCATTATGAGAAAAACCCAATTTTACCAAATTACCTGATTCTGGTAAAACTCACATAAATACAAAATTTTAGGCATTTTTAGACATAATGCATGTTCATTTTTGGACTTATGTTTATATAACTTTTACATTTAGTTTGACAGTTATACTGCATTGCAAAACTTATAAAAGATACATTTTCTAGTAAAATTAACAAAATATACATGTCTCCAGTTATTAGACATGTTGCATGTTTGGTGTAGGAATTATGTTGAAAAACATTTTTATAGCTTTTTTTGCATTATCTCAGGATTTTAAGAACATTACTGGCATATTGAGTAAAAAACTACTATGACAGTATACTGTCACACTCAATCTGACTGTTATTTAAACATAACACCTAAACCATGCATGCAAAATGTCTAATAATGCCTGGAGAGATGTATCTTTGTAAGTTTTACTGGAAAAAAATAGTTTGTAAGGTTTGTAAAGACACAAGTTAGCTTTTTTCTACTCAATATGACAGTATAACTGTCATACTAAATATGAAAGTTGAATAAATATAACACCAAAACAAAACTTGCAATCCGTCTAAAAATGCCTGTAATATTGAATCTATGTGAGTTTTACCAGAGTCAGGTATTTTGGTAAGGTTTACAAATACAACAATTGGGTTTTACTCATATTGACAGTATAAGTGCCATATTCAAAATAACAGTTATTTAAACATAACTCCTAAAACAAATATGCTAAATGGCTAATAATGCCTGGAGAAATGAATCTTTGTGAGTTTTACTAGAAAAAAACATTTTTTAAGGTTTGTAAAGACAAAATTTAGTTTTTTTTACTCTATATGATGGTATAACTGTCATACCAATTATGAAAGTTATATACACTTAAATCCAAAACCAAACTTCTAAACCAAACGTGCAATCCGTTTTAAACTTTCTGTAATATTGAATCTATGTGAGTTTTACCAGAATCAGGTATTTTGGTAAGGTTTACAAATACAAAACTTGGGTTGTACTCATAATGACAGTATAACTGCAACATTTGATATGACAGTTATTTAAACATGACTCCTAAACCAAACATGATAAATGGCTAATAATACCTGGATAAATGTATCTTTGTGAGTTTTACTGGAAAAAAATAATTTGTAAGGTTTATAAAGACACAAGTTAGTTTTTTTTTAATTTAATATGATAGTATAGCTGTCATACTAAATATGAAAGTTATAAAAACATAACTCCAAAACCAAAATGCATTATGTCTAAAAATACCTGTTATAATGTATCCATTGGAGTTTTACCAGAATCAGGTACTTTGTTTAGGTTGACAAATACAGCAATTAGGTTTTACTCATAATGATAGTATAACTTCCACATTCAATATGACAATTATCTAAACATAACTCCAAAACCAAACAGGCATTATGTCTAAGAATGCCTATAATTTTGTATCCATGTGAGTTTTACTAGAATCAGTTGTTTTTGTAAGGTTTACAAATACAAAATATTACTTTTACTCATAATGTCAGTATACTGTCACAATCAATCTGACAAAATGGCTAATAATGCCTAGAGGAATGTATCTTTGTGAATTTTACTGGAAAAAAAATATTTTGTAAGGTTTGTAAAGACACAAGTTAGTTTTTTTTACTCAATTTAACAGTATAGCTGTCATTCTTTTTATGAACGTTTTATAAACATAACTCCAAAACCAAAATGCAATCCATCTAAAAATGTCTGTAATATTTATTATATGTGAGTTTTATCAGAATCAGGTATTTTGGTAAGGTTTACAAATACAAAAAATAGGTTTTACTCATTGTGACAGTATAATTGCCACACTTAATATGACAGTTAAACATAACTCCTAAAAAACAAATGCAAAATGACTAATAATGCCTAGAGAAATGTATATTTGTGAATTTTACTGGAAAACAATTTTTTGTAAGGTTTGTAAAGATACAAATTAGTTTTTTTTTACTCAATATGATGGTATAACTCCATCCATCCATCCTTTTTCTACCGCTTATTCCCTTTGGGGTCGCGGGGGGGCGCTGGAGCCTATCTCAGCTACAATCGGGCGGAAGGCGGGGTACACCCTGGACAAGTCGCCATCTCATCGCAGGGCCAACACAGATAGACAGACAACATTCACACTCACATCCACACACTAGGGCCAATTTAGTGTTGCCAATCAACTTATCCCCAGGTGCATTTCTTTGGAGGTGGGAGGAAGCCGGAGTACCCGGAGGGAACCCACGCAGTCACGGGGAGAACATGCAAACTCCACACAGAAAGATCCCGAGCCCGGGATTGAACCCAAGACTACTCAGGACCTTCGTATTGTGAGGCAGATGCACTAACCCCTCTGCCACCGTGCTGCCTGATGGTATAACTGTCATACTAAATATGAACGTTATTAAAACATAACTCCAAAACCAAACATACTTTATGTCTAATAATTCCTGTAACATTGTATCTATGTGGGTTTTACCAGAATCAGGTATTTTGGTAAGGTTTAAATACAACCAATAGGTTTTACTCATAATGACAGTATAACTGCCACACTCAATATGACAGTTATTTAAACATAACTCCTAAACCAAACATGATAAATGGCTAATAATGCCTGGGGAAATGTATCTTTGTGAGTTTAACTGGAAAGAAAAATATTTTGTAAGGTTTGTAAAGACACAAGTTAGTTTTTTTTACTCATAATGACAGTATAACTGCCACATTTAAAATGACAGTTATATAAACATAACTCCGAAACCAAACATGCATTATGTCTAAAAATGCCTGTAATATTAAATCTATGTGAGTTTGACCAGAATCAGGTATTTTGGTAAGGTTTACAAATATAAAAAGTAGGTTAAACTCATAATGACAGTATAACTGCCACGTTCAAAATTACAGTTATTTAAACATAACTCCTAAACCAAACATGCTAAATGGATAATACTGCCTGGAGAAAGGTATCTTTGTCAGTTTAACTGAAAAAAAAAAATATTTTCCATCCATCCAACTTCTTCCGCTTATCCGAGGTCGGGTCGCGGGGGCAGCAGTCTAAGCAGGGAAGCCCAGACTTCCCTCTCCCCAGCCACTTCATCCAGCTCCTCCCGGGGGACCCCGAGGCGTTCCCAGGCCAGCCGGGAGACATAGTCTTCCCAACGTGTCCTGGGTCTTCCCCGCGGCCTCCTACCGGTCGGACGTGCCCTAAACACCTCCCTAGGGAGGCGTTCGGGTGGCATCCTGACCAGATGCCCGAACCACCTCATCTGGCTCCTCTCGATGTGGAGGAGCAGCGGCTTTACTTTGAGCTCCTCCCGGATGGCAGAGCTTCTCACCCTATCTCTAAGGGAGAGCCCGGCCACCCGGCGGAGGAAACTCATTTCGGCCGCTTGTACCCGTGATCTTGTCCTTTCGGTCATAACCCAAAGCTCATGACCATAGGTGAGGATGGGAACGTAGATCGACCGGTAAATTGAGAGCTTTGCCTTCCGGCTCAGCTCCTTCTTCACCACAACGGACCGATACAGCGTCCGCATTACTGAAGACACCGCACCGATCCGCCTGTCGATCTCACGATTCACTCTTCCCTCACTCGTGAACAAGACTCCGAGGTACTTGAACTCCTCCACTTGGGGCAAGATCTCCTCCCCAACCCGGAGATGGCACTCCACCCTTTTCCGGGCGAGAACCATGGACTCGGACTTGGAGGTGCTGATTCTCATCCCAGTCGCTTCACACTCAGCTGCGAACCGATCCAGTGATAGCTGAAGATCTTGGCCAGATGAAGCCATCAGGACCACATCATCTGCAAAAAGCAGAGACCTAATCCTGCAGCCACCAAAGCAGATCCTCTCAACGCCTTGACTGCGCCTAGAAATTCTGTCCATAAAAGTTATGAACAGAATTGGTGACATCTGGTAACTGGTGACTGGTTTATATACCTTACTTTATTTTGTAAGGTTTGTAAAGACACAAGTTATTTTTTTTTACTCAATATGACAGTGTAACTGTCATACTAAATATGAAAGGTATATAAACATAACTCCAAAACCAAACATGCAATCTGTCTAAAAATGCCTGTAATATTGAATTTATGTGAGTTTTATCAGAATCAGTTATTTTGGTAAGGTTTACAAATACAAAAAATAGGTTTTACTCATAATGACAGTATAACTGCCACACTCAATATGACAGTTATTTAAACATAACTCCTAAACCAAACATGATTAATGGCTAATAATGCCTGGAGAAATGTATCTTTGTGAGTTTTACTGGAAAAATGTTTTTTTTAAGGTTCATAAAGACACAAGTTAGCTTTTTTTACTCAATATAATGGCATAACTCTCATACTAAATATGAAAGTTATACAAACATAACTCCAAAACCAAACATGCATTATTTCTAAAAATGCCTGTAATGTTGTATCTATGTGAGTTTCACCAGAATCAGGTATCTTGGTAAGGTTTACAAATACAAAATCTAGGTATTACTCACTATGACAGTATATTGTCACATTCAATCTGACAGTTATTTAAACGTACTGTAACGCCTAAACCACTTGCAAAATGGCTAATAATGCCTGGAAAAATGTATCTTTGTGAGTTTTCCTGAAAAAAAAAAAAATTTTGTAAGGTTTGTCAAGACACAAGTTAGTATTTTTTTTACTCAATATGATTGTATAACTGTCATACTAAATATGAAAGTTGTATAAACATAACCCTAAAAACAAACATGCATTATGTATTAAAATGCCTGTAAAATTGTTTAAATGTGAGTTTTACCAGAATCATGTATTTTGGTAAGGTTTACAAATACAAAAATTAGGTTTTACTCATAATGACAGTATAACTGCCATATTTAATATGACAGTTATGTAAACATAACTCCTAAACCACACATGCAAAATCGCTAATAATGCATTGAGAAATTTATTTTTGTAAGTTTTACTGGGAAAAAAATATTTTGTAAGGTTTGTAATGACACAAGTTACTTTTGTTTTACTCAATAAGACAGTATAACTGTCATACTAATTTTGAAAGTTGTATCACAAGTGTCTCAAAGGGCTGCACAAGCCACAATGACATCCTCGGTGCAGAGCCCACATAAGGGCAAGGAAAAACTCACCCCAGTGGGACGTCGATGTGAATGACTATGAGGAACCTTGGAGAGGACCGCATAAGTGGGTAAACCCCCCCCCTCTAGGGAGACCGAATGCAATGGATGTCGAGTGGGTCTAACATAATATTGTGAGAGTACAGTCCATAGTGGATCCAGCATAACAGTACGAGTCCAGTCCACAGTGGGGTCAGCAGGAAACCATTCCGAGCGGAGACGTGTCAGCAGCGCAGAGATGTTCTCAACCGATACACAGGCGAACGGTCCACCCCGGGTCCCGACCCCGGACAGCCAGCACCCCATCCATGGCCACCGGACCTGAGTGTCTCCCCCTCCACAAGGATAGGGGGGAGCAGAGGAGAAAAGAAAAGAAATGTCAGATCAACTGGTCTAAAAAAAGGAGGCTATTCAAAAGCTAGAGTATACAAATGAGTTTTAAGATGGGACTTAAATGTTTCTACTGAGGTAGCATCTCTAACTGTTACCGGGAGGGCATTCCATAGTACTGGAGCCCGAATAGAAAACGCTCTATAGCCCGCAGACTTTTTTTGGGCTCTGGGAATCACTAATAAGCCGGAGTTCTTTGAACGCAGATTTCTTGCCGGGACATATGGTACAATACAATCAGCAAGATAGGATGGAGCTAGACCGTGTAGTATTTTATACGTAAGTAGTAAAACCTTAAAGTCGCATCTTAAGTGCACAGGAAGCCAGTGCAGGTGAGCCAGTATAGGCGTAATATAATCAAATTTTCTTGTTCTTGTCAAAAGTCTAGCAGCCGCATTTTGTACCAATTGTAATCTTTTAATGCGAAAATAATACGTTACAGTAATCGAGACGAGACGTAACGAACGCATGAATAATGATCTCAGCGTCGCTAGTGGACAAAATGGAACGAATTTTAGCGACATTACGGAGATGAAAGAAAACACAAAAATTAGGTTTTACTTTTAATGACAGTATAACACGTAAGCGGTGTGAGCGGAAGCAGAAGCGGGGATGCCGAGCGGGGCTAACAACAAAGCGAAAGGCTAATCCTCAAAGAAGCGCTAGTCCGGGTGAGAAGTTTGTTAAAATAGAACTAGCCAGCGCCAGGCTGGATAATACCTGCACACTTAGCAACTATTTTAGAACAATACACAACTCAAAAAATGTTTTTTCTGTGTCAGAAGTAGACATGCACTCTACTGAGGTGGCAAGTTATGATGCGTTCGGTTTATCACAACATCAAGCAAACAATCGGAAAATTCCCGTCATATCAATTCCTAGATAAGGTCGAAATTATTTAAAGTGCACTACACATAATAAACACAACATTATAAATATTGCTACTACGGATAATTTCAACAAAAACTCCTCAAAACAGCCCACTACCTATAATATGGGCTTCTTAAACATAAGATCATTATCTTCCAAAACGCTATTAGTTAATGAGGTCATTAGAGACAATAATCTTGACGTTATTGGTCTCGCCGAGACCTGGCTCAAACCAGACGATTTCTTTGCGCTGGGTGAGGCGTCTCCTCCTGGCTATGCGGGAGCGCATATTGCCCGTCCCATTAAAAGGGGTGGGGGAGTTGCACTCATACACAATAAAAACTTTAATCTTACCCCGAACCTAAATAATAAATATAACTCGTTTGAGATGCTTACTATGAGGTTTGTCACACCGCTGCCTCTCCACCTGGCTGTTATCTACCGCCCCCCAGGACCCAATTCGGACTTCATCAGTGAATTTTCAGAGTTCGTTGCTGATTTAGTGACGCACGCCGACAATATAATCATAATGGGGGACTTTAATATCCATATGAATACCCCATCGGACCCTCAGTGCATGGCGCTCCAGACTATAATTGATAGCTGTGGTCTTACACAAATAATAAATGAACCTACGCATCGCAACGGAAATACGATAGATCTAGTGCTGGTCAGGGGTGTCACCACCTCCAAAGTTACGATACTCCCGTATACTAAAGTAATGTCCGATCATTACCTTATAAAATTTGAAGTTCTGACTCATTGTCAACAAACTAATAATAATAACTACTATAGCAGCCGCAACATTAATGCTGCCACAACGATGACTCTTGCTGGCCTACTGCCTTCGGTAATGGCACCATTCCCAAATTATGTCGGCTCTATTGATAACCTCACTAACAACTTTAACGACGCCCTACGCGACACCATTGATAGTATAGCACCGCTAAAGCTTAAAAGAGCCCCTAAAAGGCGCACCCCATGGTTTACAGAAGAAACTAGAGCCCATAAATTATCATGTAGAAAGCTGGAACGCAAATGGCGCGCTACTAAACTTGAGGTTTTCCATCAAGCATGGAGTGATAGTTTAATAACTTATAAACACATGCTTACCCTAGCTAAAGCTAAATATTACTCAAATCTTATCCACCTCAACAAAAATGATCCGAAATTTTTGTTTAGTACAGTAGCATCGCTAACCCAACAAGGGACTCCTCCCAGTAGCTCCACCCACTCAGCAGATGATTTTATGAATTTCTTTAATAAGAAAATTGAACTCATTAGAAAGGAGATTAAAGACAATGCATCGCAGCTACAACTGGGTTCTATTAACACAGATACGACTGTATCTACGAAGGATACCGCCCTCCAAAATAGTTTCTCTCTCTTTGATGAAATAACACTAGAGGAATTGTTAAGATGTGTCAATGGGACAAAACAAACAACATGTTTACTTGACCCATTTCCTGGGAAACTTATTAAGGAGCTTTTTGTATTATTAGGTCCATCAGTGCTAAATATTATAAACTTATCACTTTCCTCTGGCACTGTTCCACTAGCATTCAAAAAAGCGGTTATTCATCCTTTGCTCAAAAGACCTAACCTTGATCCTGACCTCATGGTAAACTACCGGCCGGTGTCCCACCTTCCGTTTATCTCGAAAATCCTCGAAAAAATTGTCGCACAGCAGCTAAATGAACACTTAATGTCTAACAATCTCTGTGAACCTTTTCAATCCGGTTTCAGGGCAAATCACTCTACGGAGACAGCCCTCGCAAAAATGACTAATGATCTACTGCTAACGATGGATTCTGATGCGTCATCTATGTTGCTGCTTCTTGATCTTAGCGCTGCTTTCGATACCGTCAATCATAACATTTTATTAGAGCGTATCAAAACACGTATTGGTATGTCAGACTTAGCCTTGTCGTGGTTTAACTCTTATCTTACTGACAGGATGCAGTGCGTCTCCCATAACAATGTGACCTCGGACTATGTTAAGGTAACGTGCGGAGTCCCTCAAGGTTCGGTTCTTGGCCCTGCACTCTTTAGTATTTACATGTTGCCGCTAGGTGACATCATACGCAAATACGGTGTTAGCTTTCATTGTTATGCTGATGACACCCAACTCTACATGCCCCTAAAGCTGACCAACACGCCGGATTGTAGTCAGCTAGAGGCGTGTCTTAATGAAATTAAACAATGGATGTCCGCTAACTTCTTGCAACTCAACACTAAGAAAACGGAAATGCTGATTATCGGTCCTGCTAAACACCGACATTTATTTGATAATACCACCTTAACATTTGACAACCAAACAATTACACAAAGCGACTCAGTAAAGAATCTGGGTATTATCTTCGACCCAACTCTCTCCTTTGAGTCACACATTAAGAATGTTACTAAAACGGCCTTCTTTCATCTCCGTAATATCGCTAAAATTCGTTCCATTTTGTCCACTAGCGACGCTGAGATCATTATTCATGCGTTCGTTACGTCTCGTCTCGATTACTGTAACGTATTATTTTCGGGTCTCCCTATGTCTAGCATTAAAAGATTACAGTTGGTACAAAATGCGGCTGCTAGACTTTTGACAAGAACAAGAAAGTTTGATCATATTACGCCTATACTGGCTCACCTGCACTGGCTTCCTGTGCACTTAAGATGCGACTTTAAGGTTTTACTACTTACGTATAAAATACTACACGGTCTAGCTCCATCCTATCTTGCCGATTGTATTGTACCATATGTCCCGGCAAGAAATCTGCGTTCAAAGAACTCCGGCTTATTAGTGATTCCCAGAGCCCAAAAAAAGTCTGCGGGCTGTAGAGCGTTTTCTATTCGGGCTCCAGCACTATGGAATGCCCTCCCGGTAACAGTTAGAGATGCTACCTCAGTAGAAACATTTAAGTCCCATCTCAAAACTCATTTGTATACTCTAGCCTTTGAATAGCCCCCCTTTTTTAGACCAGTTGATCTGCCGTTTCTTTTCTTTTCTCCTGGACTCTTACTGTTATGCTGGATCCACTATGGACTGGACTCCCACAATATTATGTTAGACCCACTCGACATCCATTGCATTCGGTCTCCGTAGAGGGGGGGGGTTACCCACATATGCGGTCCTCTCCAAGGTTTCTCATAGTCATTCACATCGACGTCCCACTGGGGTGAGTTTTTCCTTGCCCTTATGTGGGCTATACCGAGGATGTCGTTGTGGCTTGTGCAGCCCTTTGAGACACTTGTGATTTAGGGCTATATAAATAAACATTGATTGATTGATTGATTGATATAACTGCCACACTCAATATGACAATTATTTAATCATAACTCCTAAACCAAACATGCTAAATGGCTAATAATGCCTGGAGAAATGTATCTTTGTGAGTTTTACTGGAGAAAAAAAATATTTGTAACGTTTGTAAAGACACAAGTTAGTTTGTTTTACTCAATAAGATAGTAAAACTGTCATACTCAATGTAAAAGATATATAAACTTAACTCCAAAACCAAACGTGCATTATGTCTAAAAAATTCTGTAATATTGTATCCATGTGAGTTTTACTAGAATCAGTTTTTTTTGTAAGTTTTGCAAATACAAAATATTGGTTTTACTCACTATGACTCTGTCACATTCAATCTGACAGTTTTTTTTAAACATAACTACTAAACCACACATATAAAATGGCGAATAATGCCTGGAGAAATGTATATTTGTGAGTTTTACTGGAAAACAATATTTTGTAAGGTTTGTAAAGACACAAGTTAGTTTTTTTTACTCAATATGACAGTATGACTGTCACACTAAATGTAAAAGTTATATAAACATAACTCCAAATCCAAACATGCAATCAATCTAAAAATGCCTGTACTATTGAATATGTGTGAGTTTTACTAGAATCAGGTATTTTGGTAAGGTTTACTAATACAAAAATTAGGTTTTACTCATAATGACAGTGTAACCGCCATATTCAAAATGACAGTTATTTAAACATAACTCCTAAACCAAACATGCTCAATGGCTAATAATGCCTGGAAAAATTTATCTATGTGAGTTTTACTGGAAATAAATAATTTGTAAGGTTTATAAAGACACAAGTTAGTTGTTTTTTTTACTCAATATGATGGTGTAGCTGTCATACTAAATATGAAAGTTATATAAACATAACTCCAAAACCAAATATGCATTATGTCTAAAAAAGCCTTTAATATTGTATCTATGTGAGTTTTACCAGAATCAGGTATTTTGGTAAGGTTTACATACACAAAAATTAGGTTTTACTTATAACTGCTACATTCAATTTGACAGTTATTTAAACTGAACTCCTAAACCACACATGCAAAAAGGCTAATAATGCCTAAAGCCAAAAACAATGCATCCTTGTAAGTTTTATTCGAAACATATGCTATTATAAGGCTTGCAAACACAAAAAGTAGTTTTTTACTCATTATGACAGTAATGTTCTTAAAATCCTGAGATAATGCGAAATAAGCAATAAAAATGTTTTTCAAAATAATTCCTACACCAAACATGCAACATGTCTAATAATGCCTGAAGACATGTATCTTTGTTAGTTTTACTATAAAAATGATCTTTTGTAAGTTTTGCAAAGACGCAATTTAGTTTTTTTATTTCAATATGACAGTATAACTGTCATACCAAATATGAAAGTTATATAAACATAACTCCAAAACTGAACATGATTATGTCTAAAAATGCCTAAAATATTGTATCTATGTGAGTTTTGCAAGAATCAGGTAATTTGGTAAGGTTTACAATTACAAAAATGAGGGTTTACTCATAATGACAGATAACTGCTACATTCAATTTGAGAGTTATTTAAACATAACTTCCTAACCACACATGCAAATAGGCTAATAAAGGCTAAAACAATGCATCCGTGTGAGTTTTACTATATATAGTATTTTAAGTATTTTAAGGCTTGCAAACACAAAAAGTAGTTTTTTACTCAATATGAAAGTAATATTCTTAAAATCCTGAGATAATGCGAAAAAAGCAATAAAAATGTTTTTCAACATAAATCCTACACAAAACATGCAACATGTCTAATAATGCCTGGCGACATGTATCTTTGTTAGTTTTACTAAAAAAAATCATATTTTGTAAGGTTTGCAACGATGCAAGTTAGTTTTTTTATTTAAATATGACAGTATAACTGTCATACCAAATATGAATGTTATATAAACATCACTCCAAAACTGAACATGCATTAAAGTTAAAGTTAAAGTACCAATGATTGTCACACACACACTAGGTGTGGCGAAATTTGTCCTCTGCATTTGACCCATCCCCGTGTTCACCCCCTGGGAGGTGAGGGGAGCAGTGGGCAGCAGCGGTGCCGCGCCCGGGAATCATTTTTGGTGATTTAACCCCCAATTCCAATTATGCCTAAAAATGCCTGTAATATTGTATCTATGGGAGTATTATCAGAATCCGTTATTTTGGTAAGGTTTACACATACAACAATTAAGGTTTTACTCATAATGACAATATAACTGCCACATTCAAAATGACAGTTATTTAAACATGACTCCTATATCACATGCAAATTGGTTAATAATGCCTGGAGAAATGTATTTTTGTGAGTTTTACTGGAAATAAATCATTTGTAAGGTTTATAAAGACACAAGTTAGTTTTTTTATTTAATATGATGGTATAATTGTCATACTAAATATGAAAGTTATATAAACATAACTCCAAAACCAAACATGCAATTCATCTAAAAATGCCTGTAATATTGAATTTGTGTGAGTTTTACTAGAATCAAGTATTTTGGTAAGGTTTACAAATACAAAAATTAGGTTTTACTCATAATGTCAGTGTCACTGCCACACTCAATATGACAGTTATTTAAACATAACTCCTAAACCAAACATGTTCAAAGGCTAATAATGGCTGGACAAATGTATATTTGTGTGTTTTACTGGAAACAAATAATTTGTAAGGTTTGTAAAGACACAAGTTAGTTTTTTTTACTCAATATGATGGTATAACTGTCATACTAAATATGAAAGTTGTATAAACATAACTCCAAAACCAAACATGCATTATGTCTAAAAATGCCTGTAATATTGTATTCATGTGAGTTTTACTAAAATCAGTTGTTTTTGTAAGGTTTGCAAATACAAAATATTGTTTTTACTCACGATGACAGTATACTGTCACACTCAATATGACAGTTATTTAAACATGACTCCTAAATCACATGCAAATTGGTTAATAATGCCTGGAGAAATGTATTGTTGTGGGTTTTACTGGAAAACAATAATTTGTGAGGTTTATAAAGACAAACGTTAGTTTTTCTTATTTAATATGATGGTATAACTGTCATACTAAATATGAAAGTTATATAAACATAACTCCAAAACCAAACATGCAATCCGTCTAAAAATGCCTGTAATATTGAATTTGTGTGAGTTTTTCTAGAATCAAGTATTTTGGTAAGGTTTACAAATACAAAAATTGGGTTTTACTTATAATGACAGTATCACTGCCACACTAAATATGACAGTTATTTAAACATAACTCCTAAACCAAACATGCTAAATGGCTAATAATGCCTGGGGAAATGTATCTTTGTGAGTTTTACTGGAAACAAATATTTTGTAAGGTTTGTAAAGACACAAAAAATTTTTTGTTACTCAATATGACTGTATAACTTTCATACTAAATATGAAAGTTATATAAACATAACTCTAAAACCAAACATGCCTTATGTCTAAAAATGCTTGAATTTTGAATCTATGTGAGTTTTACTAGAAACAGGTATTTTGGTAAGGTTTACAAATACAAAAATTAGGTTTTACTCATAATAGTATAACTGTCACATTCCAAATGACAGTTTTTTTAAACATAACTCCTAAACCAAACATGCTAATTGGCTAATAATGCCTGGAGAAAGGTATATTTGTAAGTTTTACTGGACAAAAAAATGTGTAAGGTTTGTAAAGACACAAGTTAGTTTTTTTTAACTCAAAAAGAAAGTATAACTGTCATACTAAATGTCAAAGTTATATAAACATAACTTCAAAACCAAATGCCTGCAATGATGTATCTATGTGACAGTATACTGTCATAGTGAGTAAAGCCACTATTTTTTATTTGCAAACCTTACAAAAACAACTGTTTCTAGTAAAACTCACATGGATACAATATTACAGGCATTTTTAGACATAATGCATGTTTGGTTTTGGAGTTATGTTTATATAACTTTCAAATTTAGTATGACAGTTATACTGTCATATTGAGTAAAAAACAAACTAACTTTTGTCTTTACAAACCTTACAAAATATTTTTTTCTCGTAAAACTTACAAAGTTACATTTCTCCAGGCATTATTAGCCATTTTGCATGTGTGGTTTAAGAGTTATGTTAAAATAACTGTCATATCAAATGTTGCAGTTATACTGTCATTGTGAGTATAACCCAAGTTTTGTATTTGTAAACCTTACCAAAATATCTGATTCTGGTAAAACTCACATAGATTCAATACTACAGGCATTTTTAGACGGATTGCAAGTTTGGTTTTGGAGTTATGTTTATTTAACTTTCATATATTTTATTTTATTTTTTATTTTTTGTTTATTTTTGTTTATTTTTTATTAAATCAACATAGAAAAAAACACAATACACTTTCAACTAGAGCATCAACCCCCCAAAAAACGCCTCCCTCCCCCATTCACACTCACACACACCCACTCACACAAAAGGGGTTGTTTCTTTCTGCCATCAATACTCTGGTTCCCACAACATGGACAACACTTCTGCAAGGGACACAGTCCCTAAAGCACACTTGATTGTTTGTGCTGCTGGTCCACTAACATTTTCATTTAAGTACTTTTTTTTTTTTTTTCTCCCTTATGTAATTATTTTTATATTGTTTACTTTCCTTTTTATCCAAGAAAATATTTATTTATCTTATCTATAAAAAAAAAATAAAAAAAAATAAAGGAAAGAAAGGACCTTATCTTCACCAGACCTGGTTATAAATGAAATTAGCTTCGTTTAAAGGTTGTTTTTTTTAAAAACCAGGTCCAGTCCAGATAATGTCCAAGTCGGGTCCGGCAACACACACCTTCATTCATGTACACTGAGAAAAAAAAAAAAAAAAAAAAACAGAACATTTTGGAACACAACAGATTGCATATAATATCCAAACAAAATTACATTTTCAAAACAAAAACAAAAAAAATGTATGTACAGTCCAGCTTATGTTCAGGTCACTACAAATTATGGAATACAACAACAGATAGCATATAATCTATAAACATAATTACACTTTCAACATAAGCCTTTGAGGACTTCCCATCTTTTTTTATGTTTTTTGGCATCATTATCGTTTTCACCCATGTAACTTTCTAGAGTTAAAAAATACTGAATAAATGTTTTAAAGAAAGTAATACTAAGTGAATATCTGTTTTTGGCCTTAAAAATAAATCTTTTACCGAGTACTATAATTAAATTGATTAAATCATGATTGTCAATGAATTCTCCCAAAATAACAGAAACCACATCAAGCTTCATAAACAAACCAATCCTTAAACACATTTTTTCAACTTCCACCCAAAACGAAGACACAATATGACAATACCAAAACAAATGCAGGGTGGATTCAGACTCCTGACAACAAAATCGGCAGTCATCTGACTCTGTCATATTCCATAATTTTAACATTTTCCCCGTGGGTAAGAAGTTATAAATACTTTTAATTTAAAAATAACGATTTTGCACATCAATAGTAGTTTTATATATTAGTTTGAATATGGCATCCCACGACAACGGGCAGTCAAAAAAGTCCTCCCATTTTCCAAATGTGTTGTATGGGGCAGCCTTCAAAGATTTCTTTATTAAATAAAACTTATATATTTTTATATTTATTTTAGTTCCTTTTTGCCAACTCGAATTTCTTATTAGAGGTTTACAAACTAATAATTTAGTAGTTCCATAATTAATTATTTGTTACCATCTTTTCCCAAAGACTCCAGTTAGTTGATTAAATGAAAAGCTTGAGCAAGCATCACCATACATAGTTATAAATTCTTCATACTTCATAATCTTACCATTCTCATTTATAATATCATTGACAAAAATGATTCCTCTTTCAAACCTATTTTTCCAAAAGAAAGGCTTTCCATCTATTACAATATTAGAGTTCATCCATATTCATCATCCATAACTTTCATATTTAGTATGACAGTTATACTGTCATATTGAGTAAAAAAAACTAACTTGTGTCTTTAAAAACCTTACAAAATATTATTTTCCAGTAAAACTCACAAAGATGCATTTCTCCCGGCATTATTAGTCATTTTGTATGTGTGGTTTAGGAATTATGTTTAAATAACTCTCAGATTGAATGTGACGGTATAATGTCATAGTGAGTAAAACCAATATTTTGTATTTGCAAACCTTACAAAAACAATGTATTCTAGTAAAACGCACATGGATACAATATTACAGGTATTTTTAGACATAATGCATGTTTGGTTTTGGAGTTATGTTTATATACATTTTACATTTAGTATGACAGATATACTGTCATATGGAGTAAACAACAACTAACTTTTGTCTTTCAAACCTTACAAAAAAAAATGTTTTCCAGTAAAACTCACAAAGATGCATTTCTCCAGGCATTATTAGCTATTTAGCATGTTTGGTTTAGGAGTTATGTTTAAATAACTGTCATTTTGAATGTGGCAGTTATACTGTCATTATGAGTAAAACCTAATTTTTGTATTTGTAAACCTTACCAAAATACCTGATTCTGGTAAAACTCACATAGATTCAAAATTAAAGCATTTTTAGACATAAGGCATGTTTTGTTTTGGAGTTATGTTTATATAACTTCTTATTGTTATAACTTATAACTTCTTATGTTAGTTATGTTTATATAACTTATTTATTTAGTATGACAGTTACTCATATTGAGTAAAAAATAAATAAATGTGTCTTTACAAACCTTACAAAATATTTGTGTCCAGTACAACTCACAAAGATACATTTCCCCAGGCATTATTAGCCATTTAGCATATGTTGTTTAGGAGTTATGTTTAAATACATTTGTATTGCTTTTTTTGCATTAGCTCAGGATTTTAAGAACATTACTGTTATATTGAGTAAAAAACTACTTTTTGTATTTGCAAGCCTTAAAAAAGCATATGTTTTGAGTAAATTTCACAAGTTTGCATACTGTCATTATGAGTATAACCTACTTTTTGTATTTGTAAACCTTACCAAAATACCTGATTCTGGTCAAACTCACATAGATTTAATATTACAGGCATTTTTAGACATAATGCATATTTGGTTTCGGAGTTATGTTTATATAACTGTCATTTTAAATGTGGCAGTTATACTGTCATTATGAGTAAAAAAAACTAACTTGTGTCTTTACAAACCTTACAAAATATTTTTCTTTCCAGTAAAACTCACAAAGATACATTTCCCAAGGCATTATTAGCCATTTATCATGTTTGGTTTAGGAGTTATGTTTAAATAACTGTCATATTGAGTGTGGCAGTTATACTGTCATTATGAGAAAAACTTAATTTTTGCATTTGTAAACCTTACCAAATTACCTGATTCTGGTAAAACGTACATAGATACAAACTTACAGGCATTTTTAGACTTAATGCATCTTTACTTTTAAATGATAATAAATAAATGGGTTGTACTTGTATAGCGCTTTTCTACCTTCAAGGTACTCAAAGCGCTTTGACACTACTTCCACATTTACCCATTCACACACGCATTCACACACTGATGGAGGGAGCTGCCATGCAAGGCGCTAACCAGCACCCATCAGGAGCAAGGGTGAAGTGTCTTGCTCAGGACACAACGGACATGACGAGGTTGGTACTAGGTGGGGATTGAACCAGGGACCCTCGGGTCGCGCACGGCCATTCTTCCACTGCGCCACGCCGTCCCTTGGAGTTATGTTTATATAACTTTCATATTTGGTATGACAGTTATACTGTCATATTGAATTAAAAAACTAATTTGCGTCTTTGCAAAACTTACAAAATATTCTTTTTCTAGTAAAACTAACAAAGATACATGTCTTCAGGCATTATTAGACATGTTGCATGTTTGGTGTAGGAATTATGTTGAAAAACATTTTTATTGCTTATTTCGCATTATCTCAGGATTTTAAGAACATTACTGTCATAATGAGTAAAAAACTACTTTTTGTGTTTGCAAGCCTTATAATAGCATATGTTTCGAGTAAAACTTACAAGGATGCATTGTTTTAGGCTTTATTAGGCGTGGCGAAGTTGGTAGAGTGGCCGTGCCAGCAATCGGAGGGTTGCTGGTTACTGGGGTTCAATTCCCACCTTCTACCATCTTTGTCACGTCCGTTGTGTCCTTGACTCTTCACCCCTTGCTAACCAGCAGCCATCAGGATGGCTGCTGGTTAGCGCCTTGCATGGCAGCTCCCGTCATCAGTGTGTGAATGTGTGTGTAAATGTATGAATGTGGAAATACTGTCAAAGCGCTTTGAGTACCTTGAAGGTAGAAAAGCGCAAGTATAACCCATTTTTTTGCATGTAATATTGAATCCATGTGAGTTTTACTAGAATCAGTTGTTTTAGTAAGGTTTGCAAAAATAAAAATTAGGTTTTACTCTATGAAAGTAAACTGTCATACTCAATATGACATTTATTTAATCATAACTCCTAAACTACACATGCAAAATGTCTAATGATGCCTCAAATAATGCATTCTACGGAGTTTTACTCTAAACATATGCTTTTTCAAATCTGGCAAACACAAAAAGTAGTTTTTTACTCAATATGACAGTAATATTTCTAAAATCCTGAGATAATGCGAAAAAAGCAATGAAAATATATTCAATCATATTTCCTAAATCAAACATGCAAAATGTGGAAAAATGCCTGTAATATTGAATCCATGTGAGTTTTACTAGAATCGGTTGTGTTTGAAATTTTTGCAAATAAAAAATTTTTGTTTTTTTCACCATGACAATGTACACTCAATATGACAGTAAATAAACATAACTCCTAAACTACACATAAAAATGAGCTAATATTGCCTGAAATAATGCATTCCTGTGAGTTTTACTCGAAACATATGCTTTTTTTAAGGCTTGCAAACACAAAAAGTAGTTTTTTACTCAATATGACAATAAGGTTCTTAAAATTCTGAGATAATGCGAAAAAAGCAATAAAAATGTATTCCAACATAATTCCTAAACCAACAATGCAAAATGTCTAAAAATGCCTGTAATATTAAATCCATGTGAGTTTTACTAATCAGTTGTTTTAGTAAGGTTTGCAAAAACAAAAATTATGTTTTACTCTTTATGAAAGTAAACTGTCCAATCAATATGACAGTTTTTTAATCATAACTCCTAAACTACTCATGCAAAATGGCTAATAATGTTTGAAATAATGGATCCTTGGGAGTTTCCTCGAAACATATGCTTTCTTAAGGCTTGCAAACACAAAAAGCATTTTTTTACTCAATTTGTTCTTACAATCCTGAGATATTGCGAAAAAAGCAATACAAATGTATTCAATCATAATTTCTAAACTAAACATGCAAAATGTGTAAAAATGCCTGTATTATTGAATCCATGTGAGTTTAACTAGAATCAGTTGTTTTAGTAAGGTTTGCAAAAACAAAAATTAGGTTTTACTTTTTATGAAAGTAAACTGTCACACTAAATATGACATTTATTTAATCATAACTCCTAAACTACACATGCAAAATGTCTAATGATGCCTCAAATAATGCATTCTACGGAGTTTTACTCGAAACATATGCTTTTTCAAATCTGGCAAACACAAAAAGTAATCAGTTGTTTTTGTAAGGTTTACAAATACAAAATATTAGTTTTACTCATAATGACAGTATACTGACAAAATGGCTAATAATGCCTTGAGGAATGTATCTTTGTGAGTTTTACTGGAAAAAATATTTTGTAAGGTTTGTAAAGACACAAGTTAGTTTTTTGTACACAATTTAACAGTTTAGCTGTCATACTATATATGAAAGTTATATAAACATAATTCCAAAACCAAATATGCAATCTGTCTAAAAATGCCTGTAATATTGAATATATGTGAGTTTTATCAGATTCACGTATTTTGGTAAGGTTTACGAATACAAAAATTAGGTTTTACTCATAGTGACAATATAACTGCCACACTCAATATGACAGTTAATTAAACATAACTCCTAAAACACAAATGCAAAATGACTAATAATGCCTAGAGAAATGTATATTTGTGAATTTTACTGGAAAACAATATTTTGTAAGATTTGTAAAGATACAAATTACTTTTTTTTTTACTCAATATGATGGTATAACTGTCATACTAGATATCAAAGTTATATAAACATAACTCCAAAACCAAACATGCATTATGTCTAAAAATGCCTGTAATATTGTATCGGTGTGGGTTTTACCAGAATCAGGTATTTTGGTAAGTTTTACAAATACAAAAAATAGGTTTTTATTTATAATGACACACAATACAATAACTGCCACACTCAATATGACAGTTATTTAAAAATAACTCCTAAACCAAACATGATAAATGGCTAATTATGCCTAGAGAAATGTATCTTTGTGAGTTTTACTGGGAAAACATTTTTTTGTAAGGTTTATAAAGACACAAGTTATTTTTTTTTTACTCAATATGATGGTATAACTGTCATACTAAATATAAAAGTTGTATAAACATAACTCCAAAACCAAACATGCATTATGTCTAAAAATGCCTGCAATATTGTATCTATGTGATTTTTACCAGAATCAGGTATTTTTGGTAAGGTTTACAAATACAAAAATTAGGTTTTACTCACTATGACAGTATACTGTCACAATCAATCTGACATACTGTAACTCCTAAATCACAATTACAAAATGGCTAATAATGCCTGGAAAAATGTATCTTTGTGAGTTTTCCTGGGAAAAAAAAAAACTTTTTATAAGGTTTGTACAGAAACAAGTTAGTTTTTTTTACTTAAAGTATAACTGTCATACTAAATATGAAAGTTAAATAAACATAACTACAAAACCAAACTTACAATACGTCTAAAAATGCCTGTAATATTGAATCTATGTGAATTTTACCAGAATCAGGTATTTTGGTAAGGTTTACAAATACAAAAATCTGGTTTTACTCACAATGACAGTATAACTGCCATATTCCAAAAAACAGTTATTTAAACATAACTCCTAAACCAAACATGCTAAATGGCTAATAATGCCTGGAGAAATGTATCTTTGTGAGTTTTACTAGAAAAAAATATTTTGTAAGGTTTGTAAAGAAAACAGTTTTTTTTTTTTTACTCAATATGATGGTATAACTGTCAAACTAAATATAAAAGTAATATATACATAATTCCAAAACCAAACTCCTAAACCAAACTTGCAATCCGTCTTAAACTGCCTGTAATATTGAATCTATATGAGTTTTACCAGAATCAGGTATTTTGGTAAGGTTTACAAATACAAAACTTGGGTTTTACTCATAATGACAGTATAACTGCATTATTTGATATGACAGTTATTTAAACATAACTCCTAAACCAAACATGATAAATGGCTAATAATGCCTGGAAAAATGTATGTAAACATAACTCCAAAACCAAACATGCATTATGTCTAAAAATGCCTGTAATATTGTATCTCTGTGAGTTTTACCAGAATCAGGTATTTTGGTAAGGTTTATAAATACAACATTTAGGTTTTACTAATAATGACAGTAGACAAAGAGCAGCTCGAAGACCTCCATGAAAAATAAAAACCAAGGACCCAGATTTCCCTCGCCCGGATGCGGGTCACCGGGGCCCCCCTCTGGAGCCAGGCCCGGAGGTGGGGCACGATGGCGAGCGCCTGGTGGCCGGGCCTGTCCCCATGGGGTCCGGCCGGGCACAGCCCGAAGAGGCAACGTGGATCCCCCTTCCAATGGGCTGGACATTGAGTCCGAATGGACCATGTGCCGCGCCTCTATTGTCGAGGCGGCTGATTGGAGCTGTGGCCGCAAGGTAGTTGGTGCTTGTTGTGGCGGTAATCCTAGAACCCGTTGGTGGACACCGGCGGTGAGGGATGCCGTCAAGCTGAAGAAGGAGTTCTATCGGGTTCTTTTGGCTCATAGGACTCCCGAGGCAGCGGACAGGTACCGACAGGCCAAGCGGTGTGCGGCTTCAGCGGTCACAGAGGCAAAAACTCGGACATGGGAGGAGTTCAGGGAAGCCATGGAAAACGACGGCTTCGAAGCAATTCTGGACCACCATCCGCCGCCTCAGGAAGGGGAAGCAGTGCACTATCAACACCGTGTATGGCGAGGATGGTGTTCTGCTGACCTCGACTGCGGATGTTGTGGATCGGTGGAGGGAATACTTCGAAGACCTCCTCAATCCCACCAACACGTCTTCCTATGAGGAAGCAGTGCCTGGGGAGTCTGTGGTGGGCTCTCCTATTTCTGGGGCTGAGGTTGCTGAGGTAGTTAAAAAGCTCCTCGGTGGCAAGGCCCCGGGAGTAGATGAGATCCGCCCGGAGTTCCTTAAGGCTCTGGATGCTGTGGGGCTGTCTTGGTTGACAAGACTCTGCAGCATCGCGTGGACATCGGGGGCGGTACCTCTGGATTGGCAGACCGGGGTGGTGGTTCCTCTCTTTAAGAAGGGGAACCGGAGGGTGTGCTCTAACTATTGTGGGATCACACTCCTCAGCCTTCCCGGTAAGGTCTATTCAGGTGTACTGGAGAGGAGGCTACGCCGGATAGTCGAACCTCGGATTCAGGAAGAACAGTGTGGTTTTCGTCCTGGTCGTGGAACTGTGGACCAGCTCTATACTCTCGGCAGGGTCCTTGAGGGTGCATGGGAGTTTGCCCAACCAGTCTACATTTGTTTTGTGGACTTGGAGAAGGCATTTGACCGTGTCCCTCGGGAAGTCCTGTGGGGAGTGCTCAGAGAGTATGGGGTATCGGACTGTCTGATTGTGGCAGTCCGCTCCCTGTATGCTCAGTGCCAGAGCTTGGTCCGCATTGCCGGCAGTAAGTCGGACACGTTTCCAGTGAGGGTTGGACTCCGCCAAGGCTGCCCTTTGTCACCGATTCTGTTCATAACTTTTATGGACAGAATTTCTAGGCGCAGTCAAGGCGTTGAGGGGATCTGGTTTGGTGGCTGCAGGATTAGGTCTCTGCTTTTTGCAGATGATGTGGTCCTGATGGCTTCATCTGGCCAGGATCTTCAGCTCTCACTGGATCGGTTCTCAGCCGAGTGTGAAGCGACTGGGATGAGAATCAGCACCTCCAAGTCCGAGTCCATGGTTCTCGCCCGGAAAAGGGTGGAGTGCCATCTCCGAGTTGGGGAGGAGATCTTGCCCCAAGTGGAGGAGTTCAAGTACCTCGGAGTCTTGTTCACGAGTGAAGGAAGAGTGGATCGTGAGATCGACAGGCGGATCGGTGCGGCGTCTTCAGTAATGCGGACGCTGTATCGATCCGTTGTGGTGAAGAAGGAGCTGAGCCGGAAGGCAAAGCTCTCAATTTACCGGTCGATCTACGTTCCCATCCTCACCTATGGTCATGAGCTTTGGGTTATGACCGAAAGGACAAGATCACGGGTACAAGCGGCCGAAATGAGTTTCCTCCGCCGGGTGGCGGGGCTCTCCCTTAGAGATAGGGTGAGAAGCTCTGCCATCCGGGGGGAAGCTCAAAGTAAAGCCGTTGCTCCTCCACATCGAGAGGAGCCAGATGAGGTGGTTCGGGCATCTGGTCAGGATGCCACCCGAACGCCTCCCTAGGCTATACCATCATATTGCGTAAAAAAAAAAAAATTGTGTCTTTATAAACCTTACAAATTATTTATTTCCAGTAAAACTCACATAGATACATTTTTCCAGGCATTATTAACCATTGAGCATGTTTGGTTTAGGAGTTATGTTAAATAACTATCATATTGAGGGTGGCAGTTATACTGTCATTATGAGTAAAACCTATTTTTTGTATTTGTAAACCTTACCAAAATAACTTATTCTGATAAAACTCACATAGTATCAATATTACAGGCAGTTTAAGACAGATTGCAAGTTTGGTTTTGGAGTTATGTTTATTTAACTTTCATATTTAGTATGACAGTTATGCTGTCATATTGAGTAAAAAAAAACTAACTTGTGTCTTTACAAACCTTACAAAATATTTTTTTTCCAGTAGAACTCACAAAAATACATTTCTCCAGGCATTATTAGCCATTTAGCATGTTTGGTTTTGGAGTTATGTTTAATAACTGTTATTTTGAAGATGGCAGGTCATTATGAGTAAAACCCAATTTTTGTATTTGTAAACCTTACCAAAATACCTGATTCTGGTAAAACTAACATAGATTCAATATCACAAGTATTTTTAGACCGATTGCAAGCTTGGTTTTGGACTTATGTTTATTTAACTTTCATATTTAGTATGACAGTTATAATGGCATATTAAATTAAAAAAACTATCTTGTGTATTTATAAACCTTACAAATTATTTTTTTTCCAGTAAAACTCACAAAGATACATTTCTCCAGGCATTATTAGCCATTTATCATGTTTGGTTTAGGAGTCATGTTAAATAACTGTCATATCAAATGATGCAGTTATACTGTCATTATGAGTACAACCCAAGTTTTGTATTTGTAAACCTTACCAAAATACCTGATTCTGGTAAAACTCACATAGATTCAATATTACAAAAAGTTTAAGACGGATTGCAAGTTTGGTTTAAAAGTTTGGTTTTGGAATTACGTTTATATAACTTTCATATTTAGTATGACATTGAGTAAAAAAACAACTAAATTTTGTCTTTACAAACCTTACAAAATATGTTTTTCTAGTAAAACATTTTTCCAGGCATTATTAGCCATTTTGCATGTGTGGTTTAAGAGTTATGTTAAAATAACTGTCATATCAAACTTTGCAGTTGTATAACTGCAACATTTGATATGACAGTTATTTTGAGTAAAACCAAAGTTTTGTATTTGTAAACCTAACCAAAATATCTGATTCTGGTAAAACTTACTTATATTTAAAATTACAGGCATTTTTAGACCGATTGCAAGTTTGGTTTTGGACTTATGTTTATTTAACTTTCATATTTAGTCAAAAAACTAACTTGTGTTTTTACAAACCTTACAAACTTTTTTTTTTTTCCAGTAAAACTTACAAAGATACATTTTTCCAGGCATTATTAGTCATTTTGCATGTGTGGTTTAGGAGTTATGTTTAAATAACTGTCAGATTAAATGTGATAGTATACTGTCAACGTGAGTAAAACCCAAGTTTTGTATTTGTAAACCTTACCAAAATATCAGATTCTGGTAAAACTCACATAGATTCACAATTACAGGTATTTTTAGACGGATTGCAAGTTTGATTTTGGAGTTATGTTTATTTAACTTTCATATTTAGTATGACAGTTATGCTGTCATATTGAGTAAAACAAAACTAACTTGTGTCTTTACAAACCTTACACAATACATTTTTTCTAGTAAAACTCACAAAGAGACATTTCCCCAGGTATTATTAGCCATTTAGCATGTGTGGTTTAGGAGTTATGTTTAAATAAATGTCAAATTGAATGTGGCAGGTATACTGTCATGAGTAAAACCAAATTTTTGTAATTGTAAACCTTACCAAAATACCTGATTCTGGTAAAACTCACATAGATTCAATATTAAAAGTATTTTTAGACCAATTGCAAGCTTGGTTTTGGACTTATGTTGATTTAACTTTCATATTTAGTATGACAGTTATAATGTCATATTAAATAAAAAAAACTAACTTGTGTCTTTATAAACCTTACAAATTATTTTTTTCCAGTAAAACTCACAAAGATACATTTCTCTTGGCATTATTAGCCATTTATCATGTTTGGTTTAGGAGTCATGTTAAATAACTGTCATATCAACTGTTGCAGGTATACTGTCATTATGAGTACAACCCAAGTTTTGTATTTGTAAATCTTACCAAAATACCTGATTCTGTTAAAACTCACATAGATTCAATATTACAAAAAGTTTAAGACAGATTGCAAGTTTGGTTTAGAAGTTTGGTTTTGGAATTATGTTTATATAACTTTCATAATTAGTATGACAGTTATAATGGCATATTAAATAAAAATAAAAAACTTTTGTCTTTACAAACCTTACAAAATATTTTTTTCTAGTAAAACTCACAAAGATTCATTTCTCCAGGCATTATTAGGCATTTAGCATATTTGGTTTAGGAGTTATGTTTAAATAACTGTTATTTTGAATATGGCAGTTATACTGTCATTATGAGTAAAACCCAATTTTTGTATTTGTAAACCTTACCAAAATACCTGATTCTGGTAAAACTCACATACAGTCAATATTACAGGCATTTTTAGACCGATTGCAAGCTTGGTTTTGGACTTATGTTTATTTAACTTTCATATTTAGTATGACAGATATAATGGCATATTAAATTAAAAAAAAAAAAATGTTGTCTTTACAAACCTTAGAAAATATTTTTTTCTAGTAAAACTCACAAAGATTCATTTCTCCAGGCATTATTAGCCATTTAGCATATTTGTTTTAGGAGTTATGTTTAAATAACTGTTATTTTGAATATGGCAGCAATACTGTCATTATGAGTAAAACCCAATTTTTGTATTTGTAAACCTTACCAAAATACCTGATTCTGGTAAAACTCATATAGATTCAATATTACAGACATTTTTAGACGGATTGCAAGTTTGGTTTTGGTGTAATATTTATTCAACTTTTATATTTAGTAAGACAGTTATACTGTCATATTGAGTAAAAAAAAGCTAACTTGTGTTTTTACAAACCTTACAAACTATTTTTTCCTGTAAAACTTACAAAGATACATTTTTCCAAGCATTATTAGACATTTTGCATGCATGGTTTAGGAGTTATGTTTAAATAACAGTCAGATTGAATGTGACAGTATACTGTCATAGTAGTTTTTTACTCAATATGCCAGTAATGTTCTTAAAATCCTGAGATAATACGAAAACAGCAATAAAAAGTTTTTCAACATAATTCCTACACCAAACATGCAACATAATAATAACTGGAGACATGTATATTTTCTTAGTTTTACTAGAAAATGTATCTTTTGTAAGTTTTGCAACGACGCAAGTTAGTTTTTTTAATTCAATATGACAGTATAACTGTCAAACTAAATGTAAAAGTTATATAAACATTACTCCAAAAATGAACATGCATTATGTCTAAAAATGCCTAAAATTTTGTATCTATATGAGTTTTACCAGAATCAGGTAATTTGGCAAGGTTTACAAATACAAAAATGGTGTTTTTCTCATAATGACAGTACAACTGCTACATTCAATTTGACAGTTTTTTAAACATAACTTCCTAACCACACATGAAAATAAATTGGTTATACTTGTATAGCGCTTTTCTACCTTCAAGGTACTTAAAGCGCTTTGACAGTATTTCCACATTCATCCATTCAAACACACATTCACACACTGAAGGCGGGAGCTGCCATGCAAGGCGCTAACCAGCAGCCATCAGGAGCAAGGGGTGGAGAGTCTTGCCAAGGACACAACGGACGTGACTAAGATGGTAGAAGGTGGGGATTGAACCCCAGTAACCAGCAACCCTCCGAATGCTGGCACGGCCACTCTACCAACTTCGCCACGCCTAATAAAGCCTAAAACAATGCATCCTTGTAAGTTTTACTCGAAACATATGCTATTATAACGCTTGCAAACACAAAAAGTAGTTTTTTACTCATTATGACAGTAATGTTCTTAAAATCCTGAGATAATACGAAATAAGCAATACAAATGTTTTTCAACATAATTCCTACACCAAACATGCAAAATGAATAATAATGCCTGGAGACATGTATCTTTGTTAGTCTTACTAGAAAAATGATCTTTTGTAAGTTTTGCAAAAACGCAAGTTAGTTTTTTTAATTCATAATGAAAGTATAACTGTCATACCAAATATAAAAGTTAAATAAACATAACTCCAAAACTGAACTTGCATTATGTCTAAAAATGCCTAAAATATTGTATCTATGTGAGTTTTACAAGAATCAGGTAATTTGGTAAGGTTTAAAAAGACAAAAATTGGGTTTTACTCAAAATGACAGTATATCTGCTACATTCAATTTGAGTTATTTAAACATAGTTTCCTAACCACACATGCAAATAGGCTAATAAAGGCTAAACCAATGCATCCTTGTGAGTTTTACTCGAAACACATGCTATTTTAAGGCTTGCAAACACAAAAAGTAGATTTAAACTCAATATGACAGTAATGTTCTTAAAATCCTGAGATAATGCGAAATAAGCAATAAAAATATTGTTCAACATAATTCATACTAAAACATGCAAAATGTATAATAATGCCTGGAGACATGTATCTTTGTTAGTTTTACTAGAAAAATGATCTTTTGTAAGTTTTTCAAAAACGCAAGTTAGTTTTTTTAATTCATAATGACAGTATAACTGTCATACCAAATATAAAAGTTAAATAAACTTAACTCCAAAACTGAACATGCATTATGTCTAAAAATGCCAAAAATATTGAGTTTTACAAGAATCAGGTAATTTGGTAAGGTTTACAAATACAAAAACTAAGTTTTTCTCATAATGACAGTATAACTGCTACTTTCAATTTGACAGTTATTTAAACATAACTTCCTAACCATACAGGCAAAAAAGGCTAATAAAGCCTAAAACAATGCATCGAGTGTTACTCGAAACATATGGTATTTTAAGGCTTGCAAACTCAAAAAGTACTTTTTTACTCAATATGACACTAATATTCTTAAAATCCTGAGATAATGCGAAAAAAGCAATAAAAATGTTTTTTAACATAATTCCTACATCAAACATGTAACATGTCTAATAATGCCTAGAGACAAGTATCCTTGTCAGTTTTACTAGAAAAATTAACTTTTGTAAGTTTTGCCATGACGCAAGTTAGTTTTTTTTAATTCATAATGACATTATAACTGTCATACCAAATATGAAAGTTATATAAACATAACTCCAAAACATGCATTATGTCTAAAAATGCCTGTAATATTGTATCTATGTGAGTTTAACCAGAATCAGGTAATTTGGAAAGGTTTACAAATACAAAAATTGGGTTATTGTCCTAATGACAGTATACCTGCTAAATTCAATTTGACAGTTATTTAAACATATCTTCATAATAACACATGCAAATAGGCCAATAAAGCTAAAACAATGCATCCTTGTGAGTTTTACTCGAAACATATGCTATTTTAAGGCTTGCTAACACAAAAAGTAGTTTTTTCCTCAAAATGACAGTAATGTTCTTAAAATCCTGAGATAATGCGAAAAAAGCAATAAAAATGTTTTTCAACATAATTCCTACACCAAACATGCACAATGTCTAATAATGCCTGGAGATATGTATCTTTGTTAGTTTTACTAGAAAAATAATCTTTTGTAAGTTTTGCAAAGACGCAAGTTAGTTTTTTTTAATTCAAACTATCATACCAAATATGAAAGTTATATAAACATAACTCCAAAAGTAAAGATGCATTAAGTCTAAAAATGCCTGTCATTTTGTATCTATGTGAGTTTTACCAGAATCAGGTCATTTGGAAAGGTTTACAAATACAAAAATTGGGTTTTTGTCATATTGACAGTATAACTGCTAAATTCGATTCGACAGTTATTTAGACATATCTTCATAATAACACGGGCAATTAGGCCAATAAAGCCTATAACAATGCATCCTTGTGAGTTTTACTCGAAACATATGCTATTTTAAAGCTTGCCAACACAAAAAGTAGTTTTTTCCTCAATATGACAGTAATGTTCTTAAAATCCTGAAATAATGCGAAAAAAGCAATAAAAATGTTTTTCAACATAATTCCTACACAAAACATGCAAAATGTCTAATAAAGTCTGGAGACATGTATCCTTGTTAGTTTTACTTGAAAAATAATATTTTGTAAATTTTGCAAAGACGCAAGTTAGTTTTTTTAATTCAATATTACAGTATAACTGTCACACCAAATATGAAAGTTAAATAAACATAACTCCAAAACTGAACATGCATTATGTCTTAAAATGCCTGTAATATTGTATCTATGTGAGTTTAACCAGAATCAGGTAATTTGGAAAGCTTTACAAATACAAAAATTGGGTTTTTGTCATGACAGTATAACTGCTAAATTCAATTTGACAGTTATTTAAACATATCTTCATAATAACACATGCAAATAGGCCAATAAAGCCTAAAACAATGCATCTTTGTGAGTTTTACTCGAAACATATGCTATTTTAAGGCTTGACAAAACAAAAAGTATTTTTTCCCTCAAAATGACAGTAATGTTCCTAAAATACTGAGATAATGCGAAAAAAGCAATAAAAATGTTTTTCATCATAATTTCTACACCAAACATGCAAAATGTCTAATAATGCCTGGAGACATGTATCTTTGTTAGTTTTACTAGAAAAATAATCTTTTGTAAGTTTTGCAAAGACGCAATTTAGTTTTTTTTAATTCTGTATGAAAGTATAACTGCCATACCAAATATGAAAGTTATATAAACATAACTCCAAAAGTAAAGATGCATTAAGTCTAAAAATGCCTGTAAGTTTATATCTATGTGAGTTTTACCAGAATCAGGTAATTTGGGAAGGTTTACAAATACATAAATTAAGTTTTTCTCATAATGACAGTATAACTGCTACATTCAATTTGACAGTTATTTAAACATAACTTCCTAACCATACATGCAAAAAAGGCTAATAAGACCTAAAACAAAGCATCTTTGTGAATGTTACTCGAAACATTAAAAGTAGTTTTTTACTCAATTTGACAGTAATATTCTTAAAATCCTGAGATATTGCGAAAAAATCAATAAAAATGTTTTTTAACATAATTCTGACACCAAACATGTAACATGTCTAATAATGCCTGGAGACAAGTATCCTTGTTAGTTTCACAAGAAAAATAGTCTTTTGTAAGTTTTGCCATGACGCAAGTTAGTTGTTTTTTATTCATAATGACATTATAACTGTCATACCAAATATGACAGTTATATAAACATAACTCCAAAACTGAACATGCATTATGTCTAAAAATGCCTGTTATATTGTATCTATGTGAGTTTAACCAGAGTCAGGTCATTTGGAAAGGTTTACAAATACAAAAATTGGGTTTTTGTCATATTGACAGTATAACTGCTAAATTCGATTCGACAGTTATTTAGACATATCTTCATAATAACACGGGCAATTAGGCCAATAAAGCCTATAACAATGCATCCTTGTGAGTTTTACTCGAAACATCTGCTATTTTAAGGCTTGCCAACACAAAAAGTCGTTTTTTCCTCAATATGACAGTAATGTTCTTAAAATCCTGAGATAAGTCGAAAAAAGCAATAAAAATGTTTTTCAACATAATTCCTACACCAAACATGCAAAATATCTAATAATGCCTGGAGACATGTATCTTTGTTAGTTTTACTAGAAAAAGAATCTTTTGTAAGTTTTGCAAAGACGCAAATTAGTTTTTTTAATTCAATATGACAGTATAACTGTCATGCCAAATATGAACGTTATATAAATATTACTCCAAAAGTAAAGATGCATTAAGTCTAAAAATGCCTGTAAGTTTGTATCTATGTGAGTTTTACCATAATCAGGACATTTGGTAAGGTTTACAAATACAAAAAATAGGTTTTTCTCATAATGACAGTATAAGTGCTACATTCAATTTGACAGTTATTTAAACATAACTTCCTAACCATACAAGCAAAAAAGGCTAAAAAGACCTAAAACAATGCATCCTTGTGAGTGTTACTCGAAACATATGGCATTTTAAGGCTTGCAAACACTAAAAGTAGTTTTTTACTCAATATGACAGTAATATTCTTAAAATCCTGAGATAATGCGAAAAAAGCAATACAAATGTTTTTTTTAACATAATTCCGACACCAAACATGTAACATATGTCTAATAATGCCTGAAGAAAAGTATCCTTGTTAGTTTCACTAGAAACATTTTCTTTTGTAAGTTTTGCCATGACGCAAATTAATTTTTTTTAAAACATAATGACATTATAACTGTCATACCAAATATGAAAGTTATATAAACATAACTCCAAAACTGAACATGCATTATGTCTAAAAATGCCTGTAATATTGTATCTATGTGAGTTTTACCAGAATCAGGTATTTTGGTAAGGTTTACAAATACAAAACTTGTACAAAACATGTTAAATGGCTAATAATGCCTGGAGAAATGTATCTTTGTGAATTTTACTAGAAAAAACTATTTTGTAAGGTTTGTAACGACAAAAGTTTTTTTTTGTTACTCAATATGATGGTATAACTGTCAAACTAAATATAAAAGTAATATAAACATCATTCCAAAACCAAACTCCTAAACCAAACTTGCAATCCGTCTTAAACTGCATGTAATATTGAATCTATATGAGTTTTACCAGAATCAGGTATTTTGGTAAAGACACGAGTTAGTTTTTTTTTTGTACACAATTTAATAGTATAGCTGTCATACTATATATGAAAGTTATATAAACACAACTCCAAAACCAAACAAATATGCAATCTGTCTAAAAATGCCTGTAATATTGAATATATGTGAGTTTTATCAGAATCAGGTATTTTGGTAAGGTTTACAAAAACAAAAATTAGGTTTTACTCATAGTGACAGTATAACTGCCACACCCAATATGACAGTTAATTAAACATAACTCCTAAAACACAAATGCAAAATGACTAATAATGCCTAGAGAAAGGTATATTTGTGAATTTTACTGAAAAACAATATTTTGTAAGGTTTGTAAAGATACAAATTATGTTTTGTTTTTTACTCAATATGATGGTATAACTGTCATACTAAATATAAAAGTTGTATAAACATAACTCCAAAACCAAACATGCATTATGTCTAAAAATGCCTGCAATATTAAATCTATGTTATTTTTACCAGAATCAGGTATTTTTGGTAAGGTTTACAAATACAAACATTAGGTTTTACTCACTATGACAGTATACTGTCACATTCAATCTGACAGTTATTTAAACATACTGTAACTCCTAAACCACAAATACAAAATGGCTCATAATGCCTGGAAAAATTTATCTTTGTGAGTTTTCCTGGAATTTTTTTTTTTATAAGGTTTGTAAAGAAACAAATTTGTTTTTTTTTACTTAATATGACAGTTTAACTGTCATACTAAATATGAAAGTTAAATAAACATAACTCCAAAACCAAATTTGCAATACGTCTAAAAATGCCTGTAATATTGAATCTATATGAGTTTTACCAGAATCAGGTATTTTGGTAAGGTTTACATATACACAAATTTGGTTTTACTCATAATGACAGAATAACTGCCACATTTATTATGACAGTTATGTAAACATAACTCCTATACCACACATGCAAAATGGTTAATAATGCCTGGAGAAATGTATCTTTGTGAGTTTTACTGGAAAAAACGAATTTGTAAGGTTTATAAAGATACAAGTTACATTTTTTACTCAATATGATGAAATAACTGTCATACTAAATATGAAAGTTATATTAACATAACTCCAAAACCAATGAATCTATGTTCGTTTTACTAGAATCAGGTATTTTGGTAAGGTTTACAAATACAAAACTTGGGTTTTACTCATAATGACAGTATAACTGCATTATTTGATATGACAGTTATTTAAACATAACTCCTAAACCAAACATGATAAATGGCTAATAATGCCTGGAAAAATGTATTTAAACATAACTCCAAAACCAAACATGCATTATGTCTAAAAATGCCTATAATTTTGTATCCATGTGAGTTTTACTAGAATCAGTTGTTTTTGTAAGGTTTACAAATACAAAATATTAGTTTTACTCATAATGACAGTATACTGTCACATTTAATCTGACAAAATGGCTAATAATGCCTTGAGGAATGTATCTTTGTGAATTTTACTGGAAAACATATTTTGTAAGGTTTGTACAGACACGATTTAGTTGTTTTTTTGAACACAATTTAACAGTATAGCTGTCATACTATATATGAAAGTTATATAAACACAACTCCAAAACCAAATATGAAATCCGTCTAAAAATGCCTGTAATATTGAATACATGTGAGTTTTATCAGAATCAGGTATTTTGGTAAGGTTTACAAAAACAAAAATTAGGTTTTACTCATAGTGACAGTATAACTGCCACACTCAATATGACAGTTAATTAAACATAACTCCTAAAACACAAATGCAAAATGACTAATAATGCCTGGATAAATGTATACAAACATAACTCCAAAATCAAACATGCATTATGTCTAAAAATGCCTGTAATATTGTATCTATGTGAGTTTTACCAGAATCAGGTATTTTGGTAAGGTTTATGAATACAAAATTTAGGTTTTACTCAAAATGACAGTATAACTGCCATATTCAAAATAACAGTTATTTAAACATAACTCCTGAACCAAACATGCTAAATGGCTATTAATGCCTGGAGAAATGTATACAAACATAACTCCAAAACGAAACATGCATTATGTCTAAAAATGCCTTTAGTATTGTATCTATGTGAGTTTTACCAAAACCAATAATGCCTGGAGAAATGTATCTTTGTGATTTTAACTAGAAAAAAATATTTTGTAAGGTTTGTAAAGACTAAAGTTAGTTTTTTTTTACTCAATAGGATGGTATAACTGTCATACTAAATATGAAAGTTTTATTAACATAATTCCAAAACCAAACTCCTAAACCAAACTTGCAATCTGTCTTAAACTGCCTGTAATATTGAATCTATGTGAGTTTTACCAGAATCAGGTATTTTGGTAAGATTACAAATACAAAACTTGGGTTTTACTCATAATGACAGTATAACTGCAACATTTGATATGACAGTTATTTAAACATAACTCCTAATCCAAACATGATAAATGGCTAATAATGCCTGGAGAAATGTATCAGTGTGAGTTTTACGGGAAACAAATAATTTGTAAGGTTTAAAGACACAAGTTAGTTTTTTTTATTGAATATGATGGTATAACTGTCATACTAAATATGAAAGTTATATAAATATAACTCCAAAACCAAACATACATTATGTCTAAAAATGCCTGCAATTTTGTATCTATGTGAGTTTTACCAGAATCAGGTATTTTGGTAAGGTTTACAAATACAAAATCTAGGTTTTACTCATAATGACAGTATAACTGCCACACTCAATATGACAGTTATTTAAACATAACTCCTAAACCAAAAATGCAAAATGGCTAATAATCCCTGGAGCAATGTATCTTTGTGAGTTTTCCTGGAAAAAATAAAAAAAATTGTAAGGTTTGTAAACACACAAGTTAGTTTTTTACTTAATATTACATTATAACTGGCATACTAAATGCAAAAGTTAAATAAACATAACTCCAAAACCAAACTTGCAATACGTCTTAAAATGCCTGTAATATTGTATCTATGTGAGTTTTACCAGAATCAGGTATTTTGGTAAGGTTTACATATACACAAATTTGGTTTTACTCATAATGACAGAATAACTGCCACATTTATTATGACAGTTATGTAAACATAACTCCTATACCACACATGCAAAATGGTTAATAATGCCTGGAGAAATGTATCTTTGTGAGTTTTACTGGAAAAAACGAATTTGTAAGGTTTATAAAGATACAAGTTACATTTTTTACTCAATATGATGAAATAACTGTCATACTAAATATGAAAGTTATATTAACATAACTCCAAAACCAATGAATCTATGTTCGTTTTACTAGAATCAGGTATTTTGGTAAGGTTTACAAAAACAAAAAATAGGTTTTACTCATAATGACAGTATAACTGCCACATTCAATATGACAGTTATGTAAACATAACTCCTAAACCACACATGCAAAATGGTTAATAATGCCTGGAAAATGTATCTTTTTAAGTTTTATAGGAAAAAAATAAAAAATTTGTAAGGTTTGTAAAGACTGCGATGAGGTGGCAACTTGTCCAGGGTGTACCCCGCCTTCCGCCTGATTGTAGCTGAGATAGGCTCCAGCGCCCCCCGCGACCCCAAAGGGAATAAGCGGTAGAAAATGGATGGATGAATGGGTTTGTACAGACACAAGTTATTTTTTTCTTACTCAATATGAAAGTAAAACTGTCATACTAAATGTAAAAAAATTATAAACATAACTCCAAAACCAAACATGCATTATGTCTAAAAATGCCTGTAATATTGTATTCATGTGAGTTTAACTAGAATCAGTTGTTTTTGTAAGGTTTGCAAATACAAAATATTGGTTTAACTCACTATGACAGTATACTGTCACATTCAATCTGACAGTTATTAAAACATAACTCCTAAACCGAACATGTTTTATGTCTAAAAATTCCTGTAATATTGTATCTATATGAGTTTTACCAGAATCTGGTATTTTGGTAAGGTTTACAAATACAAAAAATAGGTTTTACTCATAATGACAATATAACTGCCACACTCAACATGACAGTTATTTAAACATAATTCCTAAACCAAACATGATACATGGCTAATAATGCCTGGAGAAATGTATCAGTGTGAGTTTTACTTGAAAAAAATAATTTGTAAGGTTTATAAAGACACAAGTTAGTTTTTTTTATTTAATATGATGGTATAACTGTCATACTAAATATGAAAGTTATATAAATATAACTCCAAAACCAAACATACATTATGTCTAAAAATGCCTGTAATATTGTATCTATGTGAGTTTTACCAGAATCAGGTATTTTGGTAAGGTTTACAATTACAAAATTTAGGTTTTACTCATAATGACAGTGTAACTGCCACAATGACTGCCACCAAACATGCATTGTGTTTAAAAATGCTTATAATTTTGTATCCATGTGAGTTTTACTATAATCAGTTGTTTTTGTAAAGTTTACAAATACAAAATATTAGTTTTACTCATAATGACAGTATACTGACAAAATGGCTAATAATGCCTTGAGGAATGTATCTTTGTGAGTTTTACTGGCAAAAATATTTTGTAAGGTTTGTAAAGACACACGTTAGTTTTTTTTTACACAATTTAACAGTTTAGCTGTCATACTATATATGAAAGTTATATAAACATAATTCCAAAACCAAATATGCAATCCGTCTAAAAATGCCTGTAATATTGAATATATGTGAGCTTTATCAGATACAGGTATTTTGGTAAGGTTTACGAATACAAAAATTAGGTTTTACTCATAGTGACAATATAACTGCCACACTCAATATGACAGTTAATTAAACATAACTCCTAAAACACAAATGCAAAATGACTAATAATGCCTAGAGAAATGTATATTTGTGAATGTTACTGGAAAACAATAGATTTGTAAAGATACAAATTAGTTTTTTTTTTACTCAATATGATGGTATAACTGTCATACTAAATATGAAAGTTATATAAACATAACTCCAAAACCAAACATGCTTTATGTCTAAAAATTCCTGTAATATTGTATCGATGTGGGTTTTACCAGAATAAGGTATTTTGGTAAGGTTTACAAATACAAAAAATAGGTTTTACTCATAATGACACACTCAATATGACAGTTATTTAAACATAACTCCTAAACCAAATATGATAAATGACTAATTATGCCTGGAGAAATGTATCTTTGTGAGTTTTATTGGGGAAAAAAATGTAAGGTTTATCAAGACACAAGTTATTATTTTTTTACTCAATAAGGTTTACAAATACAAAAATTAGGTTTTACTCACTATGACAGTATACTGTCACATTCAATCTGACAGTTATTTAGACATACTGTAACTCCTAAAACACAAATACAAAATGGCTAATAATGCCTGGAGAAATGTATCTTAGTGAGTTTTCCTGGAAAACAAAAACAAATTGTAAGGTTTGTAAAAGACACAAGTTAGTTTTTTTTACTTAATATGACAGTAAAACTGTCATACTAAATATGAAAGTTAAATAAACATAACTCCAAAACCAAACTTGCAATACGTCTAAAAATGCCTTTATTATTGAATCTATGTGAGTTTTACCAGAATCAGGTATTTTGGTAAGGTTTACAAATACAAAAGTTGGGTTTTACTCATAATGACAGTATAACTGCATTATTTGATATGACAGTTATTTAAACATAACTCCTAAACCAAACATGATAAATGGCTGATAATGCCTGGAAAAATGTATATAAACAAAACTCCAAAACCAAACATGCATTATGTCTAAAAATGCCTGTAATATTGTATCTATGTGAGTTTTACCAGAATCAGATATTTTGGTAAGGTTTACAAATACAAAAATTGGGTTTTACTCATAATGACAGTATAACTGCCATATTCAAAATAACAGTTATTTAAACATAACTCCTAAACCAAACATGCTAAATAGCTAATAATGCCTGGAGAAATGTATCTTTGTGAGTTTTACTAGAAAAAAATATTTTGTAAGGTTTGTAAAGACAAAAGTTTTTGTTTTTTTTCTCAATATGATGGTATAACTGTCAAACTAAATATAAAAGTAATATAAACATAATTCCAAAACCAAACTCCTAAACCAAACTTGCAATCCGTCTTAAACTGCCTGTAATATTGAATCTATATGAGTTTTACCAGAATCAGGTATTTTGGTAAGGTTTACAAATACAAAACTTGGGTTTTACTCATAATGACAGTATAACTGCATTATTTGATATGACAGTTATTTAAACATAACTCCTAAACCAAACATGCTTTATGTCTAAAAAATCCTGTAATATTGTATCGGTGTGGGTTTTACCAGAATCAGGTATTTTGGTAAGGTTTACAAATAAAAAAAATAGGTTTTTATTTATAATGACACACAATACAATAACTACCCCATCCAATATGACAGTTATTTAAACATAACTCCTAAATCAAACATGATAAATGGCTAATTATGCCTGGAGAATTGTATCTTTGTGAGTTTTGGGGGAAAAAAAAAAAGTAAGATTTATAAAGACACAAGTTTTTGTTTTTTTTACTCAATATGATGGTATAACTGTCATACTAAATATGAAATTTGTATAAACATAACTCCAAAACCAAACATGCATTATGTCTAAAAATGCCTGCAATATTGTAGCTATGTGATTTTTACCAGAATCAGGTATTTTTGGTAAGGTTTACAAATACAAAAATTAGGTTTTACTCACTATGACAGTATACTGTCACATTCAATCTGACAGTTAATTAAACATACTGTAACTCCTAAACCACAAATACAAAATGGCTAATAATGCCTGGAGAAATGTATCTTTGTGAGTTTTCCTGGAAAAAAAATAAAAAATGTATAAGGTTTGTAAAGACACAAGTTATTTTATTTTTTTTTACTCAATATGATGGTATAACTGTCAAACTAAATATAAAAGTAATATAAACATCATTCCAAAACCAAACTCCTAAACCAAACTTGCAATCCGTCTTAAACTGCCTGTAATATTGAATATATGTGAGTTTTACCAAAATCAGGTATTTTGGTAAGGTTTACAAATACAAAAATTAGGTTTTACTTATAATGACAGTATAACTGCCACACTCAATATGACAATTTTTTAAACATAACTCCTAAAAAACAAATACAAAATGACTAATAATGCCTGGAAAAATGTATCTTTGTGAATTTTAATGAAAAAAAAATATTTTGTAAGGTTTGTAAAGACACAAATGAGTTTTTTTTACTTAATATAATGGTATAACTGTCATACTAAATATGAAAGTTATATAAACATAACTCCAAAACCAAACATGTTTTATGTCTAAAAATGTCTGTAATATTGAATCTATGTGAGTTTTACCAAAATGAGGTATTTTGGTAAGGTTGACAAATAAAAAAAAAAAGGTTTTACTGATAGTGACATTATAAGTGCCACACTCAATATGACTGTTATTTAAACATAACTCCTAAACCAAACATGCTAAATGGCTAATAATGCCTAGAGAAAGGAATCTTTGTGACTTTTACTGAAAAAAAAAATAATTTGTAAGGTTTATAAAGACACAAGTTAGTTTTTTTTTACTCAATATGATGGTATAACTGTCATACTAAATATAAAAGTTATATAAACATAACTCCAAAACCAAACATGCATTTTGTCTGAAAATTATTGTTATATTGTATCTATGTGAGTTTAACCAGAATCAGGTACTTTGGTAAGGTTTACATATACAAAAATTAAGTTTTACTCATATAGACAGTATAACTGCCTCATTCAAAATGACAGTTATGTAAACATAACTCCTAAACCACTCATGCAAAATGGTTAATAATGCCTGAAAAAATAGTTGTTTTTTTTACTCAATATGACATTAATACTGTCGTACTATATGTGAAAGTTATATAAATATATCTCCAAAACCAAACATGCATTATGTCTAAAAATGCCTGTAATATTGTATCCATGTGAGTTTCACTAGAATAAGTTGTTTTTGTAAGCTAATTAAACATAACTCCTAAACCACACATGCAAAATTACTAATAATGCCTAGAAAAATGTATCTCTGTGAATTTTACTGGAAAAAAATATTTTGTAAGGTTTGTAAAATTACAAGTTTGTTATTTTTTACTCAATTTGACAGTATAACTGTCATACTAAATATGAAAGTTATATACACATAACTCTAAAACCAAACTTGCAATCCGTCTAAAAATGCCTGTAATATTGAATCTATGTGAGTTTTACCAAAATCAGGTATTTTGGTAAGGTTTACAAATACAAAAATTAGGTTTTACTTATAATGACAGTATAACTGCCACACTCAATATGACAGTTTTTTAAACATAACTCCTAAAAAACAAATGCAAAATGACTAATAATGCCTGGAAAAATGTATCTTTGTGAATTTTAATGAAAAAAAAATATTTTGTAAGGTTTGTAAAGACACAAATTAGTTTTTTTTACATAATATAATGGTATAACTGTCATACTAAATATGAAAGTTATATAAACATAACTCCAAAACCAAACATGTTTTATGTCTAAAAATTCCTGTAATATTGTATCTATGTGAGTTTTACCAGAATTAGGTATTTTGGTAAGGTTTACAAATACAAAAAATAGGTTTTACTCATAATGACAATATAACTGCCACATTTAACATGACAGGTATTTAAATATAATTCCTAAACCAAACATGATAAATGGCTAATAATGCCTGGAGAAATGTATCTTTGTGAGTTTTACAGGAAAAAAATAATTTGTAAGGTTTATAAAGACACAAGGTAGTTTTTTTTTTTACTCAATATGATGGTATATACTAAATATGAAAGTTATATGAACATAACTCCAAAAACAAACATGAATTTTGTCTAAAATTACCTGTAATTTTGTATCTATGTGAGTTTTACTAGAATCAGGTATTTTGGTAAGGTTTACAAATACAAAAAATAGGTTTTACTCACTATGACAGTATACTGTCACATTCAATCTGACAGTTATGTAAACATAACTCCTAAACCACACATGCAAAATGGCTAATAATGCCTGGAGAAATGTATCTTTGTGAGTTTAACTAGGACAAATATTTTGTAAGGTTTGTAAAGACACACGTTAGTTTTTTTTTACTATATATGACAGTATAACTGTCATACTACATGCAGAAAATATATAAACATGACTCCAAAACCAAACTTTCAATCCGTCTTAAAATGTCTGTAATATTGAATCTATGTGAGTTTTACCAAAATGAGGTATTTTGGTAAGGTTGACAAATCAAAAAAAAAAGGTTTTACTGATAGTGACATTATAAGTGCCACACTCAATATGACTGTTATTTAAACATAACTCCTAAACCAAACATGCTAAATGGCTAATAATGCCTAGAGAAAGGAATCTTTGTGACTTTTACTGAAAAAAAAATAATTTGTAAGGTTTATAAAGACACAAGTTAGTTTTTTTTTACTCAATATGATGGTATAACTGTCATACTAAATATAAAAGTTATATAAACATAACTCCAAAACCAAACATGCATTTTGTCTGAAAATTATTGTTATATTGTATCTATGTGAGTTTAACCAGAATCAGGTATTTTGGTAAGGTTTACATATACAAAAATTAGGTTTTACTCATATAGACAGTATAACTGCCTCATTCAAAATGACAGTTATGTAAACATAACTCCTAAACCACTCATGCAAAATGGTTAATAATGCCTGAAAAAATAGTTTTTTTTTTTACTCAATACGACATTAATACTGTCGTACTAAATGTGAAGGTTATATAAATATATCTCCAAAACCAAACATGCATTATGTCTAAAAATGCCTGTAATATTGTATCCATGTGAGTTTCACTAGAATAAGTTGTTTTTGTAAGTTTTGCAAATACAAAATACTGGTTTTACTCACTATGACAGTATACTGTCACATTCAATCTGACAGTTATTTTGATTGATTGATTGAATTATTTATTTCAAACCTGCACAGTACAACAACACACACTTTTTTTTTTTAAACATTTTGGCAGGGACATTTATGCAAGGCTTGAAAAGGGGTTGGATGAAGCAGATGCTTATAATATCCCAACCCCTCTCACTCATTCCACATTTAACATAAACAATATAATACAAGAACAATACTATACAAACAAAAACAAGAAAAGCTCCTGTACACTAACAATACAATAGTACCACTGTTACTATAAAACAAGACAAGACGAGACAAACACACACACACACACACACACACACACACACACACACACACACACACACACACACACACACACACACACACACACACACACACACACACACACACACACACACACACACACACAGGCCCAAACACTCTCTGACCATACACCTCTCTCCCATCGCTCTGTGCTGAGGGCATCACTCTCTTTCCTCCTCGTACTTCTTCAGTACTTCTTTTTTAAACAGTCTTTTAAATGTAATCATGTTAGAACAGGTTTTTAACTCGTCCCCTAAGTTGTTCCACAGACTGACTCCACGCACTGAAATGCACATTGATTTTAAAGTTGTTCTAAATTTAGGCAAATATAATTTGTTGTTTCCTCTTAGACTGTAACTATGATGAGCATCTCTATCCTGGAATAGGTTTTGTATATTGGATGGTAGAGAGTTTTGGGATGCCCTAAACATAATTTGAGCAGTTTTAAAATTGATCACATCGTGCAGTTTAAGTTGCTTTAACTCCATGAATAGTGGATTTGAATGATGTCTGTAGTGAACATTGGACACAATCCTAATGGCCTTTTTCTGCAGAGTGACTAAAGGCTGTAGATGGGATTTATAACAATTTCCCCAGACTTCAAAACAATAGTTTAGATATGACATAATAAATGAATGATACAATAAAAGCAGAGCATTGGTGTTCAATAAATGACATGATCTCCTCATCATTCCAACACATTTAGCAACTTTTGTCCTCAGGTAATTTATATGAGGCTTCCATGATATATTTTCATCTATTACCACTCCTAAGAATGAATTTTGTTGAACATATTCTATTGGTGTATCATCAATAACAATCCTGATGGGTATTTCACTTTTGCGATTGCTAAAGAGCATGATTTTGGTCTTCTTTAAATTGAGAGACAATTTGTTGGTATTAAACCAAGTTTTTAACTTGATCATCTCCTCAGTTACAGAGGCCAGAAGTTGCTTCAGGTCGTCACCTGCACATGTAATGGTTGTGTCGTCAGCAAAGAGGATGAACTTCAGCAGTGTTGATACTTTACATATTTCATTGATATACATTATAAATAGGGTGGGTCCCAGTATCGACCCCTGGGGGACTCCACAGGTTATGTTCATGAGTGTAGATTGATGTTGGTCGATCTGAACAATCTGCTGTCTCTCATTCAAGTAGCTCTTCAGCCATTTCCCTGCCACTCCCCTTATGCCATAGTTTTCCAGTTTGTTTACCAAAATCTGGTGGTCAATGGTATCGAAAGCCTTTTGCAGGTCAATAAAAATTCCTAAAACAAATTTGTTTTTCTCGATACCATTAGTAATGTTCTCTATTAGATCACTTAAAGCTAATGAAGTTGACCTATTTTGTCGGAACCCATATTGACAATCAGATAATAATGTGTGTTTTTCAAAGAAGCCACGAAGTCTATTATCAAATAATTTTTCCAAAATTTTTGACAACTGTGGCAGAAGGGAGACGGGCCGGTAATTTGTGAAGTGGTGTTTGTCTCCAGATTTGAAGATGGGGATGACTTTTGAGAGTTTCATTTGTGAAGGAAATTGTCCAAGTTGAAAAGATAAATTGCAGATGTATGTGAATGGTTTGATGATTTCTTCCGCTACATTCATGTCGAGGTCATAAATGTCACGTGATGTTTTGTTCTTGCTTTTCTGAATAATCTCTAAAACTTCCTTTTCGACAGTCGGAGTAAGGAACATCGAGTAAGGATTTTTTCCAATAAGTTCCATAGGCTGTACATCATTAATTGGGATTTTTTTTGCCAGCTCAGGCCCAACTTTAACAAAAAACATATTGAAGCCGTCAGCAATCATCTTCTTGTCACTTATGATTTGGTCGCTCTCAACAAAAAACTCTGGATAACAAGGACTGTTTGAACCATGCCCAATAATTGTATTTAATACCTTCCAAATTCCCTTTATATCACTTTTCTTTTGGATTAATAGTTTGGTGGTGTATTCTTTTCTGCTTGCTCTTAATATGCTGGTTAATTTATTTTTATATGTTTTGTACTTTTGTTCTGTTTCTATGGTTTGATGCCTAAAAAAAGTCCTATATAAATAATGTTTCTTTTTGCAAGCGTTCGCAAGCCCTTTAGTTATCCATGGAGTTTTTGTGGAGTTAGTTATAGTGCATTTTTTGATGGGGCAGTGTGTATCATAAAGTGAGAAAAAAATGTCATGAAATAAATTATAAGCTGCATTTATATCTGACGTTTGAAAAACAGAATCCCAGTTGTGTTTCGCTAAATCATTCTTTAGTGCTGTTAATGATCTTTCTGTTGTGTCTCTACGATAATATTCACTATTTACAGGTTTGGATGTTTTGCAGTTAATATTGTACACCATGAACACGGGTAAATGATCACTGACGTCACTCACTAACAAGCCTCCAGTTACAGTCTGATCTACAATGTTACAAAATATGTTGTCAATAAGTGTCGTGCTGTGTGTTGTGATTCTAGTGGGTCGTGTGATCAGTGGGAATAAGCCCATGGAGAACATGGTGTCAATAAATTTTGCTGTGTGTTTGTGTTTATTAGGATTCAAAAGGTTGATATTAAAGTCACCACATACTATATATTTTTTGTTTCTCTTAAATAATTTTTCCATCCATTCATTAAATATTTTTAAGTCGGATCCTGGTGTTCTATAAATGCAGCTTACAATAATGTGTTTCCTATTTGAAAATGATAATTCTACAGTGACGCATTCGAAGAGTTCCTCAACAGTTAAACACATATCAGTTACAATACTACAGCTGATATTTTTGTCCACATACAGAGCCACACCTCCTCCTCTCTTATTTTTACGGTTGGTGCAAAACATTTTATACCCATTTAATTCAAAATCATTACTTGTATTCTCATTCATCCATGTCTCTGAAATACCTATAATATTAAATGGAGATTTGAACTGATTCAAATAGTCCTGGATATCATCAAAATGAGAGTATAGACTCCTGCTATTAAAATGTACTAGAGATATGTTTTTATCTTGCATAAATGTTTTATCAAATGTGACGTCAGTATAATATAAACAATCATTGTTGGTGTTTTGAGGAGCATTTCTATCTGGATCCATTTCGCTTAACACGCGAACGTTATGAGAACGTTAGGAGAACGTAGTGGCATTGTTATGGGAACGTTAGTTTGTAACGTTCAAAGAACGTTAGGTTGTGGAGTTCTTGCTTGGTTAGCAGAACGTTAGCCAAGAACGTTTGGCAAGAACGTTTAGGGAACTGTTTAGGAACATGCTATTTTCGTCTGTTTTTGCTCTATATTGTCAGGACTAACACTCAAACACAAAATTCAACAATAATTCTTTATTAGTGATAATTATAATACAATAGAAATGGAATGCAGTGGTATTTACGTCTGTTTTTGTGCTATCTATCTTGTCAGGACTGACACTCAAACAGAAAATTCAACAATAATTCTTTATTAGTGATAATTATAATACAATAGAAATGGAATGCTGTGGTCTTGGTCGTGCGCGTCAGTGTACTCCTGCCCCTTCTTGTTGGTTCTCTTCCTGGAAGTAAATAATTATAGATATTCACAAATACAACAAAGACAGCACTGGAATGTAGATGAATTGAATTAAATTAAAACATGGCATAATTTACTCCTTGTTTACCTGCTCAATGCTCACTGGTCTCACTGGCGTTTGCTTGGTTCTTTTCCCTTTCCCTGTTTTCTTCTTCTTCACTTCCTGCAAGTATTTATAATTGCAAATTCAACACAGAACTGGGATCTTTATGAATTGAATTAAAACATTGGCATAATTACTTTATCATTTACCTGGTCACTCATCTCACTGTCCATTCCCTTTGTACACCTCCCTTTGCCCTTCTTCGCCGTCGCTTCCTGCAAGTGTTTATAATTGCAAATTCAACACAGAACTGGGATCTTCATGAATTGATTTAAAACATTGGCATAATTACTTTATCATTTACCTGGTCACTCATATCACTGTCCTATTCCTTTGTACACCTCCCTTTGCCCTTCTTCGCCGTCGCTTCCTGCAAGTGTTTATAATTGCAAATTCAACACAGAACTGGGATCTTCATGAATTGATTTAAAACATTGGCATAATTACTTTATCATTTACCTGGTCACTCATATCACTGTCCTATTCCTTTGTACACATCCCGAGCGGAGACGGGTCAGCAGCGCAGAGATGTTCCCAGCCGATGCACAGGCAAGCGGCCCACCACGGGTCCCGACTCTGGACAGCCAGCACTTCATCCATGGCCACCGGACCTGTGCCCCCCCCCCCCCCCCCCCCCCCCCCTCCACAAGGAAGAGGGGAGCAGAGGAGAAAAAAGAAACGGCAGATCAACTGGTCTAAAAGGGGGGTCTATTTAAAGGCTAGAGTATACAAATGAGTTTTAAGATGGGACTTAAATGCTTCTACTGAGGTAGCATCTCTAATTGTTACCGGGAGGGCATTCCATAGTACTGGAGCCTGAATAGAAAACGCTCTATAGCCCGCAGACTTTTTTGGGGCTCTGGGTATCAATAATAAGCCGGAGTTCTTTGAACGCAGATTTCTTGCCGGGACATATGTACAATACAATCGAGTGTTTATAATTGCAAATTCAACACAGAACTGGGATCTTCATGAATTGATTTAAAACATTGGCATAATTACTTTATCATTTACCTGGTCACTCATCTCACTGTCCATTTCCTTTGTACACCTCCCTTTGCCCTTCTTCGCCGTCGCTTCCTCTTAATTCCTCCTCTTCTCCTGCAAGTAGTTATAATTTCAAATTTAAAAGACATGCAGTGGAACTTCAATAAAATGGAATTCAAAATTGGGATATCTTATCATAATTCTCCGTACCTCAAACTTTGAACCTCCCTTTCGAAAAGTGGCCAGTTTCAGGACCTCTCCAAGCTCACAATCTACTTCAGCTGTGGTCGTCTGTTTGTGAACACCCCTGCATGCCTCTGGAATCACCAGCACAATTTAGAATTCCCTTTAGAATAAATACCGTAATAATAACAGCTAGATCGACCTTGTGAGCATACATGCAACATGTTCAAAGATGCAAACCTATTATTAACAATTACTTATTATTATTCTGTAAAAGGGCAAGTCCTCAAATGCCACTTTGCCTGTCTTTCCACGGAGACCAAGCTGCTCCAGGACTTTGTTTGTGGCAATTTTCCTCAGCATTGTCCTCACTGTGTCTGCCAAATTCTGCCCACCAAGAGCAGTAAGAGCTTTCACCTATACAAATAAATAAACAACAATATTGTACTTGATTAGAACATGTTTTTTGATAACTAAACAAAATAATTTTGCAATGGGGAATTAAAACTAATTACCAGCTGCTTTCTGAGCAGAAGATCAGTGTCGAGCTGTTCACTGAAGGTCTTAAGCTGCTCAAGAGTCTCGAAAGGCTTCTCAATGAGATCTTGAACATCCACAGCTTCTGGCCCCACAGACTGTGCTGCCAGCCCTCTCAGCATGCGCATCAGTTCTCCCTGGTTCTCAACTAGTTTTTGAACTTTCATGTTTAACTGGAAAACTGCAAAGACAACAAAAGTCAAAGAGGTAATTCGTATTACTGCCCGTTGTAACAGCCTGTTTAACACCACCTATCAACAGTTAAAAAGCCAACTAACGTTCACTTTCAAGGGCATTCCTGCTGCTTCTTGGAGTGGTCTGGTACTGACTCATACTGGCTGGAGTGGTTTGGTACTGGCTTGAGCTAGATGCATGATTCCTGTCTGGACTGAGCCTGTAAGTGCTGATTCTCGCTGGGCTGTGAGGTCGGCCTGGATGCCTTGGAGTGGTGTAGTATTGGCTGGTACTGGCTGAAGTGGTCTGGTACTCGCTGGAGTTTGGAAAGTTCAATGGTGGGAGCACTGGCAGTGGGGGTGCCTGGATGAGGATCTGTAATTTCTCTTTTCTGCACTTCTTTTTTGGCCGAATTTCCTCTTCGCCTAAACCAACGAAGACAATAACATTTATGCACCACTAAGTAGTGTTTGAGTATTGTAAGTAAACAGTCTTTGAAAAGTGACTAACCGTCAGCATCAAACACATCTTCCTCATCGTTTCTATAACGTTCAGAGGTGATGTGGCTCCATTTGGTTGACATTTCTTCTTCCTCTGGGCTCGAAAACATTTCAGCTTGTTTTTATATTGAAGGGCCTTGTCAAAGTCTTCTGCAAAATTTCAAAGTATGCTGATGACTCAAGATGAATTATGTTGTTTAAGATATACATGATATGACTTTGACAATATTCCCTTACCAGTCAATGTTTTCCTGAAAACCCGAATTGGCAGCCTAGCCCAGACTTCTTTGTCAGGAATCTCAGCTCTCCGGATTCAGGAGTGGGTAGGATTTGGCTTTGGGCAATAGCAGAAGCTATTCTGACGATAAAATAATCCAGACCTCAAAATATCTTCAAAGCAGTTACTATCACTCTCATTTTCTGAATCAGATGACAAGGTGACATGATGGTCGATTAGTCTCCAATCAGCATCATTTTCATCAGGCTCATCACTATCAGGGCCACTGTAGGTGGCATTGTCAGCACCCGCGGCAGTGCAGGAAGCAGTCTCCGCAGCATCCATGTACTGAAGGGTTGTCACTGTTTCTGGAGTTGTAAAGATTGTCGTGTCATTCTCTTGCTCGCTATCATCACTCTCTAATTCTAAAGTTGACTGTCGGCATTGCTTCTTCAAATGCCTAGTTGTGGCAGCCCATCTAGGCTTATAAGCCCTCTGTTGAAACTTCTTCATTGTGTTGTTTATTCTATAAAAAAAAAAACAAGGAAAATGGGTTGCCCTATTATCGCCCACATTTTTACTATATTTTGCTAAAAACATCCAAATTAATTGTATTTTTATTTGTATTTTTTTGTGACTCCTTATTACATCCAACCATAGAATTATACATTAAAATAAACATATTTGAAATAATTGATTTTAAATTATCATAATAATTCATTTAAAATTACCATATTTAATTATTAAAATAATAGCTTGTTTATCAACAACTTTAGCATTTTATTCATTACATTTTGAAACTCTCAGAAGCCAAGTTATGTTATATTCCTTAATATTTATCTATGCAAGTTTGAAGTGTCAATTATCTAAACACAGTTTTGTTTGCATATTTTCAGGATGTAGATATATATATATATATATATATATATATATATAATATGTATGAAATACTTGACTTGGTGAATTCTAGCTGTCAATATACTCCTCCCCTCTTAACCACGCCCCGCCCCACCCGCCACCTCCCGAAATCGGAGGTCTCAAGGTTGGCAATGCTCAATAGCTTCAGTTTCTTCTTCAATTTGGTTTTCGCTACCTGCCTCCACACTACAACCATCAGTTTCAATACATGCGTAATCTGTTGAATCGCGTAAACCCCTGAAATCCGAGTCTGAATCCGAGCTAATGTCGCTATATCTTGCTGTTCTATCCGCCATGTTTGTTTGTATTGTGACGTCACAGGAAAATGGACGGGTGTATATAACATTTTTTTAGGGATATTGCGTAATGGGTAACATTTTGAAAAAAACTTCGAAAAATAAAATAAGCCACTGGGAACTGATTTTTAATGGTTTTAACCCTTCTGAAATTGTGATAATGTTTAACAGAACGTTCAGGCAACATTCGTGCCATATGGACCTCAAAATATGACACTGACGGGGCAAATTATTGTTTAACTAGGCTACAGATAGATCCACCCTTCTTCAGAAGTCATTCGTTGGTATTTGGAAACTATATAACAGCCAATATGCACGAGAAATGCATGCTAGTTTATATGGTGCCGGCAGTTGAGCATGGCGCGCATTTGACACAACGCTAAAACCGTAAAATGGTCTGAAATTAATCATGTAGGGTAGAAATTGTTACACAAAAACGTGCTTCTGTAACTGTTCTGGGTCGGCACAATGATGAGACTTTTCCACTGTTCTCAGCTTCATTTATTTTTCTTCCAACCTGCGGGGCGACAATCAGACAATGTCGGTATCCCGTCTTTCTTTGGCTTACGCCCTCAACCATGTGGAACTTTTCTGTCACATATACATCTTTAACCATTTACAATGAAAAAGACAGATACAAACAGTCTGTAAAATATTGAAATGTATATTCTAAGCACCATTCTGTGGCAGAACAAAACATGCAACATTTGCTATAATTAACACCTTAGGAAATAAAATAAAACCACAAACCTGCGGGGCGACAATCAGACAATGTCGGTATCCCGTCTTTCTTTGGCTTACGCCTAAACACACAGAATAACACGGTTACCTACGCACGTAAGCACACACACACGCACACACAAACACGCACGCACACACACACTGAACAAGTCTCATTACCTACACTTGTAGGCACACACGCACGCACGCACACACTGATCAAGTCTCATTACCTACACATGTAGGCACGCACACACGCACGCACACACTGAACAAGTCTCATTACCTACACTTGTAGGCACGCACGCACGCATGCACACACTGAACAAGTCTCATTACCTACACTTGTAGGCACGCACGCACGCACGCACACACTGATCAAGTCTCATTACCTACACATGTAGGCACGCACACACGCACGCACGCACACACTGAACAAGTCTCATTACCTACACTTGTAGGCACGCACGCACACACTGATCAAGTCTCATTACCTACACATGTAGGCACGCACACACGCACGCACACACTGAACAAGTCTCATTACCTACACTTGTAGGCACGCACGCACGCACACACTGAACAAGTCTCATACAACAAAGAGCGGCCGTTTGGCGCCAATGTTAGCGATGTAATGTTACCTGTAATCTGAACTTAAAACTAGAGGACAACACAGGTAAACATATTCACATTCTTGGTACACACATTCATTAATTAAAGACCTAATTTCTACCGAAAAACAAGGAAAAGGTCGGTGGGACCGTCCAACCAAGACTCACCCTCAACCATGTGGAACTTTTCTGTGAGGGGAGAAGGGAGGGGCTACACAACCCAGGAGAACTACAGGAGCTCAGGAGGGACAAAAAGATATCAAACCGCCCTCTCATAGGCGAGCAGACAAGATAACTATTTGGAGATAAAATTCACAAACAAAATATAATAAATAACAAAGGTGTATTTTAACTCCGTTACACTTCATATTTCACTCTTTCTATCTACTTACATGTGATCAATGGATGGCGCACCGTATTGCCTGAGTATCGGGATTCTGGAATTTGCAGCGTTGTCGAGCTTCGTCTTTGTCTCACGGAAGCTTCTACGCGCATGCGTGCAGCCTTGACTCAGCTCAGCTGACGTCAGATTGTTCGAAAAACACAACACGTTCGCGGAACGTTAGGGAAACGTTACTACATAATGTATATAAAGTAAATTTGCGAAAAAAAACATTTCGAAAAGCCTAACGGTCGCTGTTTCCATTGCAGGCAAATATTTTGTGTGTCAGATAGGTTATGATATGTTCTGAGAATGTTCTTAGAATGTTCTCATCTTGCATAACCAAACGAGAACCATAGAGTAACGTTACGCTAACGTTAGGTGTTACCTATCGATCCTCCAATCGCTGGAATAGCTTTTGGGATCTATCCTCAGCCTCATTGAAAAATTTCCTGAGTAAAGTCTCAAGATAGGCCTCAGTGACGACAGGTGTTTGAGACGAGGACGATCCCGACTCCATTGTTGCCCTTTTCATTAAACTTTTGTAACGGGTGTGCAACAAATAAGGAAAGCGTTGTTCGTAAAAGAAAAAATTATGGCAGAAATCCAAGTAGCTTAGAGTTTTTTAGAGCATGCACAGGGGAGCTTCAGTTTTTGACGTGCTCTACTCCGCCATCTTGTTTTGTTGTGTTTTGTATTGTTAGATTTAAACATAACTCCTAAACCACACATGCAAATTGGTTAATAATGCCTGGAGAAATGTATCTTTGTGAGTTTTAATGGGAAAAAAATATATTTTGTAAGGTTTGTAAAGTTAGTTCTTTTTTACTTAATATGACAATATAAATGTCATACTAAATATTAAAGTTATATAAACATAACTCCAAAACCAAACATGCAATCCGTCTAAAAATGCCTGTAATATTGAATCTATGTTAGTTTTATTAGAATCAGGTATTTTGGTAAGGTTTACAAATACAAAAATTAGGTTTTACTCATAATGACGGATAACTGCCACATTCAAAATGACAGTTATTTAAACATAACTCCTAAAACAAAAATGCTAAATGGCTAATAATGACTGGAGAAATGCATCTTTGTGAGTTTTACTGAAAAAAAAAAAAATATTTTGTAAGGTTTGTAAAGACACAAGTTAGTTTTTTTTTTACTCCATATGACAGTATAACTGTCATACTAAATGTAAAATGTATATAAACAAAACTCCAAAACCAAACATGCATTATTTAAACATAACTTCCTAACCTCACATGCAAAAATGCTAATAATGCCTAAAACAATGCATCTTTGTGAGTTTTACTCGAACATATGCTTTTTTAAGGCTTGCAATTACAAAAAGTAGTTGTTTACTCAATATGACAGCAATGTTCTTAAAATCCTCTAATAATGCGGAAAAAGCAATACAAATGTTTTTCAACATAATTCCTAAACCAAACATGCAAAATTTCTAATAAAGCCGGTAGACATGTGTCTTTGTTAGTTTTACTAGGAAAAATATATTTTGTAAGGTTTGCAAAGTTGCAAGTTAGTTTTTTTTAATTCAATATGACTGTATAACTTTCATACTAAATATGAAAGTTACATAATTCCAAAACTAAACATGCATTATGTTTAAAAATGCCTAAAATATTGTATCTATGTGAGTTTTACCAGAATCAGGTAATTTGGTAAGGTTTACAAATACAAAAATTAGGTTTTACTCATAATGAGAGTATAACTTCTCTAATCAATTTGACATTTATTTAAACATAACTTCCTAACCACACATGCAAAAAGGCTAATAAAGCCTAAAACAACGCATCCTTGTGAGTTTTACTCGAAACATATGCTTTTTTAAGGCTTGCAATTACAAAGAGTAGTTTTTTTGCTCAATATGACAGTGATGTTTTTAAAATCCTGATATAATGCGAAAAAAGCAATAAAAGAGTTTTTCAACATAATTCCTAAACCAAACATGCTAATGGTTAAAATGCCTATAATATTGTATCCAAGTGAGTTTAAGTAGAATCATTTGATTTTGTAAGGTTTACAAATACAACATTTTGGTTTTACTCACTATGACAGTATACTGTCACATTCAATCTGACTGTTATTTAAACATAAATTCTAAACCACAGATGCAAAATGGCTAATACTGCCTGGAGAAATGTATTTTTTTGAGTTTTACTGGAAAAAAATATATTTTGTAAGGTTTGTTTGGACAAAAGTTAGTTTTTTTTACTCAATATGATGGTATAAATTTGAAAGTTATATAAACATAACTTCAAAACCAAACATGCAATCCGTCTAAAAATGCCTGTAATATTGAATCTATGTGAGTTTTAACAGAATCAGGTATTTTGGTAAGGTTTACAAATACAACAATTAGGTTTTACTCATAACGACAGTATAACTGCCACGTTCAAAATGACAGTTATTTAAACATAACTCCTAAAACAAAAATGCTAAATGGCTAATAATGACTGGAGAAATGCATCTTTGTGAGTTTTACTGAAAAAAAAAAATATATATTTTGTAAGGTTTGTAAAGACACAAGTTAGTTTTTTTTTACTCCATATGACAGTATAACTGTCATACTAAATGTAAAATGTATATAAACAAAACTCCAAAACCAAACATGCATTATGTCTAAAAATGCCTGTAACATTGCATCCATGTGAGTTTTACTAGAATCAGTTGTTTTTTTAAGGTTTGCAAATACAAAATATTGGTTTTACTCACTATGACAGTATGTTGTCACATTCAATCTGACAGTTATTTAAACATAACTCCTAAACCACACATACAAAATGACTAATAATGCCACGGCGTCACGGTGGCAGAGGGGTTAGTGCATCTGCCTCACAATACGAAGGTCCTGAGTAGTCTTGGGTTCAAAACCGGGCTCGGGATCTTTCTGTGTGGAGTTTGCATGTTCTCCCCGTGACTGCGTGGGTTCCCTCCGGGTACTCCGGCTTCCTCCCACCTCCAAAGACATGCACCTGGGGATAGGTTGATTGGCAACACTAAATTGGCCCTAGTGTGTGAATGTGAGTGTGAATGTTGTCTGTCTATCTGTGTTGGCCCTGCGATGAGGTGGCGACTTGTCCAGGGTGTACCCCGCCTTCCGACCGATTGTAGCTGAGATAAGCTCCAGCGCCCCCCGCGACCCCAAAAGGGAATAAGCGGTAGAAAATGGATGGGCCTGGAGAAATGTATCTTTGTGAGTTTTACTGAAAAAAAATAAAAATATTTTGTAAGGTTTGTAAAGACACAAGTTAGTTTTTTTTTACTCAATATGACAGTATAACTGTCATACTAAATATGAAAGTTATTTAAACATAACTCCAAAACCAAACATGCATTATGTCTAAAAATGCCTGTAATATTGTATCTATGTGAGTTTTACTACAATCAGGTATTTTGGTGAGGTTTACAAATACAAAAATAAGGTTTTACTCATAATGACAGTATAACTGCCACACTCAATATGGCAGTTATTTAAATATAACTCCTAAACCACACATGCTAAATGGCTAATAATGCTTGGAAAAATGTATATTTGTGAGTTTTACTGGAAAAACAAAAAGTAAGGTTTGTAAAGACACAAGTTATTTTTTTTACTCAATATGACATTATAACTGTCATACTAAATGTAAAAGTTATATAAACCTAACTCCAAAACCAAACATGCATTATATCTAAAAATGCCTGTAATTTTGTGTCCATGTGAGTTTTACTAGAATCAGTTGTTTTTGTAAGGTTTGCAAATACAAAATATTGGTTTTACTCACTATGACAGTATACTGCTGTCATATTGAGTAAAAAACAAAACAAACTTGTGTTATAACAAACCTTACAAAATATTTTTTTCCAGAAAAATTCACAGAGATACATTTCTCCAGGCATTATTAGTCATTTTGAATGTGTGGTTTAGGAGTTATGTTTAAATAACTCAGATTGAATGTGACAGTATACTGTCATAGTGAGTAAAACTCACATGGATGCATCATTTCAGGCATTTTTAGACAAAATGCATGTTTGGTTTTGGAGTTCTGTTTGTATAACGTTTCCATTTAGTATGACAGTTATACTGTCTTTTTGAGTAACAAAAAACTAACTTGTGTCTTTACAAACCTTACAGATTTTTTTTTTTTTTCCAGTAAAACTCACAAAGATACATTTCTCCAGGCATTATTAGCCATTTAGCATGTTTTGTTTAGGAGTTATGTTTAGAAAAACTGTCATTTCGAATGTGGCAGTTATCCGTCATTATGAGTAAAACCTAATTTTTTTATTTGTAATCCTTACCAAAATACCTGATTCTGGTAAAAATCACATATATTCAATATTACAGACATTTTTAGACAGATTGCAAGTTTTGTTTTGGAGTTATGTCTATATAACTTTCAAATTTAGTAAGACAGTTATACTATCATATTGAGTAAAAACAAACTAACTTATGTCTATACAAACCTTATAAAATATTTTTTCCGGTAAAATTCACAAAAATACATTTCTCCAGGCATTATTATCCATTTTGCATCCGTTGTTTAGAATTTATGTTTAAATAACAGGCAGATAGAATGTGACAGTATACTGTCATAGTGAGTAAAACCAATATTTTGTATTTGCAAAACTTACAAAAACAACTGAATCTAGTAAAACTCACATGGATACAATATTACAGGCATTTTTAGACATAATGCATGTTTGGTTTTGGAGTTATGTTTATACTACTTTTACATTTGTATGACAGTTATACTGTCCATCCATCCATCCATTTTCTACCGCTTATTCCCTTCGGGGTAGCGGGGGGCGCTGGAGCCTATCTCAGCTACAATCGGACGGAAGGCGGGGTACACCCTGGAAAAGTCACCACCTCATCATATTAAGTAAAAAAATAAATAATTTGTTTCTTTACAAACCTTACAAAATATGTTTTTCCAGTAATCTCACAAAGATACATTTCTCCAGGCATTATAGCCATTTCGCATGTGTGGTTTGGTAGTTATGTTTAAATAACTGTCAAATTGAATGTGACAGTATACTATCATGGTAAGTAAAACCAATATTTTGTAATTGCAAACCTTACTACAACAATTGATTTTAGTAAAACTCGCATGGATGCAAAATTACAGGCATTTTTAAACATAATGCATGTTTGGTTTTGGAGTTATGTTTATATATTTTTTACATTTATTATTACAGGTATACTGTCATATTGAGTAAAAAAAACTAACTTGTGTTTTTATAAACCTTAAAAAAAAATGTTTTCCAGTAAAACTCACAAAGATACATTTCTCCAGGCATTATTAGCCATTAACCATGTTTGGTTTAGAGTTATGTTTAAATAACTGTCATATTGAGTAAAACCTATTTTTTGTATTTGTAAAATTACCATAATAACTGATTCTGATAAAAATCACATGGATAAAATATTGCAGGATTTTTTAGACATAAAGCATGTTTCCATCATATTGAGTAAAAAAAACTAACCTGTGTCTATACAAACCTTTTTTTCCAGTAAAACTCACAAAATTACATTTCTCCAGTTATTATTAGCCATTTTGCATCTGTGGTTTAGAATTTGTGTTTAAATAACAGTCAGATTGATTGTGACAGTATACTGTCATAGTCAGTAAAACCTAATTTTTGTATTTGTAAACCTTAACAAAATACCTGATTCTAGTAAAACTCACATAGATTCAATATTACAGGCATTTTTAGACGGATTGCATGTTTGCTATTGGAGTTATGTTTATATAACTTTTACATTTATTATGACAGTTATACAAACATATTAAATAAAAAAAACTATTTTGTGTCTTATCAAACCTTACAAAATATTTTTTTTCCTGTAAAATTCACAAAGATACATTTCTCCAGGCATTATTAGCCATTTTGCATGTGTGGTTTAGGAGTTATGTTAACATAACCGTCATATTGAGGGTGGCAGTTATACTGTCATTATGAGTAAAACCTAATTTTTGTATTTATAAACCTTACCAAAATTCCTGATTCTGGTAAAACTCACATAAATACAATATTACAGGCATTTTTAGATGTAATGCATGTTTGGTTTTGGAGTTATGTTTATACACATTTTTCCAGGCATTATTAGCTATTCATCATGTTTGGTTTATGAGTTATGTTTGAATGACTGTCATATCAAATAATGCAGTTATACTGTCATTATGAGTAAAACCCAAGTTTTGTATTTGTAAACCTTACCAAAATACCTGATTCTGGTAAAACTCATATAGATTCAATATTACAGGCAGTTTAAGACAGATTGCAAGTTTGGTTTAGGAGTTTGGTTTTGGAATGATGTTTATATTACTTTTATATTTAGTTTGACAGTTATACCATCATATTGAGTAAAAAAAAAAAAAACATTTGTCTTTACAAACCTTACAAAATATTGTTTTCTAGTAAAACTCACAAAGATACATTTCTCCAGGCATTATTAGCTATTTAGCATGTTTGGTTTAGGAGTTATGTTTAAATAACTGTTATTTTGAATACGGCATTTATACTGTCATTATGAGTAAAACAAAATTTTTGTATTTGTAAACCTTACCAAAATACCTGATTCTGGTAAAACTCACATAGATTCAATATTACAGGCATTTTAAGACGTATTGCAAGTTTGGTTTTGGAGTTATGTTTATTTAACTTTCATATTTAGTATGACAGTTCTACTGTCATATTAAGTAAAAAAACTAACTTGTGTCTTTACAAACCTTATAAATTGTTGTTGTTTTTTCCAGGAAAACTCACATAGATACATTTCTCCAGGCTTTATTAGCCATTTTGTATTTGTGGTTTAGGAGTTACAATATGTTTAAATAACTGTCAGATTGAATGTGAGAGTATACTGTCATAGTGAGTAAAACCTAATTTTTGTATTTGTAAACCTTACCAAAAACACCCGAATCTGGTAAAAATCACATAGATACAATATTGCAGGCATTTTTAGACATAATGCATGTTTGGTTTTGGAGTTATGTTTATACAACTTTCATATTTAGTATGACAGTTATACCATCATATTGAGTAAAAAAAAAAATAACTTGTGTCTTTATAAACCTTACAATTTTTTTTCCCCCAGTATAACTCAAAAAGATACATTTCTCCAGGCATAATTAGTCATTTATCATGTTTGGTTTAGGAGTTATGTTTAAATAACTGTCATATTGAGTGTGGCAGTTATACTGTCATTATGAGTAAAACCTATTTTTTGTATTTGTAAACCTTACCAAAATACCTGATTCTGGTAAAACCCACATCGATACAATATTACAGGAATTTTTAGACATAAAGCATGTTTGGTTTTGAAGTTATGTTTATATAACTTTCATATTTTGTATGACAGTTATACCATCATATTGAGTAAAAGAAAACTAATTTGTATCTTTAAAAACCTTACAAAATATTGTTTACCAGTAAAATTCACAAATATACATGTCTCTAGGCATTAGTAGTCATTTTGCATTTGTGTTTTAGGAGTTATGTTTAAATAACTGTCATATTGAGTGTGGCAGTTATACTTTCACTATGAGTAAAACCTAATTTTTGTATTCGTAAACCTTACCAAAATACCTGATTATGATAAAACTCACATATATTCAATATTACAGGCATTTTTAGACGGATTAAATATTTGGTTTTGGATGAGATGGCGACTTGTCCAGGGTGTACCCCGCCTTCCGCCCGATTGTAGCTGAGATAGGCTCCAGCGCCCCCCGCGACCCCAAAGGGAATTAGCGGTAGAAAATGGATGGTTTTGGAATTATGTTTATATAACTTTCATATTTAGTATGACAGCTATACTGTTAAATTGTGTAAAAAAAAAACTAACTTGTGTCTTTACAAACCTTACAAAATATTGTTTCCTGTAAAAACTCACAAAGATACATTCCTCAAGGCATTATTAGCCATTTTGTCAGATTAATTGTGACAGTATACTGTCATTATGAGTAAAACTAATATTTTGTATTTGTAAACCTTACAAAAACAACGGATTCTAGTAAAACTCACATGGATACAAAATTATAAGCATTTTTAGACATAATGCATGTTTGGTTGCAGTCAATGTGGCAGTTATACTGTCATTATGAGTAAAACCTAATTTTTGTATTTGTCAACATTACCAAAATACCTGATTCTGGTAAAACCCACATAGATACAATATTACAGGCATTTTTAGACATAATGCATATTTGGTTTTGGAGTCATGTTTATATAACTTTCATATTTAGTATGAAAGTTATACCATCAAATTAAATAAAAAAAACTAACTTGTGTTTTTATAAACCTTAAAAAATTATTTGTTTCCAGTAAAACTTACAATGATACATTTCTCCAGGCATTATTAGCCATTTATCATGTTTGGTTTAGGAGTTATGTTTAAATAACTGTCATATCAAATAATGCAGTTATACTGTCATTATGAGTAAAACCCAAGTTTTGTATTTGTAAACCTTACCAAAATACCTGATTCTGGTAAAACTCATATAAATTCAATATTACAGGCAGTTTAAGACGGACTGCAAGTTTGGTTTAGGAGTTTGGTTTTGGAATTATGTTTATATTACTTTTATATTTAGTTTGACAGTTATACCATCATATTGAGTAAAAAAAAAAAAAAACTTTTTTCTTTACAAACCTTACAAAATATTTTTTTCTAGTAAAACTCACAACGATACATTTCTCCAGGCATTATTAGCCATTTAGCATGTTTGGTTTAGGAGTTATGTTTAAATAACTGTTATTTTGAATATGGCAGTTATACTGTCATTATGAGTAAAACCCCATTTTTGTATTTGTTAACCTTACCAAAATACCTGATTCTGGTAAAACTCACATAGATTCAATATTACAGGCATTTTTAGACGTATTGCAAGTTTGGTTTTGGAGTTATGTTTATTTAACTTTCATATTTAGTATGACAGTTATAATGTCATTTTAAGTAAAAAAAACTAACTTGTTTCTTTACAAACCTTATAAAAAAAAAATTTTTCCAGAAAAACTCACAAAGATACATTTTTCCAGGCATTATTAGCCATTTTGTAATTGTGTTTTAGGTGTTACAGTATGTTTAAATAACTGTCAGATTGAATGTGACAGTATACTGTCATAGTGAGTAAAACCTAATTTTTGTATTTGTAAACCATACCAAAAATACTTGATTCTGTTAAAAATCACATAGATACAATATTGCAGGCTCTTTTAGACATAATGCATGTTTGGTTTTGGAGTTACGTTTATACAACTTTTATATTTAGTATGACATATACCATCCTATTGAGTAAAAAAAATAAATAACTTGTGTCTTTATAAACCTTACAAAAAAAAAATGTTCCCAGTAAAACTCACAAAGATACATTTATCCAGGCATAATTAGCCATTTATCATGTTTGGTTTAGGAGTTATGTTTAAACAACTGTCATATTGAGTGTGGCAGTTATACTGTCATTATGAATAAAACCTATTTTTTGTATTTTTCAACTTTACCAAAATACCTGATTCTGGTAAAACCCACATTGATATAATATTACAGGAATTTTTAGACATAAAGCATGTTTGGTTTTGGAGTTATGTTTATATAACTTTCATATTTAGTATGAATGTTATACCATCATGAGTAAAAAACAAAAAATAATTTGTATCTTTACAATTCTTACAAAATATTGTTTTCCAGTAAAATTCACAAATATACCTTTCTCTAGGCATTATTAGTCATTTTGCATTTGTGTTTTAGGAGTTATGTTTAATTTACTGTCATATTGAGTGTGGTAGTCATACTGTCACTATAAGTAAAACCTAATTTTTGTTTTTGTAAACCTTACCAAAATACCTGATTCTGATAAAACTCACATGTATTCAATATTACAGGCATTTTTAGACGGATTGCATATTTGGTTTTGGAGTTGTGTTTATATAACTTTCATATATAGTATGACAGCTATACTGTTAAATGGTGTAAAAAAAACAAACTAAATTGTGTCTTTACAAACCTTACAAAATATTTTATCCAGTAAAATTCACAAAGATACATTCCTCAAGGCATTATAGCCATTTTGTCAGATTAAATGTGACAGTATAATGTCATTATGCGTAAAACCTAATTTTTGTATTTTTCAACCTTACCAAAATACCTGATTCTGGTAAAACTCACATAGATACAATACTTAAGGCATTTTTAGACATAATGCATGTTTGGTTTTGGAGTTATGTTTGTATACATTTCTCCAGGCATTAATAGCCATTTATTATGTTTGGTTCAGAAGTTATGTTTAAATAACTGTTATTATGAATATGGCAGTTATACTGTCATTATGAGTAAAACTGAAATTTTGTATTTATAAACCTTACCAAAATACCTGATTCTGGTAAAACTCACATAGATACAATATTACAGGCATTTTTAGACATAATCCACGTTTGGTTTTGGAGTTATGTTTATATACATTTTTCCAGGCATTATTAGCCATTTATCATGTTTGGTTTAGGAGTTATGTTTAAATAACTGTCGTATCAAATAATGCAGTTATACTGTCATTATGAGTAAAACTCAAGTTTTGTTTTTGTAAACCTTACCAAAATACCTGATTCTGGTAAAACTCATATGGATTCAATCTTACAGGCAGTTTAAGACGGATTGCAAGTTTGGTTTAGGAGTTTGGTTTCGGAATTATGTTTATATTACTTTTATATTTAGTTTGAAAGTTATACCATCATATTGAGTAAAAAAAAAAAAACTTTTTTCTTTACAAACCTTACAAAATATTTGTTTCTAGTAAAACTCACAAAGATACATTTCTCCAGGCATTATTAGCCATTTAGCATGTTTGGTTTAGGAGTTATGTTAACTGTCAAATTGAATGTAGCAGTTATACTGTCATTATGAAAAAAAAAAAACATTTTTGTATTTGTAAACCTTACCAAATTACTTGATTCTGGTAAAACTCACATAGATACAAGATTACAGGCATTTTTAGACAAAATGCATTTTCAGTTTTGGAGTTATAATTATATAACTTTTATATTTGGTATGACAGTTACACTGTCATAATGAATTAAAAAAAACTAACTTGCGTCATGGCAAAACTTACAAAAGTTATTTTTTCTAGTTAAACTAACAGGGTACAAGTCTCCAGGCATTATTAGACATTTAGCACGTTTGGTGTAGGAATTATGTTGAAAAATATTGTTATTGCTTTTTTCTCATTATCTCAGGATTTTAAGAACATTACTGTCATATTGAGTAAAAAACTACTTTTAGTGTTTGCAAATCTTAATAAAGCATATGCTTCGAGTAAAACTCACAAGGATAAGTTGTTTTAGGCTTTATTAGCCTTTTTGCATTCGTGGTTAGGAAGTTATGTTTAAATAACTGTCAAATTGAATGTAGCAGTTATCTGTCATTATGAGTAAACCCCTAATTTATGTAATTGTACACCTTACCAAATTTACTGAGTCTTGTAAAACTCACATAGATACAATATTTTAGGCATTTTTAGACATAATGCATGTTTAGTTTTGTAGGTATGTTTATATAACTTTCATATTTGGTATGACAGTTATACTGTCATATTGAATTAAAAAAACTAACTTGCCTCTTTGCAAAACTTACAAAAGATACATTTTCTAGTAAAACTAACAAAGATACATGTCTTCAGGCATTATTAGACATGTTGCATGTTTGGTGTAGGAATTATGTTGAAAAACATTGTTATTGCTTATTTCGCATTATCTCAGGATTTTAAGAACATTACTGTCAAAATGAGTAAAAAACTACTTTTTGTGTTTGCAAGCCTTAAAATAGCAAATGTTTCGAGTAAAACTCACAACGATTCATTGTTTTAGGCTTTATTAACCTATTTTGCATGTGTGGTTGGGGAGTTATGTTTAACTAATAGTCAAATTGAATGTAGCAGTTAACTGTCATTATGAGTAAACCCCTAATTTATGTAATTGTATACCTTACCAAATTAACTGATCCTTGTAAAACTCACATAGAAACAATATTTTAGGCATTTTTAGACATAATGCATGTTTAGTTTTGGAGTTATGTTTATATAACTTTCATATTTGGTATGACAGTTATACTGTCATATTGAATTAAAAAAACTAACTTGCCTCTTTGCAAAACTTACAAAAGATAATTTTTCTAGTAAAACTAACAAAGATACATGTCTTCAGGCATTATTAGACATGTTGCATGTTTGATGTAGGAATTATATTGAAAAACATTTTTATTGCTTATTTCGCATTATCTCAGGATTTTAAGAACATTACTGTCATAATGAGTAAAAAACTACTTTTTGTGTTTGCAAGCCTTAAAATAGCAAATGTTTCGAGTAAAACTCACAAGGATGCATTGTTTTAGGCTTTATTAACCTATTTGCATGTGTGATTAGGAAGTTATTTTTAAATAACAGTCAAATTGAATGTAGCAGTTATACAGTCATTATGAAAAAAAATTAATTGTATTTGTAAACTACCAAATTACCTGATTCTGGTGAAAATCACAGAGATACGATATTTTAGGCATTTTTAAACATAATGCTTGTTCAATTTTGGAGTTATGTTTATATATATTTCATATTTGGTATGACATTTATACTGTCATATTGAATTAAAAAAACTAACTTGCCTCTTTGCAAAACTTACAAAAGATATTTTTTTCTAGTAAAACTAACAGAGATACATATGTTCACACATTATTAGACATGTTGCATGTTTGGTGTAGGAAATATGTTGAAAAACATTTTTATTGCTTATTTCGCATTATCTCAGGATTTTAAGAACATTACTGTCATAATGAGTAAAATACTTCTTTTTGTGTTTGCAAACCTTAAAATAGCATATGTTTCAAGTAAAACTCACATGGATGCATTGTTTTAGGCTTTATTAGCCTATTTTGCATGTGTGGTTCAGAAGTTATTTTTAAATAACTGTCAAATTGAATGTAGCAGTTATCTGTCATTATGAGTAAACCCCTAATTTATGTAATTGTACACCTTACCAAATTTACTGATTCTTGTAAAACTCACATAGATACAATATTTTAGGCATTTTTAGACATAATGCATGTTTAGTTTTGGAGTTATGTTTATATAACTTTCATATTTGGTATGACAGTTATACTATCATATTGAATTAAAAAAACTAACTTGCCTCTTTGCAAAACTTACAAAAGATAATTTTTCTACTAAAACTAACAAAGATACATGTCTTCAGGCATTATTAGACATGTTGCATGTTTGATGTAGGAATTATATTAAAAACATTTTTATTGCTTATTTCGCAATATCTCAGGATTTTAAGAACATTACTGTCATAATGAGTAAAATACTTCTTTTTGTGTTTGAAAACCTTAAAATAGCATATGTTTCAAGTAAAACTCACATGGATGCATTGTTTTAGGCTTTATTAGCCTATTTTGCATGTGTGGTTCAGAAGTTATGTTTAAATAACTGTCAAATTGAATGTAGCAGTTATCTGTCATTATGAGTAAACCCCTAATTTATGTAATTGTACACCTTACCAAATTTACTGATTCTTGTAAAACTCACATAGATACAATATTTTAGGCATTTTTAGACATAATGCATGTTTAGTTTTGGAGTTATGTTTATATAACTTTCATATTTGGTATGACAGTTATACTATCATATTGAATTAAAAAAACTAACTTGCCTCTTTGCAAAACTTACAAAAGATAATTTTTCTAGTAAAACTAACAAAGATACATGTCTTCAGGCATTATTAGACATGTTGCATGTTTGATGTAGGAATTATATTAAAAAAAATGTATTGCTTATTTCGCATTATCTCAGGATTTTAAGAACATTACTGTCATAATGAATAAAAAACTACTTTTTGTGTTTGCAAGCCTTAAAATAGCAAATGTTTCGAGTAAAACTCACAAGGATGCATTGTTTTAGGCTTTATTAACCTATTTGCATGCGTGATTAGGAAGTTATGATTAAATAACATTAAAATTGAATGTAGCAGTTCTACTGTCATTATGAAAAAAAACAAATTGTATTTGTAAACCTTACCAAATTACCTGATTCTGGTGAAACTCACATAGATACAATATTTTAGGCATTTTTAAACATAATGCTTGTTCAATTTTGGAGTTATGTTTATATATATTTCATATTTGGTATGACAGTTATACTGTCATATTGAATTACAAAAACTAACTTGCCTCTTTGCAAAACTTACAAAAGATAATTTTTCTAGTAAAACTAACAGAGATACATATCTTCACGCATTATTAGACATGTTGCATCTTTGGTGTAGGAAATATGTTGAAAAACATTTTTATTGCTTATTTCGCATTATCTCAGTATTTTAAGAACATTACTGTCATAATGAGTAAAAAACTACTTTTTGTGTTTGCAAGCCTTAAAATAGCAAATGTTTCGAGTAAAACTCACAAGGATGCATTGTTTTAGGCTTTATTAACCTATTTGCATGTGTGATTAGGAAGTTATGTTTAAATAACAGTCAAATTGAATGTAGCAGTTATACTGTCATTATGAAAAAAAAATTGTTTTGTATTTGTAAACCCTACCAAATTACCTGATTCTGGTGAAACTCACATAGATACAATATTACAGGCAATTTTAGACATAATGCATGTTCAGTTTTGGAGTTATGTTTATATAACTTTCATATTTGGTATGACAGTTATACTGTCATATTGAAATAAAAAAACGTATTTGCCTCTTTGCAAAACTTACAAAAGATAATTTTTCTAGTAAAACTAAGAAAGATACATGTCTTCAGGCATGATTAGACGTGTTGCATGTTTGGTGTAGGAATTATGTTGAAAAACATTTGTATTGCTTTTTTCGCATTATCTCAGGATTTTAAGAACTTTACTGTCAAAATGAGTAAAAAACTCTTTTAGTGTTTGCAAATCTTAAAAAAAGCATATGTTTCAAGTAAAACTCTCAAGGATAAGTTGTTTTAGGCTTTATTAGCCTTTTTGCAATCGTGGTTAGGAAGTTATGTTTAAATAACTGTCAAATTGAATGTAGCAGTTATACTGTCATTATGAAAAAAAACAATTTTTGTATTTGTAAACCTTACCAAATTACCTGATTCTGGTGAAACTCACATAGATACAATATTACAGGCAATTTTAGACATAATGCATGTTCAGTTTTGGAGTTATGTTTATATAACTTTCATATTTGGTATGACAGTTATACTGTCATATTGAAATAAAAAAACTTATTTGTCTCTTTGCAAAACTTACAAAAGATAATTTTTCTAGTAAAACTAAGAAAGATACATGTCTTCAGGCATGATTAGACGTGTTGCATGTTTGGTGTAGGAATTAAGTTGAAAAACATTTGTGTTGCTTTTTTTGCATTATCTCAGGATTTTTAGAACATTACTGTCAAAATGAGTAAAAAACTACTTTTTGTGTTTGCAAGCCTTAAAATAGCATTTGTTTCGAGTAAAACTCACAAGGATGCATTGTTTTAGGCTTTATTTACCTATTTTGCATGTGTGGTTAGGGAGTTATGTTTAAATAACAGTAGAATTGAATGTAGCAGTTAACTGTCATTATGAGTAAACCCCTATTTTATGTAATTGTACACCTTACCAAATTAACTGATCCTTGTAAAACTCACATAGATACAATATTTTATGCATTTTTAGACATAATGCATGTTCAGTTTTGGAGTTATGTTTATATAACTTTCATATTTGGTATGACAGTTATACTGTCATATTTTATTAAAAAAACTAACTTGAGTGTTTGTAAAACTTACAAAAGATACATTTTCTAGTAAAACTAACAAAGATACATGTCTTCAGGCATTATTAGACATGTTGCATGTTTGGTGAAAAACATTTTTATTGCTTTTTTTCCGCATTATCTCAGGATTTTAAGAACATTACTGGCATATTGAGAAATGTATCTTTGTAAGTTTTACAGGAAAAAAATAGTTTGTAAGGTTTGTAAAGAAACAAGTTAGCTTTTTTTTACTCAATATGACAGTATAACGGTCATACTAAATATGAAAAATGAATAAATAGAACTCCAAAACCAAACTTGCAATACGTCTAAAAATGCCTGTAATATTAAATCTATGTGAGTTTTGTCAGAATCAGGTATTTAGGAAAGGTTTAAAAATACAAAAATTGTGTTTTACTCATAATGACAGTATAACTGCCATATTAAAAAAAACAGTTATTTAAACATAACTCCTAAACCAAATATGCTAATTGGCTAATGTGCCTGGAGAAATGAATCTTTTTGAGTTTTACTAGAAAAAAAATATTTTGTAAGGTTTGTAAAGACAAAAGTTAGTGTTTTTTTTTTACTCAATATGATGGTATAACTGTCATACTAAAAATGAAAGTTAGATAAACATAATTCCAAAACCAAACTCCTAAACCAAACTTGCAGTCCGTCTTAAACTGCCTGTAATATTGAATCTATGTGAGTTTTGCCAGCATCAGGTATTTTGGTAAGGTTTTTACAAATACAAAACTTGGGTTTTACTCATAATGACAGTATAACTGCAACATTTGATATGACAGTTATTTAAACATGACTCCTAAACCAAACATGATAAATGACTTATAATGCCTGGAGAAAGGTATCTTTGTGAGTTTTAGGGGAAACAAATAATGTGTAAGGTTTATAAAGACACAAGTTATTTTTTTTATTTAATATGATGGTATAACTATCATACTAAATATGAAAGTTATATAAACATAACTCCAAAACCAAAATGCATTTTGTCTAAAAATGCCTGTAATATTGTATCTTTTTGAGTTTTACCAGAATCAGGTATTTTGGTAAGGTTGACAAATACAAACATTAGGTTTTACTCATAATGACAGTATACTGCCACATTCAATATGACAATTATTTAAACATAACTCCAAAACCATTATGTCTAAAAATTCCTATAATTTTGTATCTACGTGAGTTTTACTAGAATCAGTTGTTTTTGTAAGGTTAATTAGTTTTTCTCATAATGAGAGTATAATGTCACAATCAATCTGACAAAATGGCTAATAATGCCTGGAGGAATGTATTTTTGTGAACTTTACTGGAACAAAAATGTTGTAAGGTTTGTAAAGACACACGTTAGTTTTTTTTTTTTTACTTAATTTTACAGTATAGCTGTCATACTTTATATGAAAGTTTTATAAACATAACTCCAAAACCAAACATGCAATCCGTCTAAAAATGTCTGTAATATTTATTATATGTGAGTTTTATCAGAATCAGGTATTTTGGTAAGGTTTACAAATAAAAATATTAGGTTTTACTCATAGTGACAGTATAACTGCCACACTCAATATGACAGTTTTTTAAACATAACTCCTAAAACACAAATGCAAAATGACTAATAATGCCTAGAGAAATGTATATTTGTGAATTTTACTGGAAAACAATATTTTGTAAGGTTTGTAAAGATACAAATTAGCGTTTTATTACTCAATATGATGGTATAACTGTCATGCTAAATATAAAAGTTATATAAACATAACTCCAAAACCAAACATACTTTGTGTCTAAAAATTCCTGTAATATTGTATCGATGTTGGTTTTACCAGAATCAGGTATTTTGGTAAGGTTTACAAATACAAAAAATAGGTTTTGCTCGTAATGACAGTATAACTGCCACACTCAATATGACAGTTATTTAAACATAACTCCTAAACCAAACATGTTAAATGGCTAATAATGCCTGGGGAAATGTATCTTTGTGAGTTTAACTGGAAAAAAAAATATTTTGTATGGTTTGTAAAGACAGAAGTTAGTTTTTTTACTCATAATGACAGTATAACTGCCACATTCAAAATGACAGTTATATAAACATAATGCCAAAACCAAACATGCATTATGTCTAAAAATGCCTGTAATATTGTATCTATGTGAGTTTGACCAGAATCAGGTATTTTGGTAAGGTTGAAAAATAAAAAAATTAGGTTTTACTCATAATGACAGAATAACTGCCACATTGACTACCCCCAAACATGCATTATGTCTAAAAATGCCTATAATTTTGTATCCATGTGAGTTTTACTAGAATCAGTTGTTTTTGTAAGGTTTACAAATACAAAATATTAGTTTTACTCATAATGACAGTATACTGTCACAATCAATCTGACAATATGGCTAATAATGCCTTGAGGAATGTATCTTTGTGATTTTTACTGGAAATAATATTTTGTAAGGTTTGTAAAGACACGAGTTAGTTTTTTTTTTTACACAATTTTACAGTATAGCTGTCATACTATATATGAAAGTTATATAAACACAACTCCAAAACCAAATAAGCAATACATGAGTTTTATCAGAATCAGGTATTTTGGTAAAGTTTACAAAAACAAAAATTAGGTTTTACTCATAGTGACAGTATAACTGCCACACTCAATATGACAGTTATTTAAACATAACTCCTAAAACACAAATGCAAAATGACTAATAATGCCTAGGAAAGGTATATTTGTGAATTTTACTGGAAAACAATATTTTGTAAGGTTTGTAAAGATACAAATTAGTTTGTGTTTTTACTCAATATGATGGTATAACTTTCATACTAAATATGAAAGTTATATAAACATAACTCCAAAACCAAACATGCTTTATGTCTAAAAATTCCTGTAATATTGTATCGATGTTGTACAAAAAATAGGTTTTACTCATAATGACAGTATAACTGCCACACTCAATATGACAGTTATTTAAACATCACTCCTAAACCAAAAATAATAAATGGCTAATTATACCTGGATAAATGTATTTTTGTGAGTTTTACTGAAAAAAAAAAGAAGTAAGGTTTATAAAGACACAAGTTATTTTTTTTTACTCATTATAATGGTATAACTGTCGTACTAAATATGAAAGTTGTATAAACATAACTCCAAAACCAAACATGCATTGTGTCTAAAAATGCCTGTAATATTGTATCTATGTGATTTTTACCAGAATCAGGTATTTTGGTAAGGTTTACAAATACAAAATCCAGGTTTTACTCATAATGACAGTATAACTGCCACACTCAATATGACATTTGTTTAAACATAACTCCTAAACCAAAAATGCAAAATGGCTAATAATGCCTGGAGCAATGTATATTTGTGAGTTTTCCTGGAAAAAATAAAAAAAATTGTAAGGTTTGTAAACACACAAGTTAGTTTTTTACTTAATATGACAGTATAACTGGCATACTAAATACAAAAGTTAAATAAACATAACTCCAAAACCAATCTTGCAATACGTCTAAAAATGCCTGTAATATTGTATCTATGTGAGTTTTACCAGATTCAGGTATTTTGGTAAGGTTTACATATACACAAATTTGGTTTTACTCATAATGACAGTATAACTGCCACATTTAATATGACAGTTATGTAAACATAACTCCTATACCACACATGCAAAATGGTTAATAATGCCTGGAGAAATGTATCTTTGTGAGTTTTACTGGAAAAAATGATCTTGTAAGGTTTGTAAAGATACAAATTAGTTAGTTTTTTTTACTCAATATGATGGTATAACTGTCATACTAAATATGAAAGTTGTATAAACATAACTCCAAAACCAAACATGCATTGTGTCTAAAAATGCCTGTAATATTGTATCTATGTGATTTTTACCAGAATCAGGTATTTTTGTAAGTTTTACAAATACAAAATCTAAGTTTTACTCATAATGACAGTATAACTGCCACACTCAATTTGACAGTTATTTAAACATAACTCCTAAACCAAAAATGCAAAATGGCTAATAATCCCTGGAGCAATGTATCTTTGTGAGTTTTCCTGGAAAAAATAAAAAAATTTGTAAGGTTTGTAAACACACAAGTTAGTTTTTTACTTAATATGACATTATAACTGGCATACTAAATGCAAAAGTTAAATAAACATAACTCCAAAACCAAACTTGCAATACGTCTTAAAATGCCTGTAATATTGTATCTATGTGAGTTTTACCAGAATCAGGTATTTTGGTAAGGTTTACATTTACACAAATTTGGTTTTACTCATAATGACAGAATAACTGCCACATTTAATATGACAGTTATGTAAACATAACTCCTATACCACACATGCAAAATGGTTAATAATGCCTGGAGGAATGTATCTTTGTGAGTTTTACTGGAAAAAACGAATTTGTAAGGTTTATAAAGATACAAGTTACATTTTTTACTCAATATGATGATATAACTGTCATACTAAATATGAAAGTTATATTAACATAACTCCAAAACCAATGAATCTATGTTCGTTTTACTAGAATCAGGTATTTTGGTAAGGTTTACAAAAACAAAAAATAGGTTTTACTCATAATGACAGTATAACTGCCACATTCAATATGACAGTTATGTAAACATAACTCCTAAACCACACATGCAAAATGGTTAATAATGCCTGGAAAATGTATCTTTTTAAGTTTTACAGGAAAAAAAATAAAAAATTGTAAGGTTTGTAAAGACTGCGATGAGGTGGCAACTTGTCCAGGGTGTACCCCGCCTTCCGCCCGATTGTAGCTGAGATAGGCTCCAGCGCCCCCCGCGACCCCAAAGGGAATAAGCGGTAGAAAATGGATGGATGAATGGGTTTGTAAAGACACAAGTTATTTTTTTCTTACTCAATATGAAAGTAAAACTGTCATACTAAATGTAAAAAAATTATAAACATAACTCCAAAACCAAACATGCATTATGTCTAAAAATGCCTGTAATATTGTATTCATGTGAGTTTAACTAGAATCAGTTGTTTTTGTAAGGTTTGCAAATACAAAATATTGGTTTAACTCACTATGACAGTATACTGTCACATTCAATCTGACAGTTATTAAAACATAACTCCTAAACCGAACATGTTTTATGTCTAAAAATTCCTGTAATATTGTATCTATATGAGTTTTACCAGAATCTGGTATTTTGGTAAGGTTTACAAATACAAAAAATAGGTTTTACTCATAATGACAATATAACTGCCACACTCAACATGACAGTTATTTAAACATAATTCCTAAACCAAACATGATACATGGCTAATAATGCCTGGAGAAATGTATCAGTGTGAGTTTTACTTGAAAAAAATAATTTGTAAGGTTTATAAAGACACAAGTTAGTTTTTTTTATTTAATATGATGGTATAACTGTCATACTAAATATAAAAGTTATATAAATATAACTCCAAAACCAAACATACATTATGTCTAAAAATGCCTGTAATATTGTATCTATGTGAGTTTTACCAGAATCAGGTATTTTGGTAAGGTTTACAATTACAAAATTTAGGTTTTACTCATAATGACAGTGTAACTGCCACAATGACTGCCACCAAACATGCATTGTGTTTAAAAATGCTTATAATTTTGTATCCATGTGAGTTTTACTATAATCAGTTGTTTTTGTAAGGTTTACAAATACAAAATATTAGTTTTACTCATAATGACAGTATACTGACAAAATGGCTAATAATGCCTTGAGGAATGTATCTTTGTGAGTTTTACTGGAAAAAATATTTTGTAAGGTTTGTAAAGACACAAGTTAGTTTTTTTTACACAATTTAACAGTTTAGCTGTCATACTATATATGAAAGTTATATAAACATAATTCCAAAACCAAATATGCAATCCGTCTAAAAATGCCTGTAATATTGAATATATGTGAGCTTTATCAGATACAGGTATTTTGGTAAGGTTTACGAATACAAAAATTAGGTTTTACTCATAGTGACAATATAACTGCCACACTCAATATGACAGTTAATTAAACATAACTCCTAAAACACAAATGCAAAATGACTAATAATGCCTAGAGAAATGTATATTTGTGAATGTTACTGGAAAACAATAGATTTGTAAAGATACAAATTAGTTTTTTTTTACTCAATATGATGGTATAACTGTCATACTAAATATGAAAGTTATATAAACATAACTCCAAAACCAAACATGCTTTATGTCTAAAAATTCCTGTAATATTGTATCGATGTGGGTTTTACCAGAATAAGGTATTTTGGTAAGGTTTACAAATACAAAAAATAGGTTTTACTCATAATGACACACTCAATATGACAGTTATTTAAACATAACTCCTAAACCAAATATGATAAATGACTAATTATGCCTGGAGAAATGTATCTTTGTGAGTTTTATTGGGAAAAAAAATGTAAGGTTTATCAAGACACAAGTTATTATTTTTTTACTCAATAAGGTTTACAAATACAAAAATTAGGTTTTACTCACTATGACAGTATACTGTCACATTCAATCTGACAGTTATTTAGACATACTGTAACTCCTAAAACACAAATACAAAATGGCTAATAATGCCTGGAGAAATGTATCTTTGTGAGTTTTCCTGGAAAACAAAAACAAATTGTAAGGTTTGTAAAAGACACAAGTTAGTTTTTTTTACTTAATATGACAGTAAAACTGTCATACTAAATATGAAAGTTAAATAAACATAACTCCAAAACCAAACTTGCAATACGTCTAAAAATGCCTGTATTATTGAATCTATGTGAGTTTTACCAGAATCAGGTATTTTGGTAAGGTTTACAAATACAAAAGTTGGGTTTTACTCATAATGACAGTATAACTGCATTATTTGATATGACAGTTATTTAAACATAACTCCTAAACCAAACATGATAAATGGCTGATAATGCCTGGAAAAATATATATAAACAAAACTCCAAAACCAAACATGCATTATGTCTAAAAATGCCTGTAATATTGTATCTATGTGAGTTTTACCAGAATCAGATATTTTGGTAAGGTTTACAAATACAAAAATTGGGTTTTACTCATAATGACAGTATAACTGCCATATTCAAAATAACAGTTATTTAAACATAACTCCTAAACCAAACATGCTAAATAGCTAATAATGCCTGGAGAAATGTATCTTTGTGAGTTTTACTAGAAAAAAATAGTTTGTAAGGTTTGTAAAGACAAAAGTTTTTTTTTTTTACTCAATATGATGGTATAATTGTCAAACTAAATATAAAAGTAATATAAACATAATTCCAAAACCAAACTCCTAAACCAAACTTGCAATCCGTCTTAAACTGCCTGTAATATTGAATCTATATGAGTTTTACCAGAATCAGGTATTTTGGTAAGGTTTACAAATACAAAACTTGGGTTTTACTCAAAATGACAGGCATTATTTGATATGACAGTTATTTAAACATAACTCCTAAACCAAACATGATAAATAGCTAATAATGCCTGGAAAAATGTATATAAACATAACTCCAAAACCAAACATGCATTATGTCTAAAAATGCCTGTAATATTGTATCTATGTGAGTTTTACCAGAATCAGGAATTTTGGTAAGGTTTATAAATACAAAAATTAGGTTTTACTCATAATGACAGTACAACTGCCACCCTCAATATGACGGTTATGTTAACATAACTCCTAAACCACAAATGCAAAATGGCTAATAATGCCTGGAGAAATGTATCTTTGTGAATTTTACAGGAAAAAAAAAAATTGTAAGGTTTGATAAGACACAAAATAGTTTTTTTTATTTAATATGTTTGTATAACTGTCATAATAAATGTAAAAGTTATATAAACATAACTCCAATAGCAAACATGCAATCCGTCTAAAAATACCTGTAATATTGAATCTATGTGAATTTTACTATAATCAGGTATTTTGTTAAGGTTTACAAATACACAAATTAGGTTTTACTCACTATGACAGTATACTGTCACATTCAATCTGACTGTTATCTAAACACTAATTCTAAACCACAGATGCAAAATGGCTAATAATAACTGGAGAAATGTATTTTTGTGAGTTTTACTGGAAAAAAAATATTTTGTAAGGTTTGTATAGACACAAGTTAGTTTTTTTACTCAATTTGATGGAAACATGCTTTATGTCTAAAAAAAATCCTGTAATATTTAATCCATGTGAGTTTTATCAGAATCAGTTATTTTGGTAATTTTAGAAATACAAAAAATAGGATTTACTCATAATGACAGTATATCTGCCACACTCAATTAACCAAACATGGTTAATGGCTAATAATGCCTGGAGAAATGTATCTTTGTGAGTTTTACTGGAAACATTTTTTTTTTAAGGTTTATAAAGACACAAGTTAGTTTTTTTTACTCAATATGACAGTATAACTGTAATACTAAATGTAAAAAATATATAAACATAACTCCAAAACCAAACATGCATTATGTTTAAAAATGTCTGTAATTTTGTATCCATGCGAGTTTTACTAAAATCAATTGTTGTAGTAAGGTTTGCAATTACAAAATATTGGTTTTACTCACCATGATAGTATACTGTCACATTCAATTTGACAGTTATTTAAACATAACTACCAAACCACACATGCGAAATGGCTATAATGCCTGGAGAAATGTATCTTTGTGAGATTACTAGAAAAACATATTTTGTAAGGTTTGTAAAGAAACAATTTAGTTTTTTTTTTACTTAATATGATGAGTTGGCGACTTTTCCAGGGTGTACCCCGCCTTCCGCCCGATTGTAGCTGAGATAGGCTCCAGCGCCCCCCGCGACCCCGAAGGGAATAAGCGGTAGAAAATGGATGGATGGATGGACAGTTTAACTGTCATACTAAATGTAAAAGTAGTATAAACATAACTCCAAAACCAAACATGCATTATGTCTAAAAATGCCTGTAAATATTGTATCCATGTGAGTTTTACTAGATTCAGTTGTTTTTGTAAGTTTTGCAAATACAAAATATTGGTTTTACTCACTATGACAGTATACTGTCACATTCAATCTGACAGCTATTTAAACATAACTTCTAAACCACACATGCAAAATGACTAATAATGCCTGGAAAAATGTATGTCTGTGAATTTTACTGGAAAAATATTTTTTGTAAGGTTTGTAAATTTACAAGTTTGTTATTTTTTACTCAATTTGACAGTATAACTGTCATACTAAATATGAAAGTTATATACACATAACTCCAAAATCAAACTTGCAATCCGTCTAAAAATGCCTGTAATATTGAATCTATGTGAGTTTTACCAAAATCTGGTATTTTGGTAAGGTTTACAAATACAAAAATTAGGTTTTACTCATAATGACAGTATAACTGCCACACTCAATATGACAGTTTTTTAAACATAACTCCTAAAAAACAAAAGCAAAATGACTAATAATGCCTGGAAAAATGTATCTTTGTGAATTTTAATGGAAAAAAATATTTTGTAAGGTTTGTAAAGACACAAATTAGTTTTTTTTACGCAGTATGATGGTATAACTGTCATACTAAATGTGAAAGTTATATAAACAAACTGCAAAACCAAACATGTTTTATGTCTAAAAATTCCTGTAATATTGTATCTATGTGAGTTTTACCAGAATCAGGTATTTTGGTAAGGTTTACAAATACAAAAATTAGGTTTTACTCACTATGACAGTATACTGTCACATTCAATCTGCCTGTTATTTAAACATAAATTCTAAACCACGGATGCAAAATGGATAATAATGCCTGGAGAAATTTATTTTTGTGAATTTTACCGGAAAAAAATATTTTATAAGGTTTGTATAGACATAAGTTAGGTTTTTTTTACTCAATATGATAGTATAACTGTCTTACTAAATTTGAAAGTTATATAGACCTAACTCCAAAACCAAACTTGCAATCTGTCTAAAAATGTCTGTAATATTGAATATATGTGATTTTTACCAGAATCAGGTATTTTGGTAAGGATTACAAATAAAAAAATGAGGTTTTATTCATAATGACGGATAACTGCCACATTCGAAATGACAGTTTTTCTAAACATAACTCCTAAACAAAACATGCTAAATGGCTAATAATGCCTGGAGAAATGTATCTTTGTGAGTTTTACTGGGAAAAAATAAAATTGTAAGGTTTGTAAAGACACAAGTTAGTTTTTTGTTACTCAAAAAGACAGTATAACTGTCATACTAAATGGAAAAGTTATACAAACAGAACTCCAAAACCAAACATGCATTTTGTCTAAAAATGCCTGAAATGATGTATCCATGTGAGTTTTACTCACTATGACAGTATACTGTCATATTCAATCTGACAGTTATTTAAACATAACTCCTAAACCACACATTCAAAATGACTAATAATGCCTGGAGAAATGTATCTCTGTGAATTTTTCTGGAAAAAAAATATTTTGTAAGGTTTGTTATAACACAAGTTTGTTTTGTTTTTTACTCAATATGACAGCAGTATACTGTCATAGTGAGTAAAACCAATATTTTGTATTTGCAAACCTTACAAAAACAACTGATTCTAGTAAAACTCACATGGACACAAAATTACAGGCATTTTTAGATATAATGCATGTTTGGTTTTGGAGTTAGGTTTATATATATATATACAAATATATATTTCTCCAGGCATTATTAGCCATTTTGTATTTGTGGTTTAGGAGTTACAGTATGTTTAAATAACTGTCAGATTGAATGTGACAGGTTACTGTCATAGTGAGTAAAACCAAATTTTTGTATTTGTAAACTTTACCAAAAATACCTGATTCTGGTAAAAATCACATAGATACAATATTACAGGAATTTTTAGACATAATGCATGTTTGGTTTTGGAGTTATGTTTATACAACTTTCATATTTAGTATGACAGTTATACCATCAAATTGAGTAAAAAAAAAAAACTTGTGTCTTTATAAACCTTACAAATTTTTTTTTCCAGTAAAACTCACAAATATACATTTTTCCAAGCATTATTAGCCATTTAGCATGTGTGGTTTAGGAGTTATATTTAAATAACTGAACATATTGAGTGTGGCAGTTATACTGTCATTATGAGTAAAACCTATGTTTTGTATTTGTAAACCTCACCAAAATACCTGATTGTAGTAAAACTCAAATAGATACAATATTACAGGCATTTTTAGACATAATGCATGTTTGGTTTTGGAGTTATGTTTAAATAACTTTCATATTTAGTATGACAGTTATACTGTCATATTGAGTAGGTTTTACTCATAGTGACAGTATATCTGCCACACTCAATATGACAGTTAATTAAACATAACTCCTAAAACACAAATGCAAAATGACTACTAATGCCTAGAGAAATGTATATTTGTGAATTTTACTGGAAAACAATATTTTGTAAGGTTTGTAAAGACACAAATTAGTTTTTTTTATTCAATATGATGGTATAACTGTCATACTAAATATGAAAGTTATATAAACAAAACTCCAAAACCAAACATGCTTTATGTCTAAAAATTCCTGTAATATTGTATCGATGTGGGTTTTACCAGAATCAGGTATTTTGGTAAGGTTTACAAATACAAAAAATAGGTTTTACTCATAATGACAGTATAACTGCCACACTCAATATGACAGTTATTTAAACATAACTCCTAAACCAAACATGATAAATGACTAATTATGCCTGGAGAAATGTATTTTGTGAGTTTTACTGGGAAGAAAAAAAATTTGTAAGGTTTATAAAGACACAAGTTTTTTTTTTTACTCAATTTGATGGTATAACTGTCATACTAAATATGAAAGTTGTATAAACATAACTCCAAAACCAAACATGCATTATGTCTAAAAATTCCTGTAATATTGTATCTATGTGATTTTTACCAGAATCAGGTATTTTTGGTAAAGTTTACAAATACAAAAATTTGGTTTTACTCACTATGACAGTAACCTGTCACATTCAATCTGACAGTTATTTAAACATACTGTAACTCCTAAACCACAAATACAAAATGGCTAATAATGCCTGGAGAAATATATATTTGTGAGTTTTCCTGGAAAAAAAAAATTGCCTGTAATATTGAATCTATGTGAGTTTTACCAGAATCAGGTATTTTGGTAAGGTTTACAAATACAAAAATTGGGTTTTACTCATAATGACAGTATAACTGCCATATTCAAAATAACAGTTATTTAAACATAACTCCTAAACCAAACATGCTAAATAGCTAATAATGCATGGAGATATGTATCTTTGTGAGTTTTACTAGAAAAAAATATTTTGTAAGGTTTGTAAAGACAAAAGCTTTTTTTTTTTTACTCAATATGATGGTATAACTGTCAAACTAAATATAAAAGTAATATAAACATCATTCCAAAACCAAACTCCTAAACCAAACTTGCAATCCGTCTTAAACTGCCTGTAATATTGAATCTATATGAGTTTTACCAGAATCGGGTATTTTGGAAAGGTTTACAAATACAACACTTGGGTTTTACTCATAATGACAGTATAACTGCCATATTCAAAATAACAGTTATTTAAACATAACTCCTAAACCAAACATGCTAAATAGCTAATAATGCCTGGAGAAATGTATCTTTGTGAGTTTTACTAGAAAAAAATTATTTTGTAAGGGTTGTAAAGACAATTTTTTTTTTTTTTTTACTCAATATGATGGTATAACTGTCAAACTAAATATAAAAGTAATATAAACATCATTCCAAAACCAAATTCCTAAACCAAACTTGCAATCCGTCTTAAACTGCCTGTAATATTGAATCTATATGAGTTTTACCAGAATCAGGTATTTTGGTAAGGTTTACAAATACAAAAATTAGGTTTTACTCATAATGACAGTATAATTGCCACCCTCAATATGACGACTTTTCCAGGGTGTACCCCGCCTTCCGCCCGATTGTAGCTGATATAGGCTCCAGCGCCCCCCGCGACCCCGAAGGGAATAAGCGGTAGAAAATGGATGGATGGATGGACAGTATAACTGTCATACTAAATGTAAAAGTAGTATAAACATAACTCCAAAAAAAAACATGCATTATGTCTAAAAATACCTGTAATATTGAATCCATTTGAGTTTTACTAGAATCAGTTGTTTTTGTAAGTTTTGCAAACACAAAATATTGGTTTAAATCACTATGACAGTATACTGTCACATTCAATCTGACAGCTATTTAAACATAACTCCTAAACCACACATACAAAATTACAAATAATGCCTGGAAAAATGTATCTCTGTGAATTTTACTGGAAAAAAATATTTTGTAATGTTTGTAAAATTACAAGTTTGTTATTTTTTACTCAATTTGACAGTATAACTGTCATACTAAATATGAAAGTTATATACACATAACTCTAAAACCAAACTTGCAATCCGTTTAAAAATGCCTGTAATATTGAATCTACGTGAGTTTTACTACAATCAGGTATTTTGGTAAGGTTCACAAATACAAAAATTAAGTTTTACTCATAATGACAGTATAACTGCCACACGCAAAATGACAGTTATTTAAACATAACTCCTAAACCACACTTTTAAAAATGCTAATAATGCCTAAAACAATGCATCCTTGTGAGTTTTACTCGAACATATGCTTTTTTAAGGCTTGCAATTACAAAAAGTAGTTTTTTACTCAATATGACAGAATTGTTCTTAAAATCCTTGAATAATGCGGAAAAAGCAATACAAATGTTTTTCAACATAATTCCTAAACCAAACATGCAACAATTCTAATAAAGCCTGTAGACATGTGTCTTTGTTAGTTTTACTAGGAAAAATATATTTTGTAAGGTTTGCAAAGTTGCAAGTTAGTTTTTTTAATTCAACATGACTGTATAACTTTCATACTAAATATGAAAGTCACATCATTCCAAAACTAAACATGCACCATGTTTAAAAATGCCTAAAATATTGTATCTATGTGAGTTTTACCAGAATCAGGTAATTTGGTAAGGTTTACAAATACAAAAATTAGGTTTTACTCATATTGACAGTATAACTTCTCTAATCAATTTGACAGTTATTTAAACATAACTTCCTAACCACACATGCAAAAAGGCTAATAAAGCCTAAAACAATGCATCCTTGTGAGTTTTACTCAAAACATGCTTTTTTAGCTTGCAATTACAAAAAGTAGTTTTTTTTCTCAATATGTCAGTGATGTTTTTAAAATCCTGATATAATGCGAAAAAAGCAATAAAATAGTTTTTCAACATAATTCCTAAACAAAACATGCATTATGTCTTAAAATGCCTATAATATTGTATCCAAGTGAGTTTTAGTAGGATCATTTGTTTTTGTAAGGTTTGCAAATACAACATTTTGGTTTTACTCACAATGACAGTATACTGTCACATTCAATCTGACTGTTATTTAAACATAAAATCTAAACCACGGATGCAAAATGGCTAATAATGCCTGGAGAAATGTATTTTTGTGAGTTTTACTGGAAAATAAATATTTTTTAAGGTTTGTTTGGACACAAGTTAGTTTTTTTTACTCAATATGATGGTATAACTGTATTACTAAATTTGAAAGTTATATAAACATAACCGCCCGATTGTAGCTGAGATAGGCTCCAGCGCCCCCCGCGACCCCAAAGGGAATAAGCGGTAGAAAATGGATGGATGGATATAAACATAACTTCAAAACCAAACATGCAATCCGTCTAAAAATGCCTGTAATATTGAATCTATGTGAGTTTTACCACAAACAGGTATTTTGGTAAGGTTTACAAATACAAAAATTAGGTTTTACTCATAATGACAGTATAACTGCAACGTTCAAAATGACAGTTATTTAAACATAACTCCTAAACCAAACATGCTAAATGGCTAATAATGACTGGAGAAATGCATCTTTGTGAGTTTTACTGAAAAAAACAAAATTTTAGTAAGGTTTGTAAAGACACAAGTTACCGGTAGTTGTTTTTTACTCCATATGACAGTATAACTGTCATACTAAATGTAAAATGTATATAAACAAAACTCCATAACCAAACATGCATTATGTCTAAAAATGCCTGTAACATTGTATCCATGTGATTTTTACTAGAATCAGTTGTTTTTTTAAGGTTTGAAAATAGAAAATATTGAATTTACTCACTATGACTGTCACATTCAATCTGACAGTTATTTAAACATAACTCCTAAACCACACATACAAAATGACTAATAATGCCTTTGTGAGTTTTACTGAAAAAAATATATATATATTTTGTAAGGTTTGTAAAGACAAAAGTTAGTTGGTTTTTTTTTACTTAATATGACAGTATAACTGTCATACTAAATATGAAAGTTATATAAACATAACTCCAAAACCAAACATGCATTATATCTAAAAATGCCTGTAATATTGTATCTATGTGAGTTTTACTACAATCAGGTATTTTGGTAAGGTTTACAAATACAAAACTAAGGTTTTACTCATAATGACAGTATAACTGCCACACTCAATATGACAGTTATTTAAATATAACTCCTAAACCACACATGCAAAATGGCTAATAATGCTTGGAAAAATTTGTAAGGTTTGTAAAGACAAGTTATTTTTTTTACTCAATATGACATTATAACTGTCATACTAAATGTAAAAGTTATATAAACATAACTCCAAAACCAAACATGCATTATATCTAAAAATATCTGTAATATTGTATCCATGTGAGTTTTACTAGAATCAGTTGTTTTTGAAAGGTTTGCAAATACAAAATATTGGTTTTACTCACTATGACAGTATACTGCTGTCATATTGAGTAAAAAAATATTTTTTTCCAGAAAAATTCACAGAGATACATTTCTCCAGGCATTATTAGTCATTTTGAATATGTGGTTTAGGAGTTATGTTTAAATAACTGTCAGATCGAATGTGACAGTATACTGTCATAGTGAGTAAAACCAATATTTTGTATTTGCAAAACTTACAAAAACAACTGATTCTAGTATAACTCACATGGATACATCATTTCAGGCATTTTTAGACATAATGCATGTTTGGTTTTGGAGTTATGTTTATATAACCTTTCCATTTAGTATGACAGTTATACTGTCTTTTTGAGTTAGAAAAAACTAACTTGTGTCTTTACAAACCTTACAATTTTTATTCATTTTTTTCCAGTAAAACTCACAAAGATACTTTTCTCCAGGCATTATTAGCCATTTAGCATGTTTTGTTTAGGAGTTATGTTTAAAAAAAATTGTTTTTTGTATTTGTAATCCTTACCAAAATACCTGATTCTTGTAAAAATCAAATATATTCAATATTACAGCCATTTTTTTACGAATTGCAAGTTTGGTTTTGGAGTTATGTTTATAAAACTTTCATATTTACAGTTATACCATCATATTGAGTTAAAAAAAAAAAGTATCTTTACAAACCTTACAAAACATTTTTTTCCAGTAAAAATCACAAAGATACATTTTTCCACGCATTATTAGTCATTTTGCATGTGTGTTTTAGGAGTTATGTTTAAATAACTGTCATATTGAGCGTGGCAGTTATACTGTCATTATGAGTAAAACCTAATTTTGGTATTGTAAACCTTACCAAAATACCTGATTCTGATAAAACTCACATATATTTAATATTACAGGCATTTTTAAATGGATTGCATGTTTGGTTTTTGAGTTTGGTTTTGGAGTTATGTTTCTATAACTTTTTTATTGACAGTTATACCGTCATATTGAGTAAAAAAACTTGTGTCTTTGTAAACCTTACAAAAGATCATTACTCTAGTAAAACTAACAAAGATACATTTCTCCAGGTTTAATAGCCATTTTCATGTGTCGTTTATGACTTATGTTTAAATAACTGTCATATTGAGTGTGGCACTTATAATGTCACTATCAGTAAAACCTTTTTTTTTTTTTGTCAACCTTACCAAAATACCTCATTTTGGTAAAACTCACATAGATTCAATATTACAGACATTTTTAGACGGATTGCAAGTTTGGTTTTGGAGTCATGTTTATATATTTTCTGCATGTAGTATGACAGTTATACTGTCATATTGAGTAAAAAAAACTAACGTGTGTCTTTACAAACCTTACAAATTGTTTTTCCTAGTAAAACTCACAAAGATACATTTCTCCAGGCATTATTAGCCCTTTTGCATGTGTGGTTTAGGAGTTATGTTTACATAACTGTCAGATTGAATGTGACAGTATACTGTCATAGTGAGTAAAACCAAATTTTTGTATTTGTAAACCTTACCAAAATACCTGATCTGGTAAAACTCACATAGATACAATACTACAGGTATTTTTAGAAAAAATTCATGTTTGTTTTTGGAGTTATGTTTATATAACTTTCATATTTAGTATGACGGTTATATCATCATATTGAGTAAAAAAAAACTACCTTGTGTCTTTATAAACCTTACAAATTATTGTTTTCCTGTAAAACTCACAAAGATACATTTCTCCAGGCATTATTAGCCATTTATCATGTTTGGTTTAGGAATTATGTTTAAATACCGGTCATGTTAAATGTGGCAGTTATATTGTCATTATGAGTAAAACCTATTTTTTGTATTTGTAAACCTTACCAAAATACCTGATTCTGGTAAAACTCACATAGATACAATATTACACATAGACATAAAACATGTTTGGTTTTGCAGTTATGTTTATACAACTTTCATATTTAGTATGACAGTTATACCATCATATTGAGTAAAAAAACTAATTTGTGTCTTTACAAACGTTACTAAATTTTTTTTTTTCATTAAATTTCACAAAGATACATGCATTATTAGTCATTTTGCATTTGTTTTTTAGGAGTTATGTTTAAAAAACTGTCATATTGAGTGTGGCAGTTATACTGTCATTATGAGTAAAAGCTAATTTTTGTATTTGTAAACCTTACCAAAATACCTGATTTTGGTTAAACTCACATAGATTCAATATTACAGGCATTTTTAGACGGATTGCAAGTTTGGTTTTAGAGTTATGTGTATATAACTTTCATATTTAGTATGACAGTTATACTGTCAAATTGAGTAAAAAATAACAAACTTGTAATTTAAAAAAACCTTAAAAAATATTTTTTTTCCAATAAAATTCAGAGAGATACATTTTTCTCGGCATTATTAGTCATTTTGCATGTGTGGTTTAGGAGTTATGTTTAAATAACTGTCAGATTGAATGTGACAGTATACTGTCATAGTGAAAAAAAACAATATTTTGTATTTGCAAAACTTACAAAAACAACTGATTTTAGTAAAACTCACATTGATACAATATCCATCCATCCATCTTCTTCCGCTTATCCGAGGTCGGGTCGCGGGGGCAGCAGCCTAAGCAGGGAAGCCCAGACTTCCCTCTCCCCAGCCACTTCGTTCAGCTCCTCCCGGGGGACCCCGAGGCGTTCCCAGGCCAGCCGGGAGATATAGTCTTCCCAACGTGTCCTGGGTCTTCCCCGCGGCCTCCTACCGGTCGGACGTGCCCGAAACACCTCCCTAGGGAGGCGTTCAGGTGGCATCCTGACCAGATGCCCGAACCACCTCATCTGGCTCCTCTCGATGTGGAGGAGCAGCGGCTTTACTTTGAGCTCCTCCCGGATGGCAGAGCTTCTCACCCTATCTCTAAGGGAGAGCCCCGCCACCCGGCGGAGGAAACTCATTTCAGCCGCTTGTACCCGTGATCTTGTCCTTTCGGTCATAACCCAAAGCTCATGACCATAGGTGAGGATGGGAACGTAGATCGACCGGTAAATTGAGAGCTTTGCCTTCCGGCTCAGCTCCTTTTTCACCACAACGGATCGATACAGCGTCCGCATTACTGAAGACGCCGCACCGATCCGCCTGTCGATCTCACGATCCACTCTTCCCCCACTCGTGAATAAGACTCCGAGGTACTTGAACTCCTCCACTTGGGGCAAAATCTCCTCCCCAACCTGGAGATGGCACTCCACCCTTTTCCGGGCGAGAACCATGGACTCGGACTTGGAGGTGCTGATTCTCATCCCAGTCGCTTCACACTCGGCTGCGAACCGATCCAGTGAGAGCTGAAGATCCTGGCCAGATGAAGCCATCAGGACCACATCATCTGCAAAAAGCAGAGACCTAATCCTGCAGCCACCAACCAGTCGAAGTGAGTCCGACTATATCTAGCCGGAACTTCTCCACCTCGCGCACTAGCTCAGGCTCCTTCCCCCCCAGCGAGGTGACGTTCCACGTCCCAAGAGCTAGCTTCTGTAGCCGAGGATCGGACCGCCAAGTGCCCTGCCTTCGGCTGCCGCCCAGCTCACATTGCACCCGACCTCCATGACCCCTGCTATGGGTGGTGAGCCCATTGGAGGGGGGACCCACGTTGCCTCTTCGGGCTGTGCCCGGCCGGGCCCCATGGGGGCAGGCCCGGCCACCAGGCGCTCGCCATCGTGCCCCACCTCCGGGCCTGGCTCCAGAGGGGGGGCCCCGGTGACCCGCGTCCGGGCGAGGGAAATCTGGGTCCTTGTTTTTTATATTTCATGGAGGTCTGCGAGCTGCTCTTTGTCTGATCCCTCACCTAGGACCAGTTTGTCTTGGGAGACCCTCCCAGGGGGCATAAAGCCCCCGGACAACATAGCTCCTAGGATCATTGGGACACGCAAACTCCTCTACCACGTTAAGGTGGCAGCTCAGAGAGGAGTGATACAATATTACAGGCATTTTTTAATGGATGCCCATCCATCCATCCATCCATTTTCTACCGCGTATTCCCTTCGGGGTCGCGGGGGGCGCTGGAGCCTATGTCAGCTACAATCGGGCGGAAGGCGGGGTACACCCTGGAAATGTCGCCACCTCATCATATTAAGTAAAAAAAACTAAATTGGTTATTTACAAACCTTACAAAATATGTTTTTCCAGTAATCTCACAAAGATTTTGCATGTGTGGTTTGGTAGTTATGTTTAAATAACTGTCAAATTGAATGTGACAGTATACTATCATGGTCAGTAAAACCAATATTTTGTAATTGCAAACCTTACTACAACAATTGATTTTAGTAAAACTCGCATGGATACAAAATTACAGGCATTTTTAAACATAATGCATGTTTGGTTTTGGAGTTATGTTTATATATGTTTTAACAGTACATTTAGTATTACAGTTATACTGTCATATTGAGTACAAAAAACTAATTAGTGTCTTTATAAACCTTAAAAAAAAATGTTTTCCAGTAAAACTCACAAAGATACATTTCTCCAGGCATTATTAGCCATTAACCATGTTTGGTTTAGAGTTATGTTTAAATAACTGTCATATTGCGTGTGGCAGATATACTGTCATTATGAGTAAAACCTATTTTTTGTATTTGTAAAATTACCAAAATAACTTATTCTGATAAAACTCACATGGATTAAATATTACAAGATTTTTTTTAGACATAAAGCTTGTTTCCATCATATTGAGTAAAAAAAACTAACTTGTGTCTATACAAACCTTACAAAATATTTTTTTTCCATTAAAACTCACAAAAATACATTTCTCCAGTTATTATTAGCCATTTTGCATCCGTGGTTTAGAATTTGTGTTTAAATAACAGTCAGATTGAATGTGACAGTATACTGTCATAGTGAGTAAAACCTAATTTTTGTATTTGTAAACCTTAACAAAATACCTGATTCTAGTAAAACTCACATAGATTCAATATTACAGGCATTTTTAGACGGATTGCATGTTTGGTATTGGAGTTATGTTTATATAACTTTTACATTTATTATGACAGTTATACAAACATATTGAATAAAAAAAACTATTTTGTGTCTTATCAAACCTTACAAAATATTTTTTTTTCCTGTAAAACTCACAAAGATACATTTCTCCAGGCATTATTAGCCATTTTGCATTTGTGGTTTAGGAGTTATGTTAACATAACCGTCATATTGAGGGTGGCAGTTATACTGTCATTATGAGTAAAACCTAATTTTTGTATTTATAAACCTTAACAAAATTCCTGATTCTGGTAAAACTCACATAGATACAACATTACAGGCATTTTAAGACATAATGCATGTTTGGTTTTGGAGTTATGTTTATATACATTTTTCCAGGCATTATTAGCTATTTATCATGTTTGGTTTAGGAGTTATGTTTAAATAACTGTCATATCAAATAATGCAGTTATACTGTCATTATGAGTAAAACCCAAGTTTTGTATTTGTAAACCTTACCAAAATACCTGATTCTGGTAAAACTCATATAGATTCAATATTACAGGCAGTTTAAGACGGATTGCAAGTTTGGTTTAGGAGTTTGGTTTTGGAATGATGTTTATATTACTTTTATATTTATCCATCCATCCATCCATCTTCTTCCGCTTATCCGAGGTCGGGTCGCGGGGGCAGCAGCCTAAGCAGGGAAGCCCAGACTTCCCTCTCCCCAGCCACTTCGTCCAGCTCTTCCTGTGGGACCCCGAGGCGTTCCCAGGCCAGCCGGGAGACATAGACTTCCCAACGTGTCCTGGGTCTTCCCCGTGGCCTCCTACCGGTCGGACGTGCCCTAAACACCTCCCTAGGGAGGCGTTCGGGTGGCATCCTGACCAGATGCCCGAACCACCTCATCTGGCTCCTCTCGATGTGGAGGAGCAGCGGCTTTACTTTGAGCTCCCCCCGGATGGCAGAGCTTCTCACACCCTATCTCTAAGGGAGAGCCCCGCCACCCGGCGGAGGAAACTCATTTCGGCCGCTTGTACCTGTGATCTTGTCCTTTCGGTCATAACCCAAAGCTCATGACCATAGGTGAGGATGGGAACGTAGATCGACCGGTAAATTGAGAGCTTTGCCTTCCGGCTCAGCTCCTTCTTCACCACAACGGATCGATACAGCGTCCGCATTACTGAAGACGCCGCACCGATCCGCCTGTCGATCTCACGATCCACTCTTCCCTCACTCGTGAACAAGACTCCGCGGTACTTGAACTCCTCCACTTGGGGCAAGATCTCCTCCCCAACCCGGAGATGGCACTCCACCCTTTTTTGAGCGAGAACCATGGACTCGGACTTGGAGGTCCGAGTCCATGGTCCATCCCAGTCGCTTCACACTCGGCTGCGAACCGATCCAGTGAGAGCTGAAGATCCTGGCCAGATGAAGCCAACAGGACCACATCATCTGCAAAAAGCAGAGACCTAATACTGCAGCCACCAAACCAGATCCCCAACGCCTTGACTGCACCTAGAAATTCTGTCCATAAAAGTTATGAACAGAATCGGTGACAAAGGGCAGCCTTGGCGGAGTCCAACCCTCACTGGAAACGTGTCCGACTTACTGCCGGCAATGCGGACCAAGCTCTGGCACTGAGCATACAGAGAGCGGACTGCCACAATCAGACAGTCCGATACCCCATACTCTCTGAGCACTCCCCACAGGACTTCCCGAGGGACACGGTCGAATGCCTTCTCCAAGTCCACAAAACACATGTAGACTGGTTGGGCAAACTCCCATGCACCCTCAAGGACCCTGCCGAGAGTATAGAGCTGGTCCACAGTTCCACGACCAGGACGAAAACCACACTGTTCCTCCTGAATCCGAGGTTCGACTATCCGGCGTAGCTTCCTCTCCAGTACACCTGAATAGACCTTACCGGGAAGGCTGAGGAGTGTGATCCCACGATAGTTAGAGCACACCCTCCGGTTCCCCTTCTTAAAGAGAGGAACCACCACCCCGGTCTGCCAATCCAGAGGTACAGCCCCCGATGTCCACGCGATGCTGCAGAGTCTTGTCAACCAAGACAGCCCCACAGCATCCAGAGCCTTAAGGAACTCCGGGCGGATCTCATCTAGCCCTGGGGCCTTGCCACCGAGGAGCTTTTTAACTACCTCAGCAACCTCAGCCCCAGAAATAGGAGAGCCCACCACAGACTCCCCAGGCACTGCTTCCTCATAAGAAGACGTGTTGGTGGGATTGAGGAGGTCTTCGAAGTATTCCCTCCACCGATCCACAACATCCGCAGTCGAGGTCAGCAGAACACCATCCTCGCCATACACGGTGTTGATAGTGCACTGCTTCCCCTTCCTGAGGCGGCGGATGGTGGTCCAGAATTGCTTCGAAGCCGTCCGGAAGTCGTTTTCCATGGCTTCCCCGAACTCCTCCCATGTCCGAGTTTTTGCCTCTGCGACCGCTGAAGCCGCACATCGGTACCTGTCCGCTGCCTCAGGTGTCCTATGAGCCAAAAGAACCCGATAGGACTCCTTCTTCAGCTTGACGGCATCCCTCACCGCCGGTGTCCACCAACGGGTTCTAGGATTACCGCCACAACAAGCACCAACTACCTTGCGGCCACAGCTCCAATCATCCGCCTCGACAATAGAGGCGCGGAACATGGTCCATTCGGACTCAATGTCCAGCACCTCCCTCGTGACATGTTCAAAGTTCTTACGGAGGTGGGAATTGAAACTCTCTCTGACAGGAGACTCTGCCAGACGTTCCCAGCAAACCCTCACAATGCGTTTGGGCCTGCCAGGTCTTTCCGGCATCCTCCCCCACCATTGCAGCCAACTCACCACCAGGTGGTGATCGGTAGAAAGCTCCGCACCTCTCTTCACCCGAGTGTCCAAAACATGAGGCCGCAAATCCGATGACACAACTACAAAGTCGATCATGGAACTGCGGCCTAGGGTGTCCTGGTGCCAAGTGCACATATGGACACCCTTATGTTTGAACATGGTGTTCGTTATGGACAATCTGTGACGGGCACAAGAGTCCAATAACAAAACACCGCTCGGGTTCAGATCCGGGCAGCCATTCTTCCCAATCACGCTTCTCCAGGTTTCACTGTCGTTGCCAACATGAGCATTGAAGTCCCCCAGTAGCACGAGGGAATCACCCGGGGGAGCACTCTCAAGTACTCCCTCGAGTGAATCCAAAAAGGGTGGGTACTCTGAGCTGCGGTTTGGCGTGTAAGCGCAAACCACAGTCAGGACCCGTTCCCCCACCCGAAGGCGAAGGGAAGCTACCCTCTCGTCCACCGGGTTGAACTCCAACGTACAGGCTCTGAGCCGGGGGGAAACAAGAATTGCCACCCCAGCCCGTCGCCTCTCACTGCCGGCAATGCCAGAGTGGAAGAGAGTCCAGCCCCTCTCGAGAGAACTGGTTCCAGAGCCCTTGCTGTGCGTCGAAGTGAGTCCGACTATATCTAACCGGAACTTCTCCACTTCGCGCACTAGCTCAGGCTCCTTCCCCCCCAGCGAGGTGACGTTCCACGTCCCAAGAGCTAGCTTCTGTAGCCGAGGATCGGACCGCCAAGTGCCCTGCCTTCGGCTGCCGCCCAGCTCACATCGCACCCGACCTCTATGACCCCTGCTATGGATGGTGAGCCCATTGGAGGGGGGACCCACGTTGCCTCTTCGGGCTGTGCCCGGCCGGGCCCCATGTCAGGCGCTCGCCATCGTGCCCCACCTGCGGGCCTGGCTCCAGAGGGGGGCCCCGGTGACCCGCATCCGGGCGAGGGAAATCTGGGTCCTTGTTTTTTATTATTCATGGAGGTCTTCGAGCTGCTCTTTGTCTGATCCCTCACCTAGGACCAGTTTGTCTTGGGAGACCCTACCAGGGGGCATAAATCCCCCGGACAACATAGCTCCTAGGATCATTGGGACACGCAAACTCCTCTACCACGTTAAGGTGGCAGCTCAGAGAGGAGACTTTTTTTTTTTTTTTATATTTAATTTGACAGTTATACCATCATATTGAGTAAAAAAAAAAAAAAAAAATATTCTTTACATACCTTATAAAATATTTGTTTCTACTAAAACTCACAAAGATACATTTCTCCAGGCATTAGTAGCCATTTAGTATGTTTGGTTTAGGAGTTATGTTTAAATAACTGTTATTTTGAATATGGCAGTTATACTGTCATTATGAGTAAAACCCAATTTTTGTATTTGTAAACCTTACCAAAATACCTGATTCTGGTAAAACTCACATAGATTCAATATTACAGGCATTTTTAGATGTATTGCAAGTTTGGTTTTGGAGCAATGTTTATTTAACTTTCATATTTAGTATTACAGTTATACTGTCATATTAAGTGAAAAAACTAAATTGTTTCTTTACAAACCTTATAAAAAAAAATGTTTTCCAGGAAAACTCACAAAGATACATTTTTCCTGGCATTATTAGCCATTTTGTAATTGTGGTTTAGGAGTTACAGTATGTTTAAATAACTGTCAGATTGAATGTAACAGTATACTGTCATTATGAGTAAAACCTAATTTTTGTATTTGTAAACCTTACCAAAAATACCTGATTCTGGTAAAAATCACATAGATACAATATTGCAGGCATTTTTAGACATAATGCATGTTTGGTTTTGGAGTTATGTTTATACAACTTTTATATTTAGTATGACAGTTATACTATCATATTGAGTAAAAAAAAAATAACTTGTGTCTTTATAAACCTTACAAAAAAATGTTTTCCCAGTAAAACTCACAAAGATACATTTCTCCAGGCATAATTAGCCATTTATTACTGTAATAATGAGTAAAAAACTACTTTTTGTGTTTGCAAGCCTTAAAATAGCATATGTTTCGAGTAAAACTCACAAGGATGCATTGTTTTAGGCTTTATTAGCCTATTTTGCATGTGTGGTTAGGAAGTTATGTTTAAATAACTGTCAAATTGAATGTAGCAGTTATCTGTCATTATGAGTAAACCCCTAATTTATGTAATTGTACACCTTACCAAATTAACTGATTCTTGTAAAACTCACATAGATACAATATTTTAGGCATTTTTAAACATAATGCATGTTCAGTTTTTGAGTTATGTTTATATAACTTTCATATTTGGTATGACAGTTATAATGTCATATTGAATTAAAAAAACTAATTTGCCTCCTTGCAAAACTTACAAAAGATAATTTTTCTAGTAAAACTTACAAAGATACATGTCTGCAGGCATTATTAGACATTTTGCATGTTTAATGTAGAAATTATGTTGAAAATTGTTTTTATTGCTTATTTCGCATTATATCAGGATTTTAAGAACATTACTGTCATAATGAAAAAAAAAAGTACTTTTTGTGTTTGCAAGCCTTAAAATAGCAAATGTTTCGAGTAAAACTCACAAGGATGCATTGTTTTAGGCTTTTTTAACCTATTTGCATGTGTGGTTAGGGAGTTAAGCTTAAATAACAGTCAAATTGAATGTAACAGTTAACTGTCATTATAAAACAAAAAAAAAAATTGTATTTGTAAACCTTACAAAATTACCTGATTCTGGTAAAACTCACATAGATACAATATTACAGGCATTTTTAGACATAATGCATGTTCAGTTTTGGAGTTATGTTTATATAACTCATATTTGGTATGACAGTTATACTGTCATATTGTATTAAAAAAAACTAACTTGAGTCTTTGTAAAACTTACAAAATATATTTTTTCTAGTATAACTAACAAAGATACTTGTATTCAGGCATTATTAGACATGTTGCATGTTTGGTGTAGGAATTATGATGAAAAACTTTTTTATTGCTTATTTCGCATTATCTCAGGATTTTAAGAACATTACTGTCATAATGAGTAAAAAACTACTTTTTGTGTTTGCAAGCCTTAAAATAGCATATGTTTCGAGTAAAACTCACATGGATGCATTGTTTTAGGCTTTTTTATAGCCTATTTTGCATGTGTGGTTAGGGAGTTATGTTTAAATAACAGTCAAATTGAATGTAGCAGTTAACTGTCATTATGAGTAAACCCCTAATTTATGTAATTTTACACCTTACCAAATTAACTGATTCTTGTAAAACTCACAGAGATACAATATTTTAGGCATTTTTAGACATAATGCATGTTTAGTTTTGGAGTTATGTTTATATAACTTTCATATTTGGTATGACAGTTATACTGTCATATTCATTAAAAAAACTAACTTGAGTCTTTGTAAAACTTACAAAAGATAATTTTTCTAGTAAAACTAACAAAGATACATGTCTTCAGGCATTATTAGACATGTTGCATGTTTGATGTAGGAATTATGTTGAAAAACATTTTTATTGCTTATTTCGCATTATCTCAGGATTTTAAGAACTTTACTGTAGTAATGAGTAAAAAACTACTTTTTGTGTTTGCAAGCCTTAAAATAGCAAATGTTTCGAGTAAAACTCACAAGGATGCATTGTTTTAGGCTTTATTAACCCTATTTGTAATAGTCATTAGGAAGTTATGTTTAAATAACAGTCAAATTGAATGTAGCAGTTATACTGTCATGAAAAAAAACAATTTTTGTATTTGTAAACCTTACCAAATTACCTGATTCTGGTGAAACTCACATATATACAATATTACAGGCAATTGTAGACATAATGCATGTTCAGTTTTGGAGTTATGTTTTTATAACTTTCATATTTGGTATGACAGTTATACTGTCATATTGAATTAAAAAAACTTATTTGCCTCTTTGCAAAACTTATAAAAGATAATTTTCTAGTAAAACTAACAAAGATACATGTCTTCAGGCATTATTAGACATGTTGCATGTTTGGTGTAGGAATTATGTTGAAAAACATTTTTATTGCTTATTTCGCATTATCTCAGGATTTGAAGAACATTACTGTCAAAATGAGTAAAAAACTACTTTTTGTGTTTGCAAGCCTTAAAATAGCATATGTTTCGAGTAAAACTCACAAGGATGCATTGTTTTAGGCTTTATTAACCTATTTGCATGTGTGATTAGGAAGTTATGTTTAAATAACAGTCAAATTGAATGTAGCAGATATACTGTCATTATGAAAAAAAAAAACGTTTGTATTTGTAAACCTTACCAAATTACCTGATTATGGTGAAACTCACATAGATACAATATTACAGGCAATTTTAGACATAATGCATGTTCAGTTTTGGAGTTATGTTTATAAATAAATAATGATAAATGGGTTGTACTTGTATAGCGCTTTTCTGCCTTCAAGGTACTCAAAGTGCTTTGACACTACTTCCACATTTACCTATTCACACACACATTCACAAACTGATGGAGGGAGCTGCCATGCAATGCACTAACCAGCACCCATCAGGAGCAAGGGTGAAGTGTCTTGCTCAGGACACAACGGACATGACAAGGTTGGTACTAGGTGGGGATTGAACGAGGGACCCTCGGGTCGCGCACGGCCATTCTCCCACTGCGCCACGCCGTCCCAATTATATAACTTTCATATTTGGTATGACAGTTATACTCTCATATTGAATTAAAAAAACTAACTTGCCTCTTTGCAAAACTTACAAAAGATAATTTTTCTAGTAAAACTAACAAAGATACATGTCTTCAGGCATTATTAGACATGTTGCATGTTTGGTGTAGGAATTATGTTGAAAAACATTTTCATTGCTTATTTTGCATTATCTCAGGATTTGAAGAACATTACTGTCAAAATGAGTAAAAAACTACTTTATGTGTTTGCAAGCCTTAAAATAGCATATGTTGCGAGTAAACTCACAAGGATGCATTGTTTTAGGCTTTATTAGCCTATTTGCATGTGTGGTTAGGAAGTTATGTTTAAATAACTGTCAAATTGAATATAGAAGTTCTACTGTCATTATGAGAAAAAACCCAATTTTTGTATTTGTAAACCTTACAAAATTACCTTATTCTGGTAAAACTCACATAGATACAATATTTTAGGCATTTTTAGACATAATGCATGTTCATTTTTGGAGTTATGTTTATATAACTTTTACATTTAGTTTGACAGTTATACGGTTATATTGAATTAAAAAAAAATAACTTGCGTCGTTGCAAAAATTACAAAAGATACATTTTCTAGTAAAACTAACAAAGATACTTCAGGCATTATTAGACATGTTGCATGTTTGGTGTAGGAATTATGTTGAAAAACATTTTTATTGCTTTTTTCGCATTATCTCAGGATTTTAAGAACATTACCGGCATATTGAGTAAAAAACTACTATGACAGTATACTGTCACATTCAATCTGACTGTTATTTAAACATAACTCCTAAACCATGCAAGCAAAATGTCAAATAATGCCTGGAGAAATGTATCTTTGTAAGTTTTACAGGAAAAAAAATAGTTTGTAAAGACACAAGTTAGCTTTTTTTACTCAATATGACAGGATAACTGTCATACTAAATATGAAAGTTGAATAAATATAACACCAAAACCAAACTTGCAATCCGTCGAAAAATGCCTGTAATATTAAATATATGTGAGTTTTACCAGAATAAGTTATTTTGGTAAGGTTTACAAATACAAAAATTGGATTTTACTCATAATGACAGTATAACTGCCATATTCAAAATAACAGTTATTTAAACATAACTCCTAAACCAAAAATGCTAAATGGCTAATAATGCCTGGAGAAATGAATCTTTGTGAGTTTTACTAGAAAAAGAATATTTTGTAAGGTTTGTAAAGACAAAAGTTAGTTGTTTTTTTTACTCAATATGATGGTATAACTGTCCTACTAAATATGAAAGTTAGATAAACATAATTCCAAAACGAAACTCCTAAACCAAACTTGCAGTCTGTCTTAAACTGCCTGTAATATTGAATCTATGTGAATTTTGCCAGAATCAGGTATTTTGGTAAGGTTTACAAATACAAAACTTGGGTTTTACTCATAATGACAGTATAACTGCAACATTTGATCTGACAGTTATTTAAACATGACTCCTGAACCAAACATGATAAATGACTAATAATGCCTGGAGAAATGTATCTTTGTGAGTTTTACTGGAAAAAAATAATGTGTAAGGTTTATAAAGACACAAGTTATTTTTTTTAATTTAATACGATGGTATAACTGTCATACTAAATATGAAAGTTTTATAAACATAACTCCAAAACCAAAATGCATTTTGTCTAAAAATGCCTGTAATATTGTATCTTTTTGAGTTTTACCAGAATCAGGTATTTTGGTAAGGTTGACAAATACAAACATTAGGTTTTACTCATAATGACAGTATACTGCCACATTCAATATGACAATTATTTAAACAAAACTCCAAAACCAAACATGCATTATGTCTAAAAATTCCTATAATTTTTTATCTTCGAGATTTTTGCTAGAATCAGTTGTTTTTGTAAGGTTTACAAATACAAAATATTAGTTTTTCTCATAATGAGAGTATACTGTCACAATCAATCTGACAAAATGGCTAATAATGCCTGGAGGAATGTATCTTTGTGAATTTTACCGGAACAAAAAATTTTGTAAGGTTTGTAAAGACACACGTTAGTTTTTTTTACTTAATTTTACAGTATAGCTGTCATACTATATATGAAAGTTTTATAAACATAACTCCAAAACCAAACATGCAATCCGTCTAAAAATGTCTGTAATATTTATTATATGTAAGTTTTATCAGAATCAGGTATTTTGGTAAGGTTTACAAATCAAAAAATTAGGTTTTACTCATAGTGACAGTATAACTGCCACACTCAATATGACACTTAAACACAAATGCAAAATGACTAATAATGCCTAGAGAAATGTATATTTGTGAATTTTACTGGAAAACAATATTTTGTAAGGTTTGTAAAGATACAAATTAGTGTTTTATTACTCAATATGATGGTATAACTGTCATACTAAATATGAAAGTTATATAAACATAACTCCAAAACAGAACATATTTTATGTCTAAAAATTCCTGTAATATTGTATCGATGTGGGTTTTACCAGAATCAGGTATTTTGGTAAGGTTTACAAATACAAAAAATAGGTTTTACTCATAATGACAGTATAACTGCCACATTCAATATGACAGTTATGTAAACATAACTCCTAAACCACACATGCAAAATGGTTAATAATGCCTGGAGAAATTTATCTTTTTAAGTTTTACAATTTTGTAAGGTTTGTAAAGACTGCGATGAGGTGGCGACTTGTCCAGGGTGTACCCAGCCTTCTGCCCGATTGTAGCTGAGATAGGCTCCAGCGCCCCCCGCAACCACAAAGGGAATAAGCGGTAGAAAATGGATGGATGAATGGGTTTGTAAAGACACAAGTTATTTTTTTCTTACTCAATATGACAGTAAAACTGTCATACTAAATGTAAAAAAATTAAAAACATAACTCCAAAACCAAACATGCATTATGTCTAAAAATGCCTGTAATATTGTATTCATGTGAGTTTAACTAGAATCAGTTGTTTTTGTAAGGTTTGCAAATACAAAATATTGTTTTAACTCACTATGACAGTATACTGTCACATTCAATCTGACAGTTATGACAGTAATGTCATATTAAGTAAAAAAAACTAACTTGTTTCTTTACAAACCTTATAAAAAAAAGATACATTTTTCCAGTCATTATTAGCCATTTTGTAATTGTGGTTTAGGAGTTACAGTATGTTTAAATAACTGTCAGATTGAATGTGACAGTATACTGTCATAGTGAGTGAAACCTAATTTTTGTATTTGTAAACCTTACCAAAAATACTTGATTCTGGTAAAAATCACATAGATACAATATTGCAGGCATTTTTAGACATAATGCATGTTTGGTTTTGGAGTTACGTTCATACAACTTTTATATTTAGTATGACAGTTATACCATCCTATTGAGTAAAAAAAAACAAAAAAACTTGTGTCTTTATAAACCTTACAAAAAAAAATGTTCCCAGTAAAACTGAAAAAGATACATTTGTCCAGGCATAATTAGCCATTAATCATGTTTGGTTTAGGAGTTATGTTTAAACAACTGTCATATTGAGTGTGGCAGTTATACTGTCATTATGAGTAAAACCTATTTTTTGTATTTGTAAACTTTACCAAAATACCTATTTCTGGTAAAACCCACATCGATACAATATTACAGGAATTTTTAGCCATAAAGCATGTTTGGTTTTGGAGTTATGTTTTTATATAACTTTCATATTTAGTATGAAAGTTATACCATCATATTGAGTAAAAAACAAAAAATAATTTGTATCTTTACAAACCTTACAAAATATTGTTTTCCAGTAAAATTCACAAATATACCTTTTTCTAGGCATTATTAGTCATTTTGCATTTGTGTTTTAGGAGTTATGTTTAATTAACTGTCATATTGAGTGTGGCAGTTACACTGTCACTATGAGTAAAACCTAATTTTTGTTTTTGTAAACCTTACCAAAATACCTGATTCTGACAAAACTTACTTGTATTCAATATTACAGGCATTTTTAGACGAATTGCATATTATGTTTTAGAGTTGTGTTTATATAACTTTCATATATAGTATGACAGCTAAACTGTTAAATTGTGTAAAAAAAACTAACTTGTGTCTTTACAAACCTTACAAAATATTTTTTCCAGTAAAACTCACAAAGATACATTCCTCAAGGCATTATTAACCATTTTGTCAGTATACTCTCATTATGAGTAAAACTAATATTTTGTATTTGTAAACCTTACAAAAACAACTGATGATAGTAAAACTCACATGGATACAAAATTATAAGCATTTTTAAACACAATGCATGTTTGGTGGCAGTCATTGTGGCAGGTTCACTGTCATTATGAGTACCGGTAAAACCTAAATTTTGTAATTGTAAACCTTACCAAAATACCTGATTCTGGTAAAACTCACATAGATACAATATTACAGGCATTTTTAGACATAATGTATGTTTGGTTTTGGAGTTATATTTATATAACTTTCATATTTAGTATGACAGTTGTACCATCATATTAAATAAAAAAAACTAACTTGTGTCTTTATAAACCTTACAAATTATTTGTTTCCAGTAAAACTCACACTTTCTCCAGGCATTATTAGCCATTTATCATGTTTGGTTTAGGAGTTATGTTTAAATAACTGTCATATCAAATGTTGCAGTTATACTGTCATTATGAGTAAAACCCAAGTTTTGTATTTGTATACCTTACCAAAATACCTGATTCTGGTAAAACTCACATAGATTAAATATTACAGGCAGTTTAAGACATATTGCAAGTTTGGTTTAGGAGTTTGGTTTTGGAATTATGTTTATATAACTTTCATATTTAGTATGACAGTTATACCATCATATTGAGTAAAAAAAACCTAACTTTTGTCTTTACAAACCTTACAAAATAATTTTTTCTAGTAAAAATCACAAAGATAATTTCTCCAGGCATTATTAGCCATGTATCATGTTTGGTTTAGGAATTATGTTTAAATAATTGTCATGTTGAGTGTGGCAGTTATATTGTCATTATGAGTAAAACCTATTTTTTGTATTTGTAAACCTTACCAAAATACCAGATTCTGGTAAAACTCATATAGATACAATATTACAGGACTTTTTAGACATAAAACATGTTTGGTTTAGGAGTTATGTTTTAATAACTGTCAGATTGAATGTGACAGTATACTGTCATAGTGAGTTAAACCAATATTTTGTATTTGCAAACCTAACAAAAACAACAGATTCTAGTTAAGCTCACATGAATACAATTTTACAGGCATGTTTAGACATAATGCATGTTTGGTTTTGGAGTTATGTTTATAATTTTTTTACATTTAGTATGACAGTTTTACCGTCATATTGAGTAAGAAAAAAATAACTTGTGTCTTTACAAACCCATTCATCCATCCATTTCCTACCGCTTATTCCCTTTGGGGTCGCGGGGGGCGCTGGAGCCTATCTCAGCTACAATCGAGCGGAAGGCGGGGTACACCCTGGACAAGTTGCCACCTCATCGCAGTCTTTACAAACCTTACAAAATTGTTATTTTTTTCCTGTAAAACTTAAAAAGATACATTTTCCAGGCATTATTAACCATTTTGCATGTGTGGTTTAGGAGTTATGTTTACATAACTGTCATATTGAATGTGGCAGTTATACTGTCATTATGAGTAAAACCAAATTTGTGTATATGTAAACCTTACCAAAATACCTGATTCTGGTAAAACTCACATAGATACAATATTACAGGCATTTTTAGACGTATTGCAAGTTTGGTTTTGGAGTTATGTTTATTTAACTTTTGTATTTAGTATGCCAGTTATACTGTCATATTAAGTAAAAAACTAACTTGTGTGTTTACAAACCTTACAATTTTTTTTATTTTTTCCAGGAAAACTCACAAAGATACATTGCTCCAGGCATTATTAGCCATTTTGCATTTTTGGTTTAGGAGTTATGTTTAAATAACTGTCATATTGAGTGTGGCAGTTATACTGTCATTATGAGTAAAACCTAGATTTTGTATTTGTAAACCTTACCAAAATACCTGATTCTGGTAAAAATCACTTAGATACAATATTACAGGCATTTTTAGACACAATGCATGTTTGGTTTTGGAGTTATGTTTATACAACTTTCATATTTAGTATGACAGTTATACCATTATAATGAGTAAAAAAAAATAACTTGTGTCTTTGTAAACCTTACTTTTTTTCTTTTTCCAGGAAAACTCACAAAGATACATTTCTCCAGTTTTAATTAGCCATTTATCATGTTTGGTTTAGGAGTTATGTTTAAATAACTGTCATATTGAGTGTGGCAGTTATACTGTCATTATGAGTAAAACCTATTTTTTTTACAACATCGATACAATATTACAAGAATTTTTAGACATAAAGCATGTTTGGTTTTGGAGTTATGTTTATATAACTTTCATATTTAGTATGAAAGTTATACCATCATATTGAGTAAAAAAATAAACTAATTTGTATCTTTACAAACCTTACAAAATATTGTTTTCCAGTAAAATTCACAAATATACCTTTTTCTAGGCATTATTAGTCATTTTGCATTTGTGTTTTAGGAGTTATGTTTAATTAACTGTCATATTGAGTGTGGCAGTTACACTGTCACTATGAGTAAAACCTAATTTTTGTTTTTGTAAACCTTACCAAAATACCTGATTCTGACAAAACTTACTTGTATTCAATATTACAGGCATTTTTAGACGAATTGCATATTATGTTTTAGAGTTGTGTTTATATAACTTTCATATATAGTATGACAGCTAAACTGTTAAATTGTGTAAAAAAAACTAACTTGTGTCTTTACAAACCTTACAAAATATTTTTTCCAGTAAAACTCACAAAGATACATTCCTCAAGGCATTATTAACCATTTTGTCAGTATACTCTCATTATGAGTAAAACTAATATTTTGTATTTGTAAACCTTACAAAAACAACTGATGATAGTAAAACTCACATGGATACAAAATTATAAGCATTTTTAAACACAATGCATGTTTGGTGGCAGTCATTGTGGCAGGTTCACTGTCATTATGAGTACCGGTAAAACCTAAATTTTGTAATTGTAAACCTTACCAAAATACCTGATTCTGGTAAAACTCACATAGATACAATATTACAGGCATTTTTAGACATAATGTATGTTTGGTTTTGGAGTTATATTTATATAACTTTCATATTTAGTATGACAGTTGTACCATCATATTAAATAAAAAAAACTAACTTGTGTCTTTATAAACCTTACAAATTATTTGTTTCCAGTAAAACTCACACTTTCTCCAGGCATTATTAGCCATTTATCATGTTTGGTTTAGGAGTTATGTTTAAATAACTGTCATATCAAATGTTGCAGTTATACTGTCATTATGAGTAAAACCCAAGTTTTGTATTTGTAAACCTTACCAAAATACCTGATTCTGGTAAAACTCACATAGATTAAATATTACAGGCAGTTTAAGACATATTGCAAGTTTGGTTTAGGAGTTTGGTTTTGGAATTATGTTTATATAACTTTCATATTTAGTATGACAGTTATACCATCATATTGAGTAAAAAAAACCTAACTTTTGTCTTTACAAACCTTACAAAATAATTTTTTCTAGTAAAAATCACAAAGATAATTTCTCCAGGCATTATTAGCCATGTATCATGTTTGGTTTAGGAATTATGTTTAAATAATTGTCATGTTGAGTGTGGCAGTTATATTGTCATTATGAGTAAAACCTATTTTTTGTATTTGTAAACCTTACCAAAATACCAGATTCTGGTAAAACTCATATAGATACAATATTACAGGACTTTTTAGACATAAAACATGTTTGGTTTAGGAGTTATGTTTTAATAACTGTCAGATTGAATGTGACAGTATACTGTCATAGTGAGTTAAACCAATATTTTGTATTTGCAAACCTAACAAAAACAACAGATTCTAGTTAAGCTCACATGAATACAATTTTACAGGCATGTTTAGACATAATGCATGTTTGGTTTTGGAGTTATGTTTATAATTTTTTTACATTTAGTATGACAGTTTTACCGTCATATTGAGTAAGAAAAAAATAACTTGTGTCTTTACAAACCCATTCATCCATCCATTTCCTACCGCTTATTCCCTTTGGGGTCGCGGGGGGCGCTGGAGCCTATCTCAGCTACAATCGAGCGGAAGGCGGGGTACACCCTGGACAAGTTGCCACCTCATCGCAGTCTTTACAAACCTTACAAAATTGTTATTTTTTTCCTGTAAAACTTAAAAAGATACATTTTCCAGGCATTATTAACCATTTTGCATGTGTGGTTTAGGAGTTATGTTTACATAACTGTCATATTGAATGTGGCAGTTATACTGTCATTATGAGTAAAACCAAATTTGTGTATATGTAAACCTTACCAAAATACCTGATTCTGGTAAAACTCACATAGATACAATATTACAGGCATTTTTAGACGTATTGCAAGTTTGGTTTTGGAGTTATGTTTATTTAACTTTTGTATTTAGTATGCCAGTTATACTGTCATATTAAGTAAAAAACTAACTTGTGTGTTTACAAACCTTACAATTTTTTTTATTTTTTCCAGGAAAACTCACAAAGATACATTGCTCCAGGCATTATTAGCCATTTTGCATTTTTGGTTTAGGAGTTATGTTTAAATAACTGTCATATTGAGTGTGGCAGTTATACTGTCATTATGAGTAAAACCTAGATTTTGTATTTGTAAACCTTACCAAAATACCTGATTCTGGTAAAAATCACATAGATACAATATTACAGGCATTTTTAGACACAATGCATGTTTGGTTTTGGAGTTATGTTTATACAACTTTCATATTTAGTATGACAGTTATACCATTATAATGAGTAAAAAAAAATAACTTGTGTCTTTGTAAACCTTACTTTTTTTCTTTTTCCAGGAAAACTCACAAAGATACATTTCTCCAGTTTTAATTAGCCATTTATCATGTTTGGTTTAGGAGTTATGTTTAAATAACTGTCATATTGAGTGTGGCAGTTATACTGTCATTATGAGTAAAACCTATTTTTTTTACAACATCGATACAATATTACAAGAATTTTTAGACATAAAGCATGTTTGGTTTTGGAGTTATGTTTATATAACTTTCATATTTAGTATGAAAGTTATACCATCATATTGAGTAAAAAAATAAACTAATTTGTATCTTTACAAACCTTACAAAATATTGTTTTCCAGTAAAATTCACAAATATATCTTTCCTAGGCATTATTAGTCATTTTGCATTTGTGTTTTAGGAGTTATGTTTAAATAACTGTCATATTGAGTGTGGCAGTTACACTGTCACTATGAGTAAAACCTAATTTTTGTTTTTGTAAACTTTACCAAAATACCTGATTCTGATAAAACTCACGTATTGCATATTTGGTTTTGGAGTTGTGTTTATATAACTTTCATATAAAGTATGACAGCTATACTGTAAAATTGTGTAAAAAAAACAACTAACTCGTGTCTTTACAAACCTTACAACATATTATTTCCAGTAAAATTCACAAAGATACATTCTTCAAGGCATTATTAGCCATATTGTGAGATTGATTGTGACAGTATACTGTCATTATGAGTAAAACTAATATTTTGTATTTGTAAACCTTACAAAAACAACTGATTCTAGTAAAACTCACAAGGATACAAAATTATAGGCATTTTTAGACATAATGCATGTTTGGGGGCAGTCAATGTGGCAGTTATACTGTCATTATGAGTAAAACCAAATTTTTTTATTTTTCAACCTTACCAAAATACCTGATTCTGGTAAAACTCACATAGATACAATATTACAGGCATTTTTAGACAAAATGCATGTTTGGTTTTGGCGTTATGTTTATATAACTGTCATTTTGAACGTGTCAGTTATAATGTCATTATGAGTAAAAAAACTAACTTCTGTCTTTACAAACCTTACAAAATATTTTATTTTCCAGTTAAACTCACAAAGATACATTTCCCCAGGCATTATTAGCCATTTAACATGTTTGGTTTAGGAGTTATGTTTAAATAACTGTCATATTGAGTGTGGCAGTTATACTGTCATTATGAGTAAAACCTATTTTTTGTATTTGTAAACCTTACCAAAATACCTGATTCTGGTAAAACCCACATCGATACTATATTACAGGAATTTTTAGACACAAAGTATGTTTGGTTTTGGAGTTATGTTTATATAACTTTTATATTTAGCATGACAGTTATACCATCATATTGAGTAATAAAACACTAATTTGTATCTTTACAAACCTTACAAAATATTGTTTTCCAGTAAAATTCACAAATATACATTTCTCTAGGCATTAGTAGTCATTTTGCATTTGTGTTTTAGGAGTTATGTTTAAATAACTGTCATATTGAGTGTGGCAGTTATACTGTCACTATGAGTAAAACCTAATTTTTTTTATTTGTAAACCTTACCAAAATACCTGATTCTGATAAAACTCACATATAATAAATATTACAGATATTTTTAGACGGATTGCATGTTTGGTATTGAAGTTATGTTTATAAAACTTTCATATAAAGTATGACCGCTATACTGTAAAATGAAGTTAAAAAAAACTAACGTGTGTCCTTAAAAACCTTACAAAATTTTTGTTCCAGTAAAATTCACAAATATACATTTCTCTAGGCATTATTAGTCATTTTGTATTTGTGTTTTAGGAGTTATGTTTAATTAACTGTCATATTGAGTGTGGCAGTTATATTGTCACTATGAGTAAAACCTAATTTTTGTATTCTTAAACCTTACCAGAATACCTGAATCTGATAAAGCTCACATTTATTCAATATTACAGGCATTTTTAGACGGATTGCATATTTGGTTTTGGAATTATGTTTATATAACTTTCATATATAGTATGACAGCTAAACTGTTAAATTGTGTAAAAAAAACTAACTTGTGTCTTTACAAACCTTACAAAATATTTTTTCCAGTAAAACTCACAAAGATACATTCCTCAAGGCATTATTAACCATTTTGTCAGTACACTGTCATTATGAGTAAAACTAATATTTTGTATTTGTAAACCTTACAAAAACAACTGATTATAGTAAAACTCACATGGATACACAATTATAAGCATTTTTAAACACAATGCATGTTTGGTGGCAGTCATTGTGGCAGGTTCACTGTCATTATGAGTAAAACCTAAATTTTGTAATTGTAAACCTTACCAAAATACCTGATTCTGGTAAAACTCACATAGATACAATATTACAGGCATTTTTAGACATAATGTATGTTTGGTTTTGGAGTTATATTTATATAACTTTCATATTTAGTATGACAGTTGTACCATCATATTAAATAAAAAAAACTAACGTGTGTCTTTATAAACCTTACAAATTATTTGTTTCCAGTAAAACTCACACTGATACATTTCTCCAGGCATTATTAGCCATTTATCATGTTTGGTTTAGGAGTTATGTTTAAATAACTGTCATATCAAATGTTGCAGTTATACTGTCATTATGAGTAAAACCCATCCATCCATCCATCTTCTTCCGCTTATCCGAGGTCGGGTCGCGGGGGCAGCAGCCTAAGCAGGGAAGCCCAGACTTCCCTCTCCCCAGCCACTTCGTCCAGCTCCTCCCGGGGGATCCCGAGGCGTTCCCAGGCCAGCCGGGAGACATAGTCTTCCCAACGTGTCCTGGGTCTTCCTCGTGGCCTCCTACCGGTCGGACATGCCCTAAACACCTCCTTAGGGAGGCGCTCGGGTGGCATCCTGACCAGATGCCCGAACCACCTCATCTGGCTCCTCTCGATGCGGAGGAGCAGCGGCTTTACTTTGAGCTCCCCCCGGATGACAGAGCTTCTCACCCTATCTCTAAGGGAGAGCCCCGCCACCCGGCGGAGGAAACTCATTTCGGCCGCTTGTACCCGTGATCTTGTCCTTTCGGTCATAACCCAAAGCTCATGACCATAGGTGAGGATGGGAACGTAGATCGACCGGTAAATTGAGAGCTTTGCCTTCCGGCTCAGCTCCTTCTTCACCACAACGGATCGATACAGCGTCCGCATTACTGAAGACGCCGCACCGATCCGCCTGTCGATCTCACGATCCACTCTTCCCTCACTCGTGAACAAGACTCCGAGGTACTTGAACTCCTCCACTTGGGGCAAGATCTCCTCCCCAACCCGGAGATGGCACTCCACCCTTTTCCGGGCGAGAACCATGGACTCGGACTTGGAGGTGCTGATTCTCATCCCAGTCGCTTCACACTCAGCTGCGAACCGATCCAGTGAGAGCTGAAGATCCTGGCCAGATGAAGCCATCAGGACCAAATCATCTGCAAAAAGCAGAGACCTAATCCTGCAGCCACCAAACCGGATCCCCTCAACGCCTTGACTGCGCCTAGAAATTCTGTCCATAAAAGTTATGAACAGAATCGGTGACAAAGGGCAGCCTTGGCGGCGTCCAACCCTCACCGGAAACGTGTCCGACTTACTGCCGGCAATGCGAACCAAGCTCTGACACTGATCATACAGGGAGCGGACCGCCACAATCAGACAGTCCGATACCCCATACTCTCTGAGCACTCCCCACAGGACTTCCCGAGGGACACGGTCGAATGCCTTCTCCAAGTCCACAAAGCACATGTAGACTGGTTGGGCAAACTCCCATGCACCCTCAAGGACCCTGCCGAGAGTATAGAGCTGGTCCACAGTTCCACGACCAGGACGAAAACCACACTGTTCCTCCTGAATCCGAGGTTCGACTATCCGGCGTAGCCTCCTCTCCAGTACACCTGAATAGACCTTACCGGGAAGGCTGAGGAGTGTGATCCCACGATAGTTAGAACACACCCTCCGGTTCCCCTTTTTAAAGAGAGGAACCACCACCCCGGTCTGCCAATCCAGAGGTACTGCCCCCGATGTCCACGCGATGCTGCAGAGTCTTGTCAACCAAGACAGCCCTACAGCATCCAGAGCCTTAAGGAACTCCGGGCGGATCTCATCCACCCCCGGGGCCTTGCCACCGAGGAGCTTTTTAACTACCTCAGCAACCTCAGCCCCAGAAATAGGAGAGCCCACCACAGATTCCTCAGGCACTGCTTCCTCATAGGAAGACGTGTTGGTGGGATTGAGGAGGTCTTCGAAGTATTCCCTCCACCGATCCACAACTTCCGCAGTCGAGGTCAGCAGAACACCATCCGCACCATACACGGTGTTGGTAGTGCACTGCTTCCCCTTCCTGAGGCGGTGGATGGTGGTCCAGAATCGCTTCGAAGCCGTCCGGAAGTCGTTTTCCATGGCTTCCCCGAACTCCTCCCATGTCCGAGTTTTTGCCTCCGCGACCGCTGAAGCCGCACACCGCTTGGCCTGTCGGTACCTGTCCGCTGCCTCAGGAGTCCCATGAGCCAAAAGAACCCGATAGGACTCCTTCTTCAGCTTGACGGCATCCCTCACCGCCGGTGTCCACCAACGGGTTCTAGGATTACCGCCACGACAGGCACCAACTACCTTGCGGCCACAGCTCCAATCAGCCGCCTCGACAATAGAGGTGCGGAACATGGTCCACTCGGACTCAATGTCCAGCACCTCCCTCGTGACATGTTCAAAGTTCTTCCGGAGGTGGGAATTGAAACTCTCTCTGACAGGAGACTCTGCCAGACGTTCCCAGCAAACCCTCACAATGCGTTTGGGCCTGCCAGGTCTGTCCGGCATCCTCCCCCACCATCGCAGCCAACTCACCACCAGGTGGTGATCGGTAGAAAGCTCCGCCCCTCTCTTCACCCGAGTGTCCAAAACATGAGGCCGCAAATCCGATGACACAACTACAAAGTCGATCATAGAACTGCGGCCTAGGGTGTCCTGGTGCCAAGTGCACATATGGACACCCTTATGCTTGAACATGGTGTTCGTTATGGACAATTCGTGACGGGCACAAAAGTCCAATAACAAAACACCACTTGGGTTCAGATCCGGGCGGCCATTCTTCCCAATCACGCCTCTCCAGGTTTCACTGTCGTTGCCAATATGAGCGTTGAAGTCCCCCAGTAGAACGAGGGAATCACCCGGGGGAGCACTCTCAAGTACTCCCTCGAGTGAATCCAAAAAGGGTGGGTACTCTGAGCTGCTGTTTGGCGCGTAAGCGCAAACAACAGTCAGGACCCGTCCCCCCACCCGAAGGCGGAGGGAAGCTACCCTCTCGTCCACCGGGTTGAACTCCAACATGCAGGCTCTGAGCCGGGGGGCAACAAGAATTGCCACCCCAGCCCGTCGCCTCTCACTGCTGGCAACGCCAGAGTGGAAGAGAGTCCAGCCCCTCTCGAGAGAACTGGTTCCAGAGCCCTTGCTGTGCGTCGAGGTGAGTCCGACTATATCCAACCGGAACTTCTCTACCTCGCGCACTAGCTCAGGCTCCTTCCCCCCCAGCGAGGTGACGTTCCACGTCCCAAGAGCTAGCTTCTGTAGCCGAGGATCGGACCGCCAAGTGCCCTGCCTTCGGCTACCGCCCAGCTCACATTGCACCCGACCTCTATGGCCCCTGCTATGGGTGGTGAGCCCATTGGAGGGGGGACCCACGTTGCCTCTTCGGGCTGTGCCCGGCCGGGCCCCATGGGGACAGGCCCGGCCACCAGGCGCTCGCCATCGTGCCCCAACTCCGGGCCTGGCTCCGGAGGGGGGCCCCGGTGACCCGCGTCCGGGCGAGGGAAATCTGAGTCTCGGTTCTTGCATTTCCATAGAAGTCTTCGAGTGAGTAAAACCCAAGTTTTGTATTTGTAAACCTTATCAAAATACCTGATTCTGGTAAAACTCACATAGATTAAATATTACAGGCAGTTTAAGACATATTGCAAGTTTGGTTTAGGAGTTTGGTTTTGGAATTATGTTTATATAACTTTCATATTTAGTATGACATTTATACCATCATATTGAGTAAAAAAAACCTAACTTTTGTCTTTACAAACCTTACAAAATAATGTTTTCTAGTAAAAATCACAAAGATACATTTCTCCAGGCATTATTAGCCATGTATCATGTTTGGTTTAGGAATTATGTTTAAATAATTGTCATGTTGAGTGTGGCAGTTATATTGTCATTATGAGTAAAACCTATTTTTTGTATTTGTAAACCTTACCAAAATACCATATTCTGGTAAAACTCATATAGATACAATATTACAGGAATTTTTAGACATAAAACATGTTTGGTTTAGGAGTTATGCTTTAATAACTGTCAGATTGAATGTGACAGTATACTGTCATAGTGAGTTAAACCAATATTTTGTATTTGCAAACCTAACAAAAACAACTGATTCTAGTTAAACTCACAATACAATTTTACAGGCATTTTTAGACATAATGCATGTTTGGTTTTGGAGTTATGTTTATAATTTTTTTACATTTAGTATGACAGTTTTACCAACATATTGAGTAAGAAAAAAATAACTTGTGTCTTTACAAACCCATTCATCCATCCATTATCTACCGCTTATTCCCTTTGGGGTCGCGGGGGGCGCTGGAGCCTATCTCAGCTACAATCGGGCGGAAGGCGGGGTACACCCTGGACAAGTTGCCACCTCATCGCAGTCTTTACAAACCTTACAAAATTGTTTTTTTTCCCTGTAAAACTTAAAAAGATACATTTTCCAGGCATTATTAACCATTTTGCATGTGTGGTTTAGGAGTTATGTTTACATAACTGTCATATTGAATGTGACAGTTATACTGTCATTATGAGTAAAACCTATTTTTTGTATTTGTAAACCTTACCAAAATACCTGATTCTGGTAAAACCCACATCGATACAATATTACAGGAATTTTTAGACACAAAGTATGTTTGGTTTTGGAGATATGTTTATATAACTTTTATATTTAGCATGACAGTTATACCATCCTATTGAGTAATAAAACACTAATTTGTATTGTCCTTACCAAAATACCTGATTCTGATAAAACTCACATATAATAAATATTACAGACATTTTTAGACGGATTGCATGTTTGGTTTTGGAGTTATGTTTATAAAACTTTCATATAAAGTATGACAGCTATACTGTAAAATTAAGTTAAAAAAAACTAACATGTGTCTTTACAAACCTTACAAAATTTTTGTTCCAGTAAAATTCACCAAAATACATTCCTCCAGGCATTATTAGCCATTTTGTCAGATTGATTGTGACATTATACTCTCATTAAGAGAATAACTAATTAACCTTACAAAAACAACTGATTCTAGTAAAACTCACATAGATACAAAATTATAGGAATTTTTAGACATAATGCATGTTTGGTTTTGGAGTTATGTTTAAATAATTGTCATATTGAATGTGGCAGTATACTGTCATTATGAGTAAAACCTAATGTTTGTATTTGTCAACCTTACCAAAATACCTGATTCTGGTAAAACTCAAAAAGATACAATATTACAGGCATTTTTAGATAAAATGCATTTTGGTTTTGGAGTTATGTTTATATAACTTTCATATTTAGTATGACAGTTATACCATCATATTAAATAAAAAAAATAACTTGTGTCTTTATAAACCTTACACATTATTTTTTTCCAGTAAAACTCACAAAGATACCTTTCTCCAGGCATTATTAGTCATTTATCATGTTTGGTTTAGGAGTCATGTTTAAATAACTGTCATATCAAATGTTGCAGTCATTATGAGTCAAACCCAAGTTTTGTATTTGTAAAAACCTTACCAAAATACCTGATTCTGGCAAAACTCACATAGATTCAATATTACAGGCAGTTTAAGACAGACTGCAAGTTTGGTTTAGGAGTGTGGTTTTGGAATTATGTTTATCTAACTTTCATTTTTAGTATGACAGTTATACTATCATATTGAGTAAAAAAAAACAACTAACTTTTGTCTTTACAAACCTTACAAAATATTTTTTTTCTATTAAAACTCACAAAGATTCATTTCTCCAGGCACATTAGCCATTTAGCATATTTGGTTTAGGAGTTATGTTTAAATAACTGTTATTTTGAATATGGCAGTTATACTGTCATTACGAGTAAAACTCAATTTTTGTATTTGTAAGCCTTACCAAAATAACTGATTCTGGTAAAACTCACATATTTTCAATATTACAGGCATTTTTAGACAGATTGCAAGTTTGGTTTTGGTGTTATATTTATTCAACTTTCATATTTAGTATGACAGTTATACTGTCATATTGAGTAAAAAAAAAAGCTAACTTGTGTCTTTACAAACTTTACAAACTATTTTTTTCCTGTAAAACTTACAAAGATACATTTCTCAATATGCCAGTAATGTTCTTAAAATCCTGAGATAATGCGAAAAAAGCAATAAAAATGTTTTTCACCAAACATGCAACATGTCTAATAATGCCTGAAGACATGTATCTTTGTTAGTTTTACTAGAAAATGTATCTTTTGTAAGTTTTACAAACACTCAAGTTAGTTTTTTTAATACAATATGACAGTATAACTGTCATACCAAATATGAAAGTTATATAAACATAACTCCAAAACTGAACATGCATTATGTCTAAAAATGCATAAAATATTGTATCTATGTGAGTTTTACAAGAATCAGTTAATTTGGTAAGGTGTACAATTACATAAATTAGGGGTTTACTCATAATGACAGATAACTGCTACATTCAATTTGACAGTTATTTAAAACATGCAAAATAGGCTAATAAAGCCTAAAACAATGCATCCATGTGAGTTTTACTCGAAACATATGCTATTTCAAGGCTTGCAAACACAAAAAGTAGTTTTTTACTCATTATGACAGTAATGTTCTTAAAATCGTGAGATAATGCGAAATAAGCAATAAAAATGTTTTTCAACATATTTCCTACACCAAACATGCAACATGTCTAATAATGCGTGAAGATATGTATCTCTGTTATTTTTACTAGAAAACTTATCTTTTGTAAGTTTTGCAAAGAGGCAAGTTAGTTTTTTTAATTCAACTGTCATACCAAATATGAAATATAAATAAACATAACTCCAAAATTGAACAAGCATTATGTTTAAAAATGCCTAAAATATTGTATCTATGTGAGTTTCAACAGAATCAGGTAATTTGGTAAGGTTTACAAATACAATTTTTATTTTTTTATAATGACAGTATAACTGCTACATTCAATTTGACTGTTATTTAAAAACAACTTCCTAATCACACATGCAAATAGGTTAATAAAGCCTAAAACAATGCATCCTTGTGAGTTTTAATCGAAACATTTGCTATTTTAAGGCTTGCAAACACAAAAAGTAGTTTTTTACTCATTATGACAGTAATGTTCTTAAAATCCTGAGATAATGCGAAATAAGCAATAAAAATGTTTTTCCAATATAATTCCTACATCAAACATGCAACATGTCTAATAATGCCTGAAGACATGTATCTTTGTTAGTTTTACTAGAAAAATTATCTTTTGTAAGTTTTGCAAAGAGGCAAGTTAGTTTTTTTAATTCAATATGAGTATAACTGTCATACCAAATATGAAAGTTATATAAACATAACTCCAAAACTAAACATGCATTGTGTCTAAAATGCCTAAAATATTGTATCTATGTGAGTTTTACAAGAATCAGTAAATTTGGTAAGGTGTACAATTACATAAATTAGGGGTTTACTCATAATGACAGATAACTGCTACATTCAATTTGACAGTTATTTAAACATAACTTCCTAACCACGAATGCAAAAAGGCTAATAAAGCCTAAAAAAACTTATCCTTGTGAGTTTTACTCGAAACATATGCTATTTTAAGGTTTGCAAACACTAAAAGTAGTTTTTTACTCAATATGACAGTAATGTTCTTAAAATCCTGAGATAATGAGAAAAAAAACAATAAAAAATGTTTTCAACATAATTCCTACACCAAACGTGCAAAATGTCTAATAATGCCTGGAGAGTTGTACCCTGTTAGTTTCACTAGAAAAATTAACTTTTGTAAGTTTTGCCATGACGCAAGTTAGTTTTTTTAAATTCAATATGACAGTATAACTGTCATACCAAATATAAAAGTTATATAATTATAACTCCAAAACCGAAAATGCATTTTGTCTAAAAATGCCTGTAATATTGTATCTATGTGAGTTTTACCAGAATCAAGTAATTTGGTAAGGTTTACAAATACAATTTTTTTTTTTTTTTTTTTTTTTCATAATGACAGTATAACTGCTACATTCAATTTGTCAGTTATTTAAACATAACTCCTAAACCAAACATGCTAAATGGCTAATAATGCCTGGAGAAATCTATCTTTGTGAGTTTTACTAGAAACAAATATTTTGTAAGGTTTGTAAAGAAAAAAGTTTTGTTTTTTTACTCAATATGATGGTATAACTTTCAAACTAAATATAAAATAATATAAACATAATTCCAAAACCAAATTCCTAAACCAAACTTGCAATCCGTCTTAAACTGCCTGTAATATTGAATCAATATGAGTTTTACCAGAATCAGGTATTTTGGTAGGGTTTACAAAAACAAAACTTGAGTTTTACTCATAATGACAGTATAACTGCATTATTTGATATGACAGTTATTTAAACATAACTCCTAAACCAAACATGATAAATGGCTAATAATGCCTGGAAAAATGTATATAAACATAACTCCAAAACCAAACATGGATTATGTCTAAAAATGCCTGTAATATTGTATCTATGTGAGTTTTACCAGAATCAGGTATTTTGGTAAGGTTTATAAATACAAAATTTAAGTTTTACTCATAATGACAGTATAACTGCCATATTCATAATAACAGTTATTTAAACATACCTCCTGAACCAAACATAATAAATGGCTATTGATATCTGGAGAAATGTATACAAACATAACTCCAAAACCAAACATGCATTATGTCTAAAAATGCCTTTAGTATTGTATCTATGTGAGTTTTACCAGAATCAGGTATTTTGGTAAGGTTGAAAAATAAAAAAATTATGTTTTACTCATAATGACATTATACTGTCACATTTAATCTGACAAAATGGCTATAATGCCTTGAGGAATGTATCTTTGTGAATTTTACTGGATAAAATATTTTGTAAGGTTTGTAAAGACACGATTTAATTGTTTTTTTTTTACACCATTTAACAGTATAGCTGTCATACTATATATGAAAGTTATATAAACACAACTCCAAAACCAAATATGCAATCCGTCTAAAAATGCCTGTAATATTGAATACATGTGAGTTTTATCAGAATCAGGTATTTTGGTAAGGTTTACAAAAACAAAAATTAAGTTTTACTCATAGTGACAGTATAACTGCCACACTCAATATGACAGTAAATTAAACATAACTCCTAAAACACAAATGCAAAATGACTAATAATGCCTAGAGAAAGGTATATTTGTGAATTTTACTGGAAAACAATATTTTGTAAGAATTGTAAAGATACAAATTAGTTTTTGTTTTTTACTCATTATGATGGTATAACATTCATACTTAATATGAAAGTTATATAAACATAACTCCAAAACCAAACATGCTTTATGTCTAAAAATTCCTGTAATATTATATCGATGTGGGTTTTACCAGAATCAGGTATTTTGGTAAAGTTTAAAAATACAAAAAATAGGTTTTACTCATAATGACAGTATAACTGCCACACTCAATATGACAGTTGTTTAAACATAACTCCTAAACCAAACATGATAAATGGCTAATTATGCTTGGAGAAATGTATCTTTGTGAGTTTTACTGGGAACATTTTTTTTTTGTAAGGTTTATAAAGACACAAGTTTTTTTTTTTTTTACTCAATAGGATGGTATAACTGTCATACTAAATATAAAAGTTGTATAAACATAACTCCAAAACCAAACATGCATTATGTCTAAAAATGCCTGCAATATTGCATATATGGGATTTTTACCAGAATCAGGTATTTTTGGTAAGGTTTACAAATACAAAAATTAGGTTTTTCTCACTATGACAGTATACTGTCACATTCAATCTGACAGTTATTTAAACATAATGTAACTCCTAAACCACAATTACAAAATGGCTAATAATGCCTGGAAAAATGTATCTTTTTGAATTTTTCTGGAAAAAAAAAAAATGTTATAAGGTTTGTAAAGAAACATGTTAGTTTTTTTTACTTAATATGACAGTATAACTGTCATTCTAAATATGAAAGTTAAATAAACATAACTCCAAAACCAAACTTGCAATACGTCTAAAAATGCCTGTAATATTAAATCTATGTGAGTTTTACCAGAATCAAGTATTTTGGTAAGGTTTACAAATACAAAAATTGGGTTTTACTCATAATGACAGTATAACTGCCATATTCAAAATAACAGTTTTTCAAACATAACTCCTAAACCAAACATGCTAAATGGCTAATAATGCCTGGAGAAATGTATCTTTGTGAGTTTCACTAGAAAACAATACTTTGTAAGGTTTGTAAAGACAAAAGTAATTTTTTTTAATCAATATGATGGTATAACTCCATCCATCCATCCATCCATTTTCTACCGCTTATTCCCTTTGGGGTCGCGGGGGGGCGCTGGAGCCTATCTCAGCTACAATCGGGCGGAAGGCGGGCTACACCCTGGACAAGTCGCCCCCTCATCGCAGGGCCAACACAGATAGACAGACAACATTCACACTCACATCCACACACTAGGGCCAATTTAGTGTTGCCAATCAACTTATCCCCAGGTGCATGTCTTTGGAGTTGGGAGGAAGCCGGAGTACCCGGAGGGAACCCACGCAGTCACGGGGAGAACATGCAAACTCCACACAGAAAGATCCCGAGCCCGGGATTGAACCCCAGACTACTCAGGACCTTCGTATTGTGAGGCAGATGCACTAACCCCTCTGCCACCGTGAAGCCCGATGGTATAACTGTCAAACTAAATATAAAAGTAATATAAACATCATTCCAAAACCAAACTCCTAAACCAAACTTGCAATCCGTCTTAAACTGCCTGTAATATTGAATCTATATGAGTTTTACCAGAATCAGGTATTTTGGTAAGGTTTACAAATACAAAACCTGGGTTTTACTCATAATGACAGTATAACTGCATTATTTGATATGCCAGTTATTTAAACATAACTATTAAACCAAACATGATAAATAGCTAATAATGCCTGGAAAAATGTATATAAACATAACTCCAAAACCAAACATGCATTATATCTAAAAATGCCTGTAATATTGTATCTACCGTATTTTCCGCACCATAAGCCGCCCTGGGTTATAAGCCGCGCCTTCAATGAACGGCATATTTCAAAACTTTGTCCACCTATAAGCCGCCCCGTGTTATAAGCCGCATCTAACTGCGCTAAAGGAATGTCAAAAAAACAGTCAGATAGGTCAGTCAAACTTTAATAATATATTAAAAACCAGCGTGATGTGGGCGCGCATGGAGTCGTATATCAACATGGACGGAGCTGCGTGAAAAAAGCCACCCGGCCTCTTCGCGTAAACTTCCCTTAACCACTCGCTCATCTTTTCTTCATCCATCCATCCCTTCGAGTTAGCTTTTACGATGACGACGGCTGGAAAGGTCTCTTTTGGCAAGGTCTTCCTTTTGAATATCACCATGGGTGGAAGTTTCTGGCCATTAGCATGGCAAGCTAGAACCACAGTGAAGGATGACTTCTCATTCCCTGTGGTGCGAATATTCACCGTACGTGCTCCCGTTGTATCCACAGTGCGGTTCACAGGAATATCAAAAGTCAGTGGAACCTCGTCCATGTTGATAATGTTCTCTGGCCGGATCTTTTTTTCAGCTATCTTGTTTTTACAATATGCACGGAAAGTAGCCAGCTTTTCTTGAAAGTCTTTAGGCAGTTGCTGTGAAATAGTAGTCCGTGTGCGGATGGAGAGATTGCGTCTTTTCATGAACCGGAAACCTGTCGCTTAGTAGGAGCCATTTTGTGGTCTTTACAGATGTAAACACACAAAGGAAATGAAACGTAATATCCGCGCTTCCACTTCTTCTTCTACGCGGGCGGGTGGTTGCTTACAGTAGAAGAAGAAGCGCTTCCTGTTCTATGGGGGCGGGTGCTTACCTTGGCGGTTGCTTGCGTAGAAGAAGAAGCACTTCCTCTTCTACGGGGAAAAAAGATGGCGGCTGTTTACCGTAGTTGCGAGACCGAAACTTTATGAAAATTAATCTTAATATTAATCCATATATAAAGCGCACCGGGTTATAAGCCGCACTGTCAGCTTTTGAGTAAATTTGTGGTTTTTAGGTGCGGCTAATAGTGCGGAAAATACAGTATGTGAGTTTTACCAGAATCAAGAATTTTGGTAAGGTTTATAAATACAAAAATTAGGTTTTACTCATAATGACAGTATAACTGCCACCCTCAATATGACGGTTATGTTAACATAACTCCTAAACCACACATGCAAAATGGCTAATAATGCCTGGAGAAATGTATCTTTGTGAGTTTTACAGGAAAAAAATATTTTGTAAGGTTTGATAAGACACAAAATAGTTTTTTTTATTCAATATGTTTATATAACTGTCATAATAAATGTAAAAGTTATATAAACATAACTCCAATACCAAACATGCAATCCGTCTAAAAATGCCTGTAATATTGAATCTATGTGAGTTTTACTAGAATCAGGTATTTTGTTAAGGTTTACAAATAAAAAAATTAGGTTTTACTCACTATGACAGTATACTGTCACATTCAATCTGACTGTTATTTAAACACAAATTCTAAACCACAGATGCAAAATGGCTAATAATAACTGGATAAATGTATTTTTGTGAGTTTTACTGGAAGAACAATATTTTGTAAGGTTTGTATAGACACAAGTTAGTTTTTTTTACTCAATATGATGGAAACATGCTTTATGTCTAAAAAAATCCTGTAATATTTTATCCATGTGAGTTTTATCAGAATCAGTTATTTTGGTAATTTTACAAATACAAAAAATAGGTTTTACTCATAATGACAGTATATCTGCCACACTCAATATGACAGTTATTTAAACATAACTCTAAACCAAACATAGTTAATGGCTAATAATGCTTGGAGAAATGTATATTTGTGAGTTTTACTGGAAAACATTTTTTTTAAGGTTTATAAAGACACTAGTTAGTTTTTTTTACTCAAAATGACAGTATAACTGTAATACTAAATGTAAAAAATATATAAACATGACTCCAAAACCAAACATGCATTATGTTTAAAAATGCCTGTCAATTTGTATCCATGCGAGTTTTACTAAAATCAATTGTTGTAGTAAGGTTTGCAACTACAAATTATTGGTTTTACTCACCATGATAGTATACTGTCACATTCAATTTGACAGTTATTTAAACATAACTACAAAACCACACATGCAAAATGGCTATAATGCCTGGAGAAATGTATCTTTGTGAGATTACTGGAAAAACATTTTTTGTAAGGTTTGTAAAGAAACATGTTAGTTTTTTTACTTAATATGACAGTATAACTGTCATTCTAAATATGAAAGTTAAATAAACATAACTCCAAAACCAAACTTGCAATACGTCTAAAAATGCCTGTAATATTGAATCTATGTGAGTTTTACCAGAATCAAGTATTTTGGTAAGGTTTACAAATACAAAAATTGAGTTTTACTCATAATGACAGTATAACTGCCATATTCAAAATAACAGTTTTTTAAACATAACTCCTAAACCAAACATGCTAAATGGCTAATAATGCCTGGAGAAATGTATCTTTGTGAGTTTCACTAGAAAACAATACTTTGTAAGGTTTGTAAAGACAAAAGTATTTTTTTTTAATCAATATGATGGTATAACTGTCAAACTAAATATAAAAGTAATATAAACATAATTCCAAAACCAAACTCCTAAACCAAACTTGCAATCCGTCTTAAACTGCCTGTAATATTGAATCTATCTGAGTTTTACCAGAATCAGGTATTTTGGTAAGGTTTACAAATACAAACTTGGGTTTTACTCATAATGACAGTATAACTGCATTATTTGATATGACAGTTATTTAAACAAAACTCCTAAACCAAACATGATAAATGGCTAATAATGCCTGGAAAAATGTATATAAACAAAACTCCAAAACAAAACATGCATTATGTCTAAAAATGCCTGTAATATTGTATCTATGTGAGTTTTACCAGAATCAGGTATTTTGGTAAGGTTTATAAATACAAAATTTAGGTTTTACTCATAATGACAGTATAACTGCCATATTCAAAATAACAATATTTAAATATAACTCCTCAACCAAACATGCTAAATTGCTATTAATGCCTGGAGAAATGTATACAAACATAACTCCAAAACCAAACATGCATTATGTCTAAAAATGCCTTTAGTATTGTTTCTATGTGAGTTTTACCAGAATCAGGTATTTTGGTAAGGTTGACAAATACAAAAATTAGGTTTTACTCATAATGACAGTATAACTGCCACATTGACTGCCACCAAACATGCATGATGTCTAAAAATGCCTATAATTTTGTATCCATGTGAGTTCTACTAGAATCAGTTGTTTTTGTAAGGTTTACAAATACAAAATATTGGTTTTACTCATAATGACAGTATACTGTCACATTTAATCTGACAAAATGGCTAATAATGCCTTGAGGAATGTATCTTTGTGAATTTTACTGGAAAACATATTTTGTAAGGTTTGTACAGACACGATTTAGTTGTTTTTTTGTACACAATTTAACAGTATAGCTGTCATACTATATATGAAAGTTATATAAACACAACTCCAAAACCAAATATGAAATCTGTCTAAAAATGCCTGTAATATTGAATACATGTGAGTTTTATCAGAATCAGGTATTTTGGTAAGGTTTAAAAAAAACAAACATTAGGTTTTACTCATAGTGACAGTATAACTGCCACACTCAATATGACAGTTAATTGAACATAACTCCTAAAACACAAATGTAAAATGACTAATAATGCCTGGATAAATGTATACAAACATAACTCCAAAATCAAACATGCATTATGTCTAAAAATGCCTGTACTATTGTATCTATGTGAGTTTTACCAGAATCAGGTATTTTGGTAAGGTTTATAAATACAAAATTTAGGTTTTACTCATAACGACAGTATAACTGCCATATTCAAAATAACAGTTATTTAAACATAACTCCTGAACCAAACATGCTAAATGGCTATTAATGCCTGGAGAAATGTATCTTTGTGATTTTTACTAGAAAAAAATATTTTGTAAGGTTTGTAAAGACTAAAGTTAGTTTTCTTTTACTCAATATGATGGTATAACTGTCATACTAAATATGAAAGTTCTATAAACATAATTCCAAAACCAAACTCCTAAACCGAACTTGCAATCTGTCTTAAACTGCCTGTAATATTGAATCTATGTGAGTTTTACCAAAATCAGGTATTTTGGTAAGGTTTACAAATACAAAACTTGGGTTTTACTCATAATGACAGTATAACTGCAACATTTGATATGACAGTTATTTAAACATAACTCCTAATCCATACATGATAAATGGCTAATAATGCCTGGAGAAATGTATCATGGTGAGTTTTACTGGAAACAAATAATTTGTAAGGTGTATAAAGACACAAGTTAGTTTTTTTATTTAATATGATGGTATAACTGTCATACTAAATATGAAAGTTATATAGACATAACTCCAAAACCAAACATGCATTATGTCTAAAAATGCCTGTAATATTGTATCTATGTGAGTTTTACCAGAATCAGGTATTTTGGTTAAGGTTGACAAATACAAAAATTAGGTTTTACTCATAATGACAGTATAACTGCCACATTGACTGCCACCAAACATGCATTGTGTCTAAAAATGCTTATAATTTTGTATCTATGTGAGTTTTACTAGAATCAGTTGTTTTTGTAAGGTTTACAAATACAAAATATTAGTTTTACTCATAATGACACTATACTGTCACAATTAATCCGACAAAATGGCTAATAATGCCTTGAGGAATGTATCTTTGTGAGTTTTACTGGAAAAACATATTTTGTAAGGTTTGTAAAGACACAAGTTAGTTTTTTTTTTTACACAATTTAACAGTATAGCTGTCATTCTATATATGAAAGTTATATAAACATAATTCCAAAACCAAATATGCAATCCGTCTAAAAATGCCTGTAATATTGAATATATGTGAGTTTTATCAGAATCAGGTATTTTGGTAAGGTTTACGAAAACAAAAATTAGGTTTTACTCATAGTGACAATATAACTGCCACACTCAGTATGACAGTTAATTAAACATAACTCCTAAAACACAAATGCAAAATGGCTACTAATGCCTAGGGAAATGTATATTTGTGAATTTTACTGGAAAATAATAATTTGTAAGGTTTGTAAATATACAAATTAGTTTTTTTTTACTCAATATATAATTGTATAACTGTCATACTAAATATGAAAGTTATATACACATAACTCCAAAACCAAACATGCTTTATGTCTAAAAATTCCTGTAATATTGTATCGATGTGGGTTTTACCAGAATCAGGTATTTTGGTAAGGTTTACAAATACAAAACATAGGTTTTACTCATAATGACAGTATAACTGCCACACTCAATATGAAAGTTATTTAAACATAACTCCTAAACCAAACATGATAAATGACTAATTATGCCTGGAGAAATGTATCTTTGTGAGTTTTACTGGGAATTTTTTTTTTTAAGGTTTATAAAGACACAAGTTATTTTTTTTTACTCAATATGATGGTATAACTGTCATACTAAATATGAAAGTTGTATAAACATAACTCCAAAACCAAACATGCATTATGTCTAAAAATGCCTGCAATATTGTATCTATGTGATTTTTACCAGAATCAGGTATTTTTGGTAAGGTTTACACATACAAAAAATAGGTTTTACTCACTATGACAGTATACTGTCACATTCAATCTGACAGTTAATTAAACATACTGTAACTCCTAAACCACAAATACAAAATGGCTTATAATGCCTGGAGAAATGTATCTTTGTGAGTTTTCCTGGGAAAAAAAAAATATGTATAAGGTTTGTAAAGACACAAGTTAGTTTTTTTACTTAATATGACAGTAAAACTGTCATACTAAATATGAAAGTTAAATAAACATAACTCCAAAACCAAACTTGGAATACGTCTAAAAATGCCTGGAATATTGAATCTATGTGAGTTTTACCAGAATCAGTTATTTTGGTAAGGTTTACAAATACCAAAATTGGGTTTTACTCATAATGACAGTATAACTGCCATATTCAAAATAACAGTTATTTAAACATAACTCCTAAACCAAACATGCTAAATAGCTAATAATGCCTGGAGAAATGTATCTTTGTGAGTTTTACTAGAAAAACATATTTTGTAAGGTTTGTAAAGACAAAAGTTATTTTTTTTTTTTACTCAATATGATGGTATAACTGTCAAACTAAATATAAAAGTAATATAAACATCATTCCAAAACCAAACTCCTAAACCAAACTTGCAATCCGTCTTAAACTGCCTGTAATATTGAATCTATATGAGTTTTACCAGAATCAGGTATTTTGGTAAGGTTTACAAATACAAAACTTGGGTTTTACTCATAATGACAGTATAACTGCATTATTTGATATGCCAGTTATTTAAACATAACTCCTAAACCAAACATGATAAATAGCTAATAATGCCTGGAAAAATGTATATAAACATAACTCCAAAACCAAACATGCATTATGTCTAAAAATGCCTGTAATATTGTATCTACCGTATTTTCCGCACCATAAGCCGCCCTGGGTTATAAGCCGCGCCTTCAATGAACGGCATATTTCAAAACTTTGTCCACCTATAAGCCGCCCCGTGTTATAAGCCGCATCTAACTGCGCTAAAGGAATGTCAAAAAAACAGTCAGATAGGTCAGTCAAACTTTAATAATATATTAAAAACCAGCGTGATGTGGGCGCGCATGGAGTCGTATATCAACATGGACGGAGCTGCGTGAAAAAAGCCACCCGGCCTCTTCGCGTAAACTTCCCTTAACCACTCGCTCATCTTTTCTTCATCCATCCATCCCTTCGAGTTAGCTTTTATGATGACGCCGGCTGGAAAGGTCTCTTTTGGCAAGGTCTCCCTTTTGAATATCACCATGGGTGGAAGTTTCTGGCCATTAGCATGGCAAGCTAGAACCACAGTGAAGGATGACTTCTCATTCCCTGTGGTGCGAATATTCACCGTACGTGCTCCCGTTGTATCCACAGTGCGGTTCACAGGAATATCAAAAGTCAGTGGAACCTCGTCCATGTTGATAATGTTCTCTGGCCGGATCTTTTTTTCAGCTATCTTGTTTTTACAATATGCACGGAAAGTAGCCAGCTTTTCTTGAAAGTCTTTAGGCAGTTGCTGTGAAATAGTAGTCCGTGTGCGGATGGAGAGATTGCGTCTTTTCATGAACCGGAAACCTGTCGCTTAGTAGGAGCCATTTTGTGGTCTTTACAGATGTAAACACACAAAGGAAATGAAACGTAATATCCGCGCCCTTCGTCTTCTTCTACGCGGGCGGGTGGTTGCTTACAGTAGAAGAAGAAGCGCTTCCTGTTCTATGGGGGCGGGTGCTTACCTTGGCGGTTGCTTGCGTAGAAGAAGAAGCACTTCCTCTTCTACGGGGAAAAAAGATGGCGGCTGTTTGCGAGACCGAAACTTTATGAAAATGAATCTTAATATGAATCCATATATAAAGCGCACCGGGTTATAAGCCGCACTGTCAGCTTTTGAGTAAATTTGTGGTTTTTAGGTGCGGCTAATAGTGCGGAAAATACGGTATGTGAGTTTTACCAGAATCAGGAATTTTGGTAAGGTTTATAAATACAAAAATTAGGTTTTACTCATAATGACAGTATAACTGCCACCCTCAATATGACGGTTATGTTAACATAACTTCTAAACCACACATGCAAAATGGCTAATAATGCCTGGAGAAATGTATCTTTGTGAGTTTTACAGGAAAAAAAATATTTTGTAAGGTTTGATAAGACACAAAATAGTTTTTTTTATTCAATATGTTTATATAACTGTCGTAATAAATGTAAAAGTTAAATAAACATAACTCCAATACCAAACATGCAATCCGTCTAAAAATGCCTGTAATATTGAATTTATGTGAGTTTTACTAGAATCAGGTATTTTAATAAGGTTTACAAATAAAAAAATTAAGTTTTACTCACTATGACAGTATACTGTCACATTCAATCTGACTGTTATTTAAACACAAATTCTAAACCACAGATGCAAAATGGCTAATAATAACTGGATAAATGTATTTTTGTGAGTTTTACTGGAAGAACAATATTTTGTAAGGTTTGTATAGACACAAGTTAGTTTTTTTTACTCAATATGATGGAAACATGTTTTATGTCTAAAAAATCCTGTAATATTTTATCCATGTGAGTTTTATCAGAATCAGTTATTTTGGTAATTTTACAAATACAAAAAATAGGTTTTACTCATAATGACAGTATATCTGCCACACTCAATATGACAGTTATTTAAACATAACTCTAAACCAAACATAGTTAATGGCTAATAATGCTTGGAGAAATGTATATTTGTGAGTTTTACTGGAAAAACATTTTTTTTAAGGTTTATAAAGACACAAGTTAGTTTTTTTTACTCAATATGACAGTATAACTGTAATACAAAATGTAAAAAATATATAAACATGACTCCAAAACCAAACATGCATTATGTTTAAAAATGCCTGTCAATTTGTATCCATGCGAGTTTTACTAAAATCAATTGTTGTAGTAAGGTTTGCAACTACAAATTATTGGTTTTACTCACCATGATAGTATACTGTCACATTCAATTTGACAGTTATTTAAACATAACTACAAAACCACACATGCAAAATGGCTATAATGCCTGGAGAAATGTATCTTTGTGAGATTACTGGAAAAACATATTTTGTAAGGTTTGTAAAGAAACAATTTAGTTTTTTTTACTTAATATGATGAGGTGGCGACTTTTCCAGGGTGTACGCCGCCTTCCGCCCGATTGTCGCTGAGATAGGCTCTAGCGCCCCCCGCGACCCCGAAGAGAATAAGCGGTAGAAAATGGATGGATGGATGGACAGTATAACAGTCATACTAAATGTAAAAGTAGTATAAACATAACTCCAAAACCAAACATGCATTATGTCTAAAAATGCCTGTAATATTGTATCGATGTGAGTTTTACTAGAATCAGTTGTTTTTGTAAGTTTTGCAAATACAAAATATTGGTTTTACTCACTATGACAGTATACTGTCACATTCAATCTGACAGCTAATTAAACATAACTCCTAAACCACACATGCAAAATGACTAATAATGCCTAGAAAAATGTATCTCTGTGAATTTTACTGGAAAAAAATATTTTGTATGGTTTGTAAAATTACAAGTTTGTTATTTTTTACTCAATTTGACAGTATAACTGTCATACTAAATATGAAAGTTATATACACATAACTCTAAAACCAAACTTGCAATCCGTCTAAAAATGCCTGTAATATTGAATCTATGTGAGTTTTACCAAAGTCAGGTATTTTGGTAAGGTTTACAAATACAAAAATTAGGTTTTACTTATAATGACAGTATAACTGCCACACTCAATATGACAGTTTTTTAAACATAACTCCTAAAAAACAAATGCAAAATGACTAATAATGCCTGGAAAAATGTATCTTTGTAAATTTTAATGAAAAAAAAATATTTTGTAAGGTTTGTAAAGACAGAAATTAGTTTTTTTTACTTAATATGATGGTATAACTGTCATACTAAATATGAAAGTTATATAAACATAACTCCAAAACCAAACATGTTTATGTCTAAAAATTCCTGTAATATTGTATCTATTTGAGTTTTACCAGAATCAGGTATTTTGGTAAGGTTTACAAATACAAAAAATAGGTTTTACTCATAATGACAATATAACTGCCACATTTAACATGACAGGTATTTAAACATAATTCCTAAACCAAACATGATAAATGGCTAATAATGCCTGGAGAAATGTATCTTTGTGAGTTTTACAGGAAAAAAATAATTTGTAAGGTTTATAAAGACACAAGGTAGTTTTTTTTTTTTCACTCAATATGATGGTATATACTAAATATGAAAGTTATATGAACATAACTCCAAAAACAAACATGAATTTTGTCTAAAATTACCTGTATTATTGTATCTATGTGAGTTTTACCAGAATCAGGTATTTTGGTAAGGTTTACATATACAAAAAATAGGTTTTACTCACTATGACAGTATACTGTCACATTCAATCTGACAGTTATGTAAACATAACTCCTAAACCACACATGCAAAATGGCTAATAATACCTGGAGAAATGTATCTTTGTGAGTTTTACTACGCCAAATATTTTGTAAGGTTTGTAAAGACACAAGTTAGTTTTTTTTTACTAAATATGACAGTATAACTGTCATACTACATGCAAAAAATATATAAACATGACTCCAAAACCAAACTTTCAATCCGTCTAAAAATGTCTGTAATATTGAATCTATGTGAGTTTTACCAAAATGAGGTATTTTGGTAAGGTTGACAAATACTGATAGTGACATTATAACTGCCACACTCAATATGACTGTTATTTAAACATAACTCCTAAACCAAACATGCTAAATGGCTAATAATGCCTAGAGAAAGGAATCTTTGTGACTTTTACTGAAAGAAAAATAATTTGTAAGGTTTATAAAGACACAAGTTAGTTTTTTTTTTACTCAATATGATGGTATAACTGTCATACTAAATATAAAAGTTATATAAACATAACTCCAAAACCAAACATGCATTTTGTCTGAAAATTATTGTTATATTGTATCTATGTGAGTTTAACCAGAATCAGGTATTTTGGTAAGGTTTCCATATACAAAAATTTGGTTTTACTCATATAGACAGTATAACTGCCTCATTCAAAAAGACAGTTATGTAAACATAACTCCTAAACCACTCATGCAAAATGGTTAATAATGCCTGAAAAAATAGTTTTTTTTTACTCAATATGACATTAATACTGTCATACTAAATGTGAAAGTTATATAAATATATCTCCAAAACCAAACATGCATTATGTCTAAAAATGCCTGTAATATTGTATCCATGTGAGTTTCACTAGAATAAGTTGTTTTTGTAAGTTTTGCAAATACAAAATACTGGTTTTACTCACTATGACAGTATACTGTCACATTCAATCTGACAGTTATTTAAACATAACTCCTAAACCACACATGCAAATTGGTTAATAATGCCTGGAGAAATGTATCTTTGTGAGTTTTAATGGGGAAAAAAAATATATTTTTTGTTTGTAAAGACACAAGTTAGTTCTTTTTTACTTAATATGACAATATAAATGTCATACTAAATAGTAAAGTTATATAAACATAACTCCAAAACCAAACATGCAATCCGTCTAAAAATGCCTGTAATATTGAATCTATGTTAGTTTTATTAGAATCAGGTATTTTGGTAAGGTTTACAAATACAAAAATTAGGTTTTACTCATAATGACGGATAACTGCCACATTCAAAATGACAGTTATTTAAACATAACTTCCTAACCACACATGCAAAAATGCTAATAATGCCTAAAACAATGCATCCTTGTGAGTTTTACTCGAACATGTGCTTTTTTAAGGCTTGCAATTACAAAAAGTAGTTGTTTACTCAATATGACAGCAATGTTCTTAAAATCCTCTAGTAATGCGGAAAAAGCAATACAAATGTTTTTCAACATAATTCCTAAACCAAACATGCAAAATTTCTAATAAAGCCTGTAGACATGTGTCTTTGTTAGTTTTACTAGGAAAAATATATTTTGTAAGGTTTGCAAAGTTGCAAGTTACTTTTTTTAATTCAATATGACTGTATAACTTTCATACTAAATATGAAAGTTACATAATTCCAAAACTAAACATGCATTATGTTTAAAAATGCCTAAAATATTGTATCTATGTGAGTTTTACCAGAATCAGGTAATTTGGTAAGGTTTAAAAATACAAAAATTAGGTTTTACTCATAATGACAGTATAACTTCTCTAATCAATTTGACATTTATTTAAACATAGCTTCTAACCACACATGCAAAAAGGCTAATGAAGCCTAAAACAATGCATCCTTGTGAGTTTTACTCGAAACATATGCTTTTTTAAGGCTTGCAATTACAAAAAGTAGTTTTTTTGCTCAATATGACAGTGATGTTTTTAAAATCCTGATATAATGCGAAAAAAGCAATACAAGAGTTTTTCAACATAATTCCTAAACCAAACATGCATTATGTCTTAAAATGCCTATAATATTGTATCCAAGTGAGTTTTAGTAGAATCATTTGTTTTTGTAAGGTTTACAAATACAACATTTTGGTTTTACTCACTATGACAGTATACTGTCACATTCAATCTGACTGTTATTTAAACATAAATTCTAAACCACAGATGCAAAATGGCTAATACTGCCTGGAGAAATGTATTTTTTTTAGTTTTACTGGAAAAACATATATTTTGTAAGGTTTGTTTGGACAAAAGTTAGTTTTTTTTACTCAATATGATGGTATAAATTTGAAAGTTATATAAACATAACTTCAAAACCAAACATGCAATCCGTCTAAAAATGCCTGTAATATTGAATCTATGTGAGTTTTAACAGAATCAGGTATTTTGGTAAGGTTTACAAATACAAAAATTAGGTTTTACTCATAATGACAGTATAACTGCCACATTCAAAATGACAGTTATTTAAACATAACTCCTAAAACAAAAATGCTAAATGGCTAATAATGACTGGAGAAATGCATCTTTGTGAGTTTTACTGAAAAAAACCCAACATATTTTGTAAGGTTTGTAAAGACACAAGTTAGTTTTTTTTTACTCCATATGACAGTATAACTGTCATACTAAATGTAAAATATATACAAAACTCCAAAACCAAACATGCATTATGTCTAAAAATGCCTGTAACATTGCATCCATGTGAGTTTTACTAGAATCAGTTGTTTTTTTAAGGTTTGCAAATACAAAATATTGGTTTTACTCACTATGACAGTATGTTGTCACATTCAATCTGACAGTTATTTAAACATAACTCCTAAACCACACATACAAAATGACTAATAATGCCTGGAGAAATGTATCTTTGTGAGTTTTACTGAAAAAATATATATATATTTTGTAAGGTTTGTAAAGACACAAGTTAGTTTTTTTTACTCAATATGACAGTATAACTGTCATACTAAATATGAAAGTTGTTTAAACATAACTCCAAAACCAAACATGCATTATGTCTAAAAATGCCTGTAATATTGTATCTATGTGAGTTTTACTACAATCAGGTATTTTGGTGAGGTTTACAAATACAAAAATAAGGTTTTACTCATAATGACAGTATAACTGCCACACTCAATATGGCAGTTATTTAAATATAACTCCTAAACCACACATGCTAAATGGCTAATAATGCTTGGAAAAATGTATATTTGTGAGTTTTACTGGGAAAAAAAAGTAAGGTTTGTAAAGACACAAGTTTGTAATTTTGTGTCCATGTGAGTTTTACTAGAATCAGTTGTTTTTGAAAGGTTTGCAAATACAAAATATTTGTTTTACTCACTATGACAGTATACTGCTGTCATATTGAGTAAAAAATAAAACAATCTTGTGTTATAACAAACCTTACAAAATATATTTTTCGAGAAAAATTCACAGAGATACATTTCTCCAGGCATTATTAGTCATTTTGAATGTGTGGTTTAGGAGTTATGTTTAAATAACTGTCAGATTGAATGTGACAGTATACTGTCATAGTGAGTAAAACTCACACTGATACATCATTTCAGGCATTTTTAGACAAAATGCATGTTTGGTTTTGGAGTTCTGTTTGTATAAATTTTCCATTTAGTATGACAGTTATACTGTCTTTTTGAGTAACAAAAAACTAACTTGTGTCTTTACAAACCTTACAATTTTTTTTTTTTCCAGTAAAACTCACAAAGATACATTTCTCCAGGCATTATTAGCCATTTAGCATGTTTTGTTTAGGAGTTATGTTTAGAAAAACTGTCATTTCGAATGTGGCAGTTATCCGTCATTATGAGTAAAACCTAATTTTCTTTATTTGTAATCCTTACCAAAATACCTGATTCTGGTAAAAATCACATATATTCAATATTACAGACATTTTTAGACAGATTGCAAGTTTGGTTTTGGAGTTATGTCTATATAACTTTCAAATTTAGTAAGACAGTTATACTATCATATTGAGTAAAAAAAAACGAACTTATGTCTATACAAACCTTATAAAATATTTTTTTCCGGTAAAATTCACAAAAATACATTTCTCCAGGCATTATTATCCATTTTGCATCCGTGGTTTAGAATTTATGTTTAAATAACAGGCAGATTGAATGTGACAGTATACTGTCATAGTGAGTAAAACCTAATTTTTGTATTTGTAAACCTTACCAACATACATGATTCTGGTAAAACTCACATAGATACAATATTACAGGAATTTTTAGACATAAAACATGTTTGGTTTTGCAGTTATGTTTATATAACTTTCATATTTAGTATGACAGTTATACCATCATACTGCGTAAAAAAAACTAATTTGTGTCTTTACAAACCTTACAAAATATTTTTTTTCCATTAAAATTCACAAAGATACATTTTTCCAGGCATTATTAGTCATTTTGCATTTGTTTTTTAGGAGTTATGTTTAAAAAACTGTCATATTGAGTGTGGCAGTTATACTGTCATTATGAGTAAAACCTATTTTTTGTATTTGTAAACCTTACCAAAATACCTGATTTTGGTAAAACTCACATAGATTCAATATTACAGGCATTTTTAGACGGATTGCAAGTTTGGTTTTGGAGTTATGTGTATATAACTTTCATATTTAGTATGACAGTTATACTGTCAAATTGAGTAAAAAATAACAAACTTGTAATTTTACAAACCTTACAAAAAAAATTTTTCCAGTAAAATTCACAGAGATACATTTTTCCAGGCATTATTAGTCATTTTGCAGGTGTGGTTTAGAAGTTATGTTTAAATAGCTGTCAGATTGAATGTGACAGTATACTGTCATAGTGAGTAAAACCAATATTTTGTATTTGCAAAACTTACAAAAACAACAGAATCTAGTAAAACTCACATGGATACAATATTACAGGCATTTTTAGACATAATGCATGTTTGGTTTTGGAGTTATGTTTATACTACTTTTACATTTAGTATGACAGTTATACTGTCCATCCATCCATCCATTGTCTACCGCTTATCCCTTTGGGGTCGCGGGGGGCGCTGGAGCCTATCTCAGCTACAATCGGGCGGAAGGCGAGGTACACCCTGGAAAAGTCGCTACCTCATCATATTAAGTAAAAAAAAACTAAATTGTTTCTTTACAAACCTTACAAAATATGTTTTTCCAGTAATCCACAAAGATACATTTCTCCAGGCATTATAGCCATTTCGCATGTGTGGTTTGGTAGTTATGTTTAAATAACTGTCAAATTGAATGTGACAGTATACTATCATGGTGAGTAAAACCAATATTTTGTAATTGCAAACCTTACTACAATTGATTTTAGTAAAACTCGCATGGATACAAAATTACAGGCATTTTTAAACATAATGCATGTTTGGTTTTGGAGTTATGTTTATATATTTTTTACATTTAGTATTACAGGTATACTGTCATATTGAGTAAAAAAAACCAACTTGTGTCTTTATAAACCTTAAAAAAAAAGTTTTCCAGTAAAACTCACAAAGATACATTTCTCCAGGCATTATTAGCCATTAACCATGTTTGGTTTAGAGTTATGTTTAAATAACTGTCATATTGAGTAAAACCTATTTTTTGTATTTGTAAAATCACCATAATAACTGATTCTGATAAAACTCACATGGATAAAATATTGCAGGATTTTTTAGACATAAAGCATGTTTCCATCATATTGAGTAAAAAAAACTAACTTGTGTCCATACAAACCTTACAAAATATTTTTTTTCCAGTAAAACTCACAAAAATACATTTCTCCAGTTATTATTAGCCATTTTGCATCTGTGGTTTAGAATTTGTGTTAAAATAACAGTCAGATTGATTGTGACAGTATACTGTCATAGTGAGTAAAACCTAATTTTTGTATTTGTAAACCTTAACAAAATACCTGATTCTAGTAAAACTCACATAGATTCAATATTACAGGCATTTTTAGACGGATTGCATGTTTGCTATTGGAGTTATGTTTATACAACTTTTTCATTTATTATGACAGTTATACAAACATATTAAATAAAAAAAACTATTTTGTGTCTTATCAAACCTTACAAAATATTTTTTTTCCTGTAAAATTCACAAAGATACATTTCTCCAGGCATTATTAGCCATTTTGCATGTGTGGTTTAGGAGTTATGTTAACATAACCGTCATATTGAGGGTGGCAGTTATACTGTCATTATGAGTAAAACCTAATTTTTGTATTTATAAACCTTACCAAAATAGCTGATTCTGGTAAAACTCACATATATACAATATTACAGGCATTTTTAGACGTAATGCATGTTTGGTTTTGGAGTTATGTTTATACACATTTTTCCAGGCATTATTAGCTATTTATCATGTTTGGTTTAGGAGTTATGTTTGAATAACTGTCATATCAAATAATGCAGTTATATTTGTGAGTAAAACCCAAGTTTTGTATTTGTAAACCTTACCAAAATGCCTGATTCTGGTAAAACTCATATATATTCAATATTACAGGCAGTTTAAGACAGATTGCAAGTTTGGTTTAGGAGTTTGGTTTTGGAATGATGTTTATATTACTTTTATATTTAGTTTGACAGTTATACCATCATATTGAGTAAAAAAAAAAAAAACTTTTGTCTTTACAAACCTTACAAAATATTGTTTTCTAGTAAAACTCACAAAGATACATTTCTCCAGGCATTATTAGCTATTTAGCATGTTTGGTTTAGGAGTTATGTTTAAATAACTGTTATTTTGAATATGACAGTTATACTGTCATTATGAGTAAAACCCAATTTTTGTATTTGTAAACCTTACCAAAATACCTGATTCTGGTCAAACTCACATAGATTCAATATTACAGGCATTTTAAGACGTATTGCAAGTTTGGTTTTGGAGTTATGTTTATTTAACTTTCATATTTAGTATGACAGTTCTACTGTCATATTAAGTAAACAAATTAACTTGTGTCTTTACAAACCTTATAAATTGTTGTTTTTTTCCCCAGGAAAACTCACAAAGATACATTTCTCCAGGCATTATTAGCCATTTTGTATTTGTGGTTTAGGAGTTACAATATGTTTAAATGACTGTCAGATTGAATGTGACAGTATACTGTCATAGTGAGTAAAACCTAATTTGTGTATTTGTAAACCTTACCAAAAAATACCCGATTCTGGTAAAAATCACATAGATACAATATTGCAGACATTTTTAGACATAATGCATGTTTGGTTTTGGAGTTATGTTTATACAACTTTCATATTTAGTATGACAGTTATACCATCATATTGAGTAAAAAAAAAAATAACTTGTGTCTTTATAAACCTTACAATTTTTTTTTCCCAGTAAAACTCAAAAAGATACATTTCTCCAGGCATAATTCGTCATTTATCATGTTTGGTTTAGGAGTTATGTTTAAATAACTGTCATATTGAGTGTGGCAGTTATACTGTCATTATGAGTAAAACCTATTTTTTGTATTTGTAAACCTTACCAAAATACCTGATTCTGGTAAAACCCACATCGATACAATATTACAGGAATTTTTAGACATAAAGCATGTTTGGTTTTGAAGTTATGTTTATATAACTTTCATATTTTGTATGACAGTTATACCATCATATTGAGTAAAAGAAAATTAATTTGTATCTTTACAAACCTTACAAAATATTGTTTTCCAGTAAAATTCACAAATATACATTTCTCTAGGCATTAGTAGTCATTTTGCATTTGTGTTTTAGGAGTTATGTTTAATTAACTGTCATATTGAGTGTGGCAGTTATACTTTCACTATGAGTAAAACCTAATTTCTGTATTCGTAAACCTTACCAAAATACCTGATTATGATAAAACTCACATATATTCAATATTACAGGCATTTTTAGACGGATTAAATATTTGGTTTTGGAATTATGTTTATATAACTTTCATATATAGTATGACAGCTATACTGTTAAATTGTGTAAAAAAAAACTAATTTGTGTCTTTACAAACCTTACAAAATATTTTTTCCTGTAAAACTCACAAAGATACATTCCTCAAGGCATTATTAGCCATTTTGTCAGATTAATTGTGACAGTATACTGTCATTATGAGTAAAACTAATATTTTGTATTTGTAAACCTTACAAAAACAACTGATTCTACTAAAACTCACATGGATACAAAATTATAAGCATTTTTAGACATAATGCATGTTTGGTGTCAGTCAATGTGGCAGTTATACTGTCATTATGAGTAAAACCTAATTTTTGTATTTGTCAACATTATCAAAATACCTGATTCTGGTAAAACTCACATAGATACAATATTACAGGCATTTTTAGACATAATTCATATTTGGTTTTGGAGTTATGTTTATATAACTTTCATATTTAGTATGACAGTTATACCATCAAATGAAATAAAAAAAACTAACTTGTGTTTTTATAAACCTTAAAAATTATTTGTTTCCAGTAAAACTTACAATGATACATTTCTCCAGGCATTATTAGCCATTTATCATGTTTGGATTAGGAGTTATGTTTAAATAACTGTCATATCAAATGTTGCAGTTATACTGTCATTATGAGTAAAACCCAAGTTTTGTATTTGTAAACCTTACCAAAATACCTGATTCTGGTAAAACTCACATAGATTCAATATTACAGGCAGTTTTAGACGTAATGCATGTTTGGTTTTGGAGTTATGTTTATAAACATTTTTCCAGGCATTATTAGCTATTTATCATGTTTGGTTTAGGAGTTATGTTTGAATAACTGTCATATCAAATAATGCAGTGATACTGTCATTGTGAGTAAAACCCAAGTTTTGTATTTGTTAACCTTACCAAAATACCTGATTCTGGTAAAACTCATATAGATTCAATATTACAGGCAGTTTAAGACAGATTGCAAGTTTGGTTTAGGAGTTTGGTTTTGGAATGATGTTTATATTACTTTTATATTTAGTTTGACAGTTATACCATCATATTGAGTAAAAAAAAAAAAAAACTTTTGTCTTTACAAACCTTACAAAATATTGTTTTCTAGTAAAACTCACAAAGATACATTTCTCCAGGCATTATTAGCTATATAGCATGTTTGGTTTAGGAGTTATGTTTAAATAACTGTTATTTTGAATATGGCAGTTATACTGTCATTATGAGTAAAACCCAATTTTTGTATTTGTAAACCTTACCAAAATTACTGATTCTGGTAAAACTCACATATATTCAATATTACAGGCAGTTTAAGACAGATTGCAAGTTTGGTTTAGGAGTTTGGTTTTGGAATGATGTTTATATTACTTTTATATTTAGTTTGACAGTTATACCATCATATTGAGTAAAAAAAAAAAAAACTTTTGTCTTTACAAACCTTACAAAATATGTTTTTCTAGTAAAACTCACAAAGATACATTTCTCCAGGCATTATTAGCTATTTAGCATGTTTGGTTTAGGAGTTATGTTTAAATAACTGTTATTTTGAATATGACAGTTATACTGTCATTATGAGTAAAACCCAATTTTTGTATTTGTAAACCTTACCAAAATACCTGATTCTGGTAAAACTCACATAGATTCAATATTACAGGCATTTTAAGACGTATTGCAAGTTTGGTTTTGGAGTTATGTTTATTCAACTTTCATATTTAGTATGACAGTTCTACAGTCATATTAAGTAAAAAAAATAACTTGTGTCTTTAAAAAACTTATAAATTGTTGTTTTTTTCCCCAGGAAAACTCACAAAGATACATTTCTCCAGGCATTATTAGCCATTTTGTATTTGTGGTTTAGGAGTTACAATATGTTTAAATGACTGTCAGATTGAATGTGACAGTATACTGTCATAGTGAGTAAAACCTAATTTTTGTATTTGTAAACCTTACCAAAAATACCCGATTCTGGTAAAAATCACATAGATACAATATTGCAGACATTTTTAGACATAATGCATGTTTGGTTTTGGAGTTATGTTTATACAACTTTCATATTTAGTATGACAGTTATACCATCATATTGAGTAAAAAAAAAATAACTTGTGTCTTTATAAACCTTACAATTTTTTTTTCCCAGTAAAACTCAAAAAGATACATTTCTCCAGGCATAATTCGTCATTTATCATGTTTGGTTTAGGAGTTATGTTTAAATAACTGTCATATTGAGTGTGGCAGTTATACTGTCATTATGAGTAAAACCTATTTTTTGTATTTGTAAACCTTACCAAAATACCTGATTCTGGTAAAACCCACATCGATACAATATTACAGGAATTTTTAGACATAAAGCATGTTTGGTTTTGAAGTTATGTTTATATAACTTTAATATTTTGTATGACAGTTATACCATCATATTGAGTAAAAGAAAATTAATTTGTATCTTTACAAACCTTACAAAATATTGTTTTCCAGTAAAATTCACAAATATACATTTCTCTAGGCATTAGTAGTCATTTTGCATTTGTGTTTTAGGAGTTATGTTTAATTAACTGTCATATTGAGTGTGGCAGTTATACTTTCACTATGAGTAAAACCTAATTTCTGTATTCGTAAACCTTACCAAAATACCTGATTATGATAAAACTCACATATATTCAATATTACAGGCATTTTTAGACGGATTAAATATTTGGTTTTGGAATTATGTTTATATAACTTTCATATATAGTATGACAGCTATACTGTTAAATTGTGTAAAAAAAAAACTAACTTGTGTCTTTACAAACCTTACAAAATATTGTTTCCTGTAAAACTCACAAAGATACATTCCTCAAGGCATTATTAGCCATTTTGTCAGATTAATTGTGACAGTATACTGTCATTATGAGTAAAACTAATATTTTGTATTTGTAAACCTTACAAAACAACTGATTCTACTAAAACTCACATGGATACAAAATTATAAGCATTTTTAGACATAATGCATGTTTGGTGGCAGTCAATGTGGCAGTTATACTGTCATTAAGAGTAAAACCTAATTTTTGTATTTGTCAACATTATCAAAATACATGATTCTGGTAAAACTCACATAGATACAATATTACAGGCATTTTTAGACATAATTCATATTTGGTTTTGGAGTTATGTTTATATAACTTTCATATTTAGTATGACAGTTATACCATCAAATGAAATAAAAAAAACTAACTTGTGTTTTTATAAACCTTAAAAATTATTTGTTTCCAGTAAAACTTACAATGATACATTTCTCCAGGCATTATTAGCCATTTATCATGTTTGGATTAGGAGTTATGTTTAAATAACTGTCATATCAAATGTTGCAGTTATACTGTCATTATGAGTAAAACCCAAGTTTTGTATTTGTAAACCTTACCAAAATACCTGATTCTGGTAAAACTCACATAGATTCAATATTACAGGCAGTTTTAGACGTAATGCATGTTTGGTTTTGGAGTTATGTTTATAAACATTTTTCCAGGCATTATTAGCTATTTATCATGTTTGGTTTTGGAGTTATGTTTATTTAACTTGCATATTTAGTATGACAGTTCTACTGTCATATTAAGTAAAAAAATTAACTTGTGTCTTTACAAACCTTATAAATTGTTGTTTTTTTTCCCAGGAAAACTCACAAAGATACATTTCTCCAGGCATTATTAGCCATTTTGTATTTGTGGTTTAGGAGTTACAATATGTTTAAATGACTGTCAGATTGAATGTGACAGTATACTGTCATAGTGAGTAAAACCTAATTTTTGTATTTGTAAACCTTACCAAAAATACCCCATTCTGGTAAAAATACATAGATACAATATTGCAGGCATTTTTAGAAATAATGCATGTTTGGTTTTGGAGTTATGTTTATACAACTTTCATATTTAGTATGACAGTTATACCATCATATTGAGTAAAAAAAAAAAAACTTGTGTCTTTATAAACCTTACAATTTTTTTTCCCCCAGTAAAACTCAAAAAGATACATTTCTCCAGGCATAATTAGTCATTTATCATGTTTGGTTTAGGAGTTATGTTTAAATAACTGTCATATTGAGTGTGGCAGTTATACTGTCATCATGAGTAAAACCTATTTTTTGTATTTGTAAACCTTACCAAAATACCTGATTCTGGTAAAACCCACATCGATACAATATTACAGGAATGTTTAGACATAAAGCATGTTTGGTTTTGAAGTAATGTTTATACAACTTTCATATTTTGTATGACAGTTATACCATCATATTGAGTAAAAGAAAACTAATTTGTATCTTTACAAACCTTACAAAATATTGTTTCCTGTAAAACTCACAAAGATACATTCCTCAAGGCATTATTAGCCATTTTGTCAGATTAATTGTGACAGTATACTGTCATTATGAGTAAAACTAATATTTTGACAATTCACAAATATACATTTCTCTAGGCATTAGTAGTCATTTTGCATTTGTGTTTTAGGAGTTATGTTTAATTAACTGTCATATTATGTGTGGCAGTTATACTTTCACTATGAGTAAAACCTAATTTTTGTATTCGTAAACCTTACCAAAATACCTGATTATGATAAAACTCACATATATTCAATATTACAGGCATTTTTAGACGGATTAAATATTTGGTTTTGGAATTATGTTTATATAACTTTCATATATTGTATGACAGCTATACTGTTAAATTGTGTAAAAAAAAGCTAACTTGTGTCTTTACAAACCTTACAAAATATTGTTTCCTGTAAAACTCACAAAGATACATTCCTCAAGGCATTATTAGCCATTTTGTCAGATTAATTGTGACAGTATACTGTCATTATGAGTAAAACTAATATTTTGTATTTGTAAACCTTACAAAAACAACTGATTCTAGTAAAACTCACATGGATACAAAATTATAAGCATTTTTAGACATAATGCATGTTTGGTGGCAGTCAATGTGGCAGTTATACTGTCATTATGAGTAAAACCTAATTTTTGTATTTGTCAACATTATCAAAATACCTGATTCTGGTAAAACTCACATAGATACAATATTGCAGGCATTTTTAGACATAATTCATATTTGGTTTTGGAGTTATGTTTATATAACTTTCATATTTAGTATGACAGTTATACCATCAAATGAAATAAAAAAAACTAACTTGTGTTTTTATAAACCTTAAAAATTATTTGTTTCCAGTAAAACTTACAATGATACATTTCTCCAGGCATTATTAGCCATGTATCATGTTTGGATTAGGAGTTATGTTTAAATAACTGTCATATCAAATGTTGCAGTTATACTGTCATTATGAGTAACACCCAAGTTTTGTATTTGTAAACCTTACCAAAATACTTGATTCTGGTAAAACTCACATAGATTCAATATTACAGGCAGTTTAAGACAGATTGCAAGTTTGGTTTAGGAGTTTGGTTTTGGAATTATGTTTATATAACTTTCATATATAGTATGACAGTTATACCATCATATTGAGTAAAAAAAAACTAACTTTACAAAACCTTACAAAATATGTTTTTTCTAGTAAAAATCACAAATATACATTTCTCTAGGCATTATTAGTCATTTTGCATGTGTGGTATAAGAGTTATGTTTAAATAACTGTCATATTGAGTGTGGCAGTAATACTGTCACTATGAGTAAAACCTAATTTTTGTTTTTGTAAACCTTACCAAAATACCTGATTCTGATAAAACTCACATGTATTCAATATTACAGGCATTTTTAGACGGATTGCATATTTGGTTTTGGAGTTGTGTTTATATAACTTTCATATATAGTATGACAGCTATACTGTTAAATTGTGTAAAAAAAAACAACAACTAAATTGTGTCTTTACAAACCTTACAAAATATTTTTTCCAGTAAAATTCACAAAGATACATTCCTCAAGGCATTATTAGCCATTTTGTCAGATTAAATGTGACAGTATACTGTCATTATGAGTAAAACTAATATTTTGTATTTGTAAACGTTACAAAAACAACTGATTCTAGTAAAACTCACATGTATACAAAATTATAGGCATTTTTAGACATTATGCATTTTTGGTGGCAGTCAATGTGGCAGTTATACTGTCATTATGAGTAAAACCTAATTTTTGTATTTTTCAACCTTACAAAAATACCTGATTCTGGTAAAACTCACATAGATCCAATATTACAGGCATTTTTATACATAATGCATGTTTGGTTTTGGAGTTTTGTGTATATACATTTTTCCAGGCATTATTAGCCATTTAGCATGTTTGGTTGAGGAGTTATATTTAAATAATAATTATTTTGAATATGGCAGTTATACTGTCATTATGAGTAAAACCTAAATTTTGTATTTATAAACCTTACAAAAATACCTGATTCTGGTAAAACTCACATAGATCCAATATTACAGGCATTTTTATACATAATGCATGTTTGGTTTTGGAGTTTTGTGTATATACATTTTTCCAGGCATTATTAGCCATTTAGCATGTTTGGTTTAGGAGTTATGTTTAAAAAACTGTTATTTTGAATATGGCAGTTATACTGTCATTATGAGTAAAACCCAATTTTTGTATTTGTAAACCTTACCAAAATACTTGATTCTGGTAAAACTCACATAGATTCAATATTACAGGCATTTTTAGACGTATTGCAAGTTTGGTTTTGGAGTTATGTTTATTTAACTTTCATATTTAGAATGACAGTTATACTGTCATATTAAGTAAAAAAACTAACATGTTTCTTTACAAACCTTATAAAAAAAATTTTTTTTCCCAGAAAAACTCAAAAAGATACATTTTTCCAGGCATTATAAGCCATTTTGTAATTGTGGTTTAGGAGTTACAATATATTTAAATAACTGTCAGAATGAATGTGACAGTATACTGTCTTAGTGAGAAAAACCAAAATTTTTTATTTGTAAACTTTACCAAAAATACCTGATTCTGGTAAAAATCACATAGATACAATATTGCAGGCATTTTTAGACATAATGCATGTTTGGTTTTGGAGTTATGTTTATACAACTTTTATATTTAGTATGACAGTTATACCATCCTATTGCGTAAAAAAAACAAAAACTTGTGTCTTTATAAACCTTACAAAAAAAAAATGTTCCCAGTAAAACTCACAAAGATACATTTCTCCAGGCATTAATTAGCCATTTATCATGTTTAAACAACTGTCATATTGAGTGTGGCAGTTATACTGTCATTATGAGTATAACCTATTTTTTGTATTTTTAAACTTTACCAAAATACCTGATTCTGGTAAAACCCACATCGATATAATATTACAGGATTTTTTAGACATAAAGCATGTTTGGTTTTGGAGTTATGTTTATATAACTTTCATATTTAGTATGAATGTTATACCATCATAATGAGTAAAAAACAAAAAATAATTTGTATCTTTACAAACCTTACAAAATTTTGTTTTCCAGTAAAATTCACAAATATACCTTTCTCTAGGCATTATTAGTCATTTTGCATTTGTGTTTTAGGAGTTATGTTTAATTAACTGTCATGTTGAGTGTGGCCGTTATACTGTCACTATGAGTAAAACCTAATTTTTGTTTTTGTAAACCTTACCAAAATACCTGATTCTGATAAAACTCACAATGTATATCAATATTACAGGCATTTTTAGACGGATTGCATATTTGGTTTTGGAGTTGTGTTTATACAACTTTCATTCAGGGACGGCGTGGCGCAGTGGCAGAATGGCGCGACCCGAGGGTCCCTGGTTCAATCCCCACCTAGTACCAACCTCGTCATGTCCGTTGTGTCCTGAACAAGACACTTCACCCTTGCTCCTGATGGGTGCTGGTTAGCGCCTTGCATGGCAGCTCCCTCCATCAGTGTGTGAATGTGTGTGTGAATGGGTAAATGTGGAAGTAGTGTCAAAGCGCTTTAAGTACCTTGAAGGTAGAAAAGCGCTATACAAGTACAACCCATTTATCATTTATATATAGTATGACAGCTATACTGTTAAATGGTGTAAAAAAAAGATACATTCCTCAAGGCATTATAGCCATTTTGTCAGATTAAAAATGACAGTATAATGTCATTATGAGTAAAACCAAATTTTTGTATTTTTCAACCTTACCAAAATTCCTGATTCTGGTAAAACTCACATAGATACAATACTAAAGGCATTTTTCGACATAATGCATGTTTGGTTTTGGAGTTATGTTTGTATACATTTCTCCAGGCAATAATAGCCTGGAGAAATATAATAATATATAATGCATGTTTGGTTCAGGAGTTATGTTTAAATAACTGTCATATCAAATGTTGCAGTTATACTGTCATTATGAGTAAAACTTAAATTTTGTATTTATAAACCTTACCAAAATACCTGATTCTGGTAAAACTCACATAGATACAATATTACAGGCATTTTTAGACATAATCCATGTTTTGTTTTGGAGTTATGTTTATATACATTTTTCCAGGCATTATTAGCCATTTATCATGTTTGGTTTAGGAGTTATGTTTAAATAACTGTCATATCAAATAATGCAGTTATACTGTCATTATGAGTAAAACTAAAGTTTTGTTTTTGTAAACCTTACCAAAATACCTGATTCTGGTAAAACTCATATAGATTCAATATTACAGGCAGTTTAAGACGGATTGCAAGTTTGGTTTAGGAGTTTGGTTTTGGAATTATGTTTATATTACTTTTATATTTAGTTTGAAAGTTATACCATCGTATTGAGTAAAAAAAAAAACTTTTTTCTTTACAAACCTTACAAAATATTTTTTTCTAGTAAAACTCACAAAGATACATTTCTCCAGGCATTATTAGCCATTTAGCATGTTTGGTTTAGGAGTTATGTTTAAATAACTGTCAAATTGAATGTAGCAGTTATCTGTCATTATGAGTAAACCCCTAATTTATGTAATTGTACACCTTACCAAATTAACTGATTCTTGTAAAACTCACATAGATACAATATTTTAGGCATTTTTAGACATAATGCATGTTCAGTTTTGGAGTTATGTTTGCATAACTTTCATATTTGGTATGACAGTTATACTGTCATATTGAATTAAAAAAACTAACTTGCCTGTTTGCAAAACTTACAAAAGATATTTTTTCTAGTAAAACTAACAAAGATACATGTCTTCAGGCATTATTAGACATGTTGTATGTTTGGTGTAGGAATTCTGTTGAAAAACATTTTTATTTGCAATTTCGCATTATCTCAGGATTTTTAGAATATTACTGTCATAATGAGTAAAAAAACTACTTTTTGTGTTTGCAAGCCTTAAAATAGCAAATGTTTCGAGTAAAACTCACAAGGATGCATTGTTTTAGGCTTTATTAACCTATTTGCATGTGTGGTTAGGAAGTTATGTTTAAATAACAGTCAAATTGAATGTAGCAGTTATACTGTCATTATGGAAAAAAAAAAACAATTTTTGTATTTGTAAACCTTACCAAATTACTTGATTCTGGTAAACTTCACATAGATACAATATTACAGGCATTTTTAGACAAAATGCATGTTCAATTTTGGAGTTATAATTATATAACTTTTATAATTGGTATGACAGTTATACTGTCATATTGAATTAAAAAAAACTAACTTGCGTCATGGCAAACCTTACAAAAGTTATTTTTTCTAGTGAAACTAACAGGGTACAAGTCTCCAGGCATTATTAGACATTTTGCATGATTGGTGTAGGAATTATGTTGAAAAACATTTTTATTGCTTTTTTCTCATTATCTCAGGATTTTAAGAACATTACTGTCATATTGAGTAAAAAACTACTTTTAGTGTTTGCAAACCTTAAAAAAGCATATGTTTCGAGTAAAACTCACAAGGATAAGTTGTTTTAGGCTTTATTAGCCTTTTTGCATTCGTGGTTAGGAAGTTATGTTTAAATAAATGTCAAATTGAATGTAGCAGTTATCTGTCATTATGAGTAAACCCCTAATTTATGTAATTGTACACCTTACCAAATTGACTGATTCTTGTAAAACTCACATAGATACAATAATTTAGGCAATTTTAGACATAATGCATGTTCAGTTTTGGAGTTATGTTTATATATATTTCATATTTGGTATGACAGTTATACTGTCATATTGAATTACAAAAACTTATTTGCCTCTTTGCAAAACTTAAAAAAGATAATTTTTCCAGTAAAACTAACAAAGATACATGTCTTCAGGCATTATTAGACATGTTGCATGTTTGGTGTAGGATTTATGTTGAAAAACCTTGTTATTGCTTATTTCGCATTATCTCAGGATTTTAAGAACATTACTGTCAAAATGAGTAAAAAACTACTTTTTGTGTTTGCAAGCCTTAAAATAGCATTTGTTTTGAGTAAAACTCACAAGTATGCATTGTTTTAGGCTTTATCAACCTATTTTGCATGTGTGGTTAGGGAGTTATGTTTAACTAACAGTCAAATTGAATGTAGCAGTTAACTGTCATTATGAGTAAACCCCTAATTTATGTAATTGTACACCTTACCAAATTAACTGATCCTTGTAAAACTCACATAGATACAATATTTTAGGCATTTTTAGACATAATGCATGTTTAGTTTTGGAGTTATGTTTATATAACTTTCATATTTGGTATGATAGTTATACTGTCATATTGAATTAAAAAAAATAACTTGCCTCTTTGCAAAACTTACAAAAGATAATTTTTCCAGTAAAACTAACAAAGATACATGTCTTCAAGCATTATTAGACATGTTGCATGTTTGATGTAGGAATTATATTGAAAAACATTTTTATTGCTTATTTCGCATTATCTCAGGATTTTAAGAACATTACTGTCAAAATGAGAAAAAAATACTTTTTGTGTTTGCAAGCCTTAAAATAGCAAATGTTTCGAGTAAAACTCACAAGGATGCATTGTTTTAGGCTTTATTAACCTATTTGCATGTGTGATTAGGAAGTTATGTTTAAATAACAGTCAAATTGAATGTAGCAGATATACTGTCATTATGGAAAAAAAAACAATTTTTGTATTTGTAAACCTTACCAAATTACCTGATTCTGGTGAAACTCACATATATACAATATTTTAGGCATTTTTAAACATAATGCTTGTTCAATTTTGGAGTTATGTTTATATAACTTTCATATTTGGTATGACAGTTATACTGTCATATTGAATTAAAAAAACTAACTTGCCTCTTTGCAAAACTTACAAAAGATAATTTTTCCAAGAAAACTAACAAAGATACATGTCTTCAAGCATTATTAGACATGTTGCATGTTTGATGTAGGAATTATGTTGAAAAACATTTTTATTGCTTATTTCGCATAATCTCAGGATTTTATGAACATTACTGTCATAATGAGTAAAAAACTACTTTTTGTGTTTGCAAGCCTTAAAATAGCAAATGTTTCGAGTAAAACTCACAAGGATGCATTGTTTTAGGCTTTATTAACCTATTTGCATGTGTGATTAGGAAGTTGTGTTTAAATAACAGTCAAATTGAATGTAGCAGTTATACTGTCATTATGAAAAAAAACAATTTTTGTATTTGTAAACCTTACCAAAGTACCTGATTCTGGTGAAACTCACATAGATACAATATTACAGGCATTTTTAGACATAATGCATGTTCAGTTTTGGAGTTATGTTTATATAACTTTCATATTTGGTATGACAGTTATAATGTCATATTGAATTAAAAAAACTAACTTGCCTCTTTGCAAAACTTACAAAAGATAATTTTTCTAGTAAAACTAACAAAGATACATGTCTTCAGGCATTATTAGACATGTTGCATGTTTGATGTAGGAATTATATTGAAAAACATTTTTATTGCTTATTTCGCATTATCTCAGGATTTTAAGAACATTACTGTCATAATGAGTAAAAAACTACTTTTTGTGTTTGCAAGCCTTAAAAAAGCAAATGTTTCGAGTAAAACTCACAAGGATGCATTGTTTTAGGCTTTATTAACCTATTTGCATGTGTGATTAGGAAGTTATTTTTAAATAACAGTCAAATTGAATGTAGCAGTTTTACTGTCATTATGAAAAAAAAAAAATGTATTTGTAAACTACCAAATTACCTGATTCTGGTGAAACTCACATAGATACAATATTTCAGGCATTTTTAAAGATAATGCTTGTTCAATTTTGGAGTTATGTTTATATATATTTCATATTTGGTATGACAGTTATACTGTCATATTGAATTAAAAAAACTAACGTGCCTCTTTGCAAAACTTACAAAAGATAATTTTTCTAGTAAAACTAAGAAAGATACATATCTTCACGCATAATTAGACATGTTGCATGTTTGGTGTAGGAAATATGTTGAAAAACATTTTTATTGCCTATTTTGCATTATCTCAGGATTTTAAGAACATTACTGTCATAATGAGTAAAAAACTACTTTTTGTGTTTGCAAGCCTTAAAATAGCAAATGTTTCGAGTAAAACTCACAAGGATGCATTGTTTACACTTTATTAACCTATTTGCATGTGTGACTAGGAAGTGTGTTTAAATAACAGTCAAATTGAATGTAGAAGTTATACTGTCATTATGAAAAAAAACAATTTTTGTATTTGTAAACCTTACCAAATTACCTGATTCTGGTGCACATAGATACAATATTACAGGCAATTTTAGACATAATGCATGTTCAGTTTTGGAGAAATGTTTATATAACTTTCATATTTGGTATGACAGTTATACTGTCATATTGAATTAAAAAAAATAACTTGCCTCTTTGCAAAACTTACAAAAGATAATTTTTCCAGTAAAACTAACAAAGATACATGTCTTCAAGCATTATTAGACATGTTGCATGTTTGATGTAGGAATTATATTGAAAAACATTTTTATTGCTTATTTCGCATTATCTCAGGATTTTAAGAACATTACTGTCAAAATGAGAAAAAAATACTTTTTGTGTTTGCAAGCCTTAAAATAGCAAATGTTTCGAGTAAAACTCACAAGGATGCATTGTTTTAGGCTTTATTAACCTATTTGCATGTGTGATTAGGAAGTTATGTTTAAATAACAGTCAAATTGAATGTAGCAGATATACTGTCATTATGGAAAAAAAAACAATTTTTGTATTTGTAAACCTTACCAAATTACCTGATTCTGGTGAAACTCACATATATACAATATTTTAGGCATTTTTAAACATAATGCTTGTTCAATTTTGGAGTTATGTTTATATAACTTTCATATTTGGTATGACAGTTATACTGTCATATTGAATTAAAAAAACTAACTTGCCTCTTTGCAAAACTTACAAAAGATAATTTTTCCAAGAAAACTAACAAAGATACATGTCTTCAAGCATTATTAGACATGTTGCATGTTTGATGTAGGAATTATGTTGAAAAACATTTTTATTGCTTATTTCGCATAATCTCAGGATTTTATGAACATTACTGTCATAATGAGTAAAAAACTACTTTTTGTGTTTGCAAGCCTTAAAATAGCAAATGTTTCGAGTAAAACTCACAAGGATGCATTGTTTTAGGCTTTATTAACCTATTTGCATGTGTGATTAGGAAGTTGTGTTTAAATAACAGTCAAATTGAATGTAGCAGTTATACTGTCATTATGAAAAAAAACAATTTTTGTATTTGTAAACCTTACCAAAGTACCTGATTCTGGTGAAACTCACATAGATACAATATTACAGGCATTTTTAGACATAATGCATGTTCAGTTTTGGAGTTATGTTTATATAACTTTCATATTTGGTATGACAGTTATAATGTCATATTGAATTAAAAAAACTAACTTGCCTCTTTGCAAAACTTACAAAAGATAATTTTTCTAGTAAAACTAACAAAGATACATGTCTTCAGGCATTATTAGACATGTTGCATGTTTGATGTAGGAATTATATTGAAAAACATTTTTATTGCTTATTTCGCATTATCTCAGGATTTTAAGAACATTACTGTCATAATGAGTAAAAAACTACTTTTTGTGTTTGCAAGCCTTAAAAAAGCAAATGTTTCGAGTAAAACTCACAAGGATGCATTGTTTTAGGCTTTATTAACCTATTTGCATGTGTGATTAGGAAGTTATTTTTAAATAACAGTCAAATTGAATGTAGCAGTTTTACTGTCATTATGAAAAAAAAAAAATGTATTTGTAAACTACCAAATTACCTGATTCTGGTGAAACTCACATAGATACAATATTTCAGGCATTTTTAAAGATAATGCTTGTTCAATTTTGGAGTTATGTTTATATATATTTCATATTTGGTATGACAGTTATACTGTCATATTGAATTTAAAAAACTAACGTGCCTCTTTGCAAAACTTACAAAAGATAATTTTTCTAGTAAAACTAAGAAAGATACATATCTTCACGCATAATTAGACATGTTGCATGTTTGGTGTAGGAAATATGTTGAAAAACATTTTTATTGCCTATTTTGCATTATCTCACGATTTTAAGAACATTACTGTCATAATGAGTAAAAAACTACTTTTTGTGTTTGCAAGCCTTAAAATAGCAAATGTTTCGAGTAAAACTCACAAGGATGCATTGTTTACACTTTATTAACCTATTTGCATGTGTGACTAGGAAGTGTGTTTAAATAACAGTCAAATTGAATGTAGAAGTTATACTGTCATTATGAAAAAAAACAATTTTTGTATTTGTAAACCTTACCAAATTACCTGATTCTGGTGCACATAGATACAATATTACAGGCAATTTTAGACATAATGCATGTTCAGTTTTGGAGAAATGTTTATATAACTTTCATATTTGGTATGACAGTTATACTGTCATATTGAATTAAAAAAACTTATTTGCCTCTTTGCAAAACTTACAAAAGATCATTTTTCTAGTAAAACTAACAAAGATACATGTCTTCAGGCATGTTGCATGTTTGGTGTAGGAATTATGTTGAAAAACATTTTTATTGCTTATTTCGCATTATCTCAGGATTTTAAGAACATTACTGTCAAAATGAGTAAAAAACTACTTTTTGTGTTTGCAAGCCTTAAAATAGCAAATGTTACGAGAAAAACAAACATTGATGCATTGTTTTAGGCTTTATTAGCCTATTTTGCATGTGTGGTTAGAAGTTATGTTTAAATAACTCAAATTGAATGTAGCAGTTATCTGTCATTATGAGTAAACCCCTAATTTATGTAATTGTACATCTTACCAATTTAACTGATTCTTGTAAAACTCACATAGATACAATATTTTAGGCATTTTTAGACATAATGCATGTTTAGTTTTGGAGTTATGTTTATATAACTTTCATATTTGGTATGACAGTTATACTGTCATATTGAATTAAAAAAATTAACTTGCCTCTTTGCAAAACTTACAAAAGATAATTTTTCTAGTATAACTAACAAAGATAAATATCTTCACGCATCATTAGACATGTGCATGTTTTTAGTGTAGGAATTATGTTGAAAAACATTTTAATTGCTTATTTCGCATTATCTCAGGATTTTAAGAACATTACTGTCATAATGAGTAAAAAACTACTTTTTGTGTTTGCAAGCCTTAAAATAGCAAATGTTTCGAGTAAAACTCACAAAGATGCATTGTTTTACACTTTATTAACCTATTTGCATGTGTGATTAGGAAGTTTGTTTAAATAACAGTCAAATTGAATGTAGCAGTTATACTGTCATTATGAAAAAAAACAATTTTTGTATTTGTAAACCTTACCAAATTACCTGATTCTGGTGCACATAGATACAATATTACAGGCAATTTTAGACATAATGCATGTTCAGTTTTGGAGTAATGTTTATATAACTTTCATATTTGGTATGACAGTTATACTGTCATATTGAATTAAAAAAACTTATTAGCCTCTTTGCAAAACTTACAAAAGATCATTTTTCTAGTAAAACTAACAAAGATACATGTTTTCAGGCATGTTGCATGTTTGGTGTAGGAATTATGTTGAAAAACATTTTTATTGCTTATTTCGCGTTATCTCAGGATTTTAAGAACATTACTGTCAAAATTAGTAAAAAACTACTTTTTGTGTTTGCAAGCCTTAAAATAGCAAATGTTACGAGTAAAACTCACATTGATGCATTGTTTTAGGCTTTATTAGCCTATTTTGCATGTGTGGTTAGAAGTTATGTTTAAATAACTGTCAAATTGAATGTAGCAGTTATCTGTCATTATGAGTAAACCCCTAATTTATGTAATTGTACATCTTACCAAATTAACTGATTCTTGTAAAACTCACATAGATACAATATTTTAGGCATTTTTAGACATAATGCATGTTCAATTTTGGAGTTATGTTTATATATATTTCATATTTGGTATGACAGTTATACTGTCATATTGTATTAAAAAAGTAACTTGCCTCTTTGAATAACTTACAAAAGATAATTTTTCAAGTAAAACTAACAAAGATACATATCTTCACGCATTATTAGACATGTTGCATGTTTGGGGTAGGAATTATGTTGAAAAACATTTTTATTCCTGATTTCGCTTTATCTCAGGATTTTCAGAACATTACCGTCATAATGAGTAAAAAACTACTTTTTGTGTTTGCAAGCATTAAAATAGCATATGTTTCGAGTAAAACTCACATGGATGCATTGTTTTAGGCTTTATTAGCCTATTTTGCATGTGTGGTTAGAAGTTATGTTTAAATAACTGTCAAATTGAATGTAGCAGTTATCTGTCATTATGAGTAAACCCCTAATTTATGTAATTGTAACCTTACCAAATTAACTGATTCTTGCAAAACTCACATAGATACAATATTTTAGGCATTTTTAGACATAATGCATGTTTAGTTTTGGAGTTATGTTTATATAACTTTCATATTTGGTATGACAGTTATACTGTCATATTGTAATAAAAAAACTAACTTGAGTCTTTGTAAAACTTACAAAAGATATTTTTTCAAATAAAACTGACAAAGATACATGTATCCAGGCATTATTAGACATGTTGCATGTTTGGGGTAGGAATTATGTTGAAAAACATTTTTATTGCTTATTTCGCATTATCTCAGGATTTTAAGAACATTACTGTCATAATGAGTAAAAAACTCCTTTTTGTGTTTGCAAGCCTTGAAATAGCAAATGTTTCGAGTAAAACTCACAAGGATGCATTGTTTTAGGCTTTATTAATCTATTTGCATGTGTGATTAGGAAGTTATGTTTAAATAACTGTCAAATTGAATGAAGCAGTTATACTGTCATGAAAATATTTCTGTATTTGTAAACGTTACCAAATTACCTGATTCTTGTAAAACTCACATAGATACAATATTTTAGGCATTTTTAGACATAATGCATGTTCAGTTTTTGAGTTATGTTTATATAACTTTCATATTTGGTATGACAGTTATACTGTCATATTGAATTAAAAAAACGTATTTGCCTCTTTGCAAAACTTACAAAAGATACTTTTTCTAGTAAAACTCACAAAGATACATGTCTTCAGGCATTATTAGACATGTTGCATGTTTGGTGTAGGAATTACTTTGAAAAACATTTTTATTGCTTATTTCACATTATCTCAGGATTTTAAGAACATTACTGTCAAAATGAGTAAAAAAAAACCTACTTTTTGTGTTTGCAAGCCTTAAAATAGCATATGTTTCGAGTAAAACTCACAAGGATGCATTGTTTTGGGCTTTATTAGCCTATTTGCATGTGTGGTTAGGAAGTTATGTTTAAATAACTGTCAAATTGAATATAGCAGTTATACTGTCATTATGAGAAAAACCCAATTTTTGTATTTGTAAACCTTACCAAATTACTTCATACTGGTAAAACTCACATAGATACAATATTTTAGGCATTTTTAGACATAATGCATGTTCATTTTTGGAGTTATGTTTATATAACTTTTACATTTAGTTTGACAGTAATACAATTATATTGAATTAAAAAAACTAACTTGCGTTTTTGCAAAACTTACAAAAGATAAATTTTTTAGTAAAACTAACAAAGATACATGTCTTCAGGCATTATTAGACATGTTGCATGTTTGGTGTAGGAATTATGTTGAAAAACATTCGTATTGCTTTTTTTCCGCATTATCTCCGGATTTTAAGAACATTACTGGCATATTGAGTAAAAAACTACTATGACAGTATACTGTCACATTCAATCTGACTGTTATTTAAACATAACTCCTAAACCATGCAAGCAAAATGTCAAATAATGCCTGGAGAAATGTATCTTTGTAAGTTTTACAGGAAAAAAATAGTTTGTAAAGTTTGTAAAGACACAAGTTAGCTTTTTTTTTTACTCAATATGACAGTATAACTGTCATGCTATATATGAAAGTTGAATAAATATAACACCAAAACCAAATTTGCAATCCGTCTAAAAATGCCTGTAATATTGAATATATGTGAGTTTTACCAGAATCAGTTATTTTGGTAAGGTTTACAAATACAAAAATTGGGTTTTACGCATAATGACAGTATAACTGCCATATTCAAAATAACAGTTATTTAAACATAACTCCTAAACCAAATATGCTAAATGGCTAATAATGCCTGGAGAAATGAATCTTTGTGAGTTTTACTAGAAAAAAAATATTTTGCAAGGTTTGTAAAGACAAAAGTTAGTTGTTTTTTTTACTCAATATGATGGTATAACTGTCATACTAAATATGAAAGTTAGATAAACATAATTCCAAAACCAAACTCTCCGTCTTAAACTGCCTGTAATATTGAATCTATGTGATTTTTGCCAGAATCAGGTATTTTGGTAAGGTTTACAAATACAAAACTTGGGTTTTACTCTTAATGACAGTATAACTGCAACATTTGATATGACAGTTATTTAAACATGACTCCTAAACTAAACATGATAAATGACTAACAATGCCTGGAGAAGATTTGAAATGTATCTTTGTGAGTTTTACTGGAAACAAATATTGTGTAAGGTTTATAAAGACACAAATTATTATTTTTTATTTAATATGATGGTATAACTGTCATACTAAATATGAAAGTTATATAAACATAACTCCAAAACCAAAACGCATTTTGTCTAAAAATGCCTGTAATATTGTATCTTTTTGAGTTTTACCAGAATCAGGTATTTTGGTAAGGTTGACAAATACAAACAATAGGTTTTACTCATAATGACAGTATACTGCCACATTCAATATGACAATTATTTAAACATAACTCCAAAACCAAACATGCATTATGTCTTAAAATTCCTATTAAATTCCTACGTGAGTTTTACTAGAATCAGTTGTTTTTGTAAGGTTTACAAATACAAATTATTAGTTTTACTCATAATGAGAGTATACTGTCACAATCAATCTGACAAAATGGCTAATAATGCCTGGAGGAATGTATCTTTGTGAATTTTACTGGAACAAATATTTTGTAAGGTTTGTAAAGACACACGTTAGTTTTTTTTTTACTTAATTTTACAGTATAGCTGTCATACTATATATGAAAGTTTTATAAACATAACTCCAAAACCAAACATGCAATCCGTCTAAAAATGTCTGTAATATTTATTATATGTAAGTTTTATCAGAATCAGGTATTTTGGTAAGGTTTACAAATCAAAAAATTAGGTTTTTCTCATAGTGACAGTATAACTGCCACACACAATATGACAGTTATTTAAACATAACTCCTAAAACACAAATTTAAAATGACTAATAATGCCTAGAGAAATGTATATTTGTGAATTTTACTGGAAAACAATATTTTGTAAGGTTTGTAAAGATACAAATTTGTGTTTTATTACTCAATATGATGGTATAACTGTCATACTAAATATGAAAGTTATATAAACATAACTCCAAAACCAAACATACTTTATGTCTAAAAATTCCTGTAATATTGTATGGATGTGGGTTTTACCAGAATCAGATATTTTGGTAAGGTTTACAAATACAAAAAATAGGTTTTACTCATAATGACAGTATAACTGCCACACTCAATATGACAGTTAAAACATAACTCCTAAACCAAACATGTTAAATGGCTAATAATGCCTGGAGAAATGTATCTTTGTGAGTTTTCCTGGAAAAAAAAAATAAAAAATTGTAAGGTTTGTAAAGACACAAGTTAGTTTTTTACTTAATATGACAGTATAACTGGCATACTAAATATAAAAGTTAAATAAACATATCTCCAAAACCAAACTTGCAATACGTCTAAAAATGCCTGTAATATTGTATCTATGTGAGTTTTACCAGAATCAGGTATTTTGGTAAGGTTTACATATACACAAATTTGGTTTTACTCATACTGACAGTATAACTGCCACGTTTAATATGACAGTTTTGTAAACATAACTCCTATACCAACCATGCAAAATGGTTAATAATGCCTGGAGAAATGTATCTTTGTGAGTTTTACTGGAAAAAACGAATTTGTAATGTTTATAAAGATGCAAGTTACATTTTTTACTCAATATGATGATATAACTGTCAAACTAAATATGAAAGTTATATATTAACATAACTCCAAAACCAATGAATCTATTTTCGTTTTACTAGAATCAGGTATTTTGGTAAGGTTTACAAAAACAAAAAATAGGTTTTACTCATAATGACAGTATAACTGCCACATTCAATATGAGAGTTATGTAAACATAACTCCTAAACCACACATGCAAAATGGTTAATAATGCCTGGAGAAATGTATCTTTTTAAGTTTTACAGGAAAAAAAAAACAATTTTGTAAGGTTTGTAAAGACTGCGATGAGATGGCGACTTGTCCAGGGTGTACCCCGCCTTCCGCCCGATTGTAGCTGAGATAGGCTCCAGCGCCCCCCGCGAACCCAAATGGAATAAGCGGTAGAAAATGGATGGATGAATGGGTTTGTAAAGACGCAAGTTATTTTTTTCTTACTCAATATGACAGTAAAACTGTCATACTATATGTAAAAAAATGATAAACATAACTCCAAAACCAAACATGCATTATGTCTAAAAATGCCTGTAATATTGTATTCATGTTAGTTTAACTAGAATCAGTTGTTTTTGTAAGGTTTGCAAATACAAAATATTGGTTTAACTCACTATGACAATATACTGTCACATTCAATCTGAGTTATTTAAACATAACTCCTAAACCAAACATGTTTTATGTCTAAAAAAAAATCCTGTAATATTGTATCTATATGAGTTTTACCAGAATCAGGTATTTTGGTAAGGTTTACAAATACAAAAAATAGGTTTTACTCATAATGACAATATAACTGCCACACTCAACATGACAGTTATTTAAACATAACTCCTAAAAAACAAATGCAAAATGACTAATAATGCCTGGAAAAATGTATCTTTGTGAATTTTAATGAAAAAAAAAATATTTTGTAAGGTTTGTAAAGACACAAATTAGGTTTTTTTACTTAATATGATGGTATAACTGTCATACTAAATATGAAAGTTATATAAACATAACTCCAAAACCAAAACGCATTTTGTCTAAAAATGCCTGTAATATTGTATCTATGTGAGTTTTACCAGAATCAGGTATTTTGGTAAGGTTTACAATTACAAAAATTAGGTTTTACTCATAATGACAGTATAACTGCCACATTGACTGCCACCAAACATGTTGTGTTTAAAAATGCTTATAAATTTGTATCCATGTGATTTTTACTATAATCAGTTATTTTTGTAAGGTTTACAAATACAAAATATTAGTTTTACTCATAATGACAGTATACTGACAAAATGGCTAATAATGCCTTGAGGAATGTATCTTTGTGAGTTTTACTGGAAAAATATTTTGTAAGGTTTGTAAAGACACAAGTTAGTTTTTTTACACAATTTAACTGTTTAGCTGTCATACTATATATGAAAGTTATATAAACATAATTCCAAAACCAAATATGCAATCCATCTAAAAAATGCCTGTAATATTGAATATATGTGAGTTTTATCAGATTCAGGTATTTTGGTAAGGTTTACGAATACAAAAATTAGGTTTTACTCATAGATATAACTGCCACACTCAATATGACAGTTATTTAAACATAACTCCTAAAACACAAATGCAAAATGACTAATAATGCCTAGAGAAATGTATATTTGTGAATTTTACTGGAAAACAATATTTTGTAAGATTTGTAAAGATAAAAATGAGTTTGTTTTTTTACTCAATATGATGGTATAACTGTCATACTAAATATGAACGTTATATAAACATAACTCCAAAACCAAACATGCTTTATGTCTAAAAATTCCTGTAATATTTTATCGGTGTGGGTTTTACCAGAATCAGGTATTTTGGTAAGGTTTACAAATACAAAAAATAGGTTTTTATTTATAATGACACACAATACAATAACTGCCACACTCAATATGACAGTTATTTAAACATAACTCCTAAACCAAACATGATCAATGGCTAATTATGCCTGGAAAAATGTACCTTTGTGAGTTTTGGGGGGGAAAAAAATTGTAAGGATTATAAAGACACAAGTGTTTTTGTTTTATTTACTCAATATGATGGTATACTGTCATACTAAATATGAAAGTTGTATAAACATAACTCCAAAACCAAACATGCATTATGTCTAAAAATGCCTGTAATATTGTATCTATGTGATTTTTACCAGAATCAGGTATTTTTTGTAAGGTTTACAAATACAAAACTTGGGCTTTACTCATAATGACAGTATAACTGCATTATTTGATATGACAGTTATTTAAACATAACTCCTAAACCAAACATGATAAATGGCTAATAATGCCTGGAAAAATGTATATAAACATAAATCCAAAACCAAACATTCATTATGTTTAAAAATGCCTGTAATATTGTATCTATGTGAGTTTTACCAGAATCAGGTATTTTGGTAAGGTTTACATATACACAAACTTGGTTTTACTCATAATGACAGTATAACTGCCACATTTAATATGACAGTTATGTAAACATAACTCCTATACCACACAGGCAAAATGGTTAATAATGCCTGGAGAAATGTATCTTTGTGAGTTTTACTGGAAAAAAACGAAATTTTAAGGTTTATAAAGACACAAGTTCAATTTTTTACTCAATATGATGATATAACTGTCATACTAAATATGAAAGTTATATAAACATAACTCCAAAACCAATGCATCTATGTTTGTTTTACTAGAATCAGGTATTTTGGTAAGGTTTACAAAAACAAAAATTAGGTTTTACTCATAATGACAGTATAACTGCCACATTCAATATGACAGTTATGTAAACATAACTCCTAAACCACACATGCAAAATGGTTAATAATGCCTGGAGAAATGTATCTTTTTAAATTTTACAGGAAAAAAAATAAATTTGTAAGGTTTGTAAAGACTGCGATGAGATGGCGACTTGTCCAGGGTGTACCCCGCCTTCCGCCCGATCGTAGCTGATATAGGCTCCAGCGCCCCCCGCGAGCCCAAAGAGAATAAGTGGTAGAAAATGGATGGATGGATGGGTTTGTAAAGACACAAGTTATTTTTTTTTTACTCAATATGACAGTATAACTGTCATACTAAATGTAAAAAAATTATAAACATAACTCCAAAACCAAACATGCATTATGTCTTAAAATGCCTGTAATATTGTATTCATGTGAGTTTAACTAGAATCAGTTGTATTTGTAAGGTTTGCAAATTCAAAATATTGGTTTTACTCACTATGACAGTATACTGTCACATTCAATCTGACAGTTATTTAAACATACTGTAACTCCTAAACCACAATTACAAAATGGCTAATAATGCCTGGAAAAATGTATTTTTGTGAGTTTTTCTGGAAAAAAATTAAAAAAATTATAAGGTAAAGTAACTCCAAAACCAAACATGCATTATGTCTAAAAATGCCTGTAATATTGTATATCTATGTGAGTTTTACCAGAATCAGGTATTTTGGTAAGGTTTATAAATACAAAAATTAGGTTTTACTCACTATGACAGTATACTGTCACATTCAATCTGACAGTTAATTAAACATACTGTCACTCCTAAACCACAAATACAAATTGGCTAATAATGCCTGGAGAAATGTATCTTTGTGAGTTTTCCTGGGAAAAAAATAAAAAAAGAATAAGGTTTGTAAAGACACAAGTTAGTTTTTACTTAATATGACAGTAAAATTGTCATACTAAATATGAAAGTTAAATAAACATAACTCCAAAACCAAACTTGCAGTACGTCTAAAAATGCCTAGAATATTGAATCTATGTGAGTTTTACCAGAATCGGGTATTTTGGTAAGGTTTACAAATACAAAAATTGGGTTTTACTCATAAAGACAGTATAACTGCCATATTCAAATTAACAGTTATTTAAACATAACTCCTAAACCAAACATGCTAAATAGCTAATAATGCCTGGAGAAATGTATCTTTGTGAGTTTTACTAGAAAAACATATTTTGTAAGGTTTGTAAAGACAAAAGTTATTTTTTTTTTAAATCAATATGATGGTATAACTGTCAAACTAAATATAAAAGTAATATAAACATCATTCCAAAACCAAAATCCTAAACCAAACTTGCAATCCATCTTAAACTGCCTGTAATATTGAATATATATGAGTTTTACCAGAATCAGGTATTTTGGTAAGGTTTACAAATACAAAACCTGGGTTTTACTCATAATGACAATATAACTGCATTATTTGATATGACAGTTATTTAAACATAACTCCTAAACCAAACATGATAAATATTTAATAATGCCTGGAAAAATGTATATAAACATAACTCCAAAACCAAACATGCATTATGTCTAAAAATGCCTGTAATATTGTATCTATGTGAGTTTTACCAGAATCAGGAATTTTGGTAAGGTTTATAAATACAAAAATTAGGTTTTACTCATAATGACAGTATAACTGCCACCCTCAATATGACGGTAATGTTAACATAACTCCTAAACCACACATGCAAAATGGCTAATAATGCCTGGAGAAATGTATCTTTGTGAGTTTTACAGGAAAAAAAATATTTTGTAAGGTTTGATAAGACACAAAAATTTTTTTTATTCAATATGTTTGTATAACTGTCATAATAAATGTAAAAGTTATATAAACATAACTCCAATACCAATTATGCAATCCGTCTAAAAATGCCTGTATTATTGAATCTATGTGAGTTTTACTAGAATCAGGTATTTTGTTAAGGTTTACAAATACAAAAATTAGGTTTTACTCACTATGACAGTATACTGTCACATTCAATCTGACTGTTATTTAAACACAAATTCTAAACCACAGATGCAAAATGGCTAATAATAACTGGAGAAATTTATTTTTGTGAGTTTTACTGGGAAAAAAAATATTTTGTAAGGTTTGTATAGACACAAGTTAGTTTTTTTTACTCAATATGATGGAAACATGCTTTATGTCTAAAAAATCCTGTAACATTTTATCCATGTGAGTTTTATCAGAATCAGTTATTTTGGTAATTTTACAAATACAAAAAACAGGTTTTACTCATAATGACAGTATATCTGCCACACTCAATATGACAGTTATTTAAACATAACTCTAAACCAAACATAGTTAATGGCTAATAATGCTTGGAGAAATAAATGTATCTTTGTGAGTTTTACTGGAAAAAAATGTTTTTTAAGGTTTATAAATACACAAGTTAGTTTTTTTTACTCAATATGACAGTATAACTGTAATACTGAATGTAAAAAATATATATATATAACTCCAAAACCAAACATGCATTATGTTTATAAATGCCTGTAATTTTGTATCCATGCGAGTTTTACTAAAATCAATTGTTGTAGTAAGGTTTGCAACTACAAATTATTGGTTTTACTCACCATGATAGTATACTCTCACATTCAATTTGACAGTTATTTAAACATAACTACCAAACCACACATGCAAAATGGCTATAATGCCTGGAGAAATGTATCTTTGTGAGATTACTGGAAAAACATATTTTGTAAGGTTTGTAAAGAAACAATTTAGTTTTATTTACTTAATATGATGAGGTGGCGACTTTTCCAGGGTGTACCCCGCCTTCTGCCCGATTGTCGCTAACTCCAAAACCAAACATGCATTATGTATAAAAATGCCTGTAATATTGTATCCATGTGGGTTTTACTAGAATCAGTTGTTTTTGTAAGTTTTGCAAATACAAAATATTGGTTTTACTCACTATGACAGTATACTGTCACATTCAATCTGACAGCTAATTAAACATAACTCCTAAACCACACATGCAAAATGACTAATAATGCCTGGAAAAATTTATCTCTGTGAATTTTACTGGAAAAAAATATTTTGTAAGGTTTGTAAAAGTACAAGTTTGTTATTTTTTACTCAATTTGACAGTATAACTGTCATACTAAATATGAAAGTTATATACACATAACTCTAAAACAAAACTTGCAATCCGTCTAAAAATGCCTGTAATATTGAATCTATGTGAATTTAACCAAAATCAGGTATTTTGGTAAGGTTTACAAATACAAAAATTAGGTTTTACTTATAATGACAGTATAACTGCCACACTCAATATGACAGTTTTTTAAACATAACTCCTAAAAAACAAATGCAAAATGACTAATAATGCCTGGAAAAATGCATCTTTGTGAATTTTAATGAAAAAAAAATATTTTGTAAGGTTTGTAAAGACACAAATTATTTTTTTTTACTTAATATGATGGAATAATTGTCATACTAAATATGAAAGTTATATAAACATAACTCCAAAACCAAACATGTTTTATGTCTAAAAATTCCTGTAATATTGTATCTATGTGAGTTTTACCAGAATCAGGTATTTTGGTAAGGTTTACAAATACAAAAAATAGGTTTTACTCATAATGACAATATAACTGCCACATTTAACATGACAGGTATTTAAACATAATTCCTAAACCAAACATGATAAATGGCTAATAATGCTTGGAGAAATGTATCTTTGTGAGTTTTACAGGAAAAAAATTTTTGTAAGGTTTATAAAGACACGAGGTAGTTTTTTTTTTTACTCAATATGATGGTATAACCGTCATACTAAATATGAAAGTTAAATAAACATAACTCCAAAACCAAACTTGCAGTACGTCTAAAAATGCCTAGAATATTGAATCTAAGTGAGTTTTACCAGGATCGGGTATTTTGGTAAGGTTTACAAATACAAAAATTGGGTTTTACTCATAATGACAGTATAACTGCCATATTCAATTTAACAGTTATTTAAACATAACTCCTAAACCAAACATGCTAAATAGCTAATAATGCCTGGAGAAATGTATCTTTGTGAGTTTTACTAGAAAAACATATTTTGTAAGGTTTGTAAAGAAAAAAGTTTTTTTTTTTTTAAATCAATATGATGGTATAACTGTCAAACTAAATATAAAAGTAATATAAACATCATTCCAAAACCAAAATCCTAAACCAAACTTGCAATCCATCTTAAACTGCCTGTAATATTGAATATATATGAGTTTTACCAGAATCAGGTATTTTGGTAAGGTTTACAAATACAAAACCTGGGTTTTACTCATAATGACAGTATAACTGCATTATTTGATATGACAGTTATTTAAACATAACTCCTAAACCAAACATGATAAATAGTTAATAATGCCTGGAAAAATATATATAAACATAACTCCAAAACCAAACATGCATTATGTCTAAAAATGCCTGTAATATTGTATCTATGTGAGTTTTACCAGAATCAGGAATTTTGGTAAGGTTTATAAATACAAAAATTAGGTTTTACTCATAATGACAGTATAACTGCCATCCTCAATATGACGGTAAAGTTAACATAACTCCTAAACCACACATGCAAAATGGCTAATAATGCCTGGAGAAATGTATCTTTGTGAGTTTTACAGGAAAAAAATTATTTTGTAAGGTTTGATAAGACACAAAATAGGTTTTTTTATTCAATATGTTTGTATAACTGTCATAATAAATGTAAAAGTTATATAAACATAACTCCAATACCAATTATGCAATCCGTCTAAAAATGCCTGTAATATTGAATCTATTTTCGTTTTACTAGAATCAGGTATTTTGTTAAGGTTTACAAATACAAAAATTAGGTTTTACTCACTATGACAGTATACTGTCACATTCAATCTGACTGTTATTTAAACACAAATTCTAAACCACAGATGCAAAATGGCTAATAATAACTGGAGACATTTATTTTTGTGAGTTTTACTGGAAAAAAAAATATTTTGTAAGGTTTGTATAGACACAAGTTAGTTTTTTTTACTCAATATGATGGAAACATGCTTTATGTCTAAAAAATCCTGTAATATTTTATCCATGTGAGTTTTATCAGAATCAGTTATTTTGGTAATTTTACAAATACAAAAAACAGGTTTTACTCATAATGACAGTATATCTGCCACACTCAATATGACAGTTATTGAAACATAACTCTAAACCAAACATAGTTAATGGCTAATAATGCTTGGAGAAATAAATGTATCTTTGTGAGTTTTACTGGAAAAAAATGTTTTTTAAGGTTATAAATACACAAGTTAGTTTTTTTTACTCAATATGACAGTATAACTGTAATACTAAATGTAAAAAAAATATATATATAACTCCAAAACCAAACATGCATTATGTTTATAAATGCCTGTAATTTTGTATCCATGCGAGTTTTACTAAAATCAATTGTTGTAGTAAGGTTTGCAACTACAAATTATTGGTTTTACTCACCATGATAGTATACTGTCACATTCAATTTGACAGTTATTTAAACATAACTACCAAACCACACATGCAAAATGGCTATAATGCCTGGAGAAATGTATCTTTGTGAGATTACTGGAAAAACATATTTTGTAAGGTTTGTAAAGAAACAATTTAGTTTTTTTTACTTAATATGATGAGGTGGCGACGTTTCCAGGGTGTACCCCGCCTTCTGCCCGATTGTCGCTAACTCCAAAACCAAACATGCATTATGTATAAAAATGCCTGTAATATTGTATCCATGTGAGTTTTACTAGAATCAGTTGTTTTTGTAAGTTTTGCAAATACAAAATATTGGTTTTACTCACTATGACAGTATACTGTCACATTCAATCTGACAGCTAATTAAACATAACTCCTAAACCACACATGCAAAATGACTAATAATGCCTGGAAAAATGTATCTCTGTGAAATTTACTGGAAAAAAATATTTTGTAAGGTTTGTAAAAGTACAAGTTTGTTATTTTTTACTCAATTTGACAGTATAACTGTCATACTAAATATGAAAGTTATATACACATAACTCTAAAACCAAACTTGCAATCCGTCTAAAAATGCCTGTAATATTGAATCTATGTGAATTTAACCAAAATCAGGTATTTTGGTAAGGTTTACAAATACAAAAAATAGGTTTTACTTATAATGACAGTATAACCGCCACACTCAATATGACAGTTTTTTAAACATAACTCCTAAAAAACAAATGCAAAATGACTAATAATGCCTGGAAAAATGCATCTTTGTGAATTTTAATGAAAAAAAATTTTTTTGTAAGGTTTGTAAAGACACAAATTATTTTTTTTACTTAATATGATGGTATAACTGTCATACTAAATATGAAAGTTATATAAACATAACTCCAAAACCAAACATGTTTTATGTCTAAAAATTCCTGTAATATTGTATCTAAGTGAGTTTTACCAGAATCAGGTATTTTGGTAAGGTTTACAAATACAAAAAATAGGTTTTACTCATAATGACAATATAACTGCCACATTTAACATGACAGGTATTTAAACATAATTCCTAAACCAAACATGATAAATGGCTAATAATGCCTGTAGAACTGTATCTTTGTGAGTTTTACAGGAAAAACAAAATTTGTAAGGTTTATAAAGACACGAGGTAGTTTTTTTTTTTACTCAATATGATGGTATAACCGTCATACTAAATATGAAAGTTATATGAACATAACTCCAAAAACAAACATGACTTTTGTCTAAAATTACCTGTAATATTGTATCTATGTGAGTTTTACCAGAATCAGGTATTTTGGTAAGGTTTACAAATACAAAAAATAGGTTTTACTCACTATGACAGTATACTGTCACATCCATTCTGACTGTTATTTAAACATAACTCCTAAACCATGCAAGCAAAATGTCAAATAATGCCTGGAGAAATGTATCTTTGTAAGTTTTACAGGAAAAAAATAGTTTCTAAGGTTTGTAAAGACACAAGTTAGCTTTTTTTTACTCAATATGACAGTATAACTGTCATACTAAATATGAAAGTTGAATAAATATAACACCAAAACCAAACTTGCAATCCGTCTAAAAATGCCTGTATATTGAATATATGTGAGTTTTACCAGAATCAGTTATTTTGGTAAGGTTTACAAATACAAAACTTGGGTTTTACTCTTAATGACAGTATAACTGCAACATTTGATATGACAGTTATTTAAACATGACTCCTAAACCAAACATGATAAATGACTAATAATGCCTGGAGAAAAGTATCTTTGTGAGTTTTACTGGAAAAAAATAATATGTAAGGTTTATAAAGACACAAGTTATTTTTTTTATTTAATATGATGGTATAACTGTCATACTAAATATGAAAGTTATACAAACATAACTCCAAAACCAAAATGCATTTTGTCTAAAAATGCCTGTAATATTGTATCTTTTTGAGTTTTACCAGAATCAGGTATTTTGGTAAGGTTGACAAATACAAACATTAGGTTTTACTCATAATGATAAGTATAACTGTCACATTCAATATGACAATTATTTAAACATAACTCCAAAACCAAACATGCATTATGTCTAAAAATTCCTATAATTTTGTATCTACGTGAGTTTTACTAGAATCAGTTGTTTTTGTAAAGTTAATTAGTTTTTCTCATAATGAGAGTATAATGTCACAATCAATCTGACAAAATGGTTAATAATGCCTGGAGGAATGTATCTTTGTGAATTTTACTGGAACAAATATTTTGTAAGGTTTGTAAAGACACACGTTAGTTTTTTTTTAACTTAATTTTACAGTATAGCTGTCATACTATATATGAAAGTTTTATAAACTTAACTCCAAAACCAAACATGCAAACCGTCTAAAAATGTCTGTAATATTTATTATATGTGAGTTTTATCAGAATCAGGTATTTTGGTAAGGTTTAAAAATCAAAAAATTAGGTTTTACTCATAGTGACAGTATAACTGCCACACTCAATATGACAGTTATTTAAACATAACTCCTAAAACACAAATGCAAAATGACTAATTATGCCTAGAGAAATGTATATTTGTGAATTTTACTGGAAAACAATATTTTGTAAGGTTTGTAAAGATACAAATTAGTGTTCTATTACTCAATATGATGGTATAACTGTCATGCTAAATATAAAAGTTATATAAACATAACTCCAAAACCAAACATACTTTGTGTCTAAAAATTCCTGTAATATTGTATCAATGTGGGTTTTACCAGAATCAGGTATTTTGGTAAGGTTTACAAATACAAAAAATAGGTTTTACTCATAATGACAGTATAACTGCCACATTCAAAATGACAGTTATATAAACATAACTCCAAAACCAAACATGCATTATGTCTAAAAATGCCTGTAATATTGTATCTATGTGAGTTTTACCAGAATCAGGAATTTTGGTAAGGTTTATAAATCCAAAAATTAGGTTTTACTCATAATGACAGTATAACTGCCACCCTCAATATGACGGTTATGTTAACATAACTCCTAAAACACACATTCAAAATGGCTAATAATGCCTGGAGAAATGTATCTTTGTGAATTTTACAGGAAAAAAAATATTTTGTAAGGTTTGATAAGACACAAAATAGTTTTTTTTATTTAATATGTTTGTATAACTGTCATACTAAATGGAAAAGTTATATAAACATAACTCCAAAACCAAACATGCATTTTGTCTAAAAATGCCTGAAATGATGTATCCATGTGAGTTTTACTAGAATCAGTGGTTTTTGTAAGTTTTGCAAATACAAAATATTGGTTTTACTCACTATGACAGTATACTGTCACATTCAATCTGACAGTTATTTAAACATAACTCCTAAACCACACATTTATGACTAATAATGCTTGGAGAAATGTATCTCAGTGAATTTTTCTGGAAAAAAATATTTTGTAAGGTTTGTTATGACACGTTTTTTTGTTTTTTTTACTCAATATGACAGCAGTATACTGTCTTAGTGAGTAAAACCAATATTTTGTATTTGCAAACCTTACAAAAACAACTGATTCTAGTAAAACTCACATGGATACAAAATTACAGGCATTTTTAGATATAATGCATGTTTTGTTTTGGAGTTATGTTTATACAACTTTTACATTTAGTATGACAGTTATAATGTCATATTGACTTAAAAAAATAACTTGTGTCTTTACAAACCTTACTTTTTTTTCCCCAGTAAAACTCACAAATACACATTTTTCCAAGCAATATTAGCCATTTTGCATGTGTGGTTTAGTAGTTATATTTAAATAACTGCCATATTGAGTGTGGCAGTTATACTGTCATTATGAGTAAAACCTTATTTTTGTATTTGTAAACCTCACCAAAATACCTGATTGTAGTAAAACTCACATAGTTACAATATTACAGGCATTTTTAGACATAATGCATGTTTGGTTTTGGAGTTATGTTTAAATAACTTTCATATTTAGTATGACAGTTATACTGTCATATTGAGTAAAAAAAACTAACTTGTGTCTTTACAAACCTTACAAAATATTTTGTTTTTTTTCAGTAAAACTCACAAAGATACATTTCTCCAGGCATTATTAGTCATTTTGTATGTGTGGTTTAGGAGTTATGTTTAAATAACTGTCAGTTTGAATGTGACATCATACTGTCATAGTGAGTAAAACCAATATTTTGTATTTGCAAACCTTAAAAAAACAACTGATTCTAGTAAAACTCACATGGATGCAATTTTACAGGAATTTTTAGACATAATGCAGGTTTGGTTTTGGAGGTTTTTTTATATACATTTTACATTTAGTATGACAGTTATACTGTCATATAGAGTAAAAAAAACTAACTTGTGTCTTTACAAACCTTACAAAATATATATTTTTTTTTTTCAGTAAAACTCACAAAGATGCATTTCTCCAGTCATTATTAGCCATTTAGCATTTTTGTTTTAGGGGTTATGTTTAAATAACTGTCATTTTGAACGTGGCAGTTATACTGTCATTATGAGTAAAACCTAATTTTTGTATTTGTAAACCTTACCAAAATACCTGAATATGGTAAAACTCACATAGATTCAATATTACAGGCATTTTTAGACGGATTGCATGTTTGGTTTTGAAGTTATGTTTATATAACTTTCAAATTTAGTAAGACAGTTATACCATCATATTGAGTAAAAAAAAAAAACTTTTGTCCAAACAAACCTTACAATTTATTTTTTTTCCAGTAAAACTCACAAAAATACATTTCTCCAGGCATTATTGGCCATTTTGCATCTGTGGTTTAGAATTTATGTTTAAATAACAGTCAGATTGAATGAACGTTTTTTTGTTTTTTTTACTCAATATGACAGCAGTATACTGTCATAGTGAGTAAAACCAAAATGTTGTATTTGCAAACCTTACAAAAACAAATGATTCTACTAAAACTCACTTGGATACAATATTATAGGCATTTTAAGACATAATGCATGTTTGGTTTAGGAATTATGTTGAAAAACTCTTTTATTGCTTTTTTCGCATTATATCAGGATTTTAAAAACATCACTGTCATATTGAGCAAAAAAACGACTTTTTGTAATTGCAAGCCTTAAAAAAGCATATGTTTCAGGTAAAACTCACAAGGATGCATTGTTTTAGGCTTTATTAGCCTTTTTGCATGTGTGGTTAGGAAGTTATGTTTAAATAAATGTCAAATTGATTAGAGAAGTTATACTGTCATTATGGGTAAAACCTAATTTTTGTATTTGTAAACCTTACCAAATTACCTGATTCTGGTAAAACTCACATAGATACAGACTTTTAGGCATTTTTTAACATAATGCATGTTTAGTTTTGGAATTATGTAACTTTCATATTTAGTATGAAAGTTATAGTCATATTAAATTAAAAAAACTAACTTGCAACTTTGCAAACCTTACAAAATATATTTGTCCTATTAAAACTAACAAAGACACATGTCTACAGGCTTTATTTTTTATTTTTGCATGTTTGGTTTAGGAATTATGTTGAAAAACATTTGTATTGCTTTTTCCGCATTATTAGAGGATTTTAAGAACATTGCTGTCATATTGAGTAAACAACTACTTTTTGTAACTGCAAGCCTTAAAAAAGCATATGTTCGAGTAAAACTCACAAGGACGCAATGTTTTAGGCATTATTAGCATTTTTGCATGTGTGGTTAGGAAATTATGTTTAAATAACTGTCATTTTGAATGTGGCAGTTATCCGTCATTATGAGTAAAACCTAATTTTTGTATTTGTAAACCTTACCAAAATGCCTGATTCTCATAAAACTCACATAGATTCAATATCACAGGCATTTTTAGACGGGTTGCATGTTTATATAACTTTAATATTTAGTATGACATTTATATTGTCATATTAAGAAAGAAAGAACTAACTTGTGTCTTTACAAACCTTACAAAATATTTTTTTTCCCCCCAGTAAAACTCACAAAGATACATTTCTCCAGGCATTATTAACCATTTTGCATGTGTGGTTTAGGAGTTATGTTAACATAACCGTCATATTGAGGGTGGCAGTTATACTGTCATTATGAGTAAAACCTAATTTTTGTATTTATAAACCTTACCAAAATTCCTGATTCTGGTAAAACTCACATAGATACAATATTACAGGCATTTTTAGACATAATGCATGTTTGGTTTTGGAGTTATGTTTATATACATTTTTCCAGGCATTATTAGCTTATTTATCATGTTTGGTTTAGGAGTTATGTTTAAATAACTGTCATATCAAATAATGCAGTTATACTGTCATTATGAGTAAAACCCAAGTTTTGTATTTGTAAACCTTACCAAAATACCTGATTCTGGTAAAACTCATATAGATTCAAAATTACAGGCAGTTTAAGACGGATTGTAATTTTGGTTTAGGAGTTTGGTTTTGGAATGATGTTTATATTACTTTTATATTTAGTTTGACAGTCATATTGAGTAAAAAAAAAAAAAGGTTTTGTCTTTACAAACCTTACAAAATATTTTTTTCTAGTAAAACTCACAAAGATACATTTATCCAGGCATTATTAGCTATATAGCATGTTTGGTTTAGGCGTTATGTTTAAATAACTGTTATTTTGAATATGGCAGTTATACTGTCATTATGAGTAAAACCCAAGTTTTGTATTTGTAAACCTTACCAAAATACCTGATTCTGGTAAAACTCACATAGATTCAATATTACAGGCATTTTTAGACGTATTGCAAGTTTGGTTTTGGAGTTATGTTTATTTATCTTTCATATTTAGGATGACAGTTTTACTGTCATATTAAGTAAAAAAAACTAACTTGTGTCTTTACAAACCTTATAAATTTTTTATTTTTTTCCAGGAAAACTCACAAAGATACATTTCTCCAGGCATTATTAGCCATTTTGTATTTGTGGTTTAGGAGTTATGTTTAAATAACTGTCAGATTGAATGTGACAGTATACTGTCATTATGAGTAAAACCTAATTTTTGTATTTGTACACCTTACCAAAAAGACCTGATTCTGGTAAAAATCACATTAGATACAATATTGCAGGCATTTTTAGACATAATGCATGTTTGGTTTTGAAGTTATGTTTATACAACTTTCATATATAGTATGACAGTTATACCATCATATTGAGTAAAAAAAACAAAACTTGTGTCCTTATAAACCTTACAGATTTTTTTCCCCAAAACTCACAAAGATACTTTTCTCCTGGCATAATTAGCCATTTATCATGTTTGGTTTAGGTGTTATGTTTAAATAACTGTCATATTGAGTGGGGTAGTTATTGTATTGTGTGTCATTATAAATAAAACCTATTTTCTGTATTTGTAAACCTTACCAAAATACCTGATTCTGGTAAAACCCACACCGATACAATATTACGGGAATTTTTAGACATAAAACATGTTTGGTTTTGGAGTTATGTTTATATAACTTTCATATTTAGTATGACAGTTATACCATCATATTGAGTAAATAAAAACTAATTTGTGTCTTTACAAACCTTACAAACCTTATTTGACAGTATAACTGTCATACTAAATATGAAAGTTATATACACATAACTCTAAAACCAAACTTGCAATCCGTCTAAAAATGTCTGTAATATTGAATCTATGTGAGTTTAACCAAAATCAGGTATTTTGGTAAGGTTTACAAATACAAAAATTAGGTTTTACTCATAATGACAGTATAACTGCCACACTCAATATGACAGTTTTTTAAACATAACTCCTAAAAAACAAATGCAAAATGACTAATAATGCCTGGAAAAATGTATCTTTGTGAAATTTAATGAAAAAGAAAATTTTTGTAAGGTTTGTAAAGACACAAATTATTTTTTTTACTTAATATGATGGTATAACTGTCATACTAAATATGAAAGTTATATAAACATAACTCCAAAACCAAACATGTTTTATGTCTATGTGTAATATTGTATCTATGTGAGTTTTACCAGAATCAGGTATTTTGGTAAGGTTTACAAATACAAAAAATAGGTTTTACTCATAATGACAATATAACTGCCACATTTAACATGACAGGTCTTTAAACATAATTCCTAAACCAAACATGATAAATGGCTAATAATGCCTAGAGAAATGTATCTTTGTGAGTTTTACAGGAAAACAGTAATTTGTAAGGTTTATAAAGACACAAGGTAGTTTTTTTTTTACTCAATATGATGGTATAACCGTCATACTAAATATGAAAGTTATATAAACATAACTCCAAAAACAAACATGAATTTTTTCTAAAAATACCTGCAATATTGTATCTATGTGAGTTTTACCAGATCAGGTATTTTGGTAAGGTTTACAAATACAAAAATTTGGTTTTACTCACTATGACAGTATACTGTCACATTCAATCTGACAGTTATGTAAACATAACTCCTAAACCACACATGCAAAATGGCTAATAATGCCTGGAGAAATGTATCTTTGTGAGTTTCACTAGGAAAAACAATTTGTAAGGTTTGTAAAGACACACGTTAGTTTTTTTTACTCAATATGACAGTATAACTGTCATACTGCATGCAGAAAATATATAAACATGACTCCAAAACCAAACTTGCAATCTGTCTAAAATGTCTGTAATATTGAATCTATGTGAGTTTTACCAAAATGAGGTATTTTGGTAAGGTTGACAAAAAAAAAAAAAAGGTTTTACTGATAGTGACATTATTAGTGCCACACTCAATATGACAGTTATTTAAACATAAGTCATAAACGACACATGAAATTGGCTATTAAACCTGGAGAAATGTATCTTTGTTAGTTTTACTAGAGTAATGATCTTTTGTAAGGTTTACAAAGACACAAGTTTTTTTACTCAATATGAGGGTATAACTGTCAATAAAAAAGTTATAGAAACATAACTCCAAAACCAAACTCAAAAACCAAACATGCAATCCATTTAAAAATGCCTGTAATATTAAATATATGTGAGTTTTATCAGAATCAGGTATTTTGGTAAGGTTTACAATACCAAAATTAGGTTTTACTCATAATGACAGTATAACTGCCACGCTCAATATGACAGTTATTTAAACATAACTCCTAAAACACACATGCAAAATGACTAATAATGCGTGGAAAAATGTATCTTTGTGATTTTTACTGGAAAAAAATATTTTGTAAGGTTTGTAAAGATACTGTTTTTTTTTTTTTTTTTAACTCAATATGATGGTATAACTGTAAATATGAAAGTTTTATAAACATAACTCCAAAACCAAACTTGCAATTCGTAAAAAAATGGCTGTAAGATTGAATATATTTGATTTTTACCAGAATCAGGTATTTTGGTAAGGATTACAAATACAAAAATTAAGTTTTACTCATATTGACGGATAACCGCCAAATGTTTTTAAACATAACTCCTAAACAAAACATGCTAAATGGCTAATAATGCCTGGAGAAAAGTATCTTTGTGAGTTTTACTGGAAAAAAAATAAATAAAAATTGTAAGGTTTGTAAAGACACAAGTTAATTTTTTCTAACTCAAAAAGACAGTATAACTGTCATACTAAATGGAAAAGTTATATAAACATAACTCCAAAACCAAACATGCATTATATCTAAAAATGCCTGAAATGGTGTAGTCATGTGAGTTATACTAGAATCAGTTGTTTTTGTAAGTTTTGCAAATACAAAATATTGGTTTTCCTCACAATGACAGTATACTGTCACATTCGATCTGACAGTTATTTAAACATAACTCCTAAACCACATATTCAAAATGACTAATAATGCCTGGAGAAATCTATCTCTGTGAATTTTTCTGGAAAAAAATATTTTGTAAGGTTTTTTATAACACAATTTTTTTTTACTCAATATGACAGCAGTATACTGTCATAGTGAGTAAAACCAATATTTTGTATTTGCAAACCTTACAAAAACAACTGATTCTAGTAAAACTCACATGGATATAATACTACAGTTATTTTTAGATATAATGCATGTTTGGTTTTGGAGTTATGTTTATATAACTTTTACATTTAGTATGACAGTTATAATGTCATATTGAGTAAAAAAAATAACTTGTCTTTACAAACCTTACAATTTTTTCCAAGCATTATTAGCCATTTTGCTTGTGTGGTTTAGGAGTTATATTTAAATAACTGTCATATTGAGTGTGGCAGTTATACTGTCATTATGAGTAAAACCTTATTTTTGTATTTGTAAACCTTACCAAAATACCTGATTGTAGTAAAACTCACATAGATACAATATTACAGGCATTTTTAGACATAATGCATGTTTGGTTTTGGAGTTATGTTTATATAACTTTCATATTTAGTATGATAGTTATACTGTCATATTAAGTAAAAAAAAAACTAACTTGTGTCTTTACAAACCTTACAAAATATATATATATATTTTCAGTAAAACTCACAAAGGCATTATTAGTCATTTTGTATGTGTGGTTTAGGAGTTATGTTTAAATAACTGTCAGATTGAATGTGACAGCATACTGTCATAGTGAGTAAATTCAATATTTTCTATTTCCAAACCTTAAAAAAACAACTGATTCTAGTAAAACTCACATGGATACAATGTTACAGGCATTTTTAGACATAATGCATGTTTGGTTTTGGAGTTTTGTTTATATACATTTTACATTTAGTATGACAGTTATACTGTCATATGGAGTAAAAAACAACTAACTTGTGTCTTTACAAACCTTACTAAAATGTTGTTTTTTTCAGTAAAACTCACAAAGATGCATTTCTCCAGTCATTATTAGCCATTTAGCATGTTTGGTTTAGGAGTTATGTTTAAATAACTGTCATTTTGAACGTTGCAGTTATACTGTCATTATGAGTAAAACCTAATTTTTGTATTTGTAAACCTTACAAAAATACCTGTTTGTGGTAAAACTCACATAGATTCAATATTACAGGCATTTTTAGACGGATTGCATGTTTGGTTTTGAAGTTATGTTTATACTACTTTTACATTTAGTATGACAGTTATACTGTCCATCCATCCATCCATTTTTTCTACCACTTATTCCCTTCGGGGTCGCGGGGGGCGCTGGAGCCTATCTCAGCTACAATCGGGCGGAAGGCAGTGTACACCCTGGAAAAGTCGCCACTTCATCATATTAAGTAAAAAAAACTAAATTGTTTCTTTACAAACCTTACAAAATATGTTTTTCCAGTAATCTCACAAAGATACATTTCTCCAGGCATTATAGCCATTTTGCATGTGTGGTTTGGTAGTTATGTTTAAATAACTGTCAAATTGAATGTGACAGTATACTATCATGGTGAGTAAAACCAATATTTTGTAATTGCAAACCTTACTACAACAATTGATTTTAGTAAAACTCGTATGGATACAAAATTACAGGCATTTTTAAACATAATGCATGTTTGGTTTTGGAGTTAAGTTTATATATTTTTTACATTTAGTGTTACAGTTATACTGTCATATTGAGTAAAAAAAACTAACTTGTGTCTTTATAAACCTTAAAAAAATGTTTTCCAGTAAAACTCACAAAGATACATTTCTCCAGGCATCATTAGCCATTAACCATGTTTGGTTTAGAGTTATGTTTAAATAACTGTCATATTGAGTGTGGCAGATTTACTGTCATTATGAGTAAAACCTATTTTTTTGTATTTGTAAAATTACCAAAATAACTGATTCTGATAAAACTCACATGGATAAAATATTACAGGATTTTTTTTAGACATAAAGCATGTTTCCATCATATTGAGTAAACAAAACTTGTGTCTATACAAACTTTACAAAATATTTTTTGTCCAGTAAAACTCACAAAAATACATTTCTCCAGTTATTATTTGCCATTTTGCATCTGTGGTTTAGAATTTGTGTTTATATAACAGTCAGATTGAATGTGACAGTATACTGTCATAGTGAGTAAAACCTAATTTTTGTATTTGTAAACCTTAACAAAATACCTGATTCTAGTAAAACTCACATAGATTCATTATTACAGGCATTTTAGACGGATTGCATGTTTGGTATTGGAGTTATGTTTATATAACTTTTACATTTATTATGACAGTTATACAAACATATTGAATAAAAAAAACTATTTTGTGTCTTATCAAACCTTACAAAATATTTTTTTTCCTGTAAAACTCACAAAGATACATTTCTCCAGGCATTATTAGCCATTTTGCATGTGTGGTTTAGGAGTTATGTTAACATAACCGTCATATTGAGGGTGGCAATTATACTGTCATTATGAGTAAAACCTAATTTTTGTATTTATAAACCTTACCAAAATTCTTGATTCTGGCAAAACTCACATAGATACAATATTACAGGCATTTTTAGACATAATGCATGTTTGGTTTTGGAGTTATGTTTGTATACATTTTTCCAGGCATTATTAGCTATTTATCATGTTTGGTTTAGGAGTTAAGTTTAAATAACTGTTGTATCAAATAATGCAGTTATACTGTCATTATGAGTAAAACCCAAGTTTTGTATTTGTAAACCTTACCAAAATACATGATTCTGGTAAAACTCATATAGATTCAATATTACAGGCAGTTTAAGACGGATTGCAAGTTTGGTTTAGGAGTTTGGTTTAGGAATGATTTTTATATTACTTTTATATTTAGTTTGACAGTTATACCATCATATTAAGTAAAAAAAAAAAAAAACTTTTGTCTTTACAAACCTTACAAAATATTTTTTTCTAGTAAAACTCACAAAGATACATTTCTCCAGGCATTATTAGCTATTTAGCATGTTTGGTTTAGGAGTTATGTTTAAATAACTGTTATTTTGAATATGGCAGTTGTACTGTCATTATGAGTAAAACCCAAGTGTTGTATTTGTAAACCTTATCAAAATACCTGATTCTGGTAAAACTCATATAGATTCAATATTACAGGCAGTTTAAGACAGACAGCAAGTTTGGTTTAGGAGTTTGATTTTGGAATGATGTTTATATTACTTTTATATTTAGTTTGACAGTTATACCATCATATTGAGTAAAAAAAACAAAAACTTTTGTCTTTACAAACCTTACAAAATATTTTTTTCTAGTAAAACTCACAAAGATACATTTCTCCAGGCATTATTAGCTATTTAGCATGTTTGGTTTAGGAGTTATGTTTAAATAACTGTTATTTTGAATATGGCAGTTATACTGTCATTATGAGTAAAACCCAATTTTTGTATTTGTAAACCTTACCAAAATACCTGATTCTGGTAAAACTCACATAGATTCAATATTACAGGCAATTTTTTTTTTTCCCAGGAAAACTCACAAAGATACATTTCTCCAGGCATTATTAGCCATTTTGTATTTGTGGTTTAGGAGTTACAGTATGTTTAAATAACTGTCAGATTGTATGTGACGGTTACTGTCATAGTGAGTAAAACCTAATTTTTGTATTTGTAAACTTTACCAAAAATACCTGATTCTGGTAAAAATCACATAGATACAATATTGCAGGCATTTTTAGACATAATGCATGTTTTGTTTTGGAGTTATGTTTATCCAACTTTCATATTAAGTATGACAGTTATACCAGCATATTGAGTAAAAAAAAAATAACTTGTGTCTTTATAAACCTTACAAAAAATTTTTCCCAGTAAAACTCACAAAGATACATTTCTCCAGGCATAATTAGTCATTTATCATGTTTGGTTTAGGAGTTATGTTTAAATAACTGTAATATTGAGTGTGGCAGTTATACTGTCAGTATGAGTAAAACCTATTTTTTGTATTTGTAAAAATTACCAAAATACCAGATTCTGGTAAAACCCACATCGATACAATATTACAGGAATTTTTAGACATAAAGCATGTTTGGTTTTGGAGTTATGTTTTTATAACTTTCATATTTAGTATGACAGTTATACCATCATATTGAATAAAAAAAAACGTAATTTGTATCTTTACAAACCTTACAAAATATTGTTTTCCAGTAAAGATCACAAATATACATTTCTCTAGGCATTAGTAGTCATTTTGCATTTGTGTTTTAGGAGTTATGTTTAATTAACTGTCATATTGAGTGTGGCAGATATACTGTCACTATGAGTAAAACCTAATTTTTGTATTCGTAAACCTTACCAAAATACCTGATTCTGATAAAACTCACATATATTCAATATTACAGGCATTTTTAGACGGATTGCATATTTGGTTATGGAATTATGTTTATAAAACTTTCATATATAGTATGACAGCTATACTGTTAAATTGTGTAAAAAAAATAAAAAAATAACTCGTGTCTTTACAAACCTTACAAAATATTTTTTCCAGTAAAACTCACAAAGATACATTCCTCAAGGCATTATTAGCCATTTTGTCAGATTAATTGTGACAGTATACTGTCATTATGAGTAAAACTAATAGTTTGTATATGTATACCTTACAAAAACAACTGATTCTAGTAAAACTCACATGGATACATAATTATAGGCATTTTTAGACATAATGCATGTTTGGTGGCAGTCAATGTGGCAGTTATACTGTCATTATGAGTAAAACCTAGTTTTTATATTTGTCAACCTTACCAAAATACCTGATTCTGGTAAAACTCACATAGATACAATATAACAGGCATTTTTAGACATAATGCATGTTTGGTTTTGGAGTTATGTTTATATAACTTTCATATTTAGTATGACAGTTATACCATCATAATAAATAATAAAAACTAACTTGTGTCTTTATAAACCTTACAACTTATTAGTTTCCAGTAAAACTCACAATGATACATTTCTCCAGGCATTATTAGCCATTTATCATGTTTGGATTAGGAGTTATGTTTAAATAACTGTCATATCAAATGTTGCAGTTATACTGTCATTATGAGTAAAACCCAAGTTTTGTATTTGTAAACCTTACTAAAATACCTGATTCTGGTAAAACTCATATAGATTCAATATTACAGGCAGTTTAAGACAGATTGCAAGTTTGGTTTAGGAGTTTGGTTTTGGAATTATGTTTATATAACTTTCATATTTAGTATGACAGTTATACCATCATATTGAGTAAAAAAAACTAACTTTTGTCTTTACAAACCTTACAAAATATTTTTTTCTGGTAAAAATCACAAAGATACATTTCTTCAGGCATTATTAACCATTTTGCATGTGTGGTATAGGAGTTATGTTTACATAACTGTCATATTAAATGTGGCAGTTATACTGTCATTATGAGTAAAACCAAATTTGTGTATATTTAAACCTTACCAAAATACCTGATTCTGGTAAAACTCACATAGATACAATACTAAAGGCATTTTTAGACAAAATGCATGTTTGGTTTTGGAGTTATATTTGTATACATTAATCCAGGCATTAATAGCCATTTAGCATGTTTGGTTCAGGAGTTATGTTTAAATAACTGTCGTATCAAATAATGCAGTTATACTGTCATTATGAGTAAAACCTATTTTTTGTATTTGTAAACTTTACCAAAATACCTGATTCTGGTAAAACCCACATCGATACAATATTACAGGAATTTTTAGACTTAAAGCATGTTTGGTTTTGGAGTAATGTTTATACAACTTTTATATTTAGTATGACAGTTATACCATCATATTGAGTAAAAAAAAAAAAACTTGTGTCTTTATAAACCTTACAAAAAAAATGTTCCCAGTGAAACTCACAAAGATACATTTCTCCAGGCATAATTAGCCATTTATTACTGTCATAATCAGTAAAAAACTACTTTTTGTGTTTGCAAGCCTTAAAATAGCAAATGTTTCGAGTAAAACTCACAAGGATGCATTGTTTTAGGCTTTATTAACCTATTTGCATGTGTGATTAGGAAGTTATGTTTAAATAACTGTCAAATTGAATGTAGCAGTTATACTGTCATTATGAAAAATAACTAATTTTGTATTTGTAAACATTACCAAATTACCTGATTCTGGTGAAACTCACATAGATACAATATTACAGGCATTTTTAGCCATAATCCATGTTCAGTTTGGGAGTTATGTTTATATAACTTTTATATTTGGTATGACAGTTTTACTGTCATATTGAATCAAAAAAACTAACTTGCTTCTTCGCAAAACTTACAAAAGATAATTTTTCTAGTAAAACTAACAAAGATACATGTCTTTAGGCATTATTAGACATGTTGCATGTTTGATGTAGGAATTATGTTGAAAAATATTTTTAATGCTTATTTCGCATTATCTCAGGATTTTAAGAACATTACTGTCATAATGAGTAAAAAACTACTTGTTGTGTTTGCAAGCCTTAAAATAGCAAATGTTTCGAGTAAAACTCACAAGGATGCATTGTTTTAGGCTTTATTAACCTATTTGCATGTGTGATTAGGAAGTTATGTTTAAAAAACTGTCAAATTGAATGTAGCCGTTATACTGTCATTATGAAAAAAAACTAATTTTGTAGTTGTAAACCTTACCAAATTACCTGATTCTGGTGAAACTCACATAGATACAATATTACAGGCATTTTTAGACATAATGCATGTTCAGTTTTGGAGTTATGTTTATATAACTTTCATATTTGGTATGACAGTTATACTGTCTTATTGAATTAAAAAAACTAACTTGCTTCTTTGCAAAACTTACAAAAGATAATTTTTCTAGTAAAACTAACAAAGATACATGTCTTCAGGCATTATTAGACATGTTGCATGTTTGATGTAAGAATTATGTTGAAAAACATTTTTATTGCTTATTTCGCATTATCTCAGGATTTTAAGAACATTACTGTCATAATGAGTAAAAAACTACTTTTTGTGTTTGCAAGCCTTTAAATAGCAAATGTTTCGAGTAAAACTCAAAAGGATGCATTATTTTAGGCTTTATTAACCTATTTGCATGTGTGATTAGGAATTTATGTTTAAATAACTGTCAAATTGAATGTAGCAGTTATACTGTCATTATGAAAAAAAAAAAATTGTATTTGTAACCTTACCAAATTACCTGATTCTTATAAAACTCACATAGATACAATATTTTAGGCATTTTTAGACATAATGCATGTTTAGTTTTGGAGTTATGTTTATATAACTTTCATATTTGGTATGACAGTTATACTGTCATATTGAATAAAAAAACTAACTTGCCTCTTTGCAAAACTTACAAAAGATAATTTTTCTAGTAAAACTAACAAAGATACATGTCTTCAGGCATTATTAGACATGTTGCATGTTTGATGTAGGAATTATGTTGAAAAACATTTTTATTGCTTATTTCGCATTATCTCAGGATTTTAAGAACATTACTGTCATAATGAGTAAAAAACTACCTTTTGTGTTTGCAAGCCTTAAAATAGCATATGTTTCGAGTAAAACTCACATGGATGCATTGTTGTAAGCTTTATGTGATTAGGAAGTTATGTTTAAATAACAGTCAAATTGAATGTAGCAGTTATACTGTCATTATGAAAAAAAAAATTTTTTGTATTTGTAAACCTTACCAAATTACCTGATTCTGGTGAAACTCACATAGATACAATATTACAGGCATTTTTAGACATAATGCATGTTTAGTTTTGGAGTTATGTTTATATAACTTTCATATTTGGTATGACAGTTATACTGTCATATTGAATTAAAAAAACTTATTTGCCTCTTTGCAAAACTTACAAAAGATAATTTTTCTAGTAAAACTAACAAAGATACATGTCTTCAGGCATTATTAGACATGTTGCATGTTTGGTGTAGGAATTATGTTGAAAAACATTTTTATTGCTTATTTCGCATTGTCTCAGGATTTTAAGAACATTACTGTCAAAATGAGTAAAAAACTACTTTTTGTGTTTGCAAGCCTTAAAATAGCATATGTTTCGAGTAAAACTCACAAGGATGCATTGTTTTAGGCTTTATTAACCTATTTCTCATGTGTGGTTAGGGAGTTATGTTTAAATAACAGTCAAATTGAATGTAGCAGTTAACTGTCATTATGAGTAAACCCCTAATTTATGTAATTGTACACCTTACCAAATTAACTGATCCTTGTAAAACTCACATAGATACAATATTTTAGGCATTTTTAGACATAATGCATGTTCAGTTTTGGAGTTATGTTTATAAAACTTTCACATTTGGTATGACAGTTATACTGTCATATTCATTAAAAAAACTAACTTGAGTCTTTGCAAAACTTACAAAAGATTTTTTTTCTAGTATAACTAACAAATATACATGTATCCAGGCATTATTAGACATGTTGCATGTTTGGTGTAGGAATTATGTTGAAAAACATTCGTATTGCTTTTTTCGCATTATCTCAGGATTTTAAGAACATTACTGGCATATTGAGTAAAAAACTACTATGACATTATACTGTCACATTCAATCTGACTGTTTTTTAAACATAACTCTAAACCATGCAAGCAAAATGTCAAATAATGCCTGGAGAAATGTATCTTTGTAAGTTTTACAGGAAAAAAATAGTTTGTATGGTTTGTAAAGACACAAGTTAGCTTTTTTTTACTCAATATGACAGTATAACTGTCATACTAAATATGAAAGTTAAATAAATAAAACACCAAAACCAAACTTGCAATCCGTCTAAAAATGCCTGTAATATTGAATATATGTGAGTTTTACCAGAATCAGTTATTTTGGTAAGGTTTACAAATACAAAAATTGGGTTTTACTCATAATGACAGTATAACTGCCATATTCAAAATAACAGTTATTTAAACATAACTCCTAAACCAAATATGCTAAATGGTTAATAATGCCTGGAGAAATGAATCTTTGTGAGTTTCACTAGAAAACATTTTTTTTGTAAGGTTTGTAAAAACAAAAGTTATATGATGATGGTATAACTGTCATACTAAATATGAAAGTTAGATAAACATAATTCCAAAACCAAACTCTTAAACCAAACTTGCAGTCTGTCTTAAACTGCCTGTAATATTGAATCTATGTGAGTTTTGCCAGAATCAGGTATTTTGGTAAGGTTTACAAATACAAAACTTGGATTTTACTCATAATGACAGTATATCTGCAACATTTGATATGACAGTTATTTAAACATGACTCCTAAACCAAACATGATAAATGACTAATAATGCCTGGAGAAATGTATCTTTGTGAGTTTTACTGGAAAAAAAATAATGTGTAAGGTTTATAAAGACACAAGTTATTTTTTTATTTATTTAATATGATGGTATAACTGTCATGCTAAATATGAAAGTTATATAAACATAACTCCAAAACCAAAATGCATTTTGTCTAAAAATGCCTGTAATATTGTATCTTTTTGAGTTTTACCAGAATCAGGTATTTTAGTAAGGTTGACAAATACAAACATTAGGTTTTACTCATAATGACAGTATAACTGCCACATTGACTGCCACCAAACATGCATTATGTCTAAAAATGCTTATAATTTTGTATCTATGTGAGTTTTACTAGAATCACTTGTTTTTGTAAGGTTTACAAATACAAAATATTAGTTTTACCCATAATGACACTATACTGTCACAATTAATCCGACAAAATGGCTAATAATGCCTTGAGGAATGTATCTTTGTGAGTTTTACTGGAAAAAAATATTTTGTAAGGTTTGTAAAGACACAAGTTAGTTTTTTTTTACACAATTTAACAGTATAGCTGTCATACTATAAATGAAAGTTATATAAACATAATTCCAAAACCAAATATGCAATCCGTCTAAAAATGCCTGTAATATTGAATATATGTGAGTTTTATCAGAATCAGGTATTTTGGTAAGGTTTATGAAAACAAAAATTAGGTTTTACTCATAGTGACAATATAACTTCCACACTCAGTATGACAGTTAATTAAACATAACTCCTAAAACACAAATGCAAAATGACTACTAATGCCTAGGGAAATGTATATTTGTGATTTTTCCTGGAAAATAATAATTTGTAAGGTTTGTAAATATACAAATTAGTTTTTTTTTACTTAATATATAATGGTATAACTGTCATACTAAATATGAAAGTTATATAAACATAACTCCAAAACCAAACATGATTTATGTCTAAAAATTCCTGTAATATTGTATCGATGTGGGTTTTACCAGAATCAGGTATTTTTGGTAAGGTTTACAAATACAAAAATTAGGTTTTACTCACTATGACAGTATACTGTCACATTCAATCTGACAGTTACTTAAACATACTGTAACTCCTAAACCACAAATAAAAAATGGCTAATAATGCCTGGAGAAATGTATCTTTGTGAGTTTTCCTGGAAAAAAAATAAAAAATGTATAAGGTTTGTAAAGACACAAGTTATTTTATTTTTTTTACTCAATATGATGGTATTAATAAAATATATAACTCAAACTAAATATGAAAGTAATATAAACATCATTCCAAAACCAAACTCCTAAACCAAACTTGCAATCCGTCTTAAACTGCCTGTAATATTGAATCTATGTGAGTTTTACCAAAATCAGGTATTTTGGTAAGGTTTACAAATACAAAAATTAGGTTTTACTTATAATGACAGTATAACTGCCACACTCAATATGACAGTTTTTTAAACATAACTCCTAAAAAACGAATGCAAAATGACTAATAATGCCTGGAAAAATGTATTTTTGTGAATTTTAATGAAAACAATTTTTTTTGTAAGGTTTGTAAAGACACAAATTAGTTTTTTTACTTAATATGATGGTATAACTGTCATATTAAATATGAAAGTTATATGAACATAACTCCAAAACCAAACATGTTTTATGTCTAAAAATTCCTGTAATATTGTATATATGTGAGTTTTACCAGAATTAGGTATTTTGGTAAGGTTTACAAATACAAAAAATAGGTTTTACTCATAACGACAATATAACTGCCACATTTAACATGACAGGTATTTAAACATAATTCCTAAACCAAACATGATAAATGGCTAATAATGCCTGGAGAAATGTATCTTTGTGAGTTTTACAGGAAAAAAATAATTTGTAAGGTTTATAAAGACACAAGGTAGTTTTTTTTTTTTTACTCAATATGATGGTATATACTAAATATGAAAGTTATATGAACATAACTCCAAAAACAAACATGAATTTTGTCTAAAATTACCTGTAATATTGTATCTATGTGAGTTTTACCAGAATCAGGTATTTTGGTAAGGTTTAGAAATACAAAAAATAGGTTTTACTCACTATGACAGTATACTGTCACATTCAATCTGACAGTTATGTAAACATAACTCCTAAACCACACATGCAACATGGCTAATAATGCCTGGAGAAATGTATCTTTGTGAGTTTTACTAGGACAAATATTTTGTAAGGTTTGTAAAGACACACATTAGTTTTTTTTTACTAAATATGACAGTATAACTGTCATACTACATGCAAAAAATATATAAACATGACTCCAAAACCAAACTTTCAATCCGTCTAAAAATGTCTGTAATATTGAGTCTATGTGAGTTTTACCAAAAAGAGGTATTTTGGTAAGGTTGACAAATTAAAAAAAAAAGGTTTTACTGATAGTGAAATTATAAGTGCCACACTCAATATGACTGTTATTTAAACATAACTCCTAAACCAAACATGCTAAATGGCTAATAATGCCTAGAGAAAGGAATCTTTGTGACTTTTACTGAAAAAAAAATAATTTGTAAGGTTTATAAAGACACAAGTTAGTTTTTTTTTTACTCAATATGATGGTATAACTGTCATACTAAATATAAAAGTTATATAAACATAACTCCAAAACCAAACATGCATTTTGTCTGAAAATTATTGTTATATTGTATCTATGTGAGTTTAACCAGAATCAGGTATTTTGGTAAGGTTTACATATACAAAAATTAGGTTTTACTCATATAGACAGTATAACTGCCTCATTCAAAATGACAGTTATGTAAACATAACTCCTAAACCACTCATGCAAAATGGTTAATAATGCCTGAAAAAATAGTTTTTTTTTACTCAATATGACATTAATACTGTCATACTAAATGTGAAAGTTATATAAATATATCTCCAAAACCAAACATGCATTATGTCTAAAAATGCCTGTAATATTGTATCCATGTGAGTTTCACTAGAATAAGTTGTTTTTGTAAGTTTTGCAAATACAAAATACTGGTTTTACTCACTATGACAGTATACTGTCACATTCAATCTGACAGTTATTTAAACATAACTCCTAAACCACACATGCAAATTGGTTAATAATGCCTGGAGAAATGTATCTTTGTGAGTTTTAATGGGAAAAAAAAAATATTTTGTAAGGTTTGTAAAGACACAAGTTAGTTCTTTTTTACTTAATATGACAATATAACTGTCATACTAAATATGAAAGTTATATAAACATAATTCCAAAACCAAACTTCTAAACCAAACTTGCAATATGTCTTAAACTGCCTGTAATATTTAATCTATGTGAGTTTTACCAGAATCAGGTATTTTGGTAAGGTTTACAATTACAAAAAATAGGTTTTTATTTATAATGACAACGATACAATAACTACCCCACTCAATATGACAGTTATTTAAACATAACTCCTAAACCAAACATGATAAATGGCTAATTTTGCCTGGAGAAATGTATCTTTGTGAGTTTTGGGGAAAAAAAAATGTAAGGTTTATAAAGACACAAGTTTTTTTTTTTTTTACTCAATATGATGGTATAACTGTCATACTAAATATGAAAGTTGTATAAACATAACTCCAAAAACAAACATGAATTTTGTCTAAAAATACCTGTAATATTGTATCTATGTGAGTTTTACCAGAATCAGGTATTTTTGGTAAGGTTTACAAATACAAAATATAGGTTTTACTCATAATGACAGTATACTGTCACATTCAATCTGACAGTTATTTAAACATAACTCCTAAACCACAAATACAAAATGGCTAATAATGCCTGGAGAAATGTATCTTTGTGAGTTTTCCTGGGAAAAAAAATAAATATTTTATAAGGTTTGTATAGACACAAGTTATTTTTTTTTTACCTAATATGACAGTATAACTGTCATACTAAATGTGAAAGTTAAATTTACATAACTCCAAAACCAAACTTGCAATACGTCTAAAAATGCCTGTAATATTGAATGTATGTGAGTTTTTTCAGAATCAGGTATTTAGGTAAGGTTTACAAATACAAAAATTGGGTTTTACTCATAATGACAGTATACCTGCCATATTCAAAATAACAGTTATTTAAACACAACTCCTAAACCAAACATGCTAAATGGCTAACAATGCCTGGATAAATGTATCTTTGTGAATTTTACTAGAAAAAACTATTTTGTAAGGTTTGTAAAGAAAAAAGTTAATTTTTTTTACTGAATATGATGGTATAACTGTCAAACTAAATATAAAATTAATATAAACATAATTCCAAAAACAAACTCCTAAACCAAACTTGCAATCCGTCTTAAACTGCCTGTAATATTGAATCTATATAGGTTTTACCAGAATCAGGTATTTTGGTAAAGACACGAGTTATTTGTTTTTTTTTACACAATTTAACAGTATAGCTGTCATACTATATATGAAAGTTATATAAACACAACTCCAAAACCAAATATGCAATCCGTCTAAAATGCCTGTAATATTGAATACATGTGAGTTTTATCAGAATCAGGTATTTTGGTAAGGTTTACAAAAACAAAAATTAGGTTTTACTCATAGTGACAGTATTACTGCCACACTCAATATGACAGTTAATTAAACATAACTCCTAAAACACAAATGCAAAATGACTAATAATGCCTAGAGAAAGGTATATTTTTGAATTTTCCTGGAAAACAATATTTTGTAAGGTTTGTAAAGATACAATTTTTTTTTTGTTTTTTACTCCATATGATGGTATAACTTTCATACTAAATATGAAAGTTATATAAACATAACTCCAAAACCAAACATGCTTTATGTCTAAAAATTCCTGTAATATTGTATCGATGGGGGTTTTACCAGAATCAGGTATTTTGGTAAAGTTTACAAATACAAAAAATAGGTTTTACTCATAATGACAGTATAACTGCCACACTCAATATGACAGTTGTTTAAACATAACTCCTAAACCAAACATGATAAATGGCTAATTATGCCTGGAGAAATGTATCTTTGTGAGTTTTACTGGACACATTTTATTTTTGTAAGGTTTATAAAGACACAAGTTATTTTTTTTTTACTCAATAGGATGGTATAACTGTCATACTAAATATAAAAGTTGTATAAACATAACACCAAATCCAAACATGAATTATGTCTAAAAATGCCTGTAATATTGAATCTATGTGAGTTTTACCAGAATCAGATATTTTGGTAAGGTTTACAAATACAAAACTTGGATTTTACTCATAGTGACAGTATAACTGCAACATTTGATATGACAGTTATTTTAACATAACTCCTAAACCAAACATGGCTAATAATGCCTGGAGAAATGTATCTTTGTGAGTTTTACTAGACACAAATATTTTGTAAGGTTTGTAAAGACACAAGTTAGTTTTTTGTACTCAATATGATGGTATAACTGTCATAATCAATGTAAAAGTTATATAAACATAACTCCAAAACCAAACATGCATTTGGTTTTTACTCAATATGATGGTATAACTGTCATACTAAATATGAAAGTTATATAAACATAACTCCAAAACCAAACATGCATTATGTCTAAATAGGCCTGTATTATTGTATCTATGTGAGTTTTACCAGAATCAAGTATTTTGGTAAGGTTGACAAATACAAAAATTAGTTTTTACTCATAATGACAGTATAACTGCTATATTCAATAGGACAGTTATGTAAACACAACTCCTAATCGCACATGCAAAATGGCTAATAATGCCTGGAGAATTGATCTTTGTGAGTTTTACTGGGAAAAAAAAAAAGTAATGTTTGTATAGACACAAGTTACTTTTTTTTACTCAATATGACAGTATAACTGTCATACTAAATTAGAAAGTAATATGAACATAACACCAAAACAAAACATGCATTATGTCTAAAAATGCTTGTAATATTGTATCCATGTGAGTTTTACTAAAATCAGTTGTTTTTGTAAGGTTTACAAACACAAAATATTAGTTTTACTCATAATGACAGTAAACTGTCACAATCAATCTGACAAAATGGCTAATAATGCCTGGATGAATGTATCTTTGTGAGTTTTACTGGAAAAAATATTTTGTAAGGTTTGTAAAGACACAAGTTAGTTTTTTTACTCAATTTAACAGTATAGCTCTATATATGAAAGTTATATAAACATAACTCCAAAACCAAACATGCAATCCATCTACACATTTCTGTAATTTTGCATATATGTGAGTTTTATCAGAATCGGGTATTTTGGTAAGGTTTACAAATACAAAAATTAGGTTTTACTCAAAATGACAATATAACTGCCACACTCAATATGACAGTTTTTTAAACATAACTCCTAAAACACAAATGCAAAATGACTATAAATGCCTGGAGAAATGTGTCTTTGTGAATTTTAATGGTAAAAAAATATTTTGTAAGAATTGTAAAGACACAAATTAGTTTTTTTTACTCAATATGATGGTATAACTGTCATACTAAATATGAAAGTTATATAAAAATAACTCCAAAACAAAACATGTTTTATGTCTAAAAATTCCTGTAATTTTGTATCTATATGAGTTTTACTAGAATCAGATATTTTGGTAAGGTTTACAAATACAAAAAATAGGTTTTACTCATAATGACAATATAACTGCCACACTCAACATGACAGTTATTTAAACATAATTGATAAACCAAACATGATACATGGCTAATAATGCCTAGAGAAATGTATCTTTGTGAGTTTTACTGGAAAAAAATAATTTGTAAGGTTTATAAAGACACAAGTTAGTTTTGTTTTACTCAATATGATGGTATAACCGTCATACTAAATATGAAAGTTAAATAAACCTGACTCCAAAACCAAACTTGCAATCCGTTTAAAAATGTATGTAATATTGAATATATGTGATTTTTGCCAGAATAAGGTATTTTGGTAAGGATTTCAAATACAAAAATTAGGTTTTACTCACTATGACAGTATACTGTCACATTCAATCTGACAGTTATGAAAACATAACTCCTAAACCACACATGCAAAATGGCTAAAAATGCCTGGAAAAAAGTGAGTTTACAGGGAAAAATATTTTGTAAGGTTTGTAAAGACACAAGTTAGTTTTTTTTACTCAATATGACAGTATAACTGTCATACTCCATGTAAAAATATATAAACATAACTCCAAAACCAAACTTGCAATCCGTCTAAACATGTCTGTAATATTGAATCTATGTGAGTTTTACCAGAATCAGGTATTTTGGTAAGGTTGACAAATAAAAAAAATAGGTTTTACTGATAGTGACATTTATTATTTAAACATAACTCATAAACGACACATGGTAATGGCTATTAAACCTGGAGAAATGTATCTTTGTTAATTTTACTAGAATAATGATCTTTTGTAAGGTTTGCAAAGACACAAGTTATTTTTTTTTACTCAATATGACGGTATAACTGTCAAACTAAATAAAAAAGTTATATAAACATAACTCCAAAACCAAACTCGAAAACCAAACTTGCAATCCGTTTAAAAATGCCTGTAATATTGAATATATGTGAGTGTTATCAGAATCAGGTATTTTGGGAAGGTTTACAATACAAAAATTAGGTTTTACTCATAATGACAGTATAACTGCCACGCTCAATATGACAGTTATTTAAACATAACTCCTAAAATACACTTGCAAAATGACTAATATTGCCTGGAGAAATGTATCTTTGTGTATTTTACTTGAAAAAAATATTTTGTAAGGTTTGTAAAGATACAATTTTTTTTTTTAACTCAATATGATGGCATAACTGTCATACTAAATATGAAAGTTATACAAACATAACTCCAAAACCAAACACGCAATTCGTAAAAAAAAATGGCTGTAATATTGAATCTATGTGAGTTTTACTAGAATCAGGTATTTTGGTAAGGTTTACAAATACAAAAATTAGGATTTACTCATAATGACAGTATAACTGCCAAACTTAATATGACGGTTATGTAAACATAACTATAATGCCTGGAGAAATGTATCTTTGTGAGTTTTACTGGAAAGAAAATATTTTGTAAGGTTTCTTAAAGACACAAATTTGTTTTGTTTTTTTCTTTAATATTACAGTATAAATGTCACACTAAAAATAAAAAGTTATAAAAACATAACTCTTAAAACCAAACTTGCAATCCGTCTAAAAATGTCTGTAATATTGAATCTATGTGATTTTTACCAGAATCAGGTATTTTGGTAAGGATTACAAATACAAAAATTAGGTTTTACTCATAATGACGGATAACTGCCACATTCAAAATGGAAGAAGGAGCTGAGCCGGAAGGCAAAGCTCTCAATTTACCGGTCGATCTACGTTCCCATCCTCACCTATGGTCATGAGCTTTGAGTTATGACCGAAAGGACAAGATCACGGGTACAAGCGGTCGAAATGAGTTTCCTCCGCCGGGTGGCGGGGCTCTCCCTTAGAGATAGGGTGAGAAGCTCTGCCATCCGGGGGGAGCTCAAAGTAAAGCCGCTGCTCCTCCACATCGAGAGGAGCCAGATGAGGTGGTTCGGGCATCTGGTCAGGATGCCACCCGAACGCCTCCCTAGGGAGGTGTTTAGGGCACGTCCGACCGGTAGGAGGCCGCGGGGAAGACCCAGGACACGTTGGGAAGACTATGTCTCCCGGCTGGCCTGGGAACGCCTCGGGGTCCCACAGGAAGAGCTGGACGAAGTGGCTGGGGAGAGGGAAGTCTGGGCTTCCCTGCTTAGGCTGATCAGGAGCAAGGGTAAAGTGTCTCCCTCAAGGACACAACGGACGTGACGAGGTTGGTAGAAGGTGGGGATCGAACCAAGAACCCTCAGGTTGCTGGAACGGCCACTCTCCCAACCGCGCCACGCCTTCCCCATGTATACTGTCTCTGTCTCTGTATCTGACAGTTATTTAAACATAATTCCGAAACCACAGATGCAAAATGGCTAATAAGAGAAATGTATCTTTGTGAGTTTTACTGGAAAAAAATATTTTGTAAGGTTTGCAAAGACACAAGTCTTTTTTTTTTTTTACTTAATATGACAGTTTAACTGTCATACTAAATATGAAAAGTTATAAACCTAACTCCAAAACCAAACCTGCATTATGTCTAAAAATGCCTGTAATATTGTATCTTTGTGAATTTTACTAGAATAAGGAGGTTTTAAGGTTTAATAATACAAAAATTAGGTTTTACTCATAATGACAGTATAACTGCCACACGCAATATGACAATTTTTTAATCATAACTCCTAAACCACTCATGCAAAATGGCTAATAATGTTTGAAATAATGGATCCTTGGGAGTTTACCTCGAAACATATGCTTTCTTAAGGCTTGCAAACACAAAAAGTATTTTTTTTACTCAATATAACAGTAAGGTTCTTTAAATCCAGAGATAATGCGAAAAAAGCAATAAAAATGTATTCAATCATAATTTCTAAAATAAACATGCAAAATGTGTAAAAATGCCTGTATTATTGAATCCATGTGAGTTTTAATAGAATCAGTTGTTTTTTTAAAGTTTGCAAAAACAAAAATTAGGTTTTACTCTTTATGTAAGTAAACTGTCACACTCAATATGACAATTTTTTAATCATAACTCCTAAACCACTCATGCAAAATGGCTAATAATGTTTGAAATATGGATCCTTGGGAGTTTACCTCGAAACATATTCTTTCTTAAGGCTTGCAAACACAAAGAGTATTTTTTTACTCAATATGACAGTAATGTTCTTAAAATCCTGATATAATGCGAAAAAAGCCATAAAAATGTATTCAATCATAATTTCTAAACTAAACATGCAAAATGTGTAGAAATGCTTGTATTATTGAATCCATGTGAGTTTTACTAGAATCAGTTGTTTTAGTGAAGTTTGCAAAAACAAAAATTAGGTTTTACTCTTTATGAAAGTAAACTGTCACACTCAATATGACAGTTTTTTAATCATAACTCCTAAACTACTCATGCAAAATGGCTAATAATGTTTGAAATAATGGATCCTTGGGAGTTTTCCTTGAAACATATGCTTTCTTAAGGCTTGCAAACACAAAAAGTTTTTTTTTTACTCAATATGACAGTAAGGTTCTTAAAATCCTGAGATAATGCGAAAAAAGCCATAAAAATGTATTCAATCATAATTTCTAAACTAAACATGCAAAATGTGTAAAAATGCCTGTTTTATTGAATCCATGTGAGTTTTACTAGAATCAGTTGTTTTAGTGAAGTTTGCAAAAACAAAAATTAGGTTTTACTCTTTATGAAAGTAAACTGTCACACTCAATATGACAGTTTTTTAATCATAACTCCTAAACTACTCATGCAAAATGGCTAATAATGTTTGAAATAATGGATCCTTGGGAGTTTACCGCGAAACATATTCTTTCTTAAGGCTTGCAAACACAAAAAGTATTTTTTTACTCAAATGACGGTAATGTTCTTAAAATCCTGAGATAATGCGAAAAAAGCCATAAAAATGTATTCAATCATAATTTCTAAAATAAACATGCAAAATGTGTAAAAATGCCTGTATTATTGAATCCATGTGAGTTTTACTAGAATCAGTTGTTTTAGTGAAGTTTGCAAAAACAAAAATTAGGTTTTACTCTTTATGAAAGTAAACTGTCACACTCAATATGACAGTTTTTTAATCATAACTCCTAAACTACTCTTGCAAAAGGGCTAATAATGTTTGAAATAATGGATCCTTGGGAGTTTTCCTTGAAACATATGCTTTCTTAAGGCTTGCAAACACAAAAAATATTTTTTATACTCAATATGACAGTAATGTTCTTAAAATTCTGAGATAATGCGAAAAAAGCAATAAAAATGTATTCCAACATAATTCCTTAACCAACAATGCAAAATGTCTAAAAATGCCAGTATTATTCAATCCATGTGAGTTTCACTAGAATCAGTTGTTTTAGTAAGGTTTGCAAAAGCAAAAATTAGGTTTTAATCTTTATGAAAGTAAACTGTCACACTCAATATGACAATTTTTTAATCATAACTCCTAAACCACTCATGCAAAATGGCTAATAATGTTTGAAATAATGGATCCTTGGGAGTTTACCTCGAAACATATTCTTTCTTAAGGCTTGCAAACACAAAAAAGTATTTTTTTACTCAATATGACAGTAATGTTCTTAAAATCCTGAGATAATGCGAAAAAAGCCATAACAATGTATTCAATCATAATTTCTAAACTAAACATGCAAAATGTGTAAAAATGCTTGTATTATTGAATCCATGTGAGTTTTACTAGAATCAGTTGTTTTAGTGAAGTTTGCAAAAACAAAAATTAGGTTTTACTCTTTATGAAAGTAAACTGTCACACTCAATATGACAGTTTTTTAATCATAACTCCTAAACTACTCATGCAAAATGGCTAATAATGTTTGAAATAATGGATCCTTGGGAGTTTACCGCGAAACATATTCTTTCTTAAGGCTTGCAAACACAAAAAGTATTTTTTTTCCTCAATATGACAATAATGTTCTTAAAATCCTGAGATAATGCGAAAAAAGCCATAAAAATGTATTCAATCATAATTTCTAAAATAAACATGCAAAATGTGTAAAAATGCCTGTATTATTGAATCCATGTGAGTTTTAATAGAATCAGTTGTTTTAGTGAAGTTTGCAAAAACAAAAATTAGGTTTTCCTCTTTATGAAAGTAAACTGTCACACTCAATATGATAGTTTTTTTAATCATAACTCCTAAACCACTCATGCAAAATGGCTAATAATGTTTGAAATAATGGATCCTTGGGAGTTTACCTCGAAACATATTCTTTCTTAAGGCTTGCAAACACAAAAAGTATTTTTTTACTCAATATGACAGTAATGTTCTTAAAATCCTGAGATAATGCGAAAAAAGCCATAAAAATGTATTCAATCATAATTTCTAAAATAAACATGCAAAATGTGTAAAAATGCCTGTATTATTGAATCCATGTGAGTTTTACTAGAATCAGTTGTTTTAGTGAAGTTTGCAAAAACAAAAATTTGGTTTTACTCTTTATGAAAGTAAACTGTCACACTCAATATGATAGTTTTTTAATCATAACTCCTAAACTACTCATGCAAAATGGCTAATAATGTTTGAAATAATGGATCCTTGGGAGTTTTCCTTGAAACATATGCTTTCTTAAGGCTTGCAAACACAAAAAGTATTTTTTGTACTCAATATGACAGTAATGTTCTTAAAATTCTGAGATAATGCGAAAAAAGCTATAAAAATGTATTCCAACATAATTCCTAAACCAACAATGCAAAATGTCTAAAAATGCCAGTAATATTAAATCCATGTGAGTTTCACTAGAATCAGTTGTTTTAGTAAGGTTTGCAAAAGCAAAAATTAGTTTTACTCTTTATGAAAGTAAACTGTCACACTCAATATGACAATTTTTTAATCATAACTCCTAAACCACTCATGCAAAATGGCTAATAATGTTTGAAATAATGGATCCTTAGGAGTTTACCTCGAAACATATGCTTTCTTAAGGCTTGCAAACACAAAAAGTATTTATTTTACTCAATATGACAGTAATGTTCTTAAAATCCTGAGATAATGCGAAAAAAGCCATAAAAATGTATTCAATCATAATTTCTAAACTAAACATGCAAAATGTGTAAAGATGCCTGTATTATTGAATCCATGTGAGTTTTACTAGAATCAGTTGTTTTAGTGAAGTTTGCAAAAACAAAAATTAGGTTTTACTCTTTATGAAAGTAAACTGTCACACTCAATATGATAGTTTTTTAATCATAACTCCTAAACTATTCATGCAAAATGGCTAATAATGTTTGAAATAATGGATCCTTGGGAGTTTTCCTTGAAACATATGCTTTCTTAAGGCTTGCAAACACAAAAAGTATTTTTTGTACTCAATATGACAGTAATGTTCTTAAAATTCTGAGATAATGCGAAAAAAGCAATAAAAATGTATTCCAACATAATTCCTTAACCAACAATGAAAAATGTCTAAAAATGCCAGTATTATTCAATCCATGTGAGTTTCACTAGAATCAGTTGTTTTAGTAAGGTTTGCAAAAGCAAAAATTAGGTTTTAATCTTTATGAAAGTAAACTGTCACACTCAATATGACAATTTTTTAATCATAACTCCTAAACCACTCATGCAAATTGGCTAATAATGTTTGAAATAATGGATCCTTGGGAGTTTACCTCGAAACATATTCTTTCTTAAGGCTTGCAAACACAAAAAGTATTTTTTTACTCAATATGACAGTAATGTTCTTAAAATCCTGAGATAATGCGAAAAAAGCCATAAAAATGTATTCAATCATAATTTCTAAAATAAACATGCAAAATGTGTAAAAATGCCTGTATTATTGAATCCATGTGAGTTTTAATAGAATCAGTTGTTTTAGTGAAGTTTGCAAAAACAAAAATTAGGTTTTACTCTTTATGAAAGTAAACTGTCACACTCAATATGATAGTTTTTTTAATCATAACTCCTAAACCACTCATGCAAAATGGCTAATAATGTTTGAAATAATGGATCCTTGGGAGTTTACCTCGAAACATATTATTTCTTAAGGCTTGCAAACACAAAAAGTATTTTTTTACTCAATATGACAGTAATGTTCTTAAAATCCTGAGATAATGCGAAAAAAGCCATAAAAATGTATTCAATCATAATTTCTAAACTAAACATGCAAAATGTGTAAAAATGCCTGTATTATTGAATCCATGTGAGTTTTACTAGAATCAGTTGTTTTAGTGAAGTTTGCAAAAACAAAAATTAGGTTTTACTCTTTATGAAAGTAAACTGTCACACTCAATATGATAGTTTTTTAATCATAACTCCTGAACTATTCATGCAAAATGGCTAAAAATGTTTGAAATAATGGATTCTTGGGAGTTTTCCTCGAAACATATGCTTTCTTAAGGCTTGCAAACACAAAAAGTATTTTTTTTTACTCAATATGACAGTAATGTTCTTAAAATCCTAAGAAAATGCGAAAAAAGCCTTAAAAATTTATTCAATCATAATTTCTAAACTAAACATGCAAAATGTGTAAAAATGCCTGTATTATTGAATCCATGTGAGTTTTACTAGAATCAGTTGTTTTAATGAAGTTTGCAAAAACAAAAATTAGGTTTTACTCTTTATGAAAGTAAACTGTCACACTCAATATGACAGTTTTTTAATCATAAATCCTAAACTACTCATGCAAAATGGCTAATAATGTTTGAAATAATGGATTCTTGGGAGTTTTCCTCGAAACATATGCTTTTTAAGGCTTGCAAACACAAAAAGTATTTTTTTTACTCAATATGACAGTAAGGTTCTTAAAATCCTGAGATAATGCGAAAAAAGCCATAAAAATGTATTCAATCATAATTTCTAAACTAAACATGCAAAATGTGTAAAAATGCCTGTATTATTGAATCCATGTGAGTTTTACTAGAATCAGTTGTTTTAGTAAAGTTTGCAAAAACAAAAATTAGGTTTTACTCTTTATGAAAGTAAACTGTCACACTCAATATGACAGTTTTTAATTCATAACTCCTAAACTACTCATGCAAAATGGCTGATAATGTTTGAAATAATGGATCCTTGGGAGTTTTCCTTGAAACATATGCTTTCTTAAGGCTTGCAAACACAAAAAGTATTTTTTTGTACTCAATATGACAGTAAGTTCTTAAAATTCTGAGATAATGCGAAAAAAGCAATAAAAATGTATTCCAACATAATTCCTAAACCAACAATGCAAAATGTCTAAAAATGCCAGTAATATTAAATCCATGTGAGTTTCACTAGAATCAGTTGTTTTAGTAAGGTTTGCAAAAGCAAAAATTAGGTTTTACTCTTTATGAAAGTAAACTGTCACATTTAATATGACAATTTTTTAATCATAACTCCTAAACCACTCATGCAAAATGGCTAATAATGTTTGAAATAATGGATCCTTGGGAGTTTACCTCGAAACATATGCTTTCTTAAGGCTTGCAAACACAAAAAGTATTTATTTTACTCAAAATGACAGTTATGTTCTTAAAATCCTGAGATAATGCGACAAAAGCCATAAAAATGTATTCAATCATAATTTCTAAACTAAACATGCAAAATGTGTAAAAATGCCTGTATTATTGAATCCATGTGAGTCTTACTAGAATCAGTTGTTTTAGTGAAGTTTGCAAAAACAAAAATTTGGTTTTACTCTTTATGAAAGTAAACTGTCACACTCAATATGATAGTTTTTTAATCATAACTCCTAAACTACTCATGCAAAATGGCTAATAATGTTTGAAATAATGGATCCTTGGGAGTTTTCCTTGAAACATATGCTTTTTAAGGCTTGCAAACACAAAAATTATTTTTTGTACTCAATATGACAGTAATGTTCTTAAAATTCTGAGATAATGCGAAAAAAGCTATAAAAATGTATTCCAACATAATTCCTAAACCAACAATGCAAAATGTCTAAAAATGCCAGTAATATTAAATCCATGTGAGTTTCACTAGAATCAGTTGTTTTAGTAAGGTTTGCAAAAGCAAAAATTAGGTTTTACTCTTTATGAAAGTAAACTGTCACACTCAATATGACAATTTTTTAATCATAACTCCTAAACCACTCATGCAAAATGGCTAATAATGTTTGAAATAATGGATCCTTAGGAGTTTACCTCGAAACATATGCTTTCTTAAGGCTTGCAAACACAAAAAGTATTTATTTTACTCAATATGACAGTAATGTTCTTAAAATCCTGAGATAATGCGAAAAAAGCCATAAAAATGTATTCAATCATAATTTCTAAACTAAACATGCAAAATGTGTAAAAATGCCTGTATTATTGAATCCATGTGAGTTTTACTAGAATCAGTTGTTTTAGTGAAGTTTGCAAAAACAAAAATTAGGTTTTACTCTTTATGAAAGTAAACTGTCACACTCAATATGACAGTTTTTTAATCATAACTCCTAAACTATTCATGCAAAATGGCTAATAATGTTTGAAATAATGGATCCTTGGGAGTTTTCCTTGAAACATATGCTTTCTTAAGGCTTGCAAACACAAAAAGTATTTTTTGTACTCAATATGACAGTAATGTTCTTAAAATTCTGAGATAATGCGAAAAAAGCAATAAAAATGTATTCCAACATAATTCCTTAACCAACAATGCAAAATGTCTAAAAATGCCAGTATTATTCAATCCATGTGAGTTTCACTAGAATCAGTTGTTTTAGTAAGGTTTGCAAAAGCAAAAATTAGGTTTTAATCTTTATGAAAGTAAACTGTCACACTCAATATGACAATTTTTTAATCATAACTCCTAAACCACTCATGCAAAATGGCTAATAATGTTTGAAATAATGGATCCTTGGGAGTTTACCTCGAAAGATATTCTTTCTTAAGGCTTGCAAACACAAAAAGTATTTTTTTTACTCAATATGACAGTAATGTTCTTAAAATCCTGAGATAATGCGAAAAAAGCCATAAAAATGTATTCAATCATAATTTCTAAACTAAACATGCAAAATGTGTAAAAATGCCTGTATTATTGAATCCATGTGAGTTTTACTAGAATCAGTTGTTTTAGTGAAGTTTGCAAAAACAAAAATTAGGTTTTACTCTTTATGAAAGTAAACTGTCACACTCAATATGATAGTTTTTTAATCATAACTCCTGAACTATTCATGCAAAATGGCTAAAAATGTTTGAAATAATGGATTCTTGGGAGTTTTCCTCGAAACATATGCTTTCTTAAGGCTTGCAAACACAAAAAGTATTTTTTTTTACTCAATATGACAGTAATGTTCTTAAAATCCTAAGATAATGCGAAAAAAGCCTTAAAAATGTATTCAATCATAATTTCTAAACTAAACATGCAAAATGTGTAAAAATGCCTGTATTATTGAATCCATGTGAGTTTTACTAGAATCAGTTGTTTTAATGAAGTTTGCAAAAACAAAAATTAGGTTTTACTCTTTATGAAAGTAAACTGTCACACTCAATATGACAGTTTTTTAATCATAAATCCTAAACTACTCATGCAAAATGGCTAATAATGTTTGAAATAATGGATTCTTGGGAGTTTTCCTCGAAACATATGCTTTTTAAGGCTTGCAAACACAAAAAGTATTTTTTTTACTCAATATGACAGTAAGGTTCTTAAAATCCTGAGATAATGCGAAAAAAGCAATAAAAATGTATTCAATCATAATTTCAAACTAAACATGCAAAATGTGTAAAAATGCCTGTATTATTGAATCCATGTGAGTTTTACTAGAATCAGTTGTTTTAGTAAAGTTTGCAAAAACAAAAATTAGGTTTTACTCTTTATGAAAGTAAACTGTCACACTCAATATGACAGTTTTTAATTCATAACTCCTAAACTACTCATGCAAAATGGCTAATAATGTTTGAAATAATGGATCCTTGGGAGTTTACCTCGAAACATATGCTTTCTTAAGGCTTGCAAACACAAAAAGTATTTATTTTACTCAATATGACAGTTATGTTCTTAAAATCCTGAGATAATGCGAAAAAAGCCATAAAAATGTATTCAATCATAATTTCTAAACTAAAAATGCAAAATGTGTAAAAATGCCTGTATTATTGAATCCATGTGAGTTTTACTAGAATCAGTTGTTTTAGTGAAGTTTGCAAAAACAAAAATTAGGTTTTACTCTTAATGAAAGTAAACTGTCACACTCAATAAGATAGTTTTTTAATCATAACTCCTAAACTATTCATGCAAAATGGCTAATAATGTTTGAAATAATGGATCCTTGGGAGTATTCCTTGAAACATATGCTTTCTTAATGCTTGCAAACACAAAAAGTATTTTTTGTACTCAATATGACAGTAATGTTCTTAAAATTCTGAGCTAATGCGAAAAAAGCAATAAAAATGTATTCCAACATAAATCCTAAACCAACAATGCAAAATGTCTAAAAATGCCAGTAATATTAAATCCATGTGAGTTTCACTAGAATCAGTTGTTTTAGTAAGGTTTGCAAAAGCAAAAATTAGGTTTTACTCTTTATTAAAGTAAACTGTCACACTCAATATGACAATTTTTTAATCATAACTCCTAAACTACTCATGCAAAATGGCTAATAATGTTTGAAATAATGGATCTTTGGGAGTTTTCCTCGAAACATATCTTTTCTTAAGGCTTGCAAACACAAAAAGTATTTTTGTACTCAATATTACAGTAATGTTCTTAAATTCTTGAGATAATGCGAAAAAAGAAAAACAAATGTATTCAATCATAATTTCTAAACTAAACATGCAAAATGTGTAAAAATGCCTGTATTATTGATTCCATGTGAGTTTAACTAGAATCAGTTGTTTTAGTGAAGTTTGCAAAAACAAAAATTAGGTTTTACTCTTTATGAAAGTAAACTGTCACACTCAATATGACAGTTTTTTAATCATAACTCCTAAACTACTCATGCAAAAGGGCTAATATTGTTTGAAATAATGGATTCTTGGGAGTTTTCCTCGAAATATATGCTTTCTTAAGGCTTGCAAACACAAAAAGTATTTTTTGTACTCAATATGACAGTAATGTTCTTAAAATTCGGAGATAATGCGAAAAAACATTAAAAATGTATTCCAACATAATTCCTAAACCAACAATGCAAAATGTCTAAAAATGCCAGTAATATTAAATCCATGTGAGTTTCACTAGAATCAGTTGTTTTAGTAAGGTTTGCAAAAGCAAAAATTAGGTTTTACTCTTTATGAAAGTAAACTGTCACACTCAATATGACAATTTTTTAATCATAACTCCTAAACCACTCATGCAAAATGGCTAATAATGTTTGAAATAATGGATCCTTGGGAGTTTACCTCGAAACATATTCTTTCTTAAGGCTTGCAAACACAAAAAGTATTTTTTGTACTCAATATGACAGTAAGGTTCTTAAAATCCTGAGATAATGCGAAAAAAGCCATAAAAATGTATTCAATCATAATTTCTAAAATAAACATGCAAAATGTGTAAAAATGCCTGTATTATTGAATCCATGTGAGTTTTACTAGAATCAGTTGTTTTAGTGAAGTTTGCAAAAACAAAAATTAGGTTTTACTCTTTATGAAAGTAAACTGTCACACTCAATATGATAGTTTTTTAATCATAACTCCTAAACTATTCATGCAAAATGCCTAATAATGTTTGAAATAATGGATTCTTGGGAGTTTACCTCGAAACATATGCTTTCTTAAGGCTTGCAAACACAAAAAGTATTTTTTTTACTCAATATGACAGTAATGTTCTTAAAATCCTGAGATAATGCGAAAAAAGCCATAAAAATGTATTCAATCATAATTTCGCAACTAAACATGCAAAATGTGTATAAATGCCTGTATTATTGAATCCATGTGAGTTTTACTAGAATCAGTTGTTTTAGTGAAGTTTGCAAAAACAAAAATTAGGTTTTACTCTTTATGAAAGTAAACTGTCACACTCAATATGACAGTTTTTTAATCATAACTCTTAAACTATTCATGCAAAATGGCTAATAATGTTTGAAATAATGGATTATTGGGAGTTTTCCTCGAAACATATTCTTTCTTAAGGCTTGCAAACACAAAAAGTATTTTTTTTACTCAATATGACAGTAATGTTCTTAAAATCCTGAGATAATGCGAAAAAAGCCATAAAAATGTATTCAATCATATTTTCTAAACTAAACATGCAAAATGTGTAAAAATGTCTGTATTATTGAATCCATGTGAGTTTAACTAGAATCAGTTGTTTTAGTAAGGTTTGCAAAAACTAAAATTAGGTTTTACTCTTTATGAAAGTAAACTGTCACACTCAATATGACATTTATTTAATCATAACTCCTAAACTACACATGCAAAATGTCTAATGATGCCTCAAATAATGCATTCTACGGAGTTTTACTCGAAACATATGCTTTTTCAAATCTTGCAAACAAAAAGTAGCTTTTTACTCAATATGACAGTAATATTCCTAAAATACTGAGATAATGCGAAAAAAGCAATGAAAATATATTCAATCATATTTCCTAAATCAAACATGCAAAATGTGTCAAAATGCCTGTAATATAATAATGCCTGGAGATGTATCTTTGTGAGTTTTACTAGAAAACATATAATTTGTAAGGTTTTTTAAAGACACAAGTTAGTTTTTTTTACTCAATATAATAGTATAACTGTCATACTAAATGTATCCATTTTCTTCCGCTTATCCGAGGTCGGGTTGCGGGGGCAGCAGCCTAAGCAGAGAAGCCCAGACTTCCCTCTCCCCAGCCACTTCGTCCAGCTCTTCTCGGGGGATCTCGAAGCGTTCCCAGGCCAGCCGGCTGACATAGTCTTCCCAATGTGTCCTGGGGCTTCCCCGTGGCCTCCTGCCGGTCGGACTTGCCTTAACAAAAAAAGCAATTAAAATGTATTCAAACACAACTCCTAAACCAAACATGTGAAATGTCTAAAATGCCTGCAATATTGAATCTATGTGAGTTTTACTAGAATCAGTTGTTTTTGTAAGGTTTGCAAATACAAAAATTAGGTTTAACACTTAATGACAGTATAACTGCCACACTCAATTTGACAGTTATTAAAACATAACTCCTAAACTACCCATTAACATTTTCTAATAATGCATGAAGAAATGTATCTTTTGTGAGTTTTACTAGTAACATTTTCTTTTGTAAGCATTGCATAGACACAAGTTAGTTTGTTTTACTCACTATGACTTACTGTCACACTCAATATGACAGTTATTTAAACATAAATCCTAAACCGCACATGCAAAATGGCTAATAATGCCTGTAGAAATGTATCTTTGAGTTTTACTTCGAAAAATATTTTGTAAGGTTTGTAAAGACACAAGTTAGTTCTTTTTTTAACTCAATATGACAGTATTACTGTAATACTAAATATGAAAGTTATATAAACACAACTCTAAAACCAAATGTATTATGTCTAAAAATGCCTGTGATATTGTATCTGTGAGTTTTACTAGAATCAATTGTTTTTGTAAGGTTTGCAAATACAAAATTTAGGTTTTACTCACTATGACAGTTATTTAAACATAAATCCTAAACAACAAATGCAAATAGCTAATAATGCTTGGAGAACTGTATCTTTGTTATAGAGAGCCTGCTGACCAACAGCATCTCTGTCTGGACTGGAGCCTACAGTGCCTCAGACTGGAAGTCTCTCCAGAGAGTGGTGAGGACGGCGGAAAAGATCTTCAGGAATCCTCTTCCTCCTATCCAGGAGATCGCAAAAAGCGCTGCCTGACCAGGGCTCAGAAAATTTGCAAAGACTCCTCCCACCCCCACCAAGGACTGTTTTCACTTCTGGACTCTAGAAAGAGGTTCCGCAGCCTCCGAAGCAGAACCTCCAGCTTCTTCCCTCAGGCCGTAAGACTCTTGAACGCATTATAATTAAATTATCCCCTCAACTCCCCTCAAAATGGATTAACTCGCTGGAATAAAAAAAAAAAAACAATATAACATACACCCATAAACGTGGCGCATGTGGAAAAAGTGCAATATATTTATCTGCACAGTAATCTTTTTATTTATTTATATATATTTAAGTATATTTATTTATTTTATATGTATATTTATATATTATTTATATTTATTTATTTATATATGCACCTTATTGCTTTTTTATCCTGCACTACCATGAGCTTATGTAACGAAATTGTGTTATCTATGCTGTAAAGTTCAAATTTGAATGACAATTAAAAAAAAGTCTAAGTCTTTACCAGAATAATGATCTTTTGTAAGGTTTGCAAAGACGCAAGTTAGTTGTTTTTTTTACTCAATATGACAGTATAACTGTCATACTAAATATGACAGTTGTAAAAACATAACTCCAAAACCAAACAAGCAATCCGTCTAAAAATGCATGTACTATTCAATCTATGTGAGTTTTACCAGAATCAGGTATTTTGGTAAGGTTTACAATTACAAAAATTAGGTTTTACTCATGACAGTATACCTGCCACATTCAATTTGACATTTATTTAAACATAACTCCTAAACCACACATGCACAATGGCTAATAATACCTGGGGAAATGTCTCTTTGTGAGTTTTACTAGAAAAAATATATTGTGTAAGGTTTGTAAAGACACAAGTTAGTTTTTTTTACTCAATATAACAGTATAGCTGTCATACTATATATAAATAAATAAATAAATAAATGGGTTGTACTTGTATAGCGCTTTTCTACCTTCAAGGTACTCAAAGCGCTTTGACACTACTTCCACATTTACCTATTCACACACACACTGATGGAGGGAGCTGCCATGCAAGGCGCTAACTAGCACCCATCAGGAGCAAGGGTGAAGTGTCTTGTTCAGGACACAACGGACATGACGAGGTTGGTACTAGGTGGGGATTGAACCAGGGACCCTCGGGTCGCGCACGGCCATTCTTCCACTGCGCCAAACATTACTCCAAAACCAAACATGTATTATGTCAAAAAATGCCTGTAATATTGTATCTGTGTGAGTTTTACTAGAATCAGTTGTTTTTGTAAGGTTTTCAAATACCAAAATTAGGTTTTATTTACTTTGACAGTTATTTAAACATAACTCCTAAACAACAAATGCAAAATAGCTAATAATGCTTGTATCGTTGTTATAGCGAGCCTGCTGACCAACAGCATAGCATCTCTGTCTGGACTGGAGCCTGCAGTGCCTCAGACTGGAAGTATCTCCAGAGAGTGGTGAGGACGGCGGAAAAGATCATCAGGACTCCTCTTCCTCCTATCCAGGAGATCGCAAAAAGTGCTGCCTGACCAGGGCTCAGAAAATTTGCAAAGACTCCTCCCGACCCCCACCAAGGACAGTTTTCACTGCTGGACTCTAGAAAGAGGTTCCGCAGCCTCCGAAGCTTCTGTAGCAGCTTCTTCCCTCAGGCCGTAAGACTCTTGAACGTATCATAATTAAATTATATCCTCAACTCCCCTCAAAATGAATTAACTCGCTGGAATGAAAGAAACAATATAACATCCACCCATAAACGTGGGCGCATGTGGAAAAAGTGCAATATATTTATCTGCACAGTAATCTATTTATCTATTTATATATATTTATATATATTTATTTATTATATATATATATATATATGCATGTATATATATATATATATATATATATATATATATATATATATATATATATATATATATATATATATATATATATATATATATATAGTATTTATATATTATTTATATATATTTATGTATCGAAATATGCACCTTATTGCTTTTTTATCCTGCACTACGACATTTCGTTCTTATCTGTGCTGTAAAGTTCAAATTTGAATGACAATAAAAAGAAAGTCTAAGTCTAAGTCTAAGTCTTTACTAGAATAACGATCTTTTGTAAGGTTTGCAAAGACACAAGTTAGTTTTTTTTTTACTCAATAGTAATATACAGTATAACTGTCATACTAAATATGAAAGTTGTATAATCAAAACTCCAAAACCAAACATGCAATCCGTCTAAAAATGCATGTAATATTGAATCTATGTGAGTTTTACCAGAATCAGGTATTTTGGTAAGGTTTACAATTACAAAAATTAGGTTTCACTCATAATGACAGTATAACTGCCACATTCAATTTGACATCTATTTAAACATAACTCCTAAACCACACATGCACAATGGCTATTAATGCCTGGAGAAATGTCTCTTTGTGAGTTTTACTGGGGAAAATATATTTCGTAATGTTTGTACCGACACAAGTTAGTTTTTTTTACTCAATATGACAGTGTTACTGTCATACTAAATATGAAAGTTATATAAACATAACTCCAAAACCCAACATGCATTATCTCTAAAAATGCCTGTAATTTTGTATCCATGTGAGTTTTACTAGAATCAGTTGTTTTTGTAAGGTTTGCAAATACAAAATATGGGTTTTACTCACAGTATACTGTCACACTCAATCTGACAGTTATTTAAACATAACTCCTAAACCACACATGCCAAATGGCTAATAATGCCTGGAGAAATGTCTCTGTGAGTTTTGCAGGAAAAAAAATATTTTGTAAGGTTTGTAAAGACACAAGTTAGTTTTTATTACTCAATATGACAGTATTACTGTAATACTAAATATGAAAGTTATATAAACACAACTCCTAAACAACAAATGCAAAATGGCTATTAATGCCTGTAGATATGTATCTTTGTGAGTTTTACTAGAAAAAATATATTTTGTAAGTTAGTTTTTTTTTACTTAATATGACAGTATAACATCCATTTTCTTCCGCTTATCCGAGGTCCGGTTGCAGGGGCAGCAGCCTAAGCAGAGAAGCCGGACTTCCCTATCCCCAACCACTTCGTCCAGCTCTTCTCGGGGGATCCCGAGGCGTTCGACAGCCCAGCCGGGAGACATAGTCTTCCCAATGTGTCCTGGGTCTTCCCCGCGGCCTCCTGCCCGTCGGACTTGCCCTAATAAAAAAAGCAATACAAATGTATTCAAACACAACTCTAAACCAAACATGTAAAATGTCTAAAAATGCCTGTAATATTGAATCTATGTGAGTTTTACCAGAATCAGGTATTGTGGTAAGGTTAACATTTACAAAAATCAGGTTTTACTCATAATAACAGTATAACTGCCACATTCAATTTGACATTTATTTAAACATAACTCCTAAACCACATGTGCACAATGGCTAATAATGCCTGGAGAAATGTCTCTTTGTGAGTTTTACTGGTAAAAAAAATATTTTTTAAGGTTTGTACAGATACAAGTTAGTTTTTTTAATTCAATATGACAGTATTACTGTCATACAAAATATGAAAAATATATAAACATTACTCCAAAACCAAACATGCATTATGTCTAAAAATGCCCGTAATATTGTATCCATGTGAGTTTTAGTAGAATCATTTGTTTTCATAAGGTTTGCAATTACAAAATATGGGTTTTACTCACTATGACAGTATACTGTCACACTCAATCTGACGATTATTTAAACATAAGTCCTAAACCACACATGCAAAATGGCTAATAATGCCTTGAGTTATGTATCTTTGTGAGTTTTACTAGAAAAAATATATTTTGTAATGTTTGCAAAGACCCAAGTTAGTTTTTTACTTAATATGACAGTATAACTGTCATACTAAATCCATCCATTTTCTTCCTGCTTATCCGAGGTCAGGTTGCGGGGGCAGCAGCCTAAGCAGAGAAGCCCAGACTTTCCTCTCCCCAGCCACTTTGTCCAGCTCTTCTCGGGGGATCCCGAGGCATTTACGGCCAGCCAGGAGACATAAATAGATAGATACATAGATAGTACTTTATTGATTCCTTCAGGAGAGTTCCCTCAGGAAAATTTAAATTCCAGCAGTAGTGTACAAAATTGTAAAAAGTGAAAAGTAAATAATGGGGGTATAAATTGAAACAAAATAGAAACATATTACAATAGAATAAAAATAAAAAGCAACAATGAGAATAAAAATATAACAGTAAAATAAGAATATAACAAGAGAAACTAGGCAGTAGTGACCATGTTTTGAAAAAAATATTGCACTCTTATTGATTTGCATCCCCTGTCATCCTAGTAGCCCCCCTCCCCCCAGAGAAAAGTTGTACAGTCTAATGGCGTGTGGGACAAAGGACAGCCGCCTCAGGAAGTACAGCTCTGTCCTTTCCTGTACAAGTGGTCTGTGTTAACAGTCCAGTCCAGCTTATTGTCCACCCACACCCCAAGGTACTTGAATGATAGTCTTCCCAATGTGTCCTGGGTCTTCCCCGTGGCCTCCTGCCGGTCGGCTTTGCCCTAACGAAAATAGCAATAAAAAATGTATTCAAACACAACTCCTAAACCAAACATGTAAAATGTCTAAAAATGCCTGTAAAATTGAATCTGTTTTACTAGAATCAGTTGTTTTTATAAGGTTTGCAAATACAAAATTAAGTTTTACACATAATGACAGTATAACTGCCACACTCAATATGACAGTTATTTAAACATAATTCCTAAACCACACATGAAAAATGTCTAATAATGCGTGAAGAAATGTATCTTTGTGATTTTTATTAGAAACGTTTTCTTTTGTGAGGTTTGCAAAGACACAAGTTAGTTTTTTTTACTCAATATGACAGTGTAACTGCCACACTCACTATGACAGTTATTTAAACATAACTCCTAAACTCATACTTGCCAACATTGAGACCTCCGATTTCAGGAGGTGGGGGTGGGGAAGGCATGGTCGGGGGTGGGGTGGAGGCGTGGTTGGGGGTGTGGTTAAGAGGGGAGGAGTATATTTAGAGCTAGAATTCACCAAGTCAAGTATTTCATATATATATATATATATATACATATATATATATATATATATATATATATATATATATATATATATATATATATATATATATATATAATTATATATATATATATATATATATATATATATATATATATATATATATATATATATATATATATATGTATGTATGTATATATATATATATATATATATATATATATATATATATATATATATATATATATATATATATATATATATATATATATACACACACTTATACAAAAAAAAACTTGACTTTCAGTGAATTCTAGCTATATATATATATATATATATATATATATATGTATGTGTGGGGAAAAAAATCACAAGACTACTTCATCTCTACAGGCCTGTTTCATGAGGGGTTCCCTCAATCATCAGGAGATATAAGACATATATATATATATATATATATATATATATATATATATATATATATATATATATATATATATATATATAAAATAAATACTTGAATTTCAGTTTTCATTTATTTACACATATATACACACATAACACTCATCTACTCATTGTTGAGTTAAGGGTTGAATTGTCCATCCTTGTTCTATTCTCTGTCACTATTTTTATAACCATGCTGAACACCCTCTCTGATGATGCATTGCTGTGTGGCACGCACAAAAGTGCTTTCATCAAATGCACGAGAGTCTGGAATTTTCCATCCCTCCTGAGCATGGCCAAAAACCGGTCAATCTTTGCTTCCTGAGGAAAAGCACTTGGTATTCCACTACTTCTTCTATCCAGGTCCAATCGCAGCTGCGGCTTGGAACTTATAAGCGTGTTTCTTCATCTTACTCGTCGTCGGCGTCGCCATGGCTGTATCGTCCGCGTTCTTCTGCTTTGTCTCCTTGTTGTGTGCGCAGTTGTGCACTGCACTCTCTAAAAGCCCTGGATGTTATTGTCACATATGCATGTACAGTAGATGGCAGTATTGCCCTGTTTAAAGAGTGTCACAACATAGCTGTTTACGGCAGACAAACTGCTTTACGGTAGACGAAAACGTGACTGCTGTTGTTTTGTGTTGTTACCGCGCTGGGAGGACGTTAATGAAACTACCTAACAATAAACCCACATAAGAAACCAAGAACTCGCCCTCGATCATTCTACAGTTATAACGTGATTGGGCAGGCATGCTGTTTATATCGTGAGAAAGCAGACGTGAATACAGGCTGTCCTCACTCAGATCAGCCTGAATTTCGGGAGAAAATTTGTCCCGGGAGGTTTTCGGGAGAGGCGCTGAATTTCGGGAGTCTCCTGGAAAATCCAGGAGTATTGGCAAGTATGCCTAAACTACACATAAAAAATGGCTAATAATGCCTGAAATAAGGCATTCTTGTGAGTTTTACTCGAAACATATGCTTTTTTAAGGCTTGCAAACACAAAAAGTATTGGGTTTCCTCTATATGACAGTAAAGTTCTTAAAATCCTGAGATAATGCGAAATAAGCAAAAACAATGTATTCCATCATAATTCCTACACCAAATAAGCAAAATGTCTAAAAATGCCTGTAATATTGAATCTGTGTGAGTTTTACTAAAATCAGTTGTTTTGGTAAGGTTTACAAATACAAAAATGAGGTTTTACTCTTTATGACAGTTATTTAAACATAACTCCTCCATCCAGCCATCCATTTTCTTCCGCTTATCCGAGGTCGGGTCGCGGGGGCTGCAGCCTAAGCAGGGAAGCCCAGACTTTCCTCTCCCCAGCCACTTCGTCCAGCTCCTCCCGGGGGATCCTGGGGCGTTCCCAGGCCAGCCGGGAGAGATAAGCTTCCCGTTTCCTGGGTCTTCCTGGGCCTCCTACCGGTCGGACGTGCCCGAAACACCTCCCTAGGGAGGCGTTCGGGTGGCATCCTGACCAGATGCCCGAACCACCTCATCTGGCTCCTCTCGAAATGGAGGAGCAATGGCTTTACTTTGAGCTCCTCCCGGATGACAGAGCTTCGCACCCTATCTCTAAGGGAGAGCCCCGCCACCCGGCGGAGGAAACTCATTTCGGCCGCTTGTACCCGTGATTTTGTCCTTTCGGCCATGACACAAAGCTCATGACCATAGGTGAGGATGGGAACGTAGATCGACCGGTAAATCGAGAGCTTTGCCTTCCGGCTCAGCTCCTTCTTCACCACAACGGATCAATACAGCGTCCGCATTACTGAAGACGCCGCACCGTTCCGCCTGTCGATCTCACGATCCACTCTTCCCTCACTCGTGAACAAGACTCTGAGGTCCTTGAACTCCTCCACTTGGGGCAAGATCTCCTCCCCAACCCGGAGATGGCACTCCACCCTTTTCCGGGCGAGAACCATGGACTCGGACTTGGAGGTGCTGATTCACATCCCAGTCACTTCACACTCGTCTGCGAACCGGTCCAGTGAGGGCTGAAGATCTTGGCCAGATGAAGCCATCAGGACCACATCATCTGCAAATAGCAGTGACCTAATCCTGCAGACACCAAACCGGATCCCCTCAACGCCCTGACTGCGCCTAGAAATTCTGTCCATAAAGGTTATGAACAGAATCGGTGACAGAGGGCAGCCTTGGCAGAGTCCAACCCTCACTGGAAACGGGTCCGACTTACTGCCGGCAATGCGGACCAAGCTCTGACTCTTGTAAAGGGAGCGAACCGCCACAATAAGACAGTCCGTTACGCCATACTCTAAGCACTCCCCACAGGACTTCCAGGGGTAAATGGTCGAATGCCTTCTCCAAGTCCATAAAGCACATGTAGACTGGTTGGGCAAACTCCCATGCACCCTCAAGGACCTTGCCGAGAGTATAAAGCTGGTCCGCAGTTCCACGACCAGGACGTAAACCACACTGTTCCTCCTGAATCCGAGGTTCGACTATCCGGCGTAGCCTCTTCTCCAGTACACATGAATAGACCTTACCGGGAAGACTGAGGAGTGTGATCTCACGATAGTTGAAACACACCCTCTGGTTCCCCTTCTTAAAGAGAGGAACCACCACCCCGGTCTCCCAATCCAGAAGTACCGCCCCCGATGTCCACGAGATGTTGCAGAGTCTTGTCAACCAAGACAGCCCCACAGCATCCAGAGCCTTAAGGAACTCCGGACGGATCTCATCCACCCCCAGGGCGTTGCCATTGAGGAGCTTTTTAACTACCTTGGCATCCTCATCCCCAGAAATAGGAGAGCCCACCACAGATTCCCCAGGCACTGCTTCCTCATAGGAAGACATGTTGGTGGGATTAAGGAGGTCTTCGAAGTATTCCCTCCACCGATCAATAACAGCTGCAGTAGAGGTCAGCAGCGCACCATCCTCACCATACACGGTGTTACAGTGCACTGCTGCCCCCCCTTGAGCCGGCGGATGGTGGTCCAGAATCGCTTCGAAGCCGTCTGGAAGTCGTTTTCCATGGCTTCTCCAAACTCCTCCCATGTCCGAGTTTTTGCCTCTGCGACCGCTGAAGCCACACTTCGCTTGGCCTGTCGGCTGCCTCTGGAGTCCCATGAGCCAAAAGGACCCGATAGGCTCTTTCTTCAGCTTGACGGCATCCCTCACTGCTGGTGTCCACCAGCGGGATCTAGGATTACCGCCACGACAGGCACCAAACTCCTTGCGGCCACAGCTCCAATCAGCCGGCTCGACAAGAGAGGCACGGAACATGGTCCACTCAGACTCAATGTCCAGCGCCTCCCTCGTGACATGTTCAAAGTTCTTCCGGAGGCGTTCCCAGCAAACCCTCACAATGCGTTTGGGCCTGCCAGGTCTGTCAGGCATCCTCCCCCACCATCGCAGCCAACTCACCACCAGGTGGTGATCGGTAGAAAGCTCGGCCCCTCTCTTCACCCGAGTGTCCAAAACATGAGACCGCAAATCCGATGACACAACTACAAAATCGATCATGGAACTGCGGCCTAGGGTGTCCTGGTGCCAAGTGCACATATGGACACCCTTATGTTTGAACTTGGTGTTTGTTATTGACAATCTGTGACGAGCACAAAAGTCCAATAACAAAACACCACTCGGGTTCAGATCCGGGCGGCCATTCTTCCCAATCACGCCTCTCCAGGTTTCACTGTTGTTGCCAAGATGAGCGTTGAAGGCCCCCAGTAGAACGAGGGAATCACCCGGTGGAGCACTTTCCAGTACTCCCTCGAGTGAATCCAAAAAGGGTGGGTACTCTGAGCTGCCGTTTGGCGCGTAAGGCCAAACAACAGTCAGGACCCGTCCCCCCACCCGAAGGCGGAGGAAAGCTACCCACTGGTCCACTGGGTTGAACTCCAACGTGCAGGCTTTGAGCCGGGGGGCAACAAGAATTGCCACCCGAGCCCGTCGCCTCTCAATGCAAGCATTATAACTCCAAAACAACAAATGCTAATAATGCTTGGAAAAATGTATCTTTGTTAGTTTTACTAGAATAATAATCTTTTGTAAGGTTTGCAGACACAAGTTTTTTTTTTTTTACTCAATATGACAGTATAACTGTCATACTAAATATGAAAGTTGTATAAACATATCTCCAAAACCAAACATGCAATCCATCTAAAGATGCCTGTAATATTGAATCTATGAAAAACAGTTTTTTTTACTCAATATGACAGTATAACTGTCATACTAAATCCATCCATTTTCTTCCGCTTATCCGAGGTCGGGTTGCGGGGGAAGCAGCCTAAGCAGAGAAGCCCAGACTTCCCTCTCCCCAGCCACTTTGTACAGCTCTTCTCGGGGGATCCCGAGGCGTTCCCAGGCCAGCCTGAGACATAGTCTTCCCAATGTGTCCTGGGTCTTCCCCGTGGCCTCCTGCCGATCGGACTTGCCCAAACGAAAAAAGCAATAAAAATGTATTCAAACATGTGAAATGTCTAAAAATGCCTGTAATATTGAATCTATGTGAGTTTTACTAGAATCAGTTGTTTTTGTAAGGTTTGCAAATACAAAAATTTGGTTTTACACATAATAACAGTATAACTGCCACATTCAATATGACAGTTATTTAAACATATTTCCTAAACCACACATGAAAAATGTCTAATAATGCCTGGAAAAAATTATTTTTGTGAGTTTTACTGGAAAAACATAGTTTGTAATGTTTGTAAAAACACAAGTTAGTTTTACTCAAGATGACAGTATAACTGTCATAATACATATGAAAGTTATATAAACATAATTCCAAAACCAAACATGCATTACCTGTAAAATTGTATCCATGTGAGTTTTACTAGAATCATTTTTTGTTGTCGTTACTAAATCCATCCATTTTCTTCCGCTTAACCGAGGTCGGGTTGCGGGGGCAGCAGCCTAAACAGAGAAGCCCAGACTTCCCTCTCCCCAGCCACTTCTTCCAGCTCTTTTTGGGGGATCCTGAGGCGTTCCCAGGCCAGCCGGGAGACATAATCTTCCCAATGTGTCCTGGGTCTTCCCCGTGGCCTCCTGCCGGTCGGACTTGCCCTAAACACCTCCCTCGGGAGGCGTTCGGGTGGCATCCTGAGCAGATGCCCGAACCACCTCATCTGGCTCCTCTCAATGTGGAGGAGCAGCGCTTTACTCTGAGTTCCTCCCGGATGACAGAGCTTCTTATCCTATCTCTAAGGGAGAGACCCGCCACCCGGCGGAGGAAACTCAATTTGGCCGCTTGTCTTTTCGGTCATAACCATGACCATGGGTGCAGGATGGGAATGTAGATCGACCGGTAAATTTAGAGCTTTTAATTCTGGCTCAGCTCCTTCTCCACCACAATGGATCGATATAGCGTCCTCATTACTGAAGACGCCGCACCGATCCGCCTGTGGATCTCATGATCCACTCTTCCCTCACTCGTGAACAAGACTCCTAGGTACTTGAACTCCTCCACTTGGGGCCATCTAGTATGTGCCATCGCCTCCTCAACCTGGAAATGGCACCCCACCCTTTACCGGGCGAGAACCATGGACTCGGACTTGGAGGTGCTGATTCTCATCCCAGTCGCTTCATACTCGGCCATCCAATGAGAGCTGGAGATCCTGGCCAGTTGAAGCCATCAGAACCACATCAACTGCAAAAAGCAGAGACCTAATCCTGCAACCACCAAACCGGATCCCCTCAACGCCATGGCTGCAATTCTGTCCATAAAAGTTAACAACAGAATCGGTGACAAACGGCAGCCTAAGCGGACCAAGGCTGCCCTACACCGATCATACAGGGAGCGACCCGCCACAATCAGACAGTCCGATACCCCATACTCTTGTCTTTGAGCCGGGGGGACAACAAGAATTGCCACCCCAGCCTCTCATTGCTTGCAACGCCATAGTGGAAGAGAGTCCAGCCCCTCTCGAGAGAACAGGTTCCTGTGCGTCGAAGTGAGTCCAACTATATCTAGCCGGAACTTTTCCACCTCGCACACCACCTCAGGCTCCTTCCCTCCCAGCGAGGTGACATTTCACGTCAGAAGAGCTAGCTTATGTAGCCGATGATCGGACCGCCAAGTGCCCTGCCTTCGGCTGCCGCTCAGCTCACACTGCACCCGACCTCTATAACCCAGCCCATGAGTGGTGAGCCCATTGGAGGAGGGAACCACGTTGCTTCATTGAGCTGAGCCAGCCAACAGGCGCTCGCCATCGTGCCCCACCTCTGGGCCTGGCTCCACAGGGGAGCCACGGTGACCCGCGTCCGGGCGAGGAAAAATCTAGGACCTCGATTTGTACTTTTCATAAAGGTCTTTGAGCTGCTCTTTGTCTGATCCCTCACCTAGGACCTATTTGTCTTGGGAGAGCCTACAAGGGGGCATAGAAGCCCACAGACAGCATAGCTCCTAGGATCAGTGGGACACGCAAACTCCTCTACCACGATAAGGTGGCGCCTCAGAAAGGAGGTTATATAAACATAACTCCAAAACCAAACTTGCATTATGTCTAAAAATGCCTAAAATATTGTATCTGTGTGACTTTTACTAGAATGGGTTGTTTTTGTAAGGTTTGTAAATACAAACATTTGGTTTTACGCACTATGGTAAATGGGTTATACTTGTAAAGCGCTTTTCTAGCTTCAAGGTACACAAAGCGCTTTGACACTATTTTTCCATTCATCCATTCACACACACATTCACACATTGATGGCGGGAGCTGGCATGCAAGGCCCTAACCACAACCCATCAGGAGCAAGGGTAAAGTGTCTCCCTCAAGGACACAACGGACGTGACGAGGTTGGTAGAAGGTGGGGATAGAACCAAGAACCCTCAGGTTGCTGGAACGGCCACTCTCCCAACTGCGCCACGCCTTCCCCATGTATACTGTCTCTGTCTCTGTATCTGACAGTTATTTAAACATAACTCCGAAACCACACATGCAAAATGGCTAATAAGAGAAATGTATCTTTGTGAGTTTTACTGGAAAAAAATATTTTGTAAGGTTTGCAAAGACACAAGTCTTTTTTTTTTACTTAATATGACAGTATAACTGTCATACTAAATATGAAAAGTTATAAACCTAACTCCAAAACCAAACCTGCATTATGTCTAAAAATGCCTGTAATATTGTATCTTTGTGAATTTTACTAGAATCAGGAGGTTTATAAGGTTTAAAAATACAAAAATTAGGTTTTACTCATAATAACAGTATAACTGCCACACGCAATATGACAGTTATTTAAAAACTCCTAATCCACACAAGCAAAATGGCTATTGATGCCTGAAATAATGCATCCTTGGGAGTTTTACTCAAAACATATGCTTTTTTAAATCTTGCAAACACAAAAAGTAGTTTTTTACTCAATATGAAAGTAATGTTCTTAAAATTCTGAGATAATGCGAAAAAAGCAGTAAAAATTTATTCCAACATAATTCCTAAACCAACAATGCAAAATCTCTAAAAATGCCTGTAATATTATATCCATGTGAGTTTTACTAGAATCAGTTGTTTTAGTAAGGTTTGCAAAAACAAAAGTTAGGTTTTACTCTTTAGGAAAGTAAACTGTCACACTCAATATGACAGTTTTTTAATCATAACTCCTAAACTACTAATGCAAAATGGCTAATAATGTTTGAAAGAATGGATCCTTGGGAGTTTTCCTCGAAACATGTGCTTTTTTTAAGGCTTGCAAACACAAAAAGTCTTTTTTTACTCAATATGACAGTAATGTTCTTAAAATCCTGAGATAATGCGAAAAAAGCAATAAAAATGTATTCAATCATAATTTCTAAACTAAACATGCAAAATGTGTAAAAATGCCTGTTATATTGAATCCGTGTGAGTTTTACTAGAATCAGTTGTTTTAGTAAGGTTTGCAAAAACAAAAATTAGGTTTTACTCTTTATGAAAGTAAACTGTCACACTCAATATGACATGTATTTAATCATAACACCTAAACTACACATGCAAAATGTCTAATGATGCCTCAAATAATGCATTCTACAGAGTTTTACTCGAAACATTTGCTTTTTCAAATCTTGCAAACACAAAAAGTAGTTTTTTACTCAATATGACAGTAATATTCCTAAAATCCTGAGATAATGCGAAAAAAGCAATGAAAATATATTCAATCATATTTCATAAATCAAACATGCAAAATTTGTAAAAATGCCTGTAATATCGAATCCATGTGAGTTTAACTAGATTAGGTTGTGTTTGAAATTTTTGCAAATACAAAAAATAGGTTTTTTTCACCAGGACAATGTACACTCAATATGACAGTAAATTAAACATAACTCCTAAACTACACTTAAAAATGAGCTAACATTGCCTGAAATAATGCATTCTTGTAAGTTTTACTCGAAACATATGCTTTTTTAAGGCTTGCAAACACAAAAAGTAGTTTTTACTCAATATGACAGTAATGTTCTTAAAATTCTGAGATAATGCGAAAAAAGCAATAAAAATGTATTCCAACATAATTCCTAAACCAACAATGCAAAATGTCTAAAAATGCCTGTAATATTAAATCCATGTGAGTTTTACTAGAATCAGTTGTTTTAGTAAGGTTTGCAAAAACAAAAATTAGGTTTTACTCTTTATAAAAATAAACAGTCACACTCAATATGACAGTTTTTTAATCATAACTCCTAAACTACTCATGCAAAATGGCTAATAATGTTTGAAATAATGGATCCTGGGAGTTTTCCTCGAAACATTTGCTTTCTTAAGGCTTGCAAACACAAAAAGTATTTTTTTACTCAATATGACAGTAATGTTCTTAAATTCCTGAGATAATGCGAAAAAAGCAATAAAAATGTATTCCAACATAATTCCTAAACCAACAATGCAAAATGTCTAAAAATGCCTGTAATATTAAATCCATGTGAGTTTTACTAGAATCAGTTGTTTTAGTAAGGTTTGCAAAAACAAAAAATAGGTTTTACTCTTTATAAAAAAAAAGTGTCACACTCAATATGACAGTTTTTTTAATCATAAATCCTAAACTACTGATGCAAAATAGCTAATAATGTTTGAAATAATGGATCCTTGGGAGTTTTTCTCGAAACATTTGCTTTCTTAAGGCTTGCAAACACAAAAAGTATTTTTCTACTCAATATGACAGTAATGTTCTTAAAATCCTGAGATAATGCGAAAAAAGCAATAAAAATGTATTCAATCATAATTTCTAAACTAAACATGCAAAATGTGTAAAAATGCCTGTATTATTGAATCCATGTGAGTTTTACTAGAATCAGTTGTTTAAGTAAAGTTTGCAAAAACAAAAATTAGGTTTTACTCTTTATGAAAGTAAACTGTCACACTCATTACATTTATTTAATCTTAACTCCTAAACTACACATGCAAAATGTCTAATGATGCCTCAAATAATGCATTCTACGGAGTTTTACTCGAAACATATGCTTTTTCAAATCTTGCAAACACAAAAAGTAGTTTTTTACTCAATATGACAGTAAAATCCTGAGATAATGCGAAAAAAGCAATGAAAATGTATTCAATCATATTTCCTAAATCAAACATGCAAAATGTGTTAAAATGCCTGTGATATTGAATCCATGTGAGTTTTACTAGATTAGGTTGTGTTTGAAATTTTTGCAAATACAAAAATATTTTTTTTTTCACCATGCTAATGTACACTCAATATGACAGTAAATTAAACATAACTCCTAAACTACACTTAAAATGAGCTAATATTGCCTGAAATAATGCATTCTTGTGAGTTTTACTCGAAACATATGCTTTTTTAAGGCAAAAAGTAGTTTTTACTCAATATGACAGTAATGTTCTTAAAATCCTGAGATAATGCGAAAAAAACAATAAAAATGTATTCAATCATAATTTCTAAACTAAACATGCAAAATGTGTAAATATGCCTGTATTATTGAATCCATGTGAGTTTTACCAGAATCAGTTGTTTTAGTAAAGTTTGCAAAAACAAAAATTAGGTTTTACTCTTCATGAAAGTATACTGTCACACTCAATATGACAGTTATTTAAAAATAACTCCTAACTACACATGCAAAATGGCTAATGATGCCTCAAATAATGCATTCTACGGAGTTTTACTCTAAACATATGCTTTTTTAAATCTTGCAAACACAAAAAGTAGTTTTTTACTCAATATGACAGTTATATTCCTAAAATCCTGAGATAATGCGAAAAAAGCAATAAAAATGTATTCAATCATATTTCCTAAGTCAAACATGCAATATGTGTAAAAATGCCTGTAATATTGAATCCATGTGAATTTTACTAGAATCAGCTGTCTTTGAAATTTTTGCAAATAAAAAAAAATGTTTTTTTTCACCATGACAATGTACACTCAATATGACAGTAAATTAAACATAACTCCTAAACTACACATAAATATGAGCTAATATTGCCTGAAATAATGCATTCTTGTGAGTTTTACTCGAAACATATGCTTTTTTAGGCTTGCAAACACAAAAAGTAGTTTTTTTCTCAATATGACAGTAGTATTCCTAAAATCCTGAGATAAATGATAAATGATAAATGATAAATGGGTTGTACTTGTATAACGCTTTTCTACCTTCAAGGTACTCAAAGCGCTTTGACACTACTTCCACATTTACCCATTCACACACACATTCACACACTGATGGAGGGAGCTGCCATGCAAGGCGCTAACCAGCACCCATCAGGAGCAAGGGTGAAGTGTCTTGCTCAGGACACAACAGACATGACGAGGTTGGTACTAGGTGGGGATTGAACCAGGGACCCTCGGTTCGCGCACGGCCAAATCTTCCACCGCGCCACGCCGTAATATTCTTAAAATCCTGAGATAATGCGAAAAAAGCAATAAAAATCCATCCATCCATCCATCTTCTTCCGCTTATCCGAGGTCGGGTCGCGGGGGCAGCAGCCTAAGCAGGGAAGCCCAGACTTCCCTCTCCCCAGCCACTTCGTCCAGCTCTTCCTGTGGGACCCCGAGGCGTTCCCAGGCCAGCCGGGAGACATAGTCTTCCCAACGTGTCCTGGGTCTTCCCCGCGGCCTCCTACCGGTCGGACGTGCCCTAAACACCTCCCTAGGGAGGCGTTCGGGTGGCATCCTGACCAGATGCCCGAACCACCTCATCTGGCTCCTCTCGATGTGGAGGAGCAGCGGCTTTACTTTGAGCTCCCCCCAGATGACAGAGCTTCTCACCCTATCTCTAAGGGAGAGCCCCGCCACCCGGCGGAGGAAACTCATTTCGGCCGCTTGCACCCGTGATCTTGTCCTTTCGGTCATAACCCAAAGCTCATGACCATAGGTGAGGATGGGAACGTAGATCGACCGGTAAATTGAGAGCTTTGCCTTCCGGCTCAGCTCCTTCTTCACCACAATGGATCGATACAGCGTCCGCATTACTGAAGACGCCGCACCGATCCGCCTGTCGATCTCACGATCCACTCTTCCCTCACTCGTGAACAAGACTCCGAGGTACTTGAACTCCTCCACTTGGGGCAAGATCTCCTCCCCAACCCGGAGATGGCACTCCACCCTTTTCCGGGCGAGAACCATGGACTCGGACTTGGAGGTGCTGATTCTCATCCCAGTCGCTTCACACTCAGCTGCGAACCGATCCAGTGAGAGCTGAAGATCTTGGCCAGATGAAACCATCAGGACCACATCATCTGCAAAAAGCAGAGACCTAATCCTGCAGCCACCAAAGCAGATCCCCTCAACGCCTTGACTGCGCCTAGAAATTCTGTCCATAAAAGTTATGAACAGAATTGGTGACATCTGGTAACTGGTGACTGGTTTATATACCTTACTTTATTTTGTAAGGTTTGTAAAGACACAAGTTATTTTTTTTTACTCAATATGACAGTGTAACTGTAATACTAAATATGAAAGGTATATAAACATAACTCCAAAACCAAACATGCAATCTGTCTAAAAATGCCTGTAATATTGAATTTATGTGAGTTTTATCAGAATCAGTTATTTTGGTAAGGTTTACAAATACAAAAAATAGGTTTTACTCATAATGACAGTATAACTGCCACACTCAATATGACAGTTATTTAAACATAACTCCTAAACCAAACATGATTAATGGCTAATAATGCCTGGAGAAATGTATCTTTGTGAGTTTTACTGGAAAAAAATATTTTTTAAGGTTCATAAAGACACAAGTTAGCTTTTTTTACTCAATATAATGGCATAACTCTCATACTAAATATGAAAGTTATACAAACATAACTCCAAATCCAAACATGCATTATGTCTAAAAATGCCTGTAATGTTGTATCTATGTGAGTTTCACCAGAATCAGGTATCTTGGTAAGGTTTACAAATATAAAATCTAGGTTTTACTCACTATGACAGTATATTGTCACATTCAATCTGACAGTTATTTAAACATACTGTAACGCCTAAACCACTTGCAAAATGGCTAATAATGCCTGGAAAAATGTATCTTTGTGAGTTTTCCTGAAAAAAAAAAAAAATTTGTAAGGTTTGTCAAGACACAAGTTAGTATTTTTTTTACTCAATATGATTGTATAACTGTCATACTAAATATGAAAATTGTATAAACATAACCCTAAAAACAAACATGCATTATGTATTAAAATGCCTGTAAAATTGTTTAAATGTGAGTTTTACCAGAATCATGTATTTTGGTAAGGTTTACAAATACAAAAATTAGGTTTTACTCATAATGACAGTATATCTGCCATATTTAATATGACAGTTATGTAAACATAACTCCTAAACCACACATGCAAAATCGCTAATAATGCATTGAGAAATTTATTTTTGTAAGTTTTACTGGGAAAAAAATATTTTGTAAGGTTTGTAATGACACAAGTTACTTTTGTTTTACTCAATAAGACAGTATAACTGTCATACTAGTCCATAGTGGATCCAGCATAACAGTACGAGTCCAGTCCACAGTGGGGTCAGCAGGAAACCATTCCGAGCGGAGACGTGTCAGCAGCGCAGAGATGTTCTCAACCGATACACAGGCGAACGGTCCACACCGGGTCCCGACCCCGGACAGCCAGCACCCCATCCATGGCCACCGGACCTGAGTGTCTCCCCCTCCACAAGGATAGGGGGGAGCAGAGGAGAAAAGAAAAGAAATGGCAGATCAACTGGTCTAAAAAAAGGAGGCTATTCAAAAGCTAGAGTATACAAATGAGTTTTAAGATGGGACTTAAATGTTTCTACTGAGGTAGCATCTCTAACTGTTACCGGGAGGGCATTCCATAGTACTGGAGCCCGAATAGAAAACGCTCTATAGCCCGCAGACTTTTTTTGGGCTCTGGGAATCACTAATAAGCCGGAGTTCTTTGAACGCAGATTTTTTGCCGGGACATATGGTACAATACAATCAGCAAGATAGGATGGAGCTAGACCGTGTAGTATTTTATACGTAAGTAGTAAAACCTTAAAGTCGCATCTTAAGTGCACAGGAAGCCAGTGCAGGTGAGCCAGTATAGGCGTAATATAATCAAATTTTCTTGTTCTTGTCAAAAGTCTAGCAGCCGCATTTTGTACCAATTGTAATCTTTTAATGCGAAAATAATACGTTACAGTAATCGAGACGAGACGTAACGAACGCATGAATAATGATCTCAGCGTCGCTAGTGGACAAAATGGAACGAATTTTAGCGACATTACGGAGATGAAAGAAAACACAAAAATTAGGTTTTACTTTTAATGACAGAAAACTGCCACACTCAATATGACAATTATTTAATCATAACTCCTAAACCAAACATGCTAAATGGCTAATAATGCCTGGAGAAATGTATCTTTGTGAGTTTTACTGGAGAAACGTTTGTAACGTTTGTAAAGACACAAGTTAGTTTGTTTTACTCAATAAGATAGTAAAACTGTCATACTCAATGTAAAAGATATATAAACTTAACTCCAAAACCAAACATGCATTATGTCTAAAAAATTCTGTAATATTGTATCCATGTGAGTTTTACTAGAATCAGTTTTTTTTGTAAGTTTTGCAAATACAAAATATTGGTTTTACTCACTATGACTCTGTCACATTCAATCTGACAGTTTTTTTTAAACATAACTACTAAACCACACATATAAAATGGCGAATAATGCCTGGAGAAATGTATCTTTGTGAGTTTTACTGGAAAACAATATTTTGTAAGGTTTGTAAAGACACAAGTTAGTTTTTTTTACTCAATATGACAGTATGACTGTCACACTAAATGTAAAAGTTATATAAACATAACTCCAAATCCAAACATGCAATCAATCTAAAAATGCCTGTACTATTGAATATGTGTGAGTTTTACTAGAATCAGGTATTTTGGTAAGGTTTACTAATACAAAAATTAGGTTTTACTCATAATGACAGTGTAACCGCCATATTCAAAATGACAGTTATTTAAACATAACTCCTAAACCAAACATGCTCAATGGCTAATAATGCCTGGAAAAATTTATCTATGTGAGTTTTACTGGAAATAAATAATTTGTAAGGTTTATAAAGACACAAGTTAGTTGTTTTTTTTACTCAATATGATGGTGTAGCTGTCATACTAAATATGAAAGTTATATAAACATAACTCCAAAACCAAATATGCATTATGTCTAAAAAAGCCTTTAATATTGTATCTATGTGAGTTTTACCAGAATCAGGTATTTTGGTAAGGTTTACATACACAAAAATTAGGTTTTACTTATAACTGCTACATTCAATTTGACAGTTATTTAAACTGAACTCCTAAACCACACATGCAAAAAGGCTAATAATGCCTAAAGCCTAAAACAATGCATCCTTGTAAGTTTTATTCGAAACATATGCTATTATAAGGCTTGCAAACACAAAAAGTAGTTTTTTACTCATTATGACAGTAATGTTCTTAAAATCCTGAGATAATGCGAAATAAGCAATAAAAATGTTTTTCAAAATAATTCCTACACCAAACATGCAACATGTCTAATAATGCCTGAAGACATGTATCTTTGTTAGTTTTACTATAAAAATGATCTTTTGTAAGTTTTGCAAAGACGCAATTTAGTTTTTTTATTTCAATATGACAGTATAACTGTCATACCAAATATGAAAGTTATATAAACATAACTCCAAAACTGAACATGATTATGTCTAAAAATGCCTAAAATATTGTATCTATGTGAGTTTTGCAAGAATCAGGTAATTTGGTAAGGTTTACAATTACAAAAATGAGGGTTTACTCATAATGACAGATAACTGCTACATTCAATTTGAGAGTTATTTAAACATAACTTCCTAACCACACATGCAAATAGGCTAATTAAGGCTAAAACAATGCATCCGTGTGAGTTTTACTATATATAGTATTTTAAGTATTTTAAGGCTTGCAAACACAAAAAGTAGTTTTTTACTCAATATGAAAGTAATATTCTTAAAATCCTGAGATAATGCGAAAAAAGCAATAAAAATGTTTTTCAACATAAATCCTACACAAAACATGCAAAATGTCTAATAATGCCTGGCGACATGTATCTTTGTTAGTTTTACTAAAAAAAAATCATATTTTGTAAGGTTTGCAACGATGCAAGTTAGTTTTTTTTATTTAAATATGACAGTATAACTGTCATACCAAATATTAATGTTATATAAACATCACTCCAAAACTGAACATGCATTAAAGTTAAAGTTAAAGTACCAATGATTGTCACACACACACTAGGTGTGGCGAAATTTGTCCTCTGCATTTGACCCATCCCCGTGTTCACCCCCTGGGAGGTGAGGGGAGCAGTGGGCAGCAGCGGTGCCGCGCCCGGGAATCATTTTTGGTGATTTAACCCCCAATTCCAATTATGCCTAAAAATGCCTGTAATATTGTATCTATGTGAGTATTATCAGAATCCGTTATTTTGGTAAGGTTTACACATACAACAATTAAGGTTTTACTCATAATGACAATATAACTGCCACATTCAAAATGACAGTTATTTAAACATGACTCCTATATCACATGCAAATTGGTTAATAATGCCTGGAGAAATGTATTTTTGTGAGTTTTACTGGAAATAAAACATTTGTAAGGTTTATAAAGACACAAGTTAGTTTTTTTATTTAATATGATGGTATAATTGTCATACTAAATATGAAAGTTATATAAACATAATTCCAAAACCAAACATGCAATTCGTCTAAAAATGCCTGTAATATTGAATTTGTGTGAGTTTTACTAGAATCAAGTATTTTGGTAAGGTTTACAAATACAAAACTTAGGTTTTACTCATAATGTCAGTGTCACTGCCACACTCAATATGACAGTTATTTAAACATAACTCCTAAACCAAACATGTTCAAAGGCTAATAATGGCTGGACAAATGTATATTTGTGTGTTTTACTGGAAACAAATAAATTGTAAGGTTTGTAAAGACACAAGTTAGTTTTTTTTACTCAATATGATGGTATAACTGTCATACTAAATATGAAAGTTGTATAAACATAACTCCAAAACCAAACATGCATTATGTCTAAAAATGCCTGTAATATTGTATTCATGTGAGTTTTACTAAAATCAGTTGTTTTTGTAAGGTTTGCAAATACAAAATATTGTTTTTACTCACGATGACAGTATACTGTCACACTCAATATGACCGTTATTTAAACATGACTCCTAAATCACATGCAAATTGGTTAATAATGCCTGGAGAAATGTATTGTTGTGGGTTTTACTGGAAAAAAATAATTTGTGAGGTTTATAAAGACAAAAGTTAGTTTTTCTTATTTAATATGATGGTATAACTGTCATACTAAATATGAAAGTTATATAAACATAACTCCAAAACCAAACATGCAATCCGTCTAAAAATGCCTGTAATATTGAATTTGTGTGAGTTTTTCTAGAATCAAGTATTTTGGTAAGGTTTACAAATACAAAAATTGGGTTTTACTTACAATGACAGTATCACTGCCACACTAAATATGACAGTTATTTAAACATAACTCCTAAACCAAACATGCTAAATGGCTAATAATGCCTGGGGAAATGTATCTTTGTGAGTTTTACTGGAAACAAATATTTTGTAAGGTTTGTAAAGACACAAAAACATTTTTGTTACTCAATATGACTGTATAACTTTCATACTAAATATGAAAGTTATATAAACATAACTCTAAAACCAAACATGCCTTATGTCTAAAAATGCTTGCATTTTGAATCTATGTGAGTTTTACTAGAAACAGGTATTTTGGTAAGGTTTACAAATACAAAAATTAGGTTTTACTCATAATAGTATAACTGTCACATTCCAAATGACAGTTTTTTAAACATAACTCCTAAACCAAACATGCTAATTGGCTAATAATGCCTGGAGAAAGGTATATTTGTAAGTTTTACTGGACAAAAAAATGTGTAAGGTTTGTAAAGACACAAGTTAGTTTTTTTTAACTCAAAAAGAAAGTATAACTGTCATACTAAATGTCAAAGTTATATAAACATAACTTCAAAACCAAATGCCTGCAATGATGTATCTATGTGACAGTATACTGTCATAGTGAGTAAAGCCACTATTTTTTATTTGCAAACCTTACAAAAACAACTGTTTCTAGTAAAACTCACATGGATACAATATTACAGGCATTTTTAGACATAATGCATGTTTGGTTTTGGAGTTATGTTTATATAACTTTCAAATTTAGTATGACAGTTATACTGTCATATTGAGTAAAAAAAAAACTAACTTTTGTCTTTACAAACCTTACAAAATATTTTTTTCTCGTAAAACTTACAAAGTTACATTTCTCCAGGCATTATTAGCCATTTTGCATGTGTGGTTTAAGAGTTATGTTAAAATAACTGTCATATCAAATGTTGCAGTTATACTGTCATTGTGAGTCTAACCCAAGTTTTGTATTTGTAAACCTTACCAAAATATCTGATTCTGGTAAAACTCACATAGATTCAATACTACAGGCATTTTTAGACGGATTGCAAGTTTGGTTTTGGAGTTATGTTTATTTAACTTTCATATATTTTATTTTATTTTTTATTTTTATTTTTTTATTTTTTATTTTTTAGTAAATCAACATAGAAAAAAACACAATACACTTTCAACTAGTGCATCAACCCCCCAAAAAACGCCTCCCTCCCCCATTCACACTCACACACACCCACTCACACAAAAGGGGTTGTTTCTTTCTGCCATCAATACTCTGGTTCCCACAACATGGACAACACTTCTGCAAGGGACACAGTCCCTAAAGCACACTTGATTGTTTGTGCTGCTGGTCCACTAACATTTTCATTTAATTACTTTTTTTTTTTTTTTTCTCCCTTATGTAATTATTTTTATATTGTTTACTTTCCTTTTTATCCAAGAAAATATTTATTTATCTTATCTATAAAAAAAAAATAAAAAAAATAAAGGAAAGAAAGGACCTTATCTTCACCAGACCTGGTTATAAATGAAATTAGCTTCGTTTAAAGGTTGTTTTTTTTAAAAACCAGGTCCAGTCCAGATAATGTCCAAGTCGGGTCCGGCAACACACACCTTCATTCATGTACACTGAGAAAAAAAAAAAAAAAAAAAAACAGAACATTTTGGAACACAACAGATTGCATATAATATCCAAACAAAATTACATTTTCAAAACAAAAACAAAAAAAATGTATGTACAGTCCAGCTTATGTTCAGGTCACTACAAATTATGGAATACAACAACAGATAGCATATAATCTATAAACATAATTACACTTTCAACATAAGCCTTTGAGGACTTCCCATCTTTTTTTATGTTTTTTGGCATCATTATCGTTTTCACCCATGTAACTTTCTAAAGTTAAAAAATACTGAATAAATGTTTTAAAGAAAGTAATACTAAGTGAATATCTGTTTTTGGCCTTAAAAATAAATCTTTTACCGAGTACTATAATTAAATTGATTAAATCATGATTGTCAATGAATTCTCCCAAAATAACAGAAACCACATCAAGCTTCATAAACAAACCAATCCTTAAACACATTTTTTCAACTTCCACCCAAAACGAAGACACAATATGACAATACCAAAACAAATGCAGGGTGGATTCAGACTCCTAACAACAAAATCGGCAGTCATCTGACTCTGTCATATTCCATAATTTTAACATTTTCCCCGTGGGTAAGAAGTTATAAATAATTTTAATTTGAAAATAACGATTTTGCACATCAATAGTAGTTTTATATATTAGTTTGAATATGGCATCCCACGACAACGGGCAGTCAAAAAAGTCCTCCCATTTTCCAAATGTGTTGTATGGGGCAGCCTTCAAAGATTTCTTTATTAAATAAAACTTATATATTTTTATATTTATTTTAGTTCCTTTTTGCCAACTCGAATTTCTTATTAGAGGTTTACAAACTAATAATTTAGTAGTTCCATAATTAATTATTTGTTACCATCTTTTCCCAAAGACTCCAGTTAGTTGATTAAATGAAAAGCTTGAGCAAGCATCACCATACATAGTTATAAATTCTTCATACTTCATAATCTTACCATTCTCATTTATAATATCATTGACAAAAATGATTCCTCTTTCAAACCTATTTTTCCAAAAGAAAGGCTTTCCATCTATTACAATATTAGAGTTCATCCATATTCATCATCCATAACTTTCATATTTAGTATGACAGTTATACTGTCATATTGAGTAAAAAAAACTAACTTGTGTCTTTAAAAACCTTACAAAATATTATTTTCCAGTAAAACTCACAAAGATGCATTTCTCCCGGCATTATTGGTCATTTTGTATGTGTGGTTTAGGAATTATGTTTAAATAACTCTCAGATTGAATGTGACGGTATAATGTCATAGTGAGTAAAACCAATATTTTGTATTTGCAAACCTTACAAAAACAATGTATTCTAGTAAAACGCACATGGATACAATATTACAGGTATTTTTAGACATAATGCATGTTTGGTTTTGGAGTTATGTTTATATACATTTTACATTTAGTATGACAGATATACTGTCATATGGAGTAAACAACAACTAACTTTTGTCTTTCAAACCTTACAAAAAAAAATGTTTTCCAGTAAAACTCACAAAGATGCATTTCTCCAGGCATTATTAGCTATTTAGCATGTTTGGTTTAGGAGTTATGTTTAAATAACTGTCATTTTGAATGTGGCAGTTATACTGTCATTATGAGTAAAACCTAATTTTTGTATTTGTAAACCTTACCAAAATACCTGATTCTGGTAAAACTCACATAGATTCAAAATTAAAGCATTTTTAGACATAAGGCATGTTTTGTTTTGGAGTTATGTTTATATAACTTCTTATTGTTATAACTTATAACTTCTTATGTTAGTTATGTTTATATAACTTATTTATTTAGTATGACAGTTACTCATATTGAGTATAAAATAAATAAATGTGTCTTTACAAACCTTACAAAATATTTGTGTCCAGTACAACTCACAAAGATACATTTCCCCAGGCATTATTAGCCATTTAGCATATGTTGTTTAGGAGTTATGTTTAAATACATTTGTATTGCTTTTTTTGCATTAGCTCAGGATTTTAAGAACATTACTGTTATATTGAGTAAAAAACTACTTTTTGTATTTGCAAGCCTTAAAAAAGCATATGTTTTGAGTAAATTTCACAAGTTTGCATACTGTCATTATGAGTATAACCTACTTTTTGTATTTGTAAACCTTACCAAAATACCTGATTCTGGTCAAACTCACATAGATTTAATATTACAGGCATTTTTAGACATAATGCATGTTTGGTTTCGGAGTTATGTTTATATAACTGTCATTTTAAATGTGGCAGTTATACTGTCATTATGAGTAAAAAAAACTAACTTGTGTCTTTACAAACCTTACAAAATATTTTTCTTTCCAGTAAAACTCACAAAGATACATTTCCCAAGGCATTATTAGCCATTTATCATGTTTGGTTTAGGAGTTATGTTTAAATAACTGTCATATTGAGTGTGGCAGTTATACTGTCATTATGAGAAAAACTTAATTTTTGCATTTGTAAACCTTACCAAATTACCTGATTCTGGTAAAACGTACATAGATACAAACTTACAGGCATTTTTAGACTTAATGCATCTTTACTTTTGGAGTTATGTTTATATAACTTTCATATTTGGTATGACAGTTATACTGTCATATTGAATTAAAAAACTAATTTGCGTCTTTGCAAAACTTACAAAATATTCTTTTTCTAGTAAAACTAACAAAGATACATGTCTTCAGGCATTATTAGACATGTTGCATGTTTGGTGTAGGAATTATGTTGAAAAACATTTTTATTGCTTATTTCGCATTATCTCAGGATTTTAAGAACATTACTGTCATAATGAGTAAAAAACTACTTTTTGCCTTATAATAGCATATGTTTCGAGTAAAACTTACAAGGATGCATTGTTTTAGGCTTTATTAGGCGTGGCGAAGTTGGTAGAGTGGCCGTGCCAGCAATCGGAGGGTTGCTGGTTACTGGGGTTCAATTCCCACCTTCTACCATCTTTGTCACGTCCGTTGTGTCCTTGACTCTTCACCCCTTGCTAACCAGCAGCCATCAGGATGGCTGCTGGTTAGCGCCTTGCATGGCAGCTCCCGTCATCAGTGTGTGAATGTGTGTGTAAATGTATGAATGTGGAAATACTGTCAAAGCGCTTTGAGTACCTTGAAGGTAGAAAAGCGCAAGTATAACCCATTTTTTTGCATGTAATATTGAATCCATGTGAGTTTTACTAGAATCAGTTGTTTTAGTAAGGTTTGCAAAAACAAAAATTAGGTTTTACTCTTTATGAAAGTAAACTGTCATACTCAATATGACATTTATTTAATCATAACTCCTAAACTACACATGCAAAATGTCTAATGATGCCTCAAATAATGCATTCTACGGAGTTTTACTCTAAACATATGCTTTTTCAAATCTGGCAAACACAAAAAGTAGTTTTTTACTCAATATGACAGTAATATTTCTAAAATCCTGAGATAATGCGAAAAAAGCAATGAAAATATATTCAATCATATTTCCTAAATCAAACATGCAAAATGTGGAAAAATGCCTGTAATATTGAATCCATGTGAGTTTTACTAGAATCGGTTGTGTTTGAAATTTTTGCAAATAAAAAAATTTGTTTTTTTTCACCATGACAATGTACACTCAATATGACAGTAAATAAACATAACTCCTAAACTACACATAAAAATGAGCTAATATTGCCTGAAATAATGCATTCCTGTGAGTTTTACTCGAAACATATGCTTTTTTTAAGGCTTGCAAACACAAAAAGTAGTTTTTTACTCAATATGACAAGTGAGTTTAACTAGAATCAGTTGTTTTAGTAAGGTTTGCAAAAACAAAAATTAGGTTTTACTTTTTATGAAAGTAAACTGTCACACTAAATATGACATTTATTTAATCATAACTCCTAAACCACACATGCAAAATGTCTAATGATGCCTCAAATAATGCATTCTACGGAGTTTTACTCGAAACATATGCTTTTTCAAATCTGGCAAACACAAAAAGTAATCAGTTGTTTTTGTAAGGTTTACAAATACAAAATATTAGTTTTACTCATAATGACAGTATACTGACAAAATGGCTAATAATGCCTTGAGGAATGTATCTTTGTGAGTTTTACTGGAAAAAATATTTTGTAAGGTTTGTAAAGACACAAGTTAGTTTTTTTTACACAATTTAACAGTTTAGCTGTCATACTATATATGAAAGTTATATAAACATAATTCCAAAACCAAATATGCAATCTGTCTAAAAATGCCTGTAACATTGAATATATGTGAGTTTTATCAGATTCACGTATTTTGGTAAGGTTTACGAATACAAAAATTAGGTTTTACTCATAGTGACAATATAACTGCCAGACTCAATATGACAGTTAATTAAACATAACTCCTAAAACACAAATGCAAAATGACTAATAATGCCTAGAGAAATATATATTTGTGAATTTTACTGGAAAACAATATTTTTTAAAAGATTTGTAAAGATACAAATTACTTTTTTTTTTACTCAATATGATGGTATAACTGTCATACTAGATATCAAAGTTATATAAACATAACTCCAAAACCAAACATGCTTTATGTCTAAAAATTCCTGTAATATTGTATCGGTGTGGGTTTTACCAGAATCAGGTATTTTGGTAAGTTTTACAAATACAAAAAATAGGTTTTTATTTATAATGACACACAATACAATAACTGCCACACTCAATATGACAGTTATTTAAACATAACTCCTAAACCAAACATGATAAATGGCTAATTATGCCTAGAGAAATGTATCTTTGTGAGTTTTACTGGGAAACATTTTTTTTGTAAGGTTTATAAAGACACAAGTTATTTTTTTATTACTCAATATGATGGTATAACTGTCATACTAAATATAAAAGTTGTATAAACATAACTCCAAAACCAAACATGCATTATGTCTAAAAATGCCTGCAATATTGTATCTATGTGATTTTTACCAGAATCAGGTATTTTTGGTAAGGTTTACAAATACAAAAATTAGGTTTTACTCACTATGACAGTATACTGTCACAATCAATCTGACATACTGTAACTCCTAAATCACAATTACAAAATGGCTAATAATGCCTGGAAAAATGTATCTTTGTGAGTTTTCCTGGGAAAAAAAAAAACTTTTTATAAGGTTTGTAAAGAAACAAGTTAGTTTTTTTTACTTAAAGTATAACTGTCCTACTAAATATGAAAGTTAAATAAACATAACTACAAAACCAAACTTACAATACGTCTAAAAATGCCTGTAATATTGAATCTATGTGAATTTGACCAGAATCAGGTATTTTGGTAAGGTTTACAAATACAAAAATCTGGTTTTACTCATAATGACAGTATAACTGCCATATTCAAAAAAACAGTTATTTAAACATAACTCCTAAACCAAACATGCTAAATGGCTAATAATGCCTGGAGAAATGTATCTTTGTGAGTTTTACTAGAAAAAAATTATTTGTAAGGTTTGTAAAGAAAACAGTTTTTTTTTTTTTTACTCAATATGATGGTATAACTGTCAAACTAAATATAAAAGTAATATAAACATAATTCCAAAACCAAACTCCTAAACCAAACTTGCAATCCGTCTTAAACTGCCTGTAATATTGAATCTATATGAGTTTTACCAGAATCAGGTATTTTGGTAAGGTTTACAAATACAAAACTTGGGTTTTACTCATAATGACAGTATAACTGCATTATTTGATATGACAGTTATTTAAACATAACTCCTAAACCAAACATGATAAATGGCTAATAATGCCTGGAAAAATGTATGTAAACATAACTCCAAAACCAAACATGCATTATGTCTAAAAATGCCTGTAATATTGTATCTCTGTGAGTTTTACCAGAATCAGGTATTTTGGTAAGGTTTATAAATACAACATTTAGGTTTTACTAATAATGACAGTAGACAAAGAGCAGCTCGAAGACCTCCATGAAAAATAAAAACCAAGGACCCAGATTTCCCTCGCCCGGACGCGGGTCACCGGGGCCCCCCTCTGGAGCCAGGCCCGGAGGTGGGGCACGATGGCGAGCGCCTGGTGGCCGGGCCTGTCCCCATGGGGTCCGGCCGGGCACAGCCCGAAGAGGCAACGTGGATCCCCCTTCCAATGGGCTGGACATTGAGTCCGAATGGACCATGTTCCGCGCCTCTATTGTCGAGGCGGCTGATTGGAGCTGTGGCCGCAAGGTAGTTGGTGCTTGTTGTGGCGGTAATCCTAGAACCCGTTGGTGGACACCGGCGGTGAGGGATGCCGTCAAGCTGAAGAAGGAGTTCTATCGGGTTCTTTTGGCTCATAGGACTCCCGAGGCAGCGGACAGGTACCGACAGGCCAAGCGGTGTGCGGCTTCAGCGGTCGCAGAGGCAAAAACTCGGACATGGGAGGAGTTCAGGGAAGCCATGGAAAACGACGGCTTCGAAGCAATTCTGGACCACCATCCGCCGCCTCAGGAAGGGGAAGCAGTGCACTATCAACACCGTGTATGGCGAGGATGGTGTTCTGCTGACCTCGACTGCGGATGTTGTGGATCGGTGGAGGGAATACTTCGAAGACCTCCTCAATCCCACCAACACGTCTTCCTATGAGGAAGCAGTGCCTGGGGAGTCTGTGGTGGGCTCTCCTATTTCTGGGGCTGAGGTTGCTGAGGTAGTTAAAAAGCTCCTCGGTGGCAAGGCCCCGGGAGTAGATGAGATCCGCCCGGAGTTCCTTAAGGCTCTGGATGCTGTGGGGCTGTCTTGGTTGACAAGACTCTGCAGCATCGCGTGGACATCGGGGGCGGTACCTCTGGATTGGCAGACCGGGGTGGTGGTTCCTCTCTTTAAGAAGGGGAACCGGAGGGTGTGCTCTAACTATTGTGGGATCACACTCCTCAGCCTTCCCGGTAAGGTCTATTCAGGTGTACTGGAGAGGAGGCTACGCCGGATAGTCGAACCTCGGATTCAGGAAGAACAGTGTGGTTTTCGTCCTGGTCGTGGAACTGTGGACCAGCTCTATACTCTCGGCAGGGTCCTTGAGGGTGCATGGGAGTTTGCCCAACCAGTCTACATTTGTTTTGTGGACTTGGAGAAGGCATTTGACCGTGTCCCTCGGGAAGTCCTGTGGGGAGTGCTCAGAGAGTATGGGGTATCGGACTGTCTGATTGTGGCAGTCCGCTCCCTGTATGCTCAGTGCCAGAGCTTGGTCCGCATTGCCGGCAGTAAGTCGGACACGTTTCCAGTGAGGGTTGGACTCCGCCAAGGCTGCCCTTTGTCACCGATTCTGTTCATAACTTTTATGGACAGAATTTCTAGGCGCAGTCAAGGCGTTGAGGGGATCTGGTTTGGTGGCTGCAGGATTAGGTCTCTGCTTTTTGCAGATGATGTGGTCCTGATGGCTTCATCTGGCCAGGATCTTCAGCTCTCACTGGATCGGTTCTCAGTCGAGTGTGAAGCGACTGGGATGAGAATCAGCACCTCCAAGTCCGAGTCCATGGTTCTCGCCCGGAAAAGGGTGGAGTGCCATCTCCGAGTTGGGGAGGATATCTTGCCCCAAGTGGAGGAGTTCAAGTACCTCGGAGTCTTGTTCACGAGTGAAGGAAGAGTGGATCGTGAGATCGACAGGCGGATCGGTGCGGCGTCTTCAGTAATGCGGCCGCTGTATCGATCCGTTGTGGTGAAGAAGGAGCTGAGCCGGAAGGCAAAGCTCTCAATTTACCGGTCGATCTACGTTCCCATCCTCACCTATGGTCATGAGCTTTGGGTTATGACCGAAAGGACAAGATCACGGGTACAAGCGGCCGAAATGAGTTTCCTCCGCCGGGTGGCGGGGCTCTCCCTTAGAGATAGGGTGAGAAGCTCTGCCATCTGGGGGGAAGCTCAAAGTAAAGCCGCTGCTCCTCCACATCGAGAGGAGCCAGATGAGGTGGTTCGGGCATCTGGTCAGGATGCCACCCGAACGCCTCCCTAGGCTATACCATCATATTGCGTAAAAAAAAAAAAAAAATTGTGTCTTTATAAACCTTACAAATTATTTATTTCCAGTAAAACTCACATAGATACATTTTTCCAGGCATTATTAACCATTGAGCATGTTTGGTTTAGGAGTTATGTTAAATAACTGTCATATTGAGGGTGGCAGTTATACTGTCATTATGAGTAAAACCTATTTTTTGTATTTGTAAACCTTACCAAAATAACTTATTCTGATAAAACTCACATAGTATCAATATTACAGGCAGTTTAAGACAGATTGCAAGTTTGGTTTTGGAGTTATGTTTATTTAACTTTCATATTTAGTATGACAGTTATGCTGTCATATTGAGTAAAAAAAAACTAACTTGTGTCTTTACAAACCTTACAAAATATTTTTTTTCCAGTAGAACTCACAAAAATACATTTCTCCAGGCATTATTAGCCATTTAGCATGTTTGGTTTTGGAGTTATGTTTAATAACTGTTATTTTGAAGATGGCAGGTCATTATGAGTAAAACCCAATTTTTGTATTTGTAAACCTTACCAAAATACCTGATTCTGGTAAAACTAACATAGATTCAATATCACAAGTATTTTTAGACCGATTGCAAGCTTGGTTTTGGACTTATGTTTATTTAACTTTCATATTTAGTATGACAGTTATAATGGCATATTAAATTAAAAAAACTATCTTGTGTATTTATAAACCTTACAAAGTATTTTTTTCCAGTAAAACTCACAAAGATACATTTCTCCAGGCATTATTAGCCATTTATCATGTTTGGTTTAGGAGTCATGTTAAATAACTGTCATATCAAATGATGCAGTTATACTGTCATTATGAGTACAACCCAAGTTTTGTATTTGTAAACCTTACCAAAATACCTGATTCTGGTAAAACTCACATAGATTCAATATTACAAAAAGTTTAAGACGGATTGCAAGTTTGGTTTAAAAGTTTGGTTTTGGAATTATGTTTATATAACTTTTATATTTAGTATGACATTGAGTAAAAAAAAAACTAACTTTTGTCTTTACAAACCTTACAAAATATGTTTTTCTAGTAAAACATTTTTCCAGGCATTATTAGCCATTTTGCATGTGTGGTTTAAGAGTTATGTTAAAATAACTGTCATATCAAACTTTGCAGTTGTATAACTGCAACATTTGATATGACAGTTATTTTGAGTAAAACCAAAGTTTTGTATTTGTAAACCTAACCAAAATATCTGATTCTGGTAAAACTTACTTAGATTTAAAATTACAGGCATTTTTAGACCGATTGCAAGTTTGGTTTTGGACTTATGTTTATTTAACTTTCATATTTAGTCAAAAAACTAACTCGTGTTTTTACAAACCTTACAAACTTTTTTTTTTTCCAGTAAAACTTACAAAGATACATTTTTCCAGGCATTATTAGTCATTTTGCATGTGTGGTTTAGGAGTTATGTTTAAATAACTGTCACATTAAATGTGATAGTATACTGTCAACGTGAGTAAAACCCAAGTTTTGTATTTGTAAACCTTACCAAAATATCTGATTCTGCTAAAACTCACATAGATTCACAATTACAGGTATTTTTAGACGGATTGCAAGTTTGATTTTGGAGTTATGTTTATTTAACTTTCATATTTAGTATGACAGTTATGCTGTCATATTGAGTAAAACAAAACTAACTTGTGTCTTTACAAACCTTACACAATATATTTTTTCTAGTAAAACTCACAAAGAGACATTTCCCCAGGTATTATTAGCCATTTAGCATGTGTGGTTTAGGAGTTATGTTTAAATAAATGTCAAATTGAATGTGGCAGGTATACTGTCATGAGTAAAACCAAATTTTTGTAATTGTAAACCTTACCAAAATACCTGATTCTGGTAAAACTCACATAGATTCAATATTAAAAGTATTTTTAGACCAATTGCAAGCTTGGTTTTGGACTTATGTTGATTTAACTTTCATATTTAGTATGACAGTTATAATGTCATATTAAATAAAAAAAACTAACTTGTGTCTTTATAAACCTTACAAATTATTTTTTTCCAGTAAAACTCACAAAGATACATTTCTCTTGGCATTATTAGCCATTTATCATGTTTGGTTTAGGAGTCATGTTCAATAACTGTCATATCAACTGTTGCAGTACTGTCATTATGAGTACAACCCAAGTTTTGTATTTGTAAATCTTACCAAAATACCTGATTCTGTTAAAACTCACATAGATTCAATATTACAAAAAGTTTAAGACAGATTGCAAGTTTGGTTTAGAAGTTTGGTTTTGGAATTATGTTTATATAACTTTCATAATTAGTAAGACAGTTATAATGGCATATTAAATAAAAATAAAAAACTTTTTTCTTTACAAACCTTACAAAATATTTTTTTCTAGTAAAGCTCACAAAGATTCATTTCTCCAGGCATTATTAGGCATTTAGCATATTTGGTTTAGGAGTTATGTTTAAATAACTGTTATTTTGAATATGGCAGTTATACTGTCATTATGAGTAAAACCCAATTTTTGTATTTGTAAACCTTACCAAAATACCTGATTCTGGTAAAACTCACATAGATTCAATATTACAGGCATTTTTAGACCGATTGCAAGCTTGGTTTTGGACTTATGTTTATTTAACTTTCATATTTAGTATGACAGATATAATAGCATATTAAATTTAAAAAAAAAAAATGTTGTCTTTACAAACCTTACAAAATATTTTTTTCTAGTAAAACTCACAAAGATTCATTTCTCCAGGCATTATTAGCCATTTAGCATATTTGTTTTAGGAGTTATGTTTAAATAACTGTTATTTTGAATATGGCAGCAATACTGTCATTATGAGTAAAACCCAATTTTTGTATTTGTAAACCTTACCAAAATACCTGATTCTGGTAAAACTCATATAGATTCAATATTACAGACATTTTTAGACGGATTGCAAGTTTGGTTTTGGTGTAATATTTATTCAACTTTTATATTTAGTATGACAGTTATACTGTCATATTGAGTAAAAAAAAAGCTAACTTGTGTTTTTACAAACCTTACAAACTATTTTTTCCTGTAAAACTTACAAAGATACATTTTTCCAAGCATTATTAGACATTTTGCATGCATGGTTTAGGAGTTATGTTTAAATAACAGTCAGATTGAATGTGACAGTATACTGTCATAGTAGTTTTTTACTCAATATGCCAGTAATGTTCTTAAAATCCTGAGATAATACGAAAACAGCAATACAAAGTTTTTCAACATAATTCCTACACCAAACATGCAACATAATAATAACTGGAGACATGTATATTTTGTTAGTTTTACTAGAAAATGTATCTTTTGTAAGTTTTGCAACGACGCAAGTTAGTTTTTTTAATTCAATATGACAGTATAACTGTCAAACTAAATGTAAAAGTTATATAAACATTACTCCAAAAATGAACATGCATTATGTCTAAAAATGCCTAAAATTTTGTATCTATATGAGTTTTACCAGAATCAGGTAATTTGGCAAGGTTTACAAATACAAAAATGGTGTTTTTCTCATAATGACAGTATAACTGCTACATTCAATTTGACAGTTTTTTAAACATAATTTCCTAACCACACATGCAAATAAATTGGTTATACTTGCATAGCGCTTTTCTACCTTCAAGGTACTTAAAGCGCTTTGACAGTATTTCCACATTCATCCATTCAAACACACATTCACACACTGAAGGCGGGAGCTGCCATGCAAGGCGCTAACCAGCAGCCATCAGGAGCAAGGGGTGGAGAGTCTTGCCAAGGACACAACGGACGTGACTAAGATGGTAGAAGGTGGGGATTGAACCCCAGTAACCAGCAACCCTCCGAATGCTGGCACGGCCACTCTACCAACTTCGCCACGCCTAATAAAGCCTAAAACAATGCATCCTTGTAAGTTTTACTCGAAACATATGCAATTATAACGCTTGCAAACACAAAAAGTAGTTTTTTACTCATTATGACAGTAATGTTCTTAAAATCCTGAGATAATACGAAATAAGCAATACAAATGTTTTTCAACATAATTCCTACACCAAACATGCAAAATGAATAATAATGCCTGGAGACATGTATCTTTGTTAGTCTTACTAGAAAAATGATCTTTTGTAAGTTTTGCAAAAACACAAGTTAGTTTTTTTAATTCATAATGAAAGTATAACTGTCATACCAAATATAAAAGTTAAATAAACATAACTCCAAAACTGAACTTGCATTATGTCTAAAAATGCCTGAAATATTGTATCTATGTGAGTTTTACAAGAATCAGGTAATTTGGTAAGGTTTAAAAAGACAAAAATTGGGTTTTACTCAAAATGACAGTATATCTGCTACATTCAATTTGAGTTATTTAAACATATTTTCATAACCACACATGCAAATAGGCTAATAAAGGCTAAACCAATGCATCCTTGTGAGTTTTACTCGAAACACATGCTATTTTAAGGCTTGCAAGCACAAAAAGTAGATTTAAACTCAATATGACAGTAATGTTCTTAAAATCCTGAGATAATGCGAAATAAGCAATAAAAATATTGTTCAACATAATTCATACTAAAACATGCAAAATGTATAATAATGCCTGGAGACATGTATCTTTGTTAGTTTTACTAGAAAAATTATCTTTTGTAAGTTTTTCAAAAACGCAAGTTAGTTTTTTTAATTCATAATGACAGTATAACTGTCATACCAAATATAAAAGTTAAATAAACTTAACTCCAAAACTGAACATGCATTATGTCTAAAAATGCCAAAAATATTGAGTTTTACAAGAATCAGGTAATTTGGTAAGGTTTACAAATACAAAAACTAAGTTTTTCTCATAATGACAGTATAACTGCTACATTCAATTTGACAGTTATTTAAACATAACTTCCTAACCATACAGGCAAAAAAGGCTAATAAAGCCTAAAACAATGCATCGAGTGTTACTCGAAACATATGGTATTTTAAGGCTTGCAAACTCAAAAAGTACTTTTTTACTCAATATGACACTAATATTCTTAAAATCCTGAGATAATGCGAAAAAAGCAATAAAAATGTTTTTTAACATAATTCCTACATCAAACATGTAACATGTCTAATAATGCCTAGAGACAAGTATCCTTGTCAGTTTTACTAGAAAAATTAACTTTTGTAAGTTTTGCCATGACGCAAGTTAGTTTTTTTTAATTCATAATGACATTATAACTGTCATACCAAATATGAAAGTTATATAAACATAACTCCAAAACATGCATTATGTCTAAAAATGCCTGTAATATTGTATCTATGTGAGTTTAACCAGAATCAGGTAATTTGGAAAGGTTTACAAAAACAAAAATTGGGTTATTGTCCTAATGACAGTATACCTGCTAAATTCAATTTGACAGTTATTTAAACATATCATCATAATAACACATGCAAATAGGCCAATAAAGCTAAAACAATGCATCCTTGTGAGTTTTACTCGAAACATATGCTATTTTAAGGCTTGCTAACACAAAGAGTAGTTTTTTCCTCAAAATGACAGTAATGTTCTTAAAATCCTGAGATAATGCAAAAAAAGCAATACAAATGTTTTTCAACATAATTCCTACACCAAACATGCACAATGTCTAATAATGCCTGGAGACATGTATCTTTGTTAGTTTTACTAGAAAAATAATCTTTTGTAAATTTTGCAAAGACGCAAGTTAGTTTTTTTTAATTCAAACTATCATACCAAATATGAAAGTTATATAAACATAACTCCAAAAGTAAAGATGCATTAAGTCTAAAAATGCCTGTCATTTTGTATCTATGTGAGTTTTACCAGAATCAGGTCATTTGGAAAGGTTTACAAATACAAAACTTGGGTTTTTGTCATATTGACAGTATAACTGCTAAATTCGATTCGACAGTTATTTAGACATATCTTCATAATAACACGGGCAATTAGGCCAATAAAGCCTATAACAATGCATCCTTGTGAGTTTTACTCGAAACATATGCTATTTTAAGGCTTGCCAACACAAAAAGTAGTTTTTTCCTCAATATGACAGTAATGTTCTTAAAATCCTGAAATAATGCGAAAAAAGCAATAAAAATGTTTTTCAACATAATTCCTACACAAAACATGCAAAATGTCTAATAAAGTCTGGAGACATGTATCCTTGTTAGTTTTACTTGAAAAAGAATATTTTGTAAGTTTTGCAAAGACGCAAGTTAGTTTTTTTAATTCAATATTACAGTATAACTGTCACACCAAATATGAAAGTTAAATAAACATAACTCCAAAACTGAACATGCATTATGTCTTAAAATGCCTGTAATATTGTATCTATGTGAGTTTAACCAGAATCAGGTAATTTGGAAAGCTTTACAAATACAAAAATTGGGTTTTTGTCATGACAGTATAACTGCTAAATTCAATTTGACAGTTATTTAAACATATCTTCATAATAACACATGCAAATAGGCCAATAAAGCCTAAAACAATGCATCTTTGTGAGTTTTACTCGAAACATATGCTATTTTAAGGCTTGACAAGACAAAAAGTATTTTTTTCCTCAAAATGACAGTAATGTTCCTAAAATACTGAGATAATGCGAAAAAAGCAATAAAAATGTTTTTCATCATAATTTCTACACCAAACATGCAAAATGTCTAATAATGCCTGGAGACATGTATCTTTGTTAGTTTTACTAGAAGAATAATCTTTTGTAAGTTTTGCAAAGACGCAATTTAGTTTTTTTAATTCTGTATGAAAGTATAACTGCCATACCAAATATGAAAGTTATATAAACATAACTCCAAATGTAAAGATGCATTAAGTCTAAAAATGCCTGTAAGTTTATATCTATATGAGTTTTACCAGAATCAGGTAATTTGGGAAGGTTTACAAATACATAAATTAAGTTTTTCTCATAATGACAGTATAATTGCTACATTCAATTTGACAGTTATTTAAACATAACTTCCTAACCATACATGCAAAAAAGGCTAATAAGACCTAAAACAAAGCATCTTTGTGAATGTTACTCGAAACATTAAAAGTAGTTTTTTACTCAATTTGACAGTAATATTCTTAAAATCCTGAGATATTGCGAAAAAATCAATAAAAATGTTTTTTAACATAATTCTGACACCAAACATGTAACATGTCTAATAATGCCTGGAGACAAGTATCCTTGTTAGTTTCACAAAAAAAATTGTCTTTTGTAAGTTTTGCCATGACGCAAGTTAGTTTTTTTTTATTCATAATGACATTATAACTGTCATACCAAATATGAAAGTTATATAAACATAACTCCAAAACTGAACATGCATTATGTCTAAAAATGCCTGTTATATTGTATCTATGTGAGTTTAACCAGAGTCAGGTCATTTGGAAAGGTTTACAAATACAAAAATTGGGTTTTTGTCTTATTGACAGTATAACTGCTAAATTCGATTCGACAGTTATTTAGACATATCTTCATAATAACACAGGCAATTAGGCCAATAAAGCCTATAACAATGCATCCTTGTGAGTTTTACTCGAAACATCTGCTATTTTAAGGCTTACCAACACAAAAAGTAGTTTTTTCCTCAATATGACAGTAATGTTCTTAAAATCCTGAGATAAGTCGAAAAAAGCAATAAAAATGTTTTTCAACATAATTCCTACACCAAACATGCAAAATGTCTAATAATGCCTGGAGACATGTATCTTTGTTAGTTTTACCAGAAAAATAATCTTTTGTAAGTTTTGCAAAGACGCAAATTAGTTTTTTTAATTCAATATGACAGTATAACTGTCATGCCAAATATGAACAATATATAAATATTACTCCAAAAGTAAAGATGCATTAAGTATAAAAATGCCTGTAAGTTTGTATCTATGTGAGTTTTACCATAATCAGGAAATTTGGTAAGGTTTACAAATACAAAAAATAGGTTTTTCTCATAATGACAGTATAAGTGCTACATTCAATTTGACAGTTATTTAAACATAACTTCCTAACCATACAAGCAAAAAAGGCTAAAAAGACCTAAAACAATGATTCCTTGTGAGTGTTACTCGAAACATATGGCATTTTAAGGCTTGCAAACACTAAAAGTAGTTTTTTACTCAATATGACAGTAATATTCTTAAAATCCTGAGATAATGCGAAAAAAGCAATACAAATGTTTTTTTTAACATAATTCCGACACCAAACATGTAACATATGTCTAATAATGCCTGAAGAAAAGTATCCTTGTTAGTTTCACTAGAAAAATTTTATTTTGTAAGTTTTGCCATGACGCAAATTAATTTTTTTTTAAAACATAATGACATTATAACTGTCATACCAAATATGAAAGTTATATAAACATAACTCCAAAACTGAACATGCATTATGTCTAAAAATGCCTGTAATATTGTATCTATGTGAGTTTTACCAGAATCAGGTATTTTGGTAAGGTTTACAAATACAAAACTTGTACAAAACATGTTAAATGGCTAATAATGCCTGGAGAAATGTATCTTTGTGAATTTTACTAGAAAAAACTATTTTGTAAGGTTTGTAACGACAAAAGTTTTTTTTTTTTTACTCAATATGATGGTATAACTGTCAAACTAAATATAAAAGTAATATAAACATCATTCCAAAACCAAACTCCTAAACCAAACTTGCAATCCGTCTTAAACTGCCTGTAATATTGAATCTATATGAGTTTTACCAGAATCAGGTATTTTGGTAAAGACACGAGTTAGTTTTTTTTTTGTACACAATTTAATAGTATAGCTGTCATACTATATATGAAAGTTATATAAACACAACTCCAAAACCAAACAAATATGCAATCCGTCTAAAAATGCCTGTAATATTGAATATATGTGAGTTTTATCAGAATCAGGTATTTTGGTAAGGTTTACAAAAACAAAAATTAGGTTTTACTCATAGTGACAGTATAACTGCCACACCCAATATGACAGTTAATTAAACATAACTCCTAAAACACAAATGCAAAATGACTAATAATGCCTAGAGAAAGGTATATTTGTGAATTTTACTGGAAAACAATATTTTGTAAGGTTTGTAAAGATACAAATTATGTTTTGTTTTTTTCTCAATATGATGGTATAACTGTCATACTAAATATAAAAGTTGTATAAATATAACTCCAAAACCAAACATGCATTATGTCTAAAAATGCCTGCAATATTGTATCTATGTTATTTTTACCAGAATCAGGTATTTTTGGTAAGGTTTACAAATACAAACATTAAGTTTTACTCACTATGACAGTATACTGTCACATTCAATCTGACAGTTATTTAAACATACTGTAACTCCTAAACCACAAATACAAAATGGCTCATAATGCCTGGAAAAATTTATCTTTGTGAGTTTTCCTGGAATTTTTTTTTTATAAGGTTTGTAAAGAAACAAATTAGTTTTTTTTTTACTTAATATGACAGTTTAACTGTCATACTAAATATGAAAGTTAAATAAACATAACTCGAAAACCAAACTTGCAATACGTCTAAAAATGCCTGTAATATAGAATCTATATGAGTTTTACCAGAATCAGGTATTTTGGTAAGGTTTACAAATACAAAACTTGGGTTTTACTCATAATGACAGTATAACTGCATTATTTGATATGACAGTTATTTAAACATAACTCCTAAACCAAACATGATAAATGGCTAATAATGCCTGGAAAAATGTATTTAAACATAACTCCAAAACCAAACATGCATTATGTCTAAAAATGCCTATAATTTTGTATCCATGTGAGTTTTACTAGAATCAGTTGTTTTTGTAAGGTTTACAAATACAAAATATTAGTTTTAGTCATAATGACAGTATACTGTCACATTTAATCTGACAAAATGGCTAATAATGCCTTGAGGAATGTATCTTTGTGAATTTTACTGGAAAAAATATATTGTAAGGTTTGTACAGACACGATTTAGTTGTTTTTTTGAACACAATTTAACAGTATAGCTGTCATACTATATATGAAAGTTATATAAACACAACTCCAAAACCAAATATGAAATCCGTCTAAAAATGCCTGTAATATTGAATACATGTGAGTTTTATCAGAATCAGGTATTTTGGTAAGGTTTACAAAAACAAAAATTAGGTTTTACTCATAGTGACAGTATAACTGCCACACTCAATATGACAGTTAATTAAACATAACTCCTAAAACACAAATGCAAAATGACTAATAATGCCTGGATAAATGTATACAAACATAACTCCACCAAAGGTTTATAAAGATACAAGTTACATTTTTTACTCAATATGATGATATAACTGTCATACTAAATATGAAAGTTATATTAACATAACTCCAAAACCAATGAATCTATGTTCGTTTTACTAGAATCAGGTATTTTGGTAAGGTTTACAAAAACAAAAAATAGGTTTTACTCATAATGACAGTATAACTGCCACATTCAATATGACAGTTATGTAAACATAACTCCTAAACCACACATGCAAAATGGTTAATAATGCCTGGAAAATGTATCTTTTTAAGTTTTACAGGAAAAAAAAAAAATTTTTGTAAGGTTTGTAAAGACTGCGATGAGGTGGCAACTTGTCCAGGGTGTACCCCGCCTTCCGCCCGATTGTAGCTGAGATAGGCTCCAGCGCCCCCCACGACCCCAAAGAGAATAAGCGGTAGAAAATGGATGGATGAATGGGTTTGTAAAGACACAAGTTATTTTTTTCTTACTCAATATGAAAGTAAAACTGTCATACTAAATGTAAAAAAATTATAAACATAACTCCAAAACCAAACATGCATTATGTCTAAAAATGCCTGTAATATTGTATTCATGTGAGTTTAACTAGAATCAGTTGTTTTTGTAAGGTTTGCAAATACAAAATATTGGTTTAACTCACTATGACAGTATACTGTCACATTCAATCTGACAGTTATTAAAACATAACTCCTAAACCGAACATGTTTTATGTCTAAAAATTCCTGTAATATTGTATCTATTTGAGTTTTACCAGAATCTGGTATTTTGGTAAGGTTTACAAATACAAAAAATAGGTTTTACTCATAATGACAATATAACTGCCACACTCAACATGACAGTTATTTAAACATAATTCCTAAACCAAACATGATACATGGCTAATAATGCCTGGAGAAATGTATCAGTGTGAGTTTTACTTGAAAAAAATAATTTGTAAGGTTTATAAAGACACAAGTTAGTTTTTTTTATTTAATATGATGGTTTAACTGTCATACTAAATATGAAAGTTATATAAATATAACTCCAAAACCAAACATACATTATGTCTAAAAATGCCTGTAATATTGTATCTATGTGAGTTTTACCAGAATCAGGTATTTTGGTAAGGTTTACAATTACAAAATTTAGGTTTTACTCATAATGACAGTGTAACTGCCACAATGACTGCCACCAAACATGCATTGTGTTTAAAAATGCTTATTATTTTGTATCCATGTGAGTTTTACTATAATCAGTTGTTTTTGTAAGGTTTACAAATACAAAATATTAGTTTTACTCATAATGACAGTATACTGACAAAATGGCTAATAATGCCTTGAGGAATGTATCTTTGTGTGTTTTACTGGAAAAAAATATTTTGTAAGGTTTGTAAAGACACAAGTTAGTTTTTTTTACACAATTTAACAGTTTAGCTGTCATACTATATATGAAAGTTATATAAACATAATTCCAAAATCAAACATGCATTATGTCTAAAAATGCCTGTAATATTGTATCTATGTGAGTTTTACCAGAATCAGGTATTTTGGTAAGGTTTATGAATACAAAATTTAGGTTTTACTCAAAATGACAGTATAACTGCCATATTCAAAATAACAGTTATTTAAACATAACTCCTGAACCAAACATGCTAAATGGCTATTAATGCCTGGAGAAATGTATACAAACATAACTCCAAAACCAAACATGCATTATGTCTAAAAATGCCTTTAGTATTGTATCTATGTGAGTTTTACCAAAATCAATAATGCCTGGAGAAATGTATCTTTGTGATTTTAATTAGAAAAAAATATTTTGTAAGGTTTGTAAAGACTAAAGTTAGTTTTTTTTTACTCAATATGATGGTATAACTGTCATACTAAATATGAAAGTTATATAAACATAATTCCAAAACCAAACTCCTAAACCAAACTTGTAATCTGTCTCAAACTGCCTGTAATATTGAATCTATGTGAGTTTTACCAGAATCAGGTATTTTGGTAAGATTACAAATACAAAACTTGGGTTTTACTCATAATGACAGTATAACTACAACATTTGATATGACAGTTATTTAAACATAACTCCTAATCCAAACATGATAAATGGCTAATAATGCCTGGAGAAATGTATCAGTGTGAGTTTTACGGGAAACAAATAATTTGTAAGGTTTAAAGACACAAGTTAGTTTTTTTTATTGAATATGATGGTATAACTGTCATACTAAATATGAAAGTTATATAAATATAACTCCAAAACCAAACATACATTATGTCTAAAAATGCCTGCAATATTGTATCTATGTGAGTTTTACCAGAATCAGGTATTTTGGTAAGGTTTACAAATACAAAATATAGGTTTTACTCATAATGACAATATAACTGCCACACTCAATATGACAGTTATTTAAACATAACTCCTAAACCAAAAATGCAAAATGGCTAATAATCCCTGGAGCAATGTATCTTTGTGAGTTTTCCTGGAAAAAAAAAAAAAAAATTGTAAGGTTTGTAAACACACAAGTTAGTTTTTTACTTAATATGACATTATAACTGGCATACTAAATGCAAAAGTTAAAAAAACATAACTCCAAAACCAAACTTGCAATACGTCTTAAAATGCCTGTAATATTGTATCTATGTGAGTTTTACCAGAATCAGGTATTTTGGTAAGGTTTACATATACACAAATTTGGTTTGACTCATAATGACAGTATAACTGCCACATTATATATGACAGTTATGTAAACATAACTCCTATACCACACATGCAAAATGGTTAATAATGCCTGGAGAAATGTATCTTTGTGAGTTTTACTGGAAAAAATGATCTTGTGAGGTTTGTAAAGATACAAATTAGTTTGTTTTTTTACTCAATATGATGGTATAACTGTCATACTAAATATGAAAGTTGTATAAACATAACTCCAAAACCAAACATGCATTGTGTCTAAAAATGCCTGTAATATTGTATCTATGTGATTTTTACCAGAATCAGGTATTTTGGTAAGGTTTTCAAATACAAAATCTAGGTTTTACTCATAATGACAGTATAACTGCCACACTCAATTTGACAGTTATTTAAACATAACTCCTAAACCAAAAATGCAAAATGGCTAATAATCCCTGGAGCAATGTATCTTTGTGAGTTTTCCTGGAAAAAATAAAAAAAATTGTAAGGTTTGTAAACACACAAGTTAGTTTTTTACTTAATATGACATTATAACTGGCATACTAAATGCAAAAGTTAAATAAACATAACTCCAAAACCAAACTTGCAATACGTCTTAAAATGCCTGTAATAATGTATCTATGTGAGTTTTACCAGAATCAGGTATTTTGGTAAGGTTTACATAAACACAAATTTGGTTTTACTCATTATGACAGAATAACTGCCACATTTAATATGACAGTTATGTAAACATAACTCCTATACCACACATACAAAATGGTTAATAATGCCTGGAGAAATGTATCTTTGTGAGTTTTACTGGAAAAAACGAATTTGTAAGGTTTATAAAGATACAAGTTACATTTTTTACTCAATATGATGATATAACTGTCATACTAAATATGAAAGTTATATTAACATAACTCCAAAACCAATGAATCTATGTTCGTTTTACTAGAATCAGGTATTTTGGTAAGGTTTACAAAAACAAAAAATAGGTTTTACTCATAATGACAGTATAACTGCCACATTCAATATGACAGTTATGTAAACATAACTCCTAAACCACACATGCAAAATGGTTAATAATGCCTGGAAAATGTATCTTTTTAAGTTTTACAGGAAAAAAAAAAAATTTTTTTAAGGTTTGTAAAGACTGCGATGAGGTGGCAACTTGTCCAGGGTGTACCCCGCCTTCCGCCCGATTGTAGCTGAGATAGGCTCCAGCGCCCCCCGCGACCCCAAAGGGAATAAGCGGTAGAAAATGGATGGATGAATGGGTTTGTAAAGACACAAGTTATTTTTTTCTTACTCAATATGAAAGTAAAACTGTCATACTAAATGTAAAAAAATTATAAACATAACTCCAAAACCAAACATGCATTATGTCTAAAAATGCCTGTAATATTGTATTCATGTGAGTTTAACTAGAATCAGTTGTTTTTGTAAGGTTTGCAAATACAAAATATTGGTTTAACTCACTATGACAGTATACTGTCACATTCAATCTGACAGTTATTAAAACATAACTCCTAAACCGAACATGTTTTATGTCTAAAAATTCCTGTAATATTGTATCTATATGAGTTTTACCAGAATCTGGTATTTTGGTAAGGTTTACAAATACAAAAAATAGGTTTTACTCATAATGACAATATAACTGCCACACTCAACATGACAGTTATTTAAACATAATTCCTAAACCAAACATGATACATGGCTAATAATGCCTGGAGAAATGTATCAGTGTGAGTTTTACTTGAAAAAAATAATTTGTAAGGTTTATAAAGACACAAGTTAGTTTTTTTTATTTAATATGATGGTATAACTGTCATACTAAATATGAAAGTTATATAAATATAACTCCAAAACCAAACATACATTATGTCTAAAAATGCCTGTAATATTGTATCTATGTGAGTTTTACCAGAATCAGGTATTTTGGTAAGGTTTACAATTACAAAATTTAGGTTTTACTCATAATGACAGTGTAACTGCCACAATGACTGCCACCAAACATGCATTGTGTTTAAAAATGCTTATAATTTTGTATCCATGTGAGTTTTACTATAATCAGTTGTTTTTGTAAGGTTTACAAATACAAAATATTAGTTTTACTCATAATGACAGTATACTGACAAAATGGCTAATAATGCCTTGAGGAATGTATCTTTGTGTGTTTTACTGGAAAAAATATTTTGTAAGGTTTGTAAAGACACAAGTTAGTTTTTTTTACACAATTTAACAGTTTAGCTGTCATACTATATATGAAAGTTATATAAACATAATTCCAAAACCAAATATGCAATCCGTCTAAAAATGCCTGTAATATTGAATATATGTGAGCTTTATCAGATACAGGTATTTTGGTAAGGTTTACGAATACAAAAATTAGGTTTTACTCATAGTGACAATATAACTGCCACACTCAATATGACAGTTAATTAAACATAACTCCTAAAACACAAATGCAAAATGACTAATAATGCCTAGAGAAATGTATATTTGTGAATGTTACTGGAAAACAATAGATTTGTAAAGATACAAATTAGGTTTTTTTTTACTCAATATGATGGTATAACTGTCATACTAAATATGAAAGTTATATAAACATAACTCCAAAACCAAACATTCTTTATGTCTAAAAATTCCTGTAATATTGTATCGATGTGGGTTTTACCAGAATAAGGTATTTTGGTAAGGTTTACAAATACAAAAAATAGGTTTTACTCATAATGACACACTCAATATGACAGTTATTTAAACATAACTCCTTAACCAAATATGATAAATGACTAATTATGCCTGGAGAAATGTATCTTTGTGAGTTTTATTGGGGAAAAAAATGTAAGGTTTATCAAGACACAAGTTATTATTTTTTTACTCAATAAGGTTTACAAATACAAAAATTAGGTTTTACTCACTATGACAGTATACTGTCACATTCAATCTGACAGTTATTTAGACATACTGTAACTCCTAAAACACAAATACAAAATGGCTAATAATGCCTGGAGAAATGTATCTTTGTGAGTTTTCCTGGAAAACAAAAACAAATTGTAAAGTTTGTAAAAGACACAAGTTAGTTTTTTTTACTTAATATGACAGTAAAACTGTCATACTAAATATGAAAGTTAAATAAACATAACTCCAAAACCAAACTTGCAATACGTCTAAAAATGCCTGTATTATTGAATCTATGTGAGTTTTACCAGAATCAGGTATTTTGGTAAGGTTTACAAATACAAAAGTTGGGTTTTACTCATAATAACAGTATAACTGCATTATTTGATATGACAGTTATTTAAACATAACTCCTAAACCAAACATGATAAATGGCTGATAATGCCTGGAAAAATGTATATAAACAAAACTCCAAAACCAAACATGCATTATGTCTAAAAATGCCTGTAATATTGTATCTATGTGAGTTTTACCAGAATCAGATATTTTGGTAAGGTTTACAAATACAAAAATTGGGTTTTACTTATAATGACAGTATAACTGCCATATTCAAAATAACAGTTATTTAAACATAACTCCTAAACCAAACATGCTAAATAGCTAATAATGCCTGGAGAAATGTATCTTTGTGAGTTTTACTAGAAAAAAATATTTTGTAAGGTTTGTAAAGACAAAAGTTTGTTTTTTTTACTCAATATGATGGTATAACTGTCAAACTAAATATAAAAGTAATATAAACATAATTCCAAAACCAAACTCCTAAACCAAACTTGCAATCCGTCTTAAACTGCCTGTAATATTGAATCTATATGCATTTTACCAGAATCAGGTATTTTGGTAAGGTTTACAAATACAAAACTTGGGTTTTACTCATAATGACAGTATAACTGCATTATTTGATATGACAGTTATTTAAACATAACTCCTAAACCAAACATGATCAATACCTAATAATGCCTGGAAAAATGTATATAAACATAACTCCAAAACCAAACATGCATTATGTCTAAAAATGCCTGTAATATTGTATCTATGTGAGTTTTACCAGAATCAGGAATTTTGGTAAGGTTTATAAATACAAAAATTAGGTTTTACTCATAATGACAGTATAACTGCCACCCTCAATATGACGGTTATGTTAACATAACTCCTAAACCACACATGCAAAATGGCTAATAATGCCTGGAGAAATGTATCTTTGTGAATTTTACAGGTAAAAAAAAAATTGTAAGGTTTGATAAGACACAAAATAGTTTTTTTTATTTAATATGTTTGTATAACTGTCATAATAAATGTAAAAGTTATATAAACATAACTCCAATACCAAACATGCAATCCGTCTAAAAATACCTGTAATATTGAATCTATGTGAGTTTTACTATAACCAGGTTAAGGTTTACAAATACACAAATTAGGTTTTACTCACTATGACAGTATACTGTCACATTCAATCTGACTGTTATCTAAACACAAATTCTAAACCACAGATGCAAAATGGCTAATAATAACTGGAGAAATGTATTTTTGTGAGTTTTACTGGAAAAAAAATATTTTGTAAGGTTTGTATAGACACAAGTTAGTTTTTTTACTCAATATGATGGAAACATGCTTTATGTCTAAAAAAAATCCTGTAATATTTTATCCATGTGAGTTTTATCAGAATCAGTTATTTTGGTAATTCTAGAAATACAAAAAATAGGATTTACTCATAATGACAGTATATCTGCCACACTCAATATTACAGTTATTTAAACATAACTCTAAACCAAACATGGTTAATGGCTAATAATGCCTGGAGAAATGTATCTTTGTGAGTTTTACTGGAAACATTTTTTTTTTAAGGTTTATAAAGACACAAGTTCGTTTTTTTTACTCAATATGACAGTATAACTGTAATACTAAATGTAAAAAATATATAAACATAACTCCAAAACCAAACATGCATTATGTTTAAAAATGTCTGTAATTTTGTATCCATGCGAGTTTTACTAAAATCAATTGTTGTAGTAAGGTTTGCAATTACAAAATATTGGTTTTACTCACCATGATAGTATACTGTCACATTCAATTTGACAGTTATTTAAACATAACTACCAAACCACACATGCGAAATGGCTATAATGCCTGGAGAAATGTATTTTTGTGAGATTACTGGAAAAACATATTTTGTAAGGTTTGTAAAGAAACAATTTAGTTTTTTTTTTACTTAATATGATGAGTTGGCGACTTTTCCAGGGTGTACCCCGCCTTCCGCCCGATTGTAGCTGAGATAGGCTCCAGCGCCCCCCGCGACCCCGAAGGGAATAAGCGGTAGAAAATGGATGGATGGATGGACAGTATAACTGTCATACTAAATGTAAAAGTAGTATAAACATAACTCCAAAACCAAACATGCATTATGTCTAAAAATGCCTGTAAATATTGTATCCATGTGAGTTTTACTAGATTCAGTTGTTTTTGTAAGTTTTGCAAATACAAAATATTGGTTTTACTCACTATGACAGTATACTGTCACATTCAATCTGACAGCGATTTAAACATAACTTCTAAACCACACATGCAAAATGACTAATAATGCCTGGAAAAATGTATGTCTGTGAATTTTACTGGAAAAATATTTTTTGTAAGGTTTGTAAAATTACAAGTTTGTTATTTTTTACTCAATTTGACAGTATAACTGTCATACTAAATATTAAAGTTATATACACATAACTCCAAAATCAAACTTGCAATCCGTCTAAAAATGCCTGTAATATTGAATCTATGTGAGTTTTACCAAAATCTGGTATTTTGGTAAGGTTTACAAATACAAAAATGAGGTTTTACTCATAATGACAGTATAACTGCCACACTCAATATGACAGTTTTTTAAACATAACTCCTAAAAAACAAAAGCAAAATGACTAATAATGCCTGGAAAAATGTATCTTTGTGAATTTTAATGGAAAAAAATATTTTGTAAGGTTTGTAAAGACACAAATTAGTTTTTTTTAACGCAGTATGATGGTATAACTGTCATACTAAATGTGAAAGATATATAAACAAACTGCAAAACCAAACATGTTTTATGTCTAAAAATTCCTGTAATATTGTATCTATGTGAGTTTTACCAGAATCAGGTATTTTGGTAAGGTTTACAAATACAAAAATTAGGTTTTACTCACTATGACAGTATACTGTCACATTCAATCTGCCTGTTATTTAAACATAAATTCTAAACCACGGATGCAAAATGGATAATAATGCCTGGAGAAATTTATTTTTGTGAATTTTACCGGAAAAAAATATTTTATAAGGTTTGTATAGACATAAGTTAGTTTTTTTTTACTCAATATGATAGTATAACTGTCTTACTAAATTTGAAAGTTATATAGACAAAACTCTAAAACCAAACTTGCAATCTGTCTAAAAATGTCTGTAATATTGAATATATGTGATTTTTACCAGAATCAGGTATTTTGGTAAGGATTACAAATAAAAAAATGAGGTTTTACTCATAATGACGGATAACTGCCACATTCGAAATGACAGTTTTTCTAAACATAACTCCTAAACAAAACATGCTAAATGGCTAATAATGCCTGGAGAAATGTATCTTTGTGAGTTTTACTGGGACAAAATAAAATTGTAAGGTTTGTAAAGACACAAGTTAGTTTTTTGTTACTCAAAAAGACAGTATAACTGTCATACTAAATGGAAAAGTTATACAAACAGAACTCCAAAACCAAACATGCATTTTGTCTAAAAATGCCTGAAATGATGTATCCATGTGAGTTTTACTCACTATGACAGTATACTGTCACATTCAATCTGACAGTTAATTAAACATAACTCCTAAAACACAAATGCAAAATGACTACTAATGCCTAGAGAAATGTATATTTGTGAATTTTACTGGAAAACAATATTTAGTAAGGTTTGTAAAGATACAAATTAGTTTTTTTTTATTCAATATGATGGTATAACTGTCATACTAAATATGAAAGTTATATAAACAAAACTCCAAAACCAAACATGCTTTATGTCTAAAAATTCCTGTAATATTGTATCGATGTGGGTTTTACCAGAATCAGGTATTTTGGTAAGGTTTACAAATACAAAAAATAGGTTTTACTCATAATGACAGTATAACTGCCACACTCAATATGACAGTTATTTAAACATAACTCCTAAACCAAACATGATAAATGACTAATTATGCCTGGAAAAATGTATCTTTGTGAGTTTTACTGGGAAGAAAAAAAATTTGTAAGGTTTATAAAGACACAAGTTATTTTTTTTTTTTACTCAATTTGATGGTATAACTGTCATACTAAATATGAAAGTTGTATAAACATAACTCCAAAACCAAACATGCATTATGTCTAAAAATTCCTGTAATATTGTATCTATGTGATTTTTACCAGAATCAGGTATTTTTGGTAAAGTTTACAAATACAAAAATTTGGTTTTACTCACTATGACAGTAACCTGTCACATTCAATCTGACAGTTATTTAAACATACTGTAACTCCTAAACCACAAATACAAAATGGCTAATGCCTGGAGAAATGTATCTTTGTGAGTTTTCCTGGAAAAAGAAAAATTGCCTGTAATATTGAATCTATGTGAGTTTTACCAGAATCAGGTATTTTGGTAAGGTTTACAAATACAAAAATTGGGTTTTACTCATAATGACAGTATAACTGCCATATTCAAAATAACAGTTATTTAAACATAACTCCTAAACCAAACATGCTAAATAGCTAATAATGCATGGAGAAATGTATCTTTGTGAGTTTTACTAGAAAAAAATATTTTGTAAGGTTTGTAAAGACAAAAGTTTTTTTTTTTTTACTCAATATGATGGTATAACTGTCAAACTAAATATAAAAGTAATATAAACATCATTCCAAAACCAAACTCCTAAACCAAACTTGCAATCCGTCTTAAACTGCCTGTAATATTGAATCTATATGAGTTTTACCAGAATCAGGTATTTTGGAAAGGTTTACAAATACAACACTTGGGTTTTACTCATAATGACAGTATAACTGCCATATTCAAAATAACAGTTATTTAAACATAACTCCTAAACCAAACATGCTAAATAGCTAATAATGCCTGGAGAAATGTATCTTTGTGAGTTTTACTAGAAAAAAAATATTTTGTAAGGGTTGTAAAGACAAATTATTATTTTTTTTTACTCAATATGATGGTATAACTGTCAAACTAAATATAAAAGTAATATAAACATCATTCCAAAACCAAATTCCTAAACCAAACTTGCAATCCGTCTTAAACTGCCTGTAATATTGAATCTATATGAGTTTTACCAGAATCAGGTATTTTGGTAAGGTTTTCAAATACAAAAATTAGGTTTTACTCATAATGACAGTATAATTGCCACCCTCAATATTACGACTTTTCCAGGGTGTACCCCGCCTTCCGCCCGATTGTAGCTGAGATAGGCTCCAGCGCCCCCCGCGACCCCGAAGGGAATAAGCGGTAGAAAATGGATGGATGGATGGACAGTATAACTGTCATACTAAATGTAAAAGTAGTATAAACATAACTCCAAAAACAAACATGCATTATGTCTAAAAATACCTGTAATATTGAATCCATTTGAGTTTTACTAGAATCAGTTGTTTTTGTAAGTTTTGCAAATACAAAATATGGGTTTAAATCACTATGACAGTATACTGTCACATTCAATCTGACAGCTATTTAAACATAACTCCTAAACCACACATACAAAATGACAAATAATGCCTGGAAAAATGTATCTCTGTGAATTTTACTGGAAAAAAATATTTTGTAATGTTTGTAAAATTACAAGTTTGTTATTTTTTACTCAATTTGACAGTATAACTGTCATACTAAATATGAAAGTTATATACACATAACTCTAAAACCAAACTTGCAATCCGTTTAAAAATGCCTGTAATATTGAATCTACGTGAGTTTTACTACAATCAGGTATTTTGGTAAGGTTCACAAATACAAAAATTAAGTTTTACTCATAATGACAGTATAACTGCCACACGCAAAATGACAGTTATTTAAACATAACTCCTAAACCACACTTTCAAAAATGCTAATAATGCCTAAAACAATGCATCCTTGTGAGTTTTACTCGAACATATGCTTTTTTAAGGCTTGCAATTACAAAAAGTAGTTTTTTACTCAATATGACAGAATTGTTCTTAAAATCCTTGAATAATGCGGAAAAAGCAATACAAATGTTTTTCAACATAATTCCTAAACCAAACATGCAACAATTCTAATAAAGCCTGTAGACATGTGTCTTTGTTAGTTTTACTAGGAAAAATATATTTTGTAAGGTTTGCAAAGTTGCAAGTTAGTTTTTTTAATTCAACATGACTGTATAACTTTCATACTAAATATGAAAGTCACATCATTCCAAAACTAAACATGCACCATGTTTAAAAATGCCTAAAATATTGTATCTATGTGAGTTTTACCAGAATCAGGTAATTTGGTAAGGTTTACAAATACAAAAATTAGGTTTTACTCATATTGACAGTATAACTTCTCTAATCAATTTGACAGTTATTTAAACATAACTTCCTAACCACACATGCAAAAAGGCTAATAAAGCCTAAAACAATGCATCCTTGTGAGTTTTACTCAAAACATATGCTTTTTTAGCTTGCAATTACAAAAAGTAGTTTTTTTTCTCAATATGTCAGTGATGTTTTTAAAATCCTGATATAATGCGAAAAAAGCAATAAAATAGTTTTTCAACATAATTCCTAAACAAAACATGCATTATGTCTTAAAATGCCTATAATATTGTATCCAAGTGAGTTTTAGTAGGATCATTTGTTTTTGTAAGGTTTGCAAATACAACATTTTGGTTTTACTCACAATGACAGTATACTGTCACATTCAATTTGACTGTTATTTAAACATAAAATCTAAACCACGGATGCAAAATGGCTAATAATGCCTGGAGAAATGTATTTTTGTGAGTTTTACTGGAAAAGGAATATTTTTTAAGGTTTGTTTGGACACAAGTTAGTTTTTTTTACTCAATATGATGGTATAACTGTCTTACTAAATTTGAAAGTTATATAAACATAACTTCAAAACCAAACATGCAATCCGTCTAAAAATGCCTGTAATATTGAATCTATGTGAGTTTTACCACAAACAGGTATTTTGGTAAGGTTTACAAATACAAAAATTAGGTTTTACTCATAATGACAGTATAACTGCAACGTTCAAAATGACAGTTATTTAAACATAACTCCTAAACCAAACATGCTAAATGGCTAATAATGACTGGAGAAATGCATCTTTGTGAGTTTTACTGAAAAAAAACAACATTTTAGTAAGGTTTGTAAAGACACAAGTTACCGGTAGTTGTTTTTTACTCCATATGACAGTATAACTGTCATACTAAATGTAAAATGTATATAAACAAAACTCCAAAACCAAACATGCATTATGTCTAAAAATGCCTGTAACATTGTATCCATGTGATTTTTACTAGAATCAGTTGTTATTTTAAGGTTTGAAAATAGAAAATATTGAATTTACTCACTATGACTGTCACATTCAATCTGACAGTTATTTAAACATAACTCCTAAACCACACATACAAAATGACTAATAATGCCTTTGTGAGTTTTACTGAAAAAAATATATAAATATTTTGTAAGGTTTGTAAAGACAAAAGTTAGTTTTTTTTTTTTTTTACTTAATATGACAGTATAACTGTCATACTAAATATGAAAGTTATATAAACATAACTCCAAAACCAAACATGCATTATTTCTAAAAATGCCTGTAATATTGTATCTATGTGAGTTTTACTACAATCAGGTATTTTGGTAAGGTTTACAAATACAAAAATAAGGTTTTACTCATAATGACAGTATAACTGCCACACTCAATATGACAGTTATTTTAATATAACTCCTAAACCACACATGCAAAATGGCTAATAATGCTTGGAAAAAATTGTAAGGTTTGTAAAGACAAGTTATTTTTTTTACTCAATATGACATTATAACTGTCATACTAAATGTAAAAGTTATATAAACATAACTCCAAAACCAAACATGCATTATATCTAAAAATATCTGTAATATTGTATCCATGTGAGTTTTACTAGAATCAGTTGTTTTTGAAAGGTTTGCAAATACAAAATATTGGTTTTACTCACTATGACAGTATACTGCTGTCATATTGAGTAAAAAAATATTTTTTTCCAGAAAAATTCACAGAGATACATTTCTCCAGGCATTATTAGTCATTTTGAATATGTGGTTTAGGAGTTATGTTTAAATAACTGTCAGATCGAATGTGACAGTATACTGTCATAGTGAGTAAAACCAATATTTTGTATTTGCAAAACTTACAAAAACAACTGATTCTAGTATAACTCACATGGATACATCATTTCATTTTTAGACATAATGCATGTTTGGTTTTGGAGTTATGTTTGTATAACCTTTCCATTTAGTATGACAGTCTTTTTGAGTTAGAAAAAACTAACTTGTGTCTTTACAAACCTTACAATTTTTATTCATTTTTTTCCAGTAAAACTCACAAAGATACTTTTCTCCAGGCATTATTAGCCATTTAGCATGTTTTGTTTAGGAGTTATGTTTAAAAAAAATTGGTTTTTGTATTTGTAATCCTTACCAATTACCTGATTCTGGTAAAAATCAAATATATTCAATATTACAGCCATTTTTTTACGAATTGCAAGTTTGGTTTTGGAGTTATGTTTATAAAACTTTTATATTTACAGTTATACCATCATATTGAGTTAAAAAAAAAAAGTATCTTTACAAACCTTACAAAATATTTTTTTCCAGTAAAAATCACAAAGATACATTTTTCCACGCATTATTAGTCATTTTGCATGTGTGTTTTAGGAGTTATGTTTAAATAACTGTCATATTGAGCGTGGCAGTTATACTGTCATTATGAGTAAAACCTAATTTTGGTATTGTAAACCTTACCAAAATACCTGATTCTGATAAAACTCACATATATTTAATATTACAGGCATTTTTAAATGGATTGCATGTTTGGTTTTTGAGTTTGGTTTTGGAGTTATGTTTCTATAACTTTTTTATTGACAGTTATACCGTCATATTGAGTAAAAACACTTGTGTCTTTGTAAACCTTGCAAAAGATCATTACTCTAGTAAAACTAACAAAGATACATTTTTCCAGGTTTAATAGCCATTTTCATGTGTCGTTTATGACTTATGTTTAAATAACTGTCATATTGAGTGTGGCACTTATAATGTCACTATCAGTAAAACCTTTTTTTTTTTTTGTCAACCTTACCAAAATACCTCATTTTGGTAAAACTCACATAGATTCAATATTACAGACATTTTTAGACGGATTGCAAGTTTGGTTTTGGAGTCATGTTTATATATTTTCTGCATGTAGTATGACAGTTATACTGTCATATTGAGTAAAAAAAACTAACGTGTATTTTTACAAACCTTACAAATTGTTTTTCCTAGTAAAACTCACAAAGATACATTTCTCCAGGCATTATTAGCCCTTTTGCATGTGTGGTTTAGGAGTTATGTTTACATAACTGTCAGATTGAATGTGACAGTATACTGTCATAGTGAGTAAAACCAAATTTTTGTATTTGTAAACCTTACCAAAATACCTGATCTGGTAAAACTCACATAGATACAATATTACAGGTATTTTTAGAAAAAATTCATGTTTGTTTTTGGAGTTATGTTTATATAACTTTCATATTTAGTATGACGGTTATATCATCATATTGAGTAAAGAAAAACTACCTTGTGTCTTTATAAACCTTACAAATTATTGTTTTCCTGTAAAACTCACAAAGATACATTTCTCCAGGCATTATTAGCCATTTATCATGTTTGGTTTAGGAATTATGTTTAAATACCGGTCATGTTAAATGTGGCAGTTATATTGTCATTATGAGAAAAACCAATTTTTTGTATTTGTAAACCTTACCAAAATACCTGATTCAGGTAAAACTCACATAGATACAATATTACACATAGACATAAAACATGTTTGGTTTTGCAGTTATGTTTATACAACTTTCATATTTAGTATGACAGTTATACCATCATATTGAGTAAAAAAACGAATTTTTGTCTTTACAAACCTTACAAAATATTTTTTTTTCATTAAATTTCACAAAGATACATGCATTATTAGTCATTTTGCATTTGTTTTTTAGGAGTTATGTTTAAAAAACTGTCATATTGAGTGTGGCAGTTATACTGTCATTATGAGTAAAACCTAATTTTTGTATTTGTAAACCTTACCAAAATACCTGATTTTGGTTAAACTCACATAGATTCAATATTACAGGCATTTTTAGACGGATTGCAAGTTTGGTTTTAGAGTTATGTGTATATAACTTTCATATTTAGTATGACAGTTATACTGTCTAATTGAGTAAAAAATAACAAACTTGTAATTTTAAAAACCTTAAAAAATATTTTTTTCCAATAAAATTCAGAGAGATAAATTTTTCTCGGCATTATTAGTCATTTTGCATGTGTGGTTTAGGAGTTATGTTTAAATAGCTGTCAGATTGAATGTGACAGTATACTGTCATAGTGAGTAAAACCAATATTTTGTATTTGCAAATCTTACAAAAACAACTGATTTTAGTAAAACTCACATTGATACAATATCCATCCATCCATCTTCTTCCGCTTATCCGAGGTCGGGTCGCGGGGGCAGCAGCCTAAGCAGGGAAGCCCAGACTTCCCTCTCCCCAGCCACTTCGTCCAGTTCCTCCCGGGGGACCCCGAGGTGTTCCCAGGCCAGCCGGGACATATAATCTTCCCAACGTGTCCTGGGTCTTCCCCGCGGCCTCCTACCGGTCGGACGTGCCCGAAACACCTCCCTAGGGAGGCATTCGGGTGGCATCCTGACCAGATGCCCGAACCACCTCATCTGGCTCCTCTCGATGTGGAGGAGCAGCGGCTTTACTTTGAGCTCCTCCCGGATGGCAGAGCTTCTCACCCTATCTCTAAGGGAGAGCCCCGCCACCCGGCGGAGGAAACTCATTTCAGCCGCTTGTACCCATGATCTTGTCCTTTCGGTCATAACCCAAAGCTCATGACCATAGGTGAGGATGGGAACGTAGATCGACCGGTAAATTGAGAGCTTTGCCTTCCGGCTCAGCTCCTTCTTCACCACAACGGATCGATACAGCGGCCGCATTACTGAAGACGCCGCACCGATCCGCCTGTCGATCTCACGATCCACTCTTCCCCCACTCGTGAATAAGACTCTGAGGTACTTGAACTCCTCCACTTGGGGCAAAATCTCCTCCCCAACCTGGAGATGGCACTCCACCCTTTTCCGGGCGAGAACCATGGACTCGGACTTGGAGGTGCTGATTCTCATCCCAGTCGCTTCACACTCGGCTGCGAACCGATCCAGTGAGAGCTGAAGATCCTGGCCAGATGAAGCCATCAGGACCACATCATCTGCAAAAAGCAGAGACCTAATCCTGCAGCCACCAAATCAGTCGAAGTGAGTCCGACTATATCTAGCCGGAACTTCTCCACCTCGCGCACTAGCTCAGGCTCCTTCCCCCCCAGCGAGGTGACGTTCCACGTCCCAAGAGCTAGCTTCTGTAGCCGAGGATCGGACCGCCAAGTGCCCTGCCTTCGGCTGCCGCCCAGCTCACATTGCACCCGACCTCCATGACCCCTGCTATGGGTGGTGAGCCCATTGGAGGGGGGACCCACGTTGCCTCTTCGGGCTGTGCCCGGCCGGGCCCCATGGGGGCAGGCCCGGCCACCAGGCGCTCGCCATCGTGCCCCACCTCCGGGCCTGGCTCCAGAGGGGGGTCCCGGTGACCCGCGTCCGGGCGAGGGAAATCTGGGTCCTTGTTTTTTATATTTCATGGAGGTCTGCGAGCTGCTCTTTGTCTGATCCCTCACCTAGGACCAGTTTGTCTTGGGAGACCCTACCAGGGGGCAAAAAGCCCCCGGACAACATAGCTCCTAGGATCATTGGGACACGCAAACTCCTCTACCACGTTAAGGTGGCAGCTCAGAGAGGAGTGATACAATATTACAGGCATTTATAATGGATGTCCATCCATCCATCCATTTTCTACCGCGTATTCCCTTCGGGGTCGCGGGGGGCGCTGGAGCCTATGTCAGCTACAATCGGGCGGAAGGCGGGGTACACCCTGGAAATGTCGCCACCTCATCATATTAAGTAAAAAAAACTAAATTGGTTATTTACAAACCTTACAAAATATGTTTTTCCAGTAATCTCACAAAGATTTTGCATGTGTGGTTTGGTAGTTATGTTTAAATAACTGTCAAATTGAATGTGACAGTATACTATCATGGTCAGTAAAACCAATATTTTGTAATTGCAAACCTTACTACAACAATTGATTTTAGTAAAACTCGCATGGATACAAAATTACAGGCATTTTTAAAAATAATGCATGTTTGGTTTTGGAGTTATGTTTATATATGTTTTAACGGTACATTTAGTATTACAGTTATACTGTCATATTGAGTAAAAAAAACTAACTTGTGTCTTTATAAACCTTAAAAAAAAATGTTTTCCAGGAAAACTCACAAAGATACATTTCTCCAGGCACTATTAGCCATTAACCATGTTTGGTTTAGAGTTATGTTTAAATAACTGTCATATTGCGTGTGGCAGATATACTGTCATTATGAGTAAAACCTATTTTTTGTATTTGTAAAATTACCAAAATAACTTATTCTGATAAAACTCACATGGATAAAATATTACAAGATTTTTTTTAGACATAAAGCATGTTTCCATCATATTGAGTAAAAAAAACTAACTTGTGTCTATACAAACCTTACAAAATATTTTTTTTCCAGTAAAACTCACAAAAATACATTTCTCCAGTTATTATTAGCCATTTTGCATCCGTGGTTTAGAATTTGTGTTTAAATAACAGTCAGATTGAATGTGACAGTATACTGTCATAGTGAGTAAAACCTAATTTTTGTATTTGTAAACCTTAACAAAATACCTGATTCTAGTAAAACTCACATAGATTCAATATTACAGGCATTTTTAGACGGATTGCATGTTTGGTATTGGAGTTATGTTTATATAACTTTTACATTTATTATGACAGTTATACAAACATATTGAATAAAAAAAACTATTTTGTGTCTTATCAAACCTTACAAAATATTTTTTTTTCCTGTAAAACTCACAAAGATACATTTCTCCAGGCATTGTTAGCCATTTTGCATTTGTGGTTTAGGAGTTATGTTAACATAACCGTCATATTGAGGGTGGCAGTTATACTGTCATTATGAGTAAAACCTAATTTTTGTATTTATAAACCTTAACAAAATTCCTGATTCTGGTAAAACTCACATAGATACAACATTACAGGCATTTTAAGACATAATGCATGTTTGGTTTTGGAGTTATGTTTATATACATTTTTCCAGGCATTATTAGCTATTTATCATGTTTGGTTTAGGAGTTATGTTTAAATAACTGTCATATCAAATAATGCAGTTATACTGTCAGTATGAGTAAAACCCAAGTTTTGTATTTGTAAACCTTACCAAAATACCTGATTCTGGTAAAACTCATATAGATTCAATATTACAGGCAGTTTAAGACGGATTGCAAGTTTGGTTTAGGAGTTTGGTTTTGGAATGATGTTTATATTACTTTTATATTTATCCATCCATCCATCCATCTTCTTCCGCTTATCCGAGGTCGGGTCGCGGGGGCAGCACCCTAAGCAGGGAAGCCCAGACTTCCCTCTCCCCAGCCACTTCGTCCAGCTCTTCCTGTGGGACCCCGAGGCGTTCCCAGGCCAGCCGGGAGACATAGTCTTCCCAACGTGTCCTGGATCTTCCCTGTGGCCTCCTACCGGTCGGACGTGCCCTAAACACCTCCCTAGGGAGGCGTTCGGGTGGCATCCTGACCAGATGCCCGAACCACCTCATCTGGCTCCTCTCGATGTGGAGGAGCAGCGGCTTTACTTTGAGCTCCCCCCGGATGGCAGAGCTTCTCACACCCTATCTCTAAGGGAGAGCCCCGCCACCCGGCGGAGGGAACTCATTTCGGCCGCTTGTACCTGTGATCTTGTCCTTTCGGTCATAACCCAAAGCTCATGACCATAGGTGAGGATGGGAACGTAGATCGACCGGTAAATTGAGAGCTTTGCCTTCCGGCTCAGCTCCTTCTTCACCACAACGGATCGATACAGCGTCCGCATTACTGAAGACGCCGCACCGATCCGCCTGTCGATCTCACGATCCACTCTTCCCTCACTCGTGAACAAGACTCCGAGGTACTTGAACTCCTCCACTTGGGGCAAGATCTCCTCCCCAACCTGGGGATGGCACTCCACCCTTTTTTGAGCGAGAACCATGGACTCGGACTTGGAGGTCCGAGTCCATGGTCCATCCCAGTCGCTTCACACTCGGCTGCGAACCGATCCAGTGAGAGCTGAAGATCCTGGCCAGATGAAGCCAACAGGAGCACATCATCTGCAAAAAGCAGAGACCTATTCCTGCAGCCACCAAACCAGATCCCCAACGCCTTGACTGCGCCTAGAAATTCTGTCCATAAAAGTTATGAACAGAATCGGTGACAAAGGGAAGCCTTGGCGGAGTCCAACCCTCACTGGAAACGTGTCCGACTTACTGCCGGCAATGCGGACCAAGCTCTGGCACTGAGTATACAGAGAGCGGACTGCCACAATCAGACAGTCCGATACCCCATACTCTCTGAGCACTCCCCACAGGACTTCCCGAGGGACACGGTCGAATGCCTTCTCCAAGTCCACAAAACACATGTAGACTGGTTGGGCAAACTCCCATGCACCCTCAAGGACCCTGCCGAGAGTATAGAGCTGGTCCACAGTTCCACGACCAGGACGAAAACCACACTGTTCCTCCTGAATCCGAGGTTCGACTATCCGGCGTAGCCTCCTCTCCAGTACACCTGAATAGACCTTACCGGGAAGGCTGAGGAGTGTGATCCCACGATAGTTAGAGCACACCCTCCGGTTCCCCTTCTTAAAGAGAGGAACCACCACCCCGGTCTGCCAATCCAGAGGTACAGCCCCCGATGCCCACGCGATGCTGCAGAGTCTTGTCAACCAAGACAGCCCCACAGCATCCAGAGCCTTAAAGAACTCCGGGCGGATCTCATCTAGCCCTGGGGCCTTGCCACCGAGGAGCTTTTTAACTACCTCAGCAACCTCAGCCCCAGAAATAGGAGAGCCCACCACAGACTCCCCAGGCACTGCTTCCTCATAAGAAGACGTGTTGGTGGGATTGAGGAGGTCTTCGAAGTATTCCCTCCACCGATCCACAACATCCGCAGTCGAGGTCAGCAGAACACCATCCTTGCCATACACGGTGTTGATAGTGCACTGCTTCCCCTTCCTGAGGCGGCGGATGGTGGTCCAGAATTGCTTCGAAGCCATCCGGAAGTCGTTTTCCATGGCTTCCCCGAACTCCTCCCATGTCCGAGTTTTTGCCTCTGCGACCGCTGAAGCCGCACATCGGTACCTGTCCGCTGCCTCAGGAGTCCTATGAGCCAAAAGAACCCGATAGGACTCCTTCTTCAGGTTGACGGCATCCCTCACCACCGGTGTCCACCAACGGGTTCTAGGATTACCGCCACAACAAGCACCAACTACCTTGCGGCCACAGCTCCAATCACCCGCCTCGACAATAGAGGCGCGGAACATGGTCCATTCGGACTCAATGTCCAGCACCTCCCTCGTGACATGTTCAAAGTTCTTCCGGAGGTGGGAATTGAAACTCTCTCTGACAGGAGACTCTGCCAGACGTTCCCAGCAAACCCTCACAATGCGTTTGGGCCTGCCAGGTCTTTCCGGCATCCTCCCCCACCATTGCAGCCAACTCACCACCAGGTGGTGATCGGTAGAAAGCTCCGCCCCTCTCTTCACCCGAGTGTCCAAAACATGAGGCCGCAACTCCGATGACACAACTACAAAGTCGATCATGGAACTGCGGCCTAGGGTGTCCTGGTGCCAAGTGCACATATGGACACCCTTATGTTTGAACATGGTGTTCGTTATGGACAATCTGTGACGGGCACAAAAGTCCAATAACAAAACACCGCTCGGGTTCAGATCTGGGCAGCCATTCTTCCCAATCACGCTTCTCCAGGTTTCACTGTCGTTGCCAACATGAGCATTGAAGTCCCCCAGTAGCACGAGGGAATCACCCGGGGGAGCACTCTCAAGTACTCCCTCGAGTGAATCCAAAAAGGGTGGGTACTCTGAGCTGCGGTTTGGCGCGTAAGCGCAAACCACAGTCAGGACCCGTTCCCCCACCCGAAGGCGGAGGGAAGCTACCCTCTCGTCCACCGGGTTGAACTCCAACGTACAGGCTCTGAGCCGGGGGGCAACAAGAATTGCCACCCCAGCCCGTCGCCTCTCACTGCCGGCAATGCCAGAGTGGAAGAGAGTCCAGCCCCTCTCGAGAGAACTGGTTCCAGAACCCTTGCTGTGCGTCGAAGTGAGTCCGACTATATCTAACCGGAACTTCTCCACTTCGCGCACTAGCTCAGGCTCCTTCCCCCCCAGCGAGGTGACGTTCCACGTCCCAAGAGCTAGCTTCTGTAGCCGAGGATCGGACCGCCAAGTGCCCTGCCTTCGGCTGCCGCCCAGCTCACATCGCACCCGACCTCTATGACCCCTGCTATGGATGGTGAGCCCATTGGAGGGGGGACCCACGTTGCCTCTTCGGGCTGTGCCCGGCCGGGCCCCATGTCAGGCGCTCGCCATCGTGCCCCACCTGCGGGCCTGGCTCCAGAGGGGGGCCCCGGTGACCCGCATCCGGGCGAGGGAAATCTGGGTCCTTGTTTTTTATTATTCATGGAGGTCTTCGAGCTGCTCTTTGTCTGATCCCTCACCTAGGACCAGTTTGTCTTGGGAGACCCTACCAGGGGGCATAAAGCCCCCGGACAACATAGCTCCTAGGATCATTGGGACACGCAAACTCCTCTACCACGTTAAGGTGGCAGCTCAGAGAGGAGACTTTTTTTTTTTTTTTATATTTAATTTGACAGTTATACCATCATATTGAGTAAAAAAAAAAAAAAAAAAATTCTTTACAAACCTTATAAAATATTTGTTTCTACTAAAACTCACAAAGATACATTTCTCCAGGCATTATTAGCCATTTAGTATGTTTGGTTTAGGAGTTATGTTTAAATAACTGTTATTTTGAATATGGCAGTAATACTGTCATTATGAGTAAAACCCAATTTTTGTATTTGTAAACCTTACCAAAATACCTGATTCTGGTAAAACTCACATAGATTCAATATTACAGGCATTTTTAGACGTATTGCAAGTTTGGTTTTGGAGTAATGTTTATTTAACTTTCATATTTAGTATGACAGTTATACTGTCATATTAAGTGAAAAAACTAACTTGTTTCTTTACAAACCTTATAAAAAAAATGTTTTCCAGGAAAACTCACAAAGATACATTTTTCCTGGCATTATTAGCCATTTTGTAATTGTGGTTTAGGAGTTACAGTATGTTTAAATAACTGTCAGATTGAATGTAACAGTATACTGTCATTATGAGTAAAACCTAATTTTTGTATTTGTAAACCTTACCAAAAATACCTGATTCTGGTAAAAATCACATAGATACAATCTTGCAGGCATTTTTAGACATAATGCATGTTTGGTTTTGGAGTTATGTTTATACAACTTTTATATTTAGTATGACAGTTATACTATCATATTGAGTAAAAAAAAAATAACTTGTGTCTTTATAAACCTTACAAAAAATGTTTTCCCAGTAAAACTCACAAAGATACATTTCTCCAGGCATAATTAGCCATTTATTACTGTAATAATGAGTAAAAAACTACTTTTTGTGTTTGCAAGCCTTAAAATAGCATATGTTTCGAGTAAAACTCACAAGGATGCATTGTTTTAGGCTTTATTAGCCTATTTTGCATGTGTGGTTAGGAAGTTATGTTTAAATAACTGTCAAATTGAATGTAGCAGTTATCTGTCATTATGAGTAAACCCCTAATTTATGTAATTGTACACCTTACCAAATTAACTGATTCTTGTAAAACTCACATAGATACAATATTTTAGGCATTTTTAAACATAATGCATGTTCAGTTTTTGAGTTATGTTTATATAACTTTCATATTTGGTATGACAGTTATAATGTCATATTGAATTAAAAAAACTAATTTGCCTCCTTGCAAAACTTACAAAAGATAATTTTTCTAGTAAAACTTACAAAGATACATGTCTGCAGGCATTATTAGACATGTTGCATGTTTAATGTAGATATTATGTTGACATTTTTTTTTATTGCTTATTTCGCATTATATCAGGATTTTAAGAACATTACTGTCATAATGAAAAAAAAAAGTACTTTTTGTGTTTGCAAGCCTTAAAATATCAAATGTTTCGAGTAAAACTCACAAGGATGCATTGTTTTAGGCTTTTTTAACCTATTTGCATGTGTGGTTAGGGAGTTAAGCTTAAATAACAGTCAAATTGAATGTAACAGTTAACTGTCATTATAAAAAAAAAAAAAAAAAATTGTATTTGTAAACCATACAAAATTACCTGATTCTGGTAAAACTCACATAGATACAATATTACAGGCATTTTTAGACATAATGCATGTTTGGTTTTGGAGTTATGTTTATACAACTTTTATATTTAGTATGACAGTTATACTATCATATTGAGTAAAAAAAAAAAAACTTGTGTCTTTATAAACCTTACAAAAAAATGTTTTCCCAGTAAAACTCACAAAGATACATTTCTCCAGGCATAATTAGCCATTTATTACTGTAATAATGAGTAAAAAACTACTTTTTGTGTTTGCAAGCCTTAAAATAGCATATGTTTCGAGTAAAACTCACAAGGATGCATTGTTTTAGGCTTTATTAGCCTATTTTGCATGTGTGGTTAGGAAGTTATGTTTAAATAACTGTCAAATTGAATGTAGCAGTTATCTGTCATTATGAGTAAACCCCTAATTTATGTAATTGTACACCTTACCAAATTAACTGATTCTTGTAAAACTCACATAGGTACAATATTTTAGGCATTTTTAAACATAATGCATGTTCAGTTTTTGAGTAATGTTTATATAACTTTCATATTTGGTATGACAGTTATAATGTCATATTGAATTAAAAAAACTAATTTGCCTCCTTGCAAAACTTACAAAAGATAATTTTTCTAGTAAAACTTACAAAGATACATGTCTGCAGGCATTATTAGACATGTTGCATGTTTAATGTAGATATTATGTTGACATTTTTTTTTATTGCTTATTTCGCATTATATCAGGATTTTAAGAACATTACTGTCATAATGAAAAAAAAAAGTACTTTTTGTGTTTGCAAGCCTTAAAATAGCAAATGTTTCGAGTAAAACTCACAAGGATGCATTGTTTTAGGCTTTTTTAACCTATTTGCATGTGTGGTTAGGGAGTTAAGCTTGAATAACAGTCAAATTGAATGTAACAGTTAACTGTCATTATAAAAAAAAAAAAAAAAATTGTATTTGTAAACCTTACAAAATTACCTGATTCTGGTAAAACTCACATAGATACAATATTACAGGCATTTTTAGACATAATGCATGTTCAGTTTTGGAGTTATGTTTATATAACTCATATTTGGTATGACAGTTATACTGTCATATTGTATTAAAAAAAACTAACTTGAGTCTTTGTAAAACTTACAAAATATATTTTTTCTAGTATAACTAACAAAGATACTTGTATTCAGGCATTATTAGACATGTTGCATGTTTGGTGTAGGAATTATGATGAAAAACTTTTTTATTGCTTATTTCGCATTATCTCAGGATTTTAAGAACATTACTGTCATAATGAGTAAAAAACTACTTTTTGTGTTTGCAAGCCTTAAAATAGCATATGTTTCGAGTAAAACTCACATGGATGCATTGTTTTAGGCTTTTTTTAGCCTATTTTGCATGTGTGGTTAGGGAGTTATGTTTAAATAACAGTCAAATTGAATGTAGCAGTTAACTGTCATTATGAGTAAACCCCTAATTTATGTAATTTTACACCTTACCAAATTAACTGATTCTTGTAAAACTCACAGAGATACAATATTTTAGGCATTTTTAGACATAATGCATGTTTAGTTTTGGAGTTATGTTTATATAACTTTCATATTTGGTATGACAGTTATACTGTCATATTCATTAAAAAAACTAACTTGAGTCTTTGTAAAACTTACAAAAGATAATTTTTCTAGTAAAACTAACAAAGATACATGTCTTCAGGCATTATTAGACATGTTGCATGTTTGATGTAGGAATTATGTTGAAAAACATTTTTATTGCTTATTTCGCATTATCTCAGGATTTTAAGAACTTTACTGTAGTAATGAGTAAAAAACTACTTTTTGTGTTTGCAAGCCTTAAAATAGCAAATGTTTCGAGTAAAACTCACAAGGATGCATTGTTTTAGGCTTTATTAACCCTATTTGTAATAGTCATTAGGAAGTTATGTTTAAATAACAGTCAAATTGAATGTAGCAGTTATACTGTCATGAAAAAAAACAATTTTTGTATTTGTAAACCTTACCAAATTACCTGATTATGGTGAAACTCACATATATACAATATTACAGGCAATTTTAGACATAATGCATGTTCAGTTTTGGAGTTATGTTTATAAATAAATAATGATAAATGGGTTGTACTTGTATAGCGCTTTTCTGCCTTCAAGGTACTCAAAGTGCTTTGACACTACTTCCACATTTACCTATTCACACACACATTCACACACTGATGGAGGGAGCTGCCATGCAATGCACTAACCAGCACCCATCAGGAGCAAGGGTGAAGTGTCTTGCTCAGGACACAACGGACATGACAAGGTTGGTACTAGGTGGGGATTGAACGAGGGACCCTCGGGTCGCGCACGGCCATTCTCCCACTGCGCCACGCCGTCCCAATTATATAACTTTCATATTTGGTATGACAGTTATACTCTCATATTGAATTAAAAAAACTAACTTGCCTCTTTGCAAAACTTACAAAAGATAATTTTTCTAGTAAAACTAACAAAGATACATGTCTTCAGGCATTATTAGACATGTTGCATGTTTGGTGTAGGAATTATGTTGAAAAACATTTGTATTGCTTATTTTGCATTATCTCAGGATTTTAAGAACATTACTGTCAAAATGAGTAAAAAACTACTTTATGTGTTTGCAAGCCTTAAAATAGCATATGTTGCGAGTAAAACTCACAAGGATGCATTGTTTTAGGCTTTATTAGCCTATTTGCATGTGTGGTTAGGAAGTTATGTTTAAATAACTGTCAAATTGAATATAGCAGTTCTACTGTCATTATGAGAAAAAACCCAATTTTTGTATTTGTAAACCTTACAAAATTACCTTATTCTGGTAAAACTCACATAGATACAATATTTTAAGCATTTTTAGACATAATGCATGTTCATTTTTGGAGTTATGTTTATATAACTTTTACATTTAGTTTGACAGTTATACGGTTATATTGAATTTAAAAAAAATAACTTGCGTCGTTGCAAAAATTACAAAAGATACATTTTCTAGTAAAACTAACAAAGATACTTCAGGCATTATTAGACATGTTGCATGTTTGGTGTAGGAATTATGTTGAAAAACATTTTTATTGCTTTTTTCGCATTATCTCAGGATTTTAAGAACATTACTGGCATATTGAGTAAAAAACTACTATGACAGTATACTGTCACATTCAATCTGACTGTTATTTAAATATAACTCCTAAACCATACAAGCAAAATGTCAAATAATGCCTGGAGAAATGTATCTTTGTAAGTTTTACAGGAAAAAAAATAGTTTGTAAAGACACAAGTTAGCTTTTTTTTACTCAATATGACAGGATAACTGTCATACTAAATATGAAAGTTGAATAATTATAACACCAAAACCAAACTTGCAATCCGTCGAAAAATGCCTGTAATATTAAATATATGTGAGTTTTACCAGAATAAGTTATTTTGGTAAGGTTTACAAATACAAAAATTGGATTTTACTCATAATGACAGTATAACTGCCATATTCAAAATAACAGTTATTTAAACATAACTCCTAAACCAAAAATGCTAAATGGCTAATAATGCCTGGAGAAATGAATCTTTGTGAGTTTTACTAGAAAAAATATATTTTGTAAGGTTTGTAAAGACAAAAGTTAGTTGTTTCTTTTACTCAATATGATGGTATAACTGTCCTACTAAATATGAAAGTTAGATAAACATAATTCCAAAACGAAACTCCTAAACCAAACTTGCAGTCCGTCTTAAACTGCCTGTAATATTGAATCTATGTGAGTTTTGCCAGAATCAGGTATTTTGGTAAGGTTTACAAATACAAAACTTGGGTTTTACTCATAATGACAGTATAACTGCAACATTTGATCTGACAGTTATTTAAACATGACTCCTGAACCAAACATGATAAATGACTAATAATGCCTGGAGAAATGTATCTTTGTGAGTTTTACTGGAAAACAATAATGTGTAAGGTTTATAAAGACACAAGTTATTTTTTTTTATTTAATACGATGGTATAACTGTCATACTAAATATGAAAGTTTTATAAACATAACTCCAAAACCAAAATGCATTTTGTCTAAAAATGCCTGTAATATTGTATCTTTTTGAGTTTTACCAGAATCAGGTATTATGGTAAGGTTGACAAATACAAACATTAGGTTTTACTCATAATGACAGCATACTGCCACATTCAATATGACAATTATTTAAACAAAACTCCAAAACCAAACATGCATTATGTCTAAAAATTCCTATAATTTTTTATCTTCGTGATTTTTACTAGAATCAGTTGTTTTTGTAAGGTTTACAAATACAAAATATTAGTTTTTCTCATAATGAGAGTATACTGTCACAATCAATCCGACAAAATGGCTAATAATGCCTGGAGGAATGTATCTTTGTGAATTTTACCGGAACAAAACATTTTGTAAGGTTTGTAAAGACACACGTTAGTTTTTTTTACTTAATTTTACAGTATAGCTGTCATACTATATATGAAAGTTTTATAAACATAACTCCAAAACCAAACATGCAATCCGTCTAAAAATGTCTGTAATATTTATTATATGTAAGTTTGATCAGAATCAGGTATTTTGGTAAGGTTTACAAATCAAAAAATTAGGTTTTACTCATAGTGACAGTATAACTGCCACACTCAATATGACACTTATTTAAAAAATAACTCCTAAAACACAAATGCAAAATGACTAATAATGCCTAGAGAAATGTATATTTGTGAATTTTACTGGAAAACAATATTTTGTAAGGTTTGTAAAGATACAAATTAGTGTTTTATTACTCAATATGATGGTATAACTGTCATACTAAATATGAAAGTTATATAAACATAACTCCAAAACAGAACATATTTTATGTCTAAAAATTCCTGTAATATTGTATCGATGTGGGTTTTACCAGAATCAGGTATTTTGGTAAGGTTTACAAATACAAAAAATAGGTTTTACTCATAATGACAGTATAACTGCCACATTCAATATGACAGTTGTGTAAACATAACTCCTAAACCACACATGCAAAATGGTTAATAATGCCTGGAGAAATGTATCTTTTTAAGTTTTACAATTTTGTAAGGTTTGTAAAGACTGCGATGAGGTGGCGACTTGTCCAGGGTGTACCCAGCCTTCTGCCCGATTGTAGCTGAGATAGGCTCCAGCGCCCACCGCAACCACAAAGGGAATAAGCGGTAGAAAATGGATGGATGAATGGGTTTGTAAAGACAGAAGTTATTTTTTTCTTACTCAATATGACAGTAAAACTGTCATACTAAATGTAAAAAAATTAAAAACATAACTCCAAAACCAAACATGCATTATGTCTGAAAATGCCTGTAATATTGTATTCATGTGAGTTTAACTAGAATCAGTTGTTTTTGTAAGGTTTGCAAATACAAAATATTGTTTTAACTCACTATGACAGTATACTGTCACATTCAATCTGACAGTTATGACAGTAATGTCATATTAAGTAAAAAAAACTAACTTGTTTCTTTACAAACCTTATAAAAAAAAGATACATTTTTCCAGTCATTATTAGCCATTTTGTAATTGTGGTTTAGGAGTTACAGTATGTTTAAATAACTGTCAGATTGAATGTGACAGTATGCTGTCATAGTGAGTAAAACCTAATTTTTGTATTTGTAAACCTTACCAAAAATACTTGATTCTGGTAAAAATCACATAGATACAATATTGCAGGCATTTTTAGACATAATGCATGTTTGGTTTTGGAGTTACGTTCATACAACTTTTATATTTAGTATGACAGTTATACCATCCTATTGAGTAAAAAAAAAAAAAAAAACTTGTGTCTTTATAAACCTTACAAAAAAAAATGTTCCCAGTAAAACTCAAAAAGATACATTTGTCCAGGCATAATTAGCCATTAATCATGTTTGGTTTAGGAGTTATGTTTAAACAACTGTCATATTGAGTGTGGCAGTTATACTGTCATTATGAGTAAAACCTATTTTTTGTATTTGTAAACTTTACCAAAATACCTATTGCTGGTAAAACCCACATCGATACAATATTACAGGAATGTTTAGCCATAAAGCATGTTTGGTTTTGGAGTTATGTTTTTATATAACTTTCATATTTAGTATGAAAGTTATACCATCATATTGAGTAAAAAACAAAAAATAATTTGTATCTTTACAAACCTTACAAAATATTGTTTTCCAGTAAAATTCACAAATATACCTTTTTCTAGGCATTATTAGTCATTTTGCATTTGTGTTTTAGGAGTTATGTTTAATTAACTGTCATATTGAGTGTGGCAGTTACACTGTCACTATGAGTAAAACCTAATTTTTGTTTTTGTAAACCTTACCAAAATACCTGATTCTGACAAAACTTACTTGTATTCAATATTACAGGGATTTTTAGACGAATTGCATATTTGGTTTTAGAGTTGTGTTTATATAACTTTCATATATAGTATGACAGCTAAACTGTTAAATTGTGTAAAAAAAACTAACTTATGTCTTTACAAACCTTACAAAATATTTTTTCCAGTAAAACTCACAAAGATACATTCCTCAAGGCATTATTAACCATTTTGTCAATATACTGTCATTATGAGTAAAACTAATATTTTGTATTTGTAAACCTTACAAAAACAACTGATTATAGTAAAACTCACATGGATACAAAATTATAAGCATTTTTAAACACAATGCATGTTTGGTGGCAGTCATTGTGGCAGGTTCACTGTCATTATGAGTAAAACCTAAATTTTGTAATTGTAAACCTTACCAAAATACCTGATTCTGGTAAAACTCACATAGATACAATATTACAGGCATTTTTAGACATAATGTATGTTTGGTTTTGGAGTTATATTTATATAACTTTCATATTTAGTATGACAGTTGTACCATCATATTAAATAAAAAAAACTAACTTGTGTCTTTATAAACCTTACAAATTATTTGTTTCCAGTAAAACTCACACTTTCTCCAGGCATTATTAGCCATTTATCATGTTTGGTTTAGGAGTTATGTTTAAATAACTGTCATATCAAATGTTGCAGTTATACTGTCATTATGAGTAAAACCCAAGTTTTGTATTTGTAAACCTTACCAAAATACCTGATTCTGGTAAAACTCACATATATTAAATATTACAGGCAGTTTAAGACATATTGCAATTTTGGTTTAGGAGTTTGGTTTTGGAATTATGTTTATATAACTTTCATATTTAGTATGACAGTTATACCATCATATTGATTAAAAAAAAACCTAACTTTTGTCTTTACAAACCTTACAAAATAATTTTTTCTAGTAAAAATCACAAAGATACATTTCTCCAGGCATTATTAGCCATGTATCATGTTTGGTTTAGGAATTATGTTTAAATAATTGTCATGTTGAGTGTGGCAGTTATATTGTCATTATGATTAAAACCTATTTTTTGTATTTGTAAACCTTACCAAAATACCAGATTCTGGTAAAACTCATATAGATACAATATTACAGGAATTTTTAGACATAAAACATGTTTGGTTTAGGAGTTATGTTTTAATAACTGTCAGATTGAATGTGACAGTATACTGTCATAGTGAGTTAAACCAATATTTTGTATTTGCAAACCTAACAAAAACAACTGATTCTAGTTAAACTCACACGAATACAATTTTACAGGCATTTTTAGACATAATGCATGTTTGGTTTCTGAGTTATGTTTATAATTTTTTTACATTTAGTATGACAGTTTTACCGTCATATTGAGTAAGAAAAAAATAACTTGTGTCTTTACAAACCCATTCATCCATCCATTTCCTACCGCTTATTCCCTTTGGGGTCGCGGGGGGCGCTGGAGCCTATCTCAGCTACAATCGAGCGGAAGGCGGGGTACACCCTGGACAAGTTGCCACCTCATCGCAGTCTTTACAAACCTTACAAAATTGTTTTTTTTTCCCTGTAAAACTTAAAAAGATACATTTTCCAGGCATTATTAACCATTTTGCATGTGTGGTTTAGGAGTTATGTTTACATAACTGTCATATTAAATGTGGCAGTTATACTGTCATTATGAGTAAAACCAAATTTGTGTATATGTAAACCTTACCAAAATACCTGATTCTGGTAAAACTCACATAGATACAATATTACAGGCATTTTTAGACGTATTGCAAGTTTGGTTTTGGAGTTATGTTTATTTAACTTTTGTATTTAGTATGCCAGTTATACTGTCATATTAAGTAAAAAACTAACTTGTGTGTTTACAAACCTTACAATTTTTTTTATTTTTTCCAGGAAAACTCACAAAGATACATTGCTCCAGGCATTATTAGCCATTTTGCATTTTTGGTTTAGGAGTTATGTTTAAATAACTGTCATATTGAGTGTGGCAGTTATACTGTCATTATGAGTAAAACCTAGATTTTGTATTTGTAAACCTTACCAAAATACCTGATTCTGGTAAAAATCACATAGATACAATATTGCAGGCATTTTTAGACATAATGCATGTTTGGTTTTGGAGTTACGTTCATACAACTTTTATATTTAGTATGACAGTTATACCATCCTATTGAGTAAAAAAAAACAAAAAAACTTGTGTCTTTATAAACCTTACAAAAAAAAATGTTCCCAGTAAAACTCAAAAAGATACATTTGTCCAGGCATAATTAGCCATTAATCATGTTTGGTTTAGGAGTTATGTTTAAACAACTGTCATATTGAGTGTGGCAGTTATACTGTCATTATGAGTAAAACCTATTTTTTGTATTTGTAAACTTTACCAAAATACCTATTGCTGGTAAAACCCACATCGATACAATATTACAGGAATGTTTAGCCATAAAGCATGTTTGGTTTTGGAGTTATGTTTTTATATAACTTTCATATTTAGTATGAAAGTTATACCATCATATTGAGTAAAAAACAAAAAATAATTTGTATCTTTACAAACCTTACAAAATATTGTTTTCCAGTAAAATTCACAAATATACCTTTTTCTAGGCATTATTAGTCATTTTGCATTTGTGTTTTAGGAGTTATGTTTAATTAACTGTCATATTGAGTGTGGCAGTTACACTGTCACTATGAGTAAAACCTAATTTTTGTTTTTGTAAACCTTACCAAAATACCTGATTCTGACAAAACTTACTTGTATTCAATATTACAGGGATTTTTAGACGAATTGCATATTTGGTTTTAGAGTTGTGTTTATATAACTTTCATATATAGTATGACAGCTAAACTGTTAAATTGTGTAAAAAAAACTAACTTATGTCTTTACAAACCTTACAAAATATTTTTTCCAGTAAAACTCACAAAGATACATTCCTCAAGGCATTATTAACCATTTTGTCAATATACTGTCATTATGAGTAAAACTAATATTTTGTATTTGTAAACCTTACAAAAACAACTGATTATAGTAAAACTCACATGGATACAAAATTATAAGCATTTTTAAACACAATGCATGTTTGGTGGCAGTCATTGTGGCAGGTTCACTGTCATTATGAGTAAAACCTAAATTTTGTAATTGTAAACCTTACCAAAATACCTGATTCTGGTAAAACTCACATAGATACAATATTACAGGCATTTTTAGACATAATGTATGTTTGGTTTTGGAGTTATATTTATATAACTTTCATATTTAGTATGACAGTTGTACCATCATATTAAATAAAAAAAACTAACTTGTGTCTTTATAAACCTTACAAATTATTTGTTTCCAGTAAAACTCACACTTTCTCCAGGCATTATTAGCCATTTATCATGTTTGGTTTAGGAGTTATGTTTAAATAACTGTCATATCAAATGTTGCAGTTATACTGTCATTATGAGTAAAACCCAAGTTTTGTATTTGTAAACCTTACCAAAATACCTGATTCTGGTAAAACTCACATATATTAAATATTACAGGCAGTTTAAGACATATTGCAATTTTGGTTTAGGAGTTTGGTTTTGGAATTATGTTTATATAACTTTCATATTTAGTATGACAGTTATACCATCATATTGATTAAAAAAAAACCTAACTTTTGTCTTTACAAACCTTACAAAATAATTTTTTCTAGTAAAAATCACAAAGATACATTTCTCCAGGCATTATTAGCCATGTATCATGTTTGGTTTAGGAATTATGTTTAAATAATTGTCATGTTGAGTGTGGCAGTTATATTGTCATTATGATTAAAACCTATTTTTCGTATTTGTAAACCTTACCAAAATACCAGATTCTGGTAAAACTCATATAGATACAATATTACAGGAATTTTTAGACATAAAACATGTTTGGTTTAGGAGTTATGTTTTAATAACTGTCAGATTGAATGTGACAGTATACTGTCATAGTGAGTTAAACCAATATTTTGTATTTGCAAACCTAACAAAAACAACTGATTCTAGTTAAACTCACACGAATACAATTTTACAGGCATTTTTAGACATAATGCATGTTTGGTTTCTGAGTTATGTTTATAATTTTTTTACATTTAGTATGACAGTTTTACCGTCATTTGAGTAAGAAAAAAATAACTTGTGTCTTTACAAACCCATTCATCCATCCATTTCCTACCGCTTATTCCCTTTGGGGTCGCGGGGGGCGCTGGAGCCTATCTCAGCTACAATCGAGCGGAAGGCGGGGTACACCCTGGACAAGTTGCCACCTCATCGCAGTCTTTACAAACCTTACAAAATTGTTTTTTTTCCCCTGTAAAACTTAAAAAGATACATTTTCCAGGCATTATTAACCATTTTGCATGTGTGGTTTAGGAGTTATGTTTACATAACTGTCATATTGAATGTGGCAGTTATACTGTCATTATGAGTAAAACCAAATTTGTGTATATGTAAACCTTACCAAAATACCTGATTCTGGTAAAACTCACATAGATACAATATTACAGGCATTTTTAGACGTATTGCAAGTTTGGTTTTGGAGTTATGTTTATTTAACTTTTGTATTTAGTATGCCAGTTATACTGTCATATTAAGTAAAAAACTAACTTGTGTGTTTACAAACCTTACAATTTTTTTTATTTTTTCCAGGAAAACTCACAAAGATACATTGCTCCAGGCATTATTAGCCATTTTGCATTTTTGGTTTAGGAGTTATGTTTAAATAACTGTCATATTGAGTGTGGCAGTTATACTGTCATTATGAGTAAAACCTAGATTTTGTATTTGTAAACCTTACCAAAATACCTGATTCTGGTAAAAATCACATAGATACAATATTGCAGGCATTTTTAGACATAATGCATGTTTGGTTTTGGAGTTACGTTCATACAACTTTTATATTTAGTATGACAGTTATACCATCCTATTGAGTAAAAAAAACCAAAAAAACTTGTGTCTTTATAAACCTTACAAAAAAAAATGTTCCCAGTAAAACTCAAAAAGATACATTTGTCCAGGCATAATTAGCCATTAATCATGTTTGGTTTAGGAGTTATGTTTAAACAACTGTCATATTGAGTGTGGCAGTTATACTGTCATTATGAGTAAAACCTATTTTTTGTATTTGTAAACTTTACCAAAATACCTATTGCTGGTAAAACCCACATCGATACAATATTACAGGAATGTTTAGCCATAAAGCATGTTTGGTTTTGGAGTTATGTTTTTATATAACTTTCATATTTAGTATGAAAGTTATACCATCATATTGAGTAAAAAACAAAAAATAATTTGTATCTTTACAAACCTTACAAAATATTGTTTTCCAGTAAAATTCACAAATATACCTTTTTCTAGGCATTATTAGTCATTTTGCATTTGTGTTTTAGGAGTTATGTTTAATTAACTGTCATATTGAGTGTGGCAGTTACACTGTCACTATGAGTAAAACCTAATTTTTGTTTTTGTAAACCTTACCAAAATACCTGATTCTGACAAAACTTACTTGTATTCAATATTACAGGGATTTTTAGACGAATTGCATATTTGGTTTTAGAGTTGTGTTTATATAACTTTCATATATAGTATGACAGCTAAACTGTTAAATTGTGTAAAAAAAACTAACTTATGTCTTTACAAACCTTACAAAATATTTTTTCCAGTAAAACTCACAAAGATACATTCCTCAAGGCATTATTAACCATTTTGTCAATATACTGTCATTATGAGTAAAACTAATATTTTGTATTTGTAAACCTTACAAAAACAACTGATTATAGTAAAACTCACATGGATACAAAATTATAAGCATTTTTAAACACAATGCATGTTTGGTGGCAGTCATTGTGGCAGGTTCACTGTCATTATGAGTAAAACCTAAATTTTGTAATTGTAAACCTTACCAAAATACCTGATTCTGGTAAAACTCACATAGATACAATATTACAGGCATTTTTAGACATAATGTATGTTTGGTTTTGGAGTTATATTTATATAACTTTCATATTTAGTATGACAGTTGTACCATCATATTAAATAAAAAAAACTAACTTGTGTCTTTATAAACCTTACAAATTATTTGTTTCCAGTAAAACTCACACTTTCTCCAGGCATTATTAGCCATTTATCATGTTTGGTTTAGGAGTTATGTTTAAATAACTGTCATATCAAATGTTGCAGTTATACTGTCATTATGAGTAAAACCCAAGTTTTGTATTTGTAAACCTTACCAAAATACCTGATTCTGGTAAAACTCACATAGATTAAATATTACAGGCAGTTTAAGACATATTGCAAGTTTGGTTTAGGAGTTTGGTTTTGGAATTATGTTTATATAACTTTCATATTTAGTATGACAGTTATACCATCATATTGAGTAAAAAAAACCTAACTTTTGTCTTTACAAACCTTACAAAATAATTTTTTCTAGTAAAAATCACAAAGATAATTTCTCCAGGCATTATTAGCCATGTATCATGTTTGGTTTAGGAATTATGTTTAAATAATTGTCATGTTGAGTGTGGCAGTTATATTGTCATTATGAGTAAAACCTATTTTTTGTATTTGTAAACCTTACCAAAATACCAGATTCTGGTAAAACTCATATAGATACAATATTACAGGACTTTTTAGACATAAAACATGTTTGGTTTAGGAGTTATGTTTTAATAACTGTCAGATTGAATGTGACAGTATACTGTCATAGTGAGTTAAACCAATATTTTGTATTTGCAAACCTAACAAAAACAACAGATTCTAGTTAAGCTCACATGAATACAATTTTACAGGCATGTTTAGACATAATGCATGTTTGGTTTTGGAGTTATGTTTATAATTTTTTTACATTTAGTATGACAGTTTTACCGTCATATTGAGTAAGAAAAAAATAACTTGTGTCTTTACAAACCCATTCATCCATCCATTTCCTACCGCTTATTCCCTTTGGGGTCGCGGGGGGCGCTGGAGCCTATCTCAGCTACAATCGAGCGGAAGGCGGGGTACACCCTGGACAAGTTGCCACCTCATCGCAGTCTTTACAAACCTTACAAAATTGTTATTTTTTTCCTGTAAAACTTAAAAAGATACATTTTCCAGGCATTATTAACCATTTTGCATGTGTGGTTTAGGAGTTATGTTTACATAACTGTCATATTGAATGTGGCAGTTATACTGTCATTATGAGTAAAACCAAATTTGTGTATATGTAAACCTTACCAAAATACCTGATTCTGGTAAAACTCACATAGATACAATATTACAGGCATTTTTAGACGTATTGCAAGTTTGGTTTTGGAGTTATGTTTATTTAACTTTTGTATTTAGTATGCCAGTTATACTGTCATATTAAGTAAAAAACTAACTTGTGTGTTTACAAACCTTACAATTTTTTTTATTTTTTCCAGGAAAACTCACAAAGATACATTGCTCCAGGCATTATTAGCCATTTTGCATTTTTGGTTTAGGAGTTATGTTTAAATAACTGTCATATTGAGTGTGGCAGTTATACTGTCATTATGAGTAAAACCTAGATTTTGTATTTGTAAACCTTACCAAAATACCTGATTCTGGTAAAAATCACATAGATACAATATTACAGGCATTTTTAGACACAATGCATGTTTGGTTTTGGAGTTATGTTTATACAACTTTCATATTTAGTATGACAGTTATACCATTATAATGAGTAAAAAAAAATAACTTGTGTCTTTGTAAACCTTACTTTTTTTCTTTTTCCAGGAAAACTCACAAAGATACATTTCTCCAGTTTTAATTAGCCATTTATCATGTTTGGTTTAGGAGTTATGTTTAAATAACTGTCATATTGAGTGTGGCAGTTATACTGTCATTATGAGTAAAACCTATTTTTTTTACAACATCGATACAATATTACAAGAATTTTTAGACATAAAGCATGTTTGGTTTTGGAGTTATGTTTATATAACTTTCATATTTAGTATGAAAGTTATACCATCATATTGAGTAAAAAAATAAACTAATTTGTATCTTTACAAACCTTACAAAATATTGTTTTCCAGTAAAATTCACAAATATACCTTTCCTAGGCATTATTAGTCATTTTGCATTTGTGTTTTAGGAGTTATGTTTAAATAACTGTCATATTGAGTGTGGCAGTTACACTGTCACTATGAGTAAAACCTAATTTTTGTTTTTGTAAACTTTACCAAAATACCTGATTCTGATAAAACTCACGTATTGCATATTTGGTTTTGGAGTTGTGTTTATATAACTTTCATATAAAGTATGACAGCTATACTGTAAAATTGTGTAAAAAAAACAACTAACTCGTGTCTTTACAAACCTTACAACATATTATTTCCAGTAAAATTCACAAAGATACATTCTTCAAGGCATTATTAGCCATATTGTGAGATTGATTGTGACAGTATACTGTCATTATGAGTAAAACTAATATTTTGTATTTGTAAACCTTACAAAAACAACTGATTCTAGTAAAACTCACAAGGATACAAAATTATAGGCATTTTTAGACATAATGCATGTTTGGGGGCAGTCAATGTGGCAGTTATACTGTCATTATGAGTAAAACCAAATTTTTTTATTTTTCAACCTTACCAAAATACCTGATTCTGGTAAAACTCACATAGATACAATATTACAGGCATTTTTAGACAAAATGCATGTTTGGTTTTGGCGTTATGTTTATATAACTGTCATTTTGAACGTGTCAGTTATAATGTCATTATGAGTAAAAAAACTAACTTCTGTCTTTACAAACCTTACAAAATATTTTATTTTCCAGTTAAACTCACAAAGATACATTTCCCCAGGCATTATTAGCCATTTAACATGTTTGGTTTAGGAGTTATGTTTAAATAACTGTCATATTGAGTGTGGCAGTTATACTGTCATTATGAGTAAAACCTATTTTTTGTATTTGTAAACCTTACCAAAATACCTGATTCTGGTAAAACCCACATCGATACTATATTACAGGAATTTTTAGACACAAAGTATGTTTGGTTTTGGAGTTATGTTTATATAACTTTTATATTTAGCATGACAGTTATACCATCATATTGAGTAATAAAACACTAATTTGTATCTTTACAAACCTTACAAAATATTGTTTTCCAGTAAAATTCACAAATATACATTTCTCTAGGCATTAGTAGTCATTTTGCATTTGTGTTTTAGGAGTTATGTTTAAATAACTGTCATATTGAGTGTGGCAGTTATACTGTCACTATGAGTAAAACCTAATTTTTTTTATTTGTAAACCTTACCAAAATACCTGATTCTGATAAAACTCACATATAATAAATATTACAGATATTTTTAGACGGATTGCATGTTTGGTATTGAAGTTATGTTTATAAAACTTTCATATAAAGTATGACCGCTATACTGTAAAATGAAGTTAAAAAAAACTAACGTGTGTCCTTAAAAACCTTACAAAATTTTTGTTCCAGTAAAATTCACAAATATACATTTCTCTAGGCATTATTAGTCATTTTGTATTTGTGTTTTAGGAGTTATGTTTAATTAACTGTCATATTGAGTGTGGCAGTTATATTGTCACTATGAGTAAAACCTAATTTTTGTATTCTTAAACCTTACCAGAATACCTGAATCTGATAAAGCTCACATTTATTCAATATTACAGGCATTTTTAGACGGATTGCATATTTGGTTTTGGAATTATGTTTATATAACTTTCATATATAGTATGACAGCTAAACTGTTAAATTGTGTAAAAAAAACTAACTTGTGTCTTTACAAACCTTACAAAATATTTTTTCCAGTAAAACTCACAAAGATACATTCCTCAAGGCATTATTAACCATTTTGTCAGTACACTGTCATTATGAGTAAAACTAATATTTTGTATTTGTAAACCTTACAAAAACAACTGATTATAGTAAAACTCACATGGATACACAATTATAAGCATTTTTAAACACAATGCATGTTTGGTGGCAGTCATTGTGGCAGGTTCACTGTCATTATGAGTAAAACCTAAATTTTGTAATTGTAAACCTTACCAAAATACCTGATTCTGGTAAAACTCACATAGATACAATATTACAGGCATTTTTAGACATAATGTATGTTTGGTTTTGGAGTTATATTTATATAACTTTCATATTTAGTATGACAGTTGTACCATCATATTAAATAAAAAAAACTAACGTGTGTCTTTATAAACCTTACAAATTATTTGTTTCCAGTAAAACTCACACTGATACATTTCTCCAGGCATTATTAGCCATTTATCATGTTTGGTTTAGGAGTTATGTTTAAATAACTGTCATATCAAATGTTGCAGTTATACTGTCATTATGAGTAAAACCCATCCATCCATCCATCTTCTTCCGCTTATCCGAGGTCGGGTCGCGGGGGCAGCAGCCTAAGCAGGGAAGCCCAGACTTCCCTCTCCCCAGCCACTTCGTCCAGCTCCTCCCGGGGGATCCCGAGGCGTTCCCAGGCCAGCCGGGAGACATAGTCTTCCCAACGTGTCCTGGGTCTTCCTCGTGGCCTCCTACCGGTCGGACATGCCCTAAACACCTCCTTAGGGAGGCGCTCGGGTGGCATCCTGACCAGATGCCCGAACCACCTCATCTGGCTCCTCTCGATGCGGAGGAGCAGCGGCTTTACTTTGAGCTCCCCCCGGATGACAGAGCTTCTCACCCTATCTCTAAGGGAGAGCCCCGCCACCCGGCGGAGGAAACTCATTTCGGCCGCTTGTACCCGTGATCTTGTCCTTTCGGTCATAACCCAAAGCTCATGACCATAGGTGAGGATGGGAACGTAGATCGACCGGTAAATTGAGAGCTTTGCCTTCCGGCTCAGCTCCTTCTTCACCACAACGGATCGATACAGCGTCCGCATTACTGAAGACGCCGCACCGATCCGCCTGTCGATCTCACGATCCACTCTTCCCTCACTCGTGAACAAGACTCCGAGGTACTTGAACTCCTCCACTTGGGGCAAGATCTCCTCCCCAACCCGGAGATGGCACTCCACCCTTTTCCGGGCGAGAACCATGGACTCGGACTTGGAGGTGCTGATTCTCATCCCAGTCGCTTCACACTCAGCTGCGAACCGATCCAGTGAGAGCTGAAGATCCTGGCCAGATGAAGCCATCAGGACCAAATCATCTGCAAAAAGCAGAGACCTAATCCTGCAGCCACCAAACCGGATCCCCTCAACGCCTTGACTGCGCCTAGAAATTCTGTCCATAAAAGTTATGAACAGAATCGGTGACAAAGGGCAGCCTTGGCGGCGTCCAACCCTCACCGGAAACGTGTCCGACTTACTGCCGGCAATGCGAACCAAGCTCTGACACTGATCATACAGGGAGCGGACCGCCACAATCAGACAGTCCGATACCCCATACTCTCTGAGCACTCCCCACAGGACTTCCCGAGGGACACGGTCGAATGCCTTCTCCAAGTCCACAAAGCACATGTAGACTGGTTGGGCAAACTCCCATGCACCCTCAAGGACCCTGCCGAGAGTATAGAGCTGGTCCACAGTTCCACGACCAGGACGAAAACCACACTGTTCCTCCTGAATCCGAGGTTCGACTATCCGGCGTAGCCTCCTCTCCAGTACACCTGAATAGACCTTACCGGGAAGGCTGAGGAGTGTGATCCCACGATAGTTAGAACACACCCTCCGGTTCCCCTTTTTAAAGAGAGGAACCACCACCCCGGTCTGCCAATCCAGAGGTACTGCCCCCGATGTCCACGCGATGCTGCAGAGTCTTGTCAACCAAGACAGCCCTACAGCATCCAGAGCCTTAAGGAACTCCGGGCGGATCTCATCCACCCCCGGGGCCTTGCCACCGAGGAGCTTTTTAACTACCTCAGCAACCTCAGCCCCAGAAATAGGAGAGCCCACCACAGATTCCTCAGGCACTGCTTCCTCATAGGAAGACGTGTTGGTGGGATTGAGGAGGTCTTCGAAGTATTCCCTCCACCGATCCACAACTTCCGCAGTCGAGGTCAGCAGAACACCATCCGCACCATACACGGTGTTGGTAGTGCACTGCTTCCCCTTCCTGAGGCGGTGGATGGTGGTCCAGAATCGCTTCGAAGCCGTCCGGAAGTCGTTTTCCATGGCTTCCCCGAACTCCTCCCATGTCCGAGTTTTTGCCTCCGCGACCGCTGAAGCCGCACACCGCTTGGCCTGTCGGTACCTGTCCGCTGCCTCAGGAGTCCCATGAGCCAAAAGAACCCGATAGGACTCCTTCTTCAGCTTGACGGCATCCCTCACCGCCGGTGTCCACCAACGGGTTCTAGGATTACCGCCACGACAGGCACCAACTACCTTGCGGCCACAGCTCCAATCAGCCGCCTCGACAATAGAGGTGCGGAACATGGTCCACTCGGACTCAATGTCCAGCACCTCCCTCGTGACATGTTCAAAGTTCTTCCGGAGGTGGGAATTGAAACTCTCTCTGACAGGAGACTCTGCCAGACGTTCCCAGCAAACCCTCACAATGCGTTTGGGCCTGCCAGGTCTGTCCGGCATCCTCCCCCACCATCGCAGCCAACTCACCACCAGGTGGTGATCGGTAGAAAGCTCCGCCCCTCTCTTCACCCGAGTGTCCAAAACATGAGGCCGCAAATCCGATGACACAACTACAAAGTCGATCATAGAACTGCGGCCTAGGGTGTCCTGGTGCCAAGTGCACATATGGACACCCTTATGCTTGAACATGGTGTTCGTTATGGACAATTCGTGACGGGCACAAAAGTCCAATAACAAAACACCACTTGGGTTCAGATCCGGGCGGCCATTCTTCCCAATCACGCCTCTCCAGGTTTCACTGTCGTTGCCAATATGAGCGTTGAAGTCCCCCAGTAGAACGAGGGAATCACCCGGGGGAGCACTCTCAAGTACTCCCTCGAGTGAATCCAAAAAGGGTGGGTACTCTGAGCTGCTGTTTGGCGCGTAAGCGCAAACAACAGTCAGGACCCGTCCCCCCACCCGAAGGCGGAGGGAAGCTACCCTCTCGTCCACCGGGTTGAACTCCAACATGCAGGCTCTGAGCCGGGGGGCAACAAGAATTGCCACCCCAGCCCGTCGCCTCTCACTGCTGGCAACGCCAGAGTGGAAGAGAGTCCAGCCCCTCTCGAGAGAACTGGTTCCAGAGCCCTTGCTGTGCGTCGAGGTGAGTCCGACTATATCCAACCGGAACTTCTCTACCTCGCGCACTAGCTCAGGCTCCTTCCCCCCCAGCGAGGTGACGTTCCACGTCCCAAGAGCTAGCTTCTGTAGCCGAGGATCGGACCGCCAAGTGCCCTGCCTTCGGCTACCGCCCAGCTCACATTGCACCCGACCTCTATGGCCCCTGCTATGGGTGGTGAGCCCATTGGAGGGGGGACCCACGTTGCCTCTTCGGGCTGTGCCCGGCCGGGCCCCATGGGGACAGGCCCGGCCACCAGGCGCTCGCCATCGTGCCCCAACTCCGGGCCTGGCTCCGGAGGGGGGCCCCGGTGACCCGCGTCCGGGCGAGGGAAATCTGAGTCTCGGTTCTTGCATTTCCATAGAAGTCTTCGAGTGAGTAAAACCCAAGTTTTGTATTTGTAAACCTTATCAAAATACCTGATTCTGGTAAAACTCACATAGATTAAATATTACAGGCAGTTTAAGACATATTGCAAGTTTGGTTTAGGAGTTTGGTTTTGGAATTATGTTTATATAACTTTCATATTTAGTATGACATTTATACCATCATATTGAGTAAAAAAAACCTAACTTTTGTCTTTACAAACCTTACAAAATAATGTTTTCTAGTAAAAATCACAAAGATACATTTCTCCAGGCATTATTAGCCATGTATCATGTTTGGTTTAGGAATTATGTTTAAATAATTGTCATGTTGAGTGTGGCAGTTATATTGTCATTATGAGTAAAACCTATTTTTTGTATTTGTAAACCTTACCAAAATACCATATTCTGGTAAAACTCATATAGATACAATATTACAGGAATTTTTAGACATAAAACATGTTTGGTTTAGGAGTTATGCTTTAATAACTGTCAGATTGAATGTGACAGTATACTGTCATAGTGAGTTAAACCAATATTTTGTATTTGCAAACCTAACAAAAACAACTGATTCTAGTTAAACTCACAATACAATTTTACAGGCATTTTTAGACATAATGCATGTTTGGTTTTGGAGTTATGTTTATAATTTTTTTACATTTAGTATGACAGTTTTACCAACATATTGAGTAAGAAAAAAATAACTTGTGTCTTTACAAACCCATTCATCCATCCATTATCTACCGCTTATTCCCTTTGGGGTCGCGGGGGGCGCTGGAGCCTATCTCAGCTACAATCGGGCGGAAGGCGGGGTACACCCTGGACAAGTTGCCACCTCATCGCAGTCTTTACAAACCTTACAAAATTGTTTTTTTTCCCTGTAAAACTTAAAAAGATACATTTTCCAGGCATTATTAACCATTTTGCATGTGTGGTTTAGGAGTTATGTTTACATAACTGTCATATTGAATGTGACAGTTATACTGTCATTATGAGTAAAACCTATTTTTTGTATTTGTAAACCTTACCAAAATACCTGATTCTGGTAAAACCCACATCGATACAATATTACAGGAATTTTTAGACACAAAGTATGTTTGGTTTTGGAGATATGTTTATATAACTTTTATATTTAGCATGACAGTTATACCATCCTATTGAGTAATAAAACACTAATTTGTATTGTCCTTACCAAAATACCTGATTCTGATAAAACTCACATATAATAAATATTACAGACATTTTTAGACGGATTGCATGTTTGGTTTTGGAGTTATGTTTATAAAACTTTCATATAAAGTATGACAGCTATACTGTAAAATTAAGTTAAAAAAAACTAACATGTGTCTTTACAAACCTTACAAAATTTTTGTTCCAGTAAAATTCACCAAAATACATTCCTCCAGGCATTATTAGCCATTTTGTCAGATTGATTGTGACATTATACTCTCATTAAGAGAATAACTAATTAACCTTACAAAAACAACTGATTCTAGTAAAACTCACATAGATACAAAATTATAGGAATTTTTAGACATAATGCATGTTTGGTTTTGGAGTTATGTTTAAATAATTGTCATATTGAATGTGGCAGTATACTGTCATTATGAGTAAAACCTAATGTTTGTATTTGTCAACCTTACCAAAATACCTGATTCTGGTAAAACTCAAAAAGATACAATATTACAGGCATTTTTAGATAAAATGCATTTTGGTTTTGGAGTTATGTTTATATAACTTTCATATTTAGTATGACAGTTATACCATCATATTAAATAAAAAAAATAACTTGTGTCTTTATAAACCTTACACATTATTTTTTTCCAGTAAAACTCACAAAGATACCTTTCTCCAGGCATTATTAGTCATTTATCATGTTTGGTTTAGGAGTCATGTTTAAATAACTGTCATATCAAATGTTGCAGTCATTATGAGTCAAACCCAAGTTTTGTATTTGTAAAAACCTTACCAAAATACCTGATTCTGGCAAAACTCACATAGATTCAATATTACAGGCAGTTTAAGACAGACTGCAAGTTTGGTTTAGGAGTGTGGTTTTGGAATTATGTTTATCTAACTTTCATTTTTAGTATGACAGTTATACTATCATATTGAGTAAAAAAAAACAACTAACTTTTGTCTTTACAAACCTTACAAAATATTTTTTTTCTATTAAAACTCACAAAGATTCATTTCTCCAGGCACATTAGCCATTTAGCATATTTGGTTTAGGAGTTATGTTTAAATAACTGTTATTTTGAATATGGCAGTTATACTGTCATTACGAGTAAAACTCAATTTTTGTATTTGTAAGCCTTACCAAAATAACTGATTCTGGTAAAACTCACATATTTTCAATATTACAGGCATTTTTAGACAGATTGCAAGTTTGGTTTTGGTGTTATATTTATTCAACTTTCATATTTAGTATGACAGTTATACTGTCATATTGAGTAAAAAAAAAAGCTAACTTGTGTCTTTACAAACTTTACAAACTATTTTTTTCCTGTAAAACTTACAAAGATACATTTCTCAATATGCCAGTAATGTTCTTAAAATCCTGAGATAATGCGAAAAAAGCAATAAAAATGTTTTTCACCAAACATGCAACATGTCTAATAATGCCTGAAGACATGTATCTTTGTTAGTTTTACTAGAAAATGTATCTTTTGTAAGTTTTACAAACACTCAAGTTAGTTTTTTTAATACAATATGACAGTATAACTGTCATACCAAATATGAAAGTTATATAAACATAACTCCAAAACTGAACATGCATTATGTCTAAAAATGCATAAAATATTGTATCTATGTGAGTTTTACAAGAATCAGTTAATTTGGTAAGGTGTACAATTACATAAATTAGGGGTTTACTCATAATGACAGATAACTGCTACATTCAATTTGACAGTTATTTAAAACATGCAAAATAGGCTAATAAAGCCTAAAACAATGCATCCATGTGAGTTTTACTCGAAACATATGCTATTTCAAGGCTTGCAAACACAAAAAGTAGTTTTTTACTCATTATGACAGTAATGTTCTTAAAATCGTGAGATAATGCGAAATAAGCAATAAAAATGTTTTTCAACATATTTCCTACACCAAACATGCAACATGTCTAATAATGCGTGAAGATATGTATCTCTGTTATTTTTACTAGAAAACTTATCTTTTGTAAGTTTTGCAAAGAGGCAAGTTAGTTTTTTTAATTCAACTGTCATACCAAATATGAAATATAAATAAACATAACTCCAAAATTGAACAAGCATTATGTTTAAAAATGCCTAAAATATTGTATCTATGTGAGTTTCAACAGAATCAGGTAATTTGGTAAGGTTTACAAATACAATTTTTATTTTTTTATAATGACAGTATAACTGCTACATTCAATTTGACTGTTATTTAAAAACAACTTCCTAATCACACATGCAAATAGGTTAATAAAGCCTAAAACAATGCATCCTTGTGAGTTTTAATCGAAACATTTGCTATTTTAAGGCTTGCAAACACAAAAAGTAGTTTTTTACTCATTATGACAGTAATGTTCTTAAAATCCTGAGATAATGCGAAATAAGCAATAAAAATGTTTTTCCAATATAATTCCTACATCAAACATGCAACATGTCTAATAATGCCTGAAGACATGTATCTTTGTTAGTTTTACTAGAAAAATTATCTTTTGTAAGTTTTGCAAAGAGGCAAGTTAGTTTTTTTAATTCAATATGAGTATAACTGTCATACCAAATATGAAAGTTATATAAACATAACTCCAAAACTAAACATGCATTGTGTCTAAAATGCCTAAAATATTGTATCTATGTGAGTTTTACAAGAATCAGTAAATTTGGTAAGGTGTACAATTACATAAATTAGGGGTTTACTCATAATGACAGATAACTGCTACATTCAATTTGACAGTTATTTAAACATAACTTCCTAACCACGAATGCAAAAAGGCTAATAAAGCCTAAAAAAACTTATCCTTGTGAGTTTTACTCGAAACATATGCTATTTTAAGGTTTGCAAACACTAAAAGTAGTTTTTTACTCAATATGACAGTAATGTTCTTAAAATCCTGAGATAATGAGAAAAAAAACAATAAAAAATGTTTTCAACATAATTCCTACACCAAACGTGCAAAATGTCTAATAATGCCTGGAGAGTTGTACCCTGTTAGTTTCACTAGAAAAATTAACTTTTGTAAGTTTTGCCATGACGCAAGTTAGTTTTTTTAAATTCAATATGACAGTATAACTGTCATACCAAATATAAAAGTTATATAATTATAACTCCAAAACCGAAAATGCATTTTGTCTAAAAATGCCTGTAATATTGTATCTATGTGAGTTTTACCAGAATCAAGTAATTTGGTAAGGTTTACAAATACAATTTTTTTTTTTTTTTTTTTTTTTCATAATGACAGTATAACTGCTACATTCAATTTGTCAGTTATTTAAACATAACTCCTAAACCAAACATGCTAAATGGCTAATAATGCCTGGAGAAATCTATCTTTGTGAGTTTTACTAGAAACAAATATTTTGTAAGGTTTGTAAAGAAAAAAGTTTTGTTTTTTTACTCAATATGATGGTATAACTTTCAAACTAAATATAAAATAATATAAACATAATTCCAAAACCAAATTCCTAAACCAAACTTGCAATCCGTCTTAAACTGCCTGTAATATTGAATCAATATGAGTTTTACCAGAATCAGGTATTTTGGTAGGGTTTACAAAAACAAAACTTGAGTTTTACTCATAATGACAGTATAACTGCATTATTTGATATGACAGTTATTTAAACATAACTCCTAAACCAAACATGATAAATGGCTAATAATGCCTGGAAAAATGTATATAAACATAACTCCAAAACCAAACATGGATTATGTCTAAAAATGCCTGTAATATTGTATCTATGTGAGTTTTACCAGAATCAGGTATTTTGGTAAGGTTTATAAATACAAAATTTAAGTTTTACTCATAATGACAGTATAACTGCCATATTCATAATAACAGTTATTTAAACATACCTCCTGAACCAAACATAATAAATGGCTATTGATATCTGGAGAAATGTATACAAACATAACTCCAAAACCAAACATGCATTATGTCTAAAAATGCCTTTAGTATTGTATCTATGTGAGTTTTACCAGAATCAGGTATTTTGGTAAGGTTGAAAAATAAAAAAATTATGTTTTACTCATAATGACATTATACTGTCACATTTAATCTGACAAAATGGCTATAATGCCTTGAGGAATGTATCTTTGTGAATTTTACTGGATAAAATATTTTGTAAGGTTTGTAAAGACACGATTTAATTGTTTTTTTTTTACACCATTTAACAGTATAGCTGTCATACTATATATGAAAGTTATATAAACACAACTCCAAAACCAAATATGCAATCCGTCTAAAAATGCCTGTAATATTGAATACATGTGAGTTTTATCAGAATCAGGTATTTTGGTAAGGTTTACAAAAACAAAAATTAAGTTTTACTCATAGTGACAGTATAACTGCCACACTCAATATGACAGTAAATTAAACATAACTCCTAAAACACAAATGCAAAATGACTAATAATGCCTAGAGAAAGGTATATTTGTGAATTTTACTGGAAAACAATATTTTGTAAGAATTGTAAAGATACAAATTAGTTTTTGTTTTTTACTCATTATGATGGTATAACATTCATACTTAATATGAAAGTTATATAAACATAACTCCAAAACCAAACATGCTTTATGTCTAAAAATTCCTGTAATATTATATCGATGTGGGTTTTACCAGAATCAGGTATTTTGGTAAAGTTTAAAAATACAAAAAATAGGTTTTACTCATAATGACAGTATAACTGCCACACTCAATATGACAGTTGTTTAAACATAACTCCTAAACCAAACATGATAAATGGCTAATAATGCCTGGAGAAATGTATCTTTGTGAGTTTCACTAGAAAACAATACTTTGTAAGGTTTGTAAAGACAAAAGTAATTTTTTTTAATCAATATGATGGTATAACTCCATCCATCCATCCATCCATTTTCTACCGCTTATTCCCTTTGGGGTCGCGGGGGGGCGCTGGAGCCTATCTCAGCTACAGTCGGGCGGAAGGCGGGGTACACCCTGGACAAGTCGCCACCTCATCGCAGGGCCAACACAGATAGACAGACAACATTCACACTCACCTCCACACACTAGGGCCAATTTAGTGTTGCCAATCAACTTATCCCCAGGTGCATGTCTTTGGAGGTGGGAGGAAGCCGGAGTACCCGGAGGGAACCCACGCAGTCACGGGGAGAACATGCAAACTCCACACAGAAAGATCCCGAGCCCGGGATTGAACCCCAGATTACTCAGGACCTTCGTATTGTGAGGCAGATGCACTAACCCCTCTGCCACCGTGAAGCCCGATGGTATAACTGTCAAACTAAATATAAAAGTAATATAAACATCATTCCAAAACCAAACTCCTAAACCAAACTTGCAATCCGTCTTAAACTGCCTGTAATATTGAATCTATATGAGTTTTACCAGAATCAGGTATTTTGGTAAGGTTTACAAATACAGAACCTGGGTTTTACTCATAATGACAGTATAACTGCATTATTTGATATGACAGTTATTTAAACATAACTCCTAAACCAAACATGATAAATAGCTAATAATGCCTGGAAAAATGTATATAAACATAACTCCAAAACCAAACTTGCATTATGTCTAAAAATGCCTGTAATATTGTATCTACCGTATTTTCCGCACCATAAGCCGCCCTGGGTTATAAGCCGCGCCTTCAATGAACGGCATATTTCAAAACTTTGTCCACCTATAAGCCGCCCCGTGTTATAAGCCGCATCTAACTGCGCTAAAGGAATGTCAAAAAAACAGTCAGATAGGTCAGTCAAACTTTAATAATATATTAAAAACCAGCGTGATGTGGGCGCGCATGGAGTCGTATATCAACATGGACGGAGCTGCGTGAAAAAAGCCACCCGGCCTCTTCGCGTAAACTTCCCTTAACCACTCGCTCATCTTTTCTTCATCCATCCATCCCTTCGAGTTAGCTTTTACAATGACGCCGGCTGGAAAGGTCTCTTTTGGCAAGGTCTTCCTTTTGAATATCACCATGGGTGGAAGTTTCTGGCCATTAGCATGGCAAGCTAGAACCACAGTGAAGGATGACTTCTCATTCCCTGTGGTGCGAATATTCACCGTACGTGCTCCCGTTGTATCCACAGTGCGGTTCACAGGAATATCAAAAGTCAGTGGAACCTCGTCCATGTTGATAATGTTCTCTGGCCGGATCTTTTTTTCAGCTATCTTGTTTTTACAATATGCACGGAAAGTAGCCAGCTTTTCTTGAAAGTCTTTAGGCAGTTGCTGTGAAATAGTAGTCCGTGTGCGGATGGAGAGATTGCGTCTTTTCATGAACCGGAAACCTGTCGCTTAGTAGGAGCCATTTTGTGGTCTTTACAGATGTAAACACACAAAGGAAATGAAACGTAATATCCGCGCGCTTCTTCTTCTTGTACGCGGGCGGGTGGTTGCTTACAGTAGAAGAAGAAGCGCTTCCTGTTCTATGGGGGCGGGTGCTTACCTTGGCGGTTGCTTGCGTAGAAGAAGAAGCACTTCCTCTTCTACGGGGAAAAAAGATGGCGGCTGTTTACCGTAGTTGCGAGACCGAAACTTTATGACAATTAATCTTAATATTAATCCATATATAAAGCGCACCGGGTTATAAGCCGCACTGTCAGCTTTTGAGTAAATTTGTGGTTTTTAGGTGCGGCTAATAGTGCGGAAAATGCAGTATGTGAGTTTTACCAGAATCAGGAATTTTGGTAAGGTTTATAAATACAAAAATTAGGTTTTACTCATAATGACAGTATAACTGCCACCCTCAATATGACGGTTATGTTAACATAACTCCTAAACCACACATGCAAAATGGCTAATAATGCCTGGAGAAATGTATCTTTGTGAGTTTTACAGGAAAACAAATATTTTGTAAGGTTTGATAAGACACAAAATAGTTTTTTTTATTCAATATGTTTATATAACTGTCATAATAAATGTAAAAGTTATATAAACATAACTCCAATACCAAACATGCAATCCGTCTAAAAATGCCTGTAATATTGAATCTATGTGAGTTTTACTAGAATCAGGTATTTTGGTAAGGTTTACAAATAAAAAAATTAGGTTTTACTCACTATGACAGTATACTGTCACATTCAATCTGACTGTTATTTAAACACAAATTCTAAACCACAGATGCAAAATGGCTAATAACTGGATAAATGTATTTTTGTGAGTTTTACTGGAAGAACAATATTTTGTAAGGTTTGTATAGACACAAGTTAGTTTTTTTTACTCAATATGATGGAAACATGCTTTATGTCTAAAAAAAAATCCTGTAAAATTTTATCCATGTGAGTTTTATCAGAATCAGTTATTTTGGTAATTTTACAAATACAAAAAATAGGTTTTACTCATAATGACAGTATATCTGCCACACTCAATATGACAGTTATTTAAACATAACTCTAAACCAAACATAGTTAATGGCTAATAATGCTTGGAGAAATGTATATTTGTGAGTTTTACTGGAAAAACATTTTTTTTAAGGTTTATAAAGACACAAGTTAGTTTTTTTTACTCAATATGACAGTATAACTGTATTACTAAATGTAAAAAATATATAAACATGACTCCAAAACCAAACATGCATTATGTTTAAAAATGCCTGTCAATTTGTATCCATGCGAGTTTTACTAAAATCAATTGTTGTAGTAAGGTTTGCAACTACAAATTATTGGTTTTACTCACCATGATAGTATACTGTCACATTCAATTTGACAGTTATTTAAACATAACTACAAAACCACAAATGCAAAATGGCTATAATGCCTGGAGAAATGTATCTTTGTGAGATTACTGGAAAAACATATTTTGTAAGGTTTGTAAAGAAACCTGTTAGTTTTTTTACTTAATATGACAGTATAACTGTCATTCTAAATATGAAAGTTAAATAAACATAACTCCAAAACCAAACTTGCAATACGTCTAAAAATGCCTGTAATATTGAATCTATGTGAGTTTTACCAGAATCAAGTATTTTGGTAAGGTTTACAAATACAAAAATTGGGTTTTACTCATAATGACAGTATAACTGCCATATTCAAAATAACAGTTTTTTAAACATAACTCCTAAACCAAACATGCTAAATGGCTAATAATGCCTGGAGAAATGTATCTTTGTGAGTTTCACTAGAAAACAATACTTTGTAAGGTTTGTAAAGACAAAAGTATTTTTTTTTAATCAATATGATGGTATAACTGTCAAACTAAATATAAAAGTAATATAAACATAATTCCAAAACCAAACTCCTAAACCAAACTTGCAATCCGTCTTAAACTGCCTGTAATATTGAATCTATCTGAGTTTTACCAGAATCAGGTATTTTGGTAAGGTTTACAAATACAAACTTGGGTTTTACTTATAATGACAGTATAACTGCATTATTTGATATGACAGTTATTTAAACATAACTCCTAAACCAAACATGATAAATGGCTAATAATGCCTGGAAAAATGTATATAAACAAAACTCCAAAACCAAACATGCATTTTGTCTAAAAATGCCTGTAATATTGTATCTATGTGAGTTTTACCAGAATCAGGTATTTTGGTAAGGTTTATAAATACAAAATGTAGGTTTTACTCATAATGACAGTATAACTGCCATATTCAAAATAACAATATTTAAATATAACTCCTCAACCAAACATGCTAAATTGCTATTAATGCCTGGAGAAATGTATACAAACATAACTCCAATACCAAACATGCATTATGTCTAAAAATGCCTTTAGTATTGTATCTATGTGAGTTTTACCAGAATCAGGTATTTTGGTAAGGTTGAAAAATACAAAAATTATGTTTTACTCATAATGACAGTATAACTGCCACATTGACTGCCACCAAACATGCATGATGTCTAAAAATGCCTATAATTTTGTATCCATGTGAGTTCTACTAGAATCAGTTGTTTTTGTAAGGTTTACAAATACAAAATATTGGTTTTACTCATAATGACAGTATACTGTCACATTTAATCTGACAAAATGGCTAATAATGCCTTGAGGAATGTATCTTTGTGAATTTTACTGGAAAAAATATTTTGTAAGGTTTGTACAGACACGATTTTAGTTGGTTTTTTGTACACAATTTAACAGTATAGCTGTCATACTATATATGGAAGTTATATAAACACAACTCCAAAACCAAATATGAAATCCGTCTAAAAATGCCTGTAATATTGAATACATGTGAGTTTTATCAGAATCAGGTATTTTGGTAAGGTTTAAAAAAACAAACATTAGGTTTTACTCGTAGTGACAGTATAACTGCCACACTCAATATGACAGTTAATTAAACATAACTCCTAAAACACAAATGCAAAATGACTAATAATGCCTGGATAAATGTATACAAACATAACTCCAAAATCAAACATGCATTATGTCTAAAAATGCCTGTAATATTGTATCTATGTGAGTTTTACCAGAATCAGGTATTTTGGTAAGGTTTATAAATACAAAATTTAGGTTTTACTCATAATGACAGTATAACTGCCATATTCAAAATAACAGTTATTTAAACATAACTCCTGAACCAAACATGCTAAATGGCTATTAATGCCTGGAGAAATGTATCTTTGTGATTTTTACTAGAAAAAAATATTTTGTAAGGTTTGTAAAGACTAAAGTTAGTTTTTTTTTACTCAATATGATGGTATAACTGTCATACTAAATATGAAAGTTCTATAAACATAATTCCAAAACCAAACTCCTAAACCAAACTTGCAATCTGTCTTAAACTGCCTGTAAAATTGAATCTATGTGTGTTTTACCAAAATCAGGTATTTTGGTAAGGTTTACAAATACAAAACTTGGGTTTTACTCATAATGACAGTATAACTGCAACATTTGATATGACAGTTATTTAAACATAACTCCTAATCCAAACATGATAAATGGCTAATAATGCCTGGAGAAACGTATCATGGTGAGTTTTACTGGAAACAAATAATTTGTGAGGTGTATAAAGACACAAGTTAGTTTTTTTATTTAATATGATGGTATAACTGTCATACTTAATATGAAAGTTATATAGACATAACTCCAAAACCAAACATGCATTATGTCTAAAAATGCCTGCAATATTGTATCTATGTAAGTTTTACCAGAATCAGGTATTTTGGTTAAGGTTGACAAATACAAAAATTAGGTTTTACTCATAATGACAGTATAACTGCCACATTGACTGCCACCAAACATGCATTGTGTCTAAAAATGCTTATAATTTTGTATCTATGTGAGTTTTATTTGAATCAGTTGTTTTTGTAAGGTTTACAAATACAAAATATTAGTTTTACTCATAATGACACTATACTGTCACAATTAATCCGACAAAATGGCTAATAATGCCTTGAGGAATGTATCTTTGTGAGTTTTACTGGAAAAAAATATTTTGTAAGGTTTGTAAAGACACAAGTTAGTTGTTTTTTTTACACAATTTAACAGTATAGCTGTCATACTATATATGAAAGTTATATAAACATAATTCCAAAACCAAATATGCCATCCGTCTAAAAATGCCTGTAATATTGAATATATGTGAGTTTTATCAGAATCAGGTATTTTGGTAAGGTTTACGAAAACAAAAATTTGGTTTTTCTCATAGTGACAATATAACTGCCACACTCAGTATGACAGTTAATTAAACATAACTCCTAAAACACAAATGCAAAATGGCTACTAATGCCTAGGGAAATGTATATTTGTGAATTTTACTGGAAAATAATAATTTGTAAGGTTTGTAAATATACAAATTAGTTTTTTTTTACTCAATATATAATTGTATAACTGTCATACTAAATATGAAAGTTATATACACATAACTCCAAAACCAAACATGCTTTATGTCTAAAAATTCCTGTAATATTGTATCGATGTGGGTTTTACCAGAATCAGGTATTTTGGTAAGGTTTACAAATACAAAACATAGGTTTTACTCATAATGACAGTATAACTGCCACACTCAATATGACAGTTATTTAAACATAACTCCTAAACCAAACATGATAAATGACTAATTATGCCTGGAGAAATGTATCTTTGTGAGTTTTACTGGGAATTTTTTTTTTTAAGGTTTATAAAGACACACGTTTTTTTTTTTACTCAATATGATGGTATAACTGTCATACTAAATATGAAAGTTGTAAAAACATAACTCCAAAACCAAACATGCATTATGTCTAAAAATGCCTGCAATATTGTATCTATGTGATTTTTACCAGAATCAGGTATTTTTGGTAAGGTTTACACATACAAAAATTAGGTTTTACTCACTATGACAGTATACTGTCACATTCAATCTGACAGTTAATTAAACATACTGTAACTCCTAAACCACAAATACAAAATGGCTAATAATGCCTGGAGAAATGTATCTTTGTGAGTTTTCCTGGAAAAAAAAAATAATGTATTAGGTTTGTAAAGACACAAGTTAGTTTTTTTACTTAATATGACAGTAAAACTGTCATACTAAATATGAAAGTTAAATAAACATAACTCCAAAACCAAACTTGCTTTATGTCTAAAAATTCCTGTAATATTGTATCGATGTGGGTTTTACCAGAATCAGGTATTTTGGTAAGGTTTACAAATACAAAACATAGGTTTTACTCATAATGACAGTATAACTGCCACACTCAATATGACAGTTATTTAAACATAACTCCTAAACCAAACATGATAAATGACTAATTATGCCTGGAGAAATGTATCTTTGTGAGTTTTACTGGGAATTTTTTTTTTTAAGGTTTATAAAGACACACGTTTTTTTTTTTACTCAATATGATGGTATAACTGTCATACTAAATATGAAAGTTGTAAAAACATAACTCCAAAACCAAACATGCATTATGTCTAAAAATGCCTGCAATATTGTATCTATGTGATTTTTACCAGAATCAGGTATTTTTGGTAAGGTTTACACATACAAAAATTAGGTTTTACTCACTATGACAGTATACTGTCACATTCAATCTGACAGTTAATTAAACATACTGTAACTCCTAAACCACAAATACAAAATGGCTAATAATGCCTGGAGAAATGTATCTTTGTGAGTTTTCCTGGAAAAAAAAAATAATGTATTAGGTTTGTAAAGACACAAGTTAGTTTTTTTACTTAATATGACAGTAAAACTGTCATACTAAATATGAAAGTTAAATAAACATAACTCCAAAACCAAACTTGCAATACGTCTAAAAATGCCTGGAATATTGAATCTATGTGAGTTTTACCAGAATCAGTTATTTTGGTAAGGTTTACAAATACCAAAATTGGGTTTTACTCATAATGACAGTATAACTGCCATATTCAAAATAACAGTTATTTAAACATAACTCCTAAACATGCTAAATAGCTAATAATGCCTGGAGAAATGTATATTTGTGAGTTTTACTAGAAAAACATATTTTGTAAGGTTTGTAAAGACAAAAGTTATTTTTTTTTTACTCAATATGATGGTATAACTGTCAAACTAAATATAAAAGTAATATAAACATCATTCCAAAACCAAACTCCTAAACCAAACTTGCAATCCGTCTTAAACTGCCTGTAATATTGAATCTATATGAGTTTTACCAGAATCAGGTATTTTGGTAAGGTTTACAAATACAAAACTTGGGTTTTACTCATAATGACAGTATAACTGCATTATTTGATATGCCAGTTATTTAAACATAACTCCTAAACCAAACATGATAAATAGCTAATAATGCCTGGAAAAATGTATATAAACATAACTCCAAAACCAAACATGCATTATGTCTAAAAATGCCTGTAATATTGTATCTACCGTATTTTCCGCACCATAAGCCGCCCTGGGTTATAAGCCGCGCCTTCAATGAACGGCATATTTCAAAACTTTGTCCACCTATAAGCCGCCCCGTGTTATAAGCCGCATCTAACTGCGCTAAAAGAATGTCAAAAAAACAGTCAGATAGGTCAGTCAAACTTTAATAATATATTAAAAACCAGCGTGATGTGGGCGCGCATGGAGTCGTATATCAACATGGACGGAGCTGCGTGAAAAAAGCCACCCGGCCTCTTCGCGTAAACTTCCCTTAACCACTCGCTCATCTTTTCTTCATCCATCCATCCCTTCGAGTTAGCTTTTATGATGACGCCGGCTGGAAAGGTCTCTTTTGGCAAGGTCTTCCTTTTGAATATCACCATGGGTGGAAGTTTCTGGCCATTAGCATGGCAAGCTAGAACCACAGTGAAGGATGACTTCTCATTCCCTGTGGTGCGAATATTCACCGTACGTGCTCCCGTTGTATCCACAGTGCGGTTCACAGGAATATCAAAAGTCAGTGGAACCTCGTCCATGTTGATAATGTTCTCTGGCCGGATCTTTTTTTCAGCTATCTTGTTTTTACAATATGCACGGAAAGTAGCCAGCTTTTCTTGAAAGTCTTTAGGCAGTTGCTGTGAAATAGTAGTCCGTGTGCGGATGGAGAGATTGCGTCTTTTCATGAACCGGAAACCTGTCGCTTAGTAGGAGCCATTTTGTGGTCTTTACAGATGTAAACACACAAAGGAAATGAAACGTAATATCCGCGCTTCTTCGTCTTCTTCTACGCGGGCGGGTGGTTGCTTACAGTAGAAGAAGAAGCGCTTCCTGTTCTATGGGGGCGGGTGCTTACCTTGGCGGTTGCTTGCGTAGAAGAAGAAGCACTTCCTCTTCTACGGGGAAAAAAGATGGCGGCTGTTTGCGAGACCGAAACTTTATGAAAATGAATCTTAATATGAATCCATATATAAAGCGCACCGGGTTATAAGCCGCACTGTCAGCTTTTGAGTAAATTTGTGGTTTTTAGGTGCGGCTAATAGTGCGGAAAATACGGTATGTGAGTTTTACCAGAATCAGGAATTTTGGTAAGGTTTATAAATACAAAAATTAGGTTTTACTCATAATGACAGTATAACTGCCACCCTCAATATGACGGTTATGTTAACATAACTCCTAAACCACACATGCAAAATGGCTAATAATGCCTGGAGAAATGTATCTTTGTGAGTTTTACAGGAAAAAAAATATTTTGTAAGGTTTGATAAGACACAAAATAGTTTTTTTTATTCAATATGTTTATATAACTGTCGTAATAAATGTAAAAGTTAAATAAACATAACTCCAATACCAAACATGCAATCCGTCTAAAAATGCCTGTAATATTGAATTTATGTGAGTTTTACTAGAATCAAGTATTTTTTTAAGGTTTACAAATAAAAACATTAGGTTTTACTCACTATGACAGTATACTGTCACATTCAATCTGACTGTTATTTAAACACAAATTCTAAACCACAGATGCAAAATGGCTAATAATAACTGGATAAATGTATTTTTGTGAGTTTTACTGGAAGAACAATATTTTGTAAGGTTTGTATAGACACAAGTTAGTTTTTTTTACTCAATATGATGGAAACATGTTTTATGTCTAAAAAATCCTTTAATATTTTATCCATGTGAGTTTTATCAGAATCAGTTATTTTGGTAATTTTACAAATACAAAAAATAGGTTTTACTCATAATGACAGTATATCTGCCACACTCAATATGACAGTTATTTAAACATAACTCTAAACCAAACATAGTTAATGGCTAATAATGCTTGGAGAAATGTATATTTGTGAGTTTTACTGGAAAAACATTTTTTTTAAGGTTTATAAAGACACAAGTTAGTTTTTTTTACTCAATATGACAGTATAACTGTAATACTAAATGTAAAAAATATATAAACATGACTCCAAAACCAAACATGCATTATGTTTAAAAATGCCTGTCAATTTGTATCCATGCGAGTTTTACTAAAATCAATTGTTGTAGTAAGGTTTGCAACTACAAATTATTGGTTTTACTCACCATGATAGTATACTGTCACATTCAATTTGACAGTTATTTAAACATAACTACAAAACCACACATGCAAAATGGCTATAATGCCTGGAGAAATGTATCTTTGTGAGATTACTGGAAAAACATATTTTGTAAGGTTTGTAAAGAAACAATTTAGTTTTTTTTACTTAATATGATGAGGTGGCGACTTTTCCAGGGTGTACGCCGCCTTCCGCCCGATTGTCGCTGAGATAGGCTCCAGCGCCCCCCGCGACCCCGAAGAGAATAAGCGGTAGAAAATGGATGGATGGATGGACAGTATAACTGTCATACTACATGTAAAAGTAGTATAAACATAACTCCAAAACCAAACATGCATTATGTCTAAAAATGCCTGTAATATTGTATCGATGTGAGTTTTACTAGAATCAGTTGTTTTTGTAAGTTTTGCAAATACAAAATATTGGTTTTACTCACTATGACAGTATACTGTCACATTCAATCTGACAGCTAATTAAACATAACTCCTAAACCACACATGCAAAATGACTAATAATGCCTAGAAAAATGTATCTCTGTGAATTTTACTGGAAAAAAATATTTTGTATGGTTTGTAAAATTACAAGTTTGTTATTTTTTACTCAATTTGACAGTATAACTGTCATACTAAATATGAAAGTTATATACACATAACTCTAAAACCAAACTTGCAATCCGTCTAAAAATGCCTGTAATATTGAATCTATGTGAGTTTTACCAAAGTCAGGTATTTTGGTAAGGTTTACAAATACAAAAATTAGGTTTTACTTATAATGACAGTATAACTGCCACACTCAATATGACAGTTTTTTAAACATAACTCCTAAAAAACAAATGCAAAATGACTAATAATGCCTGGAAAAATGTATCTTTGTCAATTTTAATGAAAAAAAAATATTTTGTAAGGTTTGTAAAGACACAAATTAGTTTTTTTTACTTAATATGATGGTATAACTGTCATACTAAATATGAAAGTTATATAAACATAACTCCAAAACCAAACATGTTTATGTCTAAGATTTCCTGTAATATTGTATCTATGTGAGTTTTACCAGAATCAGGTATTTTGGTAAGGTTTACAAATACAAAAAATAGGTTTTACTCATAATGACAATATAACTGCCACATTTAACATGACAAGTATTTAAACATAACTCCTAAACCAAACATGATAAATGGCTAATAATGCCTGGAGAAATGTATCTTTGTGAGTTTTACAGGAAAAAAATAATTTGTAAGGTTTATAAAGACACAAGGTAGTTTTTTTTTTTTACTCAATATGATGGTATATACTAAATATGAAAGTTATATGAACATAACTCCAAAAACAAACATGAATTTTGTCTAAAATTACCTGTAATAATGTATCTATGTGAGTTTTACCAGAATCAGGTATTTTGGTAAGGTTTACATATACAAAAAATAGGTTTTACTCACTATGACAGTATACTGTCACATTCAATCTGACAGTTATGTAAACATAACTCCTAAACCACACATGCAAAATGGCTAATAATACCTGGAGAAATGTATCTTTGTGAGTTTTACTAGGCCAAATATTTTGTAAGGTTTGTAAAGACACAAGTTAGTTTTTTTTTACTAAATATGACAGTATAACTGTCATACTACATGCAAAAAATATATAAACATGACTCCAAAACCAAACTTTCAATCCATCTAAAAATGTCTGTAATATTGAATCTATGTGAGTTTTACCAAAATGAGGTATTTTGGTAAGGTTGACAAATACTGATAGTGACATTATAACTGCCACACTCAATATGACTGTTATTTAAACATAACTCCTAAACCAAACATGCTAAATGGCTAATAATGCCTAGAGAAAGGAATCTTTGTGACTTTTACTGAAAGAAAAATAATTTGTAAGGTTTATAAAGACACAAGTTAGTTTTTTTTACTCAATATGATGGTATAACTGTCATACTAAATATAAAAGTTATATAAACATAACTCCAAAACCAAACATGCATTTTGTCTGAAAATTATTGTTATATTGTATCTATGTGAGTTTAACCAGAATCAGGTATTTTGGTAAGGTTTACATATACAAAAATTAGGTTTTACTCATATAGACAGTATAACTGCCTCATTCAAAAAGACAGTTATGTAAACATAACTCCTAAACCACTCATGCAAAATGGTTAATAATGCCTGAAAAAATAGTTTTTTTTTTACTCAATATGATATTAATACTGTCATACTAAATGTGAAAGTTATATAAATATATCTCCAAAACCAAACATGCATTATGTCTAAAAATGCCTGTAATATTGTATCCATGTGAGTTTCACTAGAATAAGTTGTTTTTGTAAGTTTTGCAAATACAAAATACTGGTTTTACTCACTATGACAGTATACTGTCACATTCAATCTGACAGTTATTTAAACATAACTCCTAAACCACACATGCAAATTGGTTAATAATGCCTGGAGAAATGTATCTTTGTGAGTTTTAATGGGAAAAAAATAATTTTTTTTGTGTGTAAAGACACAAGTTAGTTCTTTTTTACTTAATATGACAATATAAATGTCATACTAAATATTAAAGTTATATAAACATAACTCCAAAACCAAACATGCAATCCGTCTAAAAATGCCTGTAATATTGAATCTATGTTAGTTTTATTAGAATCAGGTATTTTGGTAAGGTTTACAAATACAAAAATTAGGTTTTACTCATAATGACGGATAACTGCCACATTCAAAATGACAGTTATTTAAACATAACTTCCTAACCACACATGCAAAAATGCTAATAATGCCTAAAACAATGCATCCTTGGGAGTTTTACTCGAACATGTGCTTTTTTAAGGCTTGCAATTACAAAAAGTAGTTGTTTACTCAATATGACAGCAATGTTCTTAAAATCCTCTAGTAATGCGGAAAAAGCAATACAAATGTTTTTCAACATAATTCCTAAACCAAACATGCAAAATTTCTAATAAAGCCTGTAGACATGTGTCTTTGTTAGTTTTACTAGGAAAAATATATTTTGTAAGGTTTGCAAAGTTGCAAGTTACTTTTTTTAATTCAATATGACTGTATAACTTTCATACTAAATATGAAAGTTACATAATTCCAAAACTAAACATGCATTATGTTTAAAAATGCCTAAAATATTGTATCTATGTGAGTTTTACCAGAATCAGGTAATTTGGTAAGGTTTACAAATACAAAAATTAGGTTTTACTCATAATGACAGTATAACTTCTCTAATCAATTTGACATTTATTTAAACATAACTTCCTAACCACACATGCAAAAAGGCTAATAAAGCCTAAAACAATGCATCCTTGTGAGTTTTACTCGAAACATATGCTTTTTTAAGGCTTGCAATTACAAAAAGTAGTTTTTTTGCTCAATATGACAGTGATGTTTTTAAAATCCTGATATAATGCGAAAAAAGCAATAAAAGAGTTTTTCAACATAATTCCTAAACCAAACATGCATTATGTCTTAAAATGCCTATAATATTGTATCCAAGTGAGTTTTAGTAGAATCATTTGTTTTTGTAAGGTTTACAAATACAACATTTTGGTTTTACTCACTATGACAGTATACTGTCACATTCAATCTGACTGTTATTTAAACATAAATTCCAAACCACAGATGCAAAATGGCTAATACTGCCTGGAGAAATGTATTTTTTTTAGTTTTACTGGAAAAAAATATATTTTGTAAGGTTTGTTTGGACAAAAGTTAGTTTTTTTTACTCAATATGATGGTATAAATTTGAAAGTTATATAAACATAACTTCAAAACCAAACATGCAATCCGTCTAAAAATGCCTGTAATATTGAATCTATGTGAGTTTTAACAGAATCAGGTATTTTGGTAAGGTTTACAAATACAAAAATTAGGTTTTACTCATAATGACAGTATAACTGCCACATTCAAAATGACAGTTATTTAAACATAACTCCTAAAACAAAAATGCTAAATGGCTAATAATGACTGGAGAAATGCATCTTTGTGAGTTTTACTGAAAAAAAAAATAATATTTTGTAAGGTTTGTAAAGACACAAGTTAGTTTTTTTTTACTCCATATGACAGTATAACTGTCATACTAAATGTAAAATATATACAAAACTCCAAAACCAAACATGCATTATGTCTAAAAATGCCTGTAACATTGCATCCATGTGAGTTTTACTAGAATCAGTTGTTTTTTTAAGGTTTGCAAATACAAAATATTGGTTTTACTCACTATGACAGTATGTTGTCACATTCAATCTGACAGTTATTTAAACATAACTCCTAAACCACACATACAAAATGACTAATAATGCCTGGAGAAATGTATCTTTGTGAGTTTTACTGAAAAAAAATATATATATTTTGTAAGGTTTGTAAAGACACAAGTTAGTTTTTTTACTCAATATGACAGTATAACTGTCATACTAAATATGAAAGTTGTTTAAACATAACTCCAAAACCAAACATGCATTATGTCTAAAAATGCCTGTAATATTGTATCTATGTGAGTTTTACTACAATCAGGTATTTTGGTGAGGTTTACAAATACAAAAATAAGGTTTTACTCATAATGACAGTATAACTGCCACACTCAATATGGCAGTTATTTAAATATAACTCCTAAACCACACATGCTAAATGGCTAATAATGCTTGGAAAAATGTATATTTGTGAGTTTTACTGGGGAAAAAAAGTAAGGTTTGTAAAGACACAAGTTTGTAATTTTGTGTCCATGTGAGTTTTACTAGAATCAGTTGTTTTTGTAAGGTTTGCAAATACAAAATATTGGTTTTACTCACTATGACAGTATACTGCTGTCATATTGAGTAAAAAACAAAACAATCTTGTGTTATAACAAACCTTACAAAATATATTTTTCCAGAAAAATTCACAGAGATACATTTCTCCAGGCATTATTAGTCATTTTGAATGTGTGGTTTAGGAGTTATGTTTAAATAACTGTCAGATTGAATGTGACAGTATACTGTCATAGTGAGTAAAACTCACATGGATACATCATTTCAGGCATTTTTAGACAAAATGCATGTTTGGTTTTGGAGTTCTGTTTGTATAACTTTTCCATTTAGTATGACAGTTATACTGTCTTTTTGAGTAACAAAAAACTAACTTGTGTCTTTACAAACCTTACAATTTTTTTTTTTTCCAGTAAAACTCACAAATATACATTTCTCCAGGCATTATTAGCCATTTAGCATGTTTTGTTTAGGAGTTATGTTTAGAAAAACTGTCATTTCGAATGTGGCAGTTATCCGTCATTATGAGTAAAACCTAATTTTTTTTATTTGTAATCCTTACCAAAATACCTGATTCTGGTAAAAATCACATATATTCAATATTACAGACATTTTTAGACAGATTGCAAGTTTGGTTTTGGAGTTATGTCTATATAACTTTCAAATTTAGTAGGACAGTTATACTATCATATTGAGTAAAAAAAACGAACTTATGTCCATACAAACCTTATAAAATATTTTTTTTCCGGTAAAATTCACAAAAATACATTTCTCCAGGCATTATTATCGATTTTGCATCCGTGGTTTAGAATTTATGTTTAAATAACAGGCAGATTGAATGTGACAGTATACTGTCATAGTGAGTAAAACCTAATTTTTGTATTTGTAAACCTTACCAACATACCTGATTCTGGTAAAACTCACATAGATACAATATTACAGGAATTTTTAGACATAAAACATGTTTGGTTTTGCAGTTATGTTTATATAACTTTCATATTTAGTATGACAGTTATACCATCATACTGCGTAAAAAAAACTAATTTGTGTCTTTACAAACCTTACAAAATATTTTTTTCCATTAAAATTCACAAAGATACATTTTTCCAGGCATTATTAGTCATTTTGCATTTGTTTTTTAGGAGTTATGTTTAAAAAACTGTCATATTAAGTGTGGCAGTTATACTGTCATTATGAGTAAAACCTAATTTTTGTATTTGTAAACCTTACCAAAATACCTGATTTTGGTAAAACTCACATAGATTCAATATTACAGGCATTTTTAGACGGATTGCAAGTTTGGTTTTGGAGTTATGTGTATATAACTTTCATATTTAGTATGACAGTTATACTGTCAAATTGAGTAAAAAATAACAAACTTGTAATTTTACAAACCTTACAAAAAAAATTTTTCCAGTAAAATTCACAGAGATACATTTTTCCAGGCATTATTAGTCATTTTGCATGTGTGGTTTAGAAGTTATGTTTAAATAGCTGTCAGATTGAATGTGACAGTATACTGTCATAGTGAGTAAAACCAATATTTTGTATTTGCAAAACTTACAAAAACAACAGAATCTAGTAAAACTCACATGGATACAATATTACAGGCATTTTTAGACATAATGCATGTTTGGTTTTGGAGTTATGTTTATACTACTTTTACATTTAGTATGACAGTTATACTGTCCATCCATCCATCCATTGTCTACCGCTTATCCCTTCGGGGTCGCGGGGGGCGCTGGAGCCTATCTCAGCTACAATCGGGCGGAAGGCGGGGTACACCCTGGAAAAGTCGCTACCTCATCATATTAAGTAAAAAAAAAACTAAATTGTTTCTTTACAAACCTTACAAAATATGTTTTTCCAGTAATCTCACAAAGATACATTTCTCCAGGCATTATAGCCATTTCGCATGTGTGGTTTGGTAGTTATGTTTAAATAACTGTCAAATTGAATGTGACAGTATACTATCATGGTGAGTAAAACCAATATTTTGTAATTGCAAACCTTACTACAATTGATTTTAGTAAAACTCGCATGGATACAAAATTACAGGCATTTTTAAACATAATGCATGTTTGGTTTTGGAGTTATGTTTATATATTTTTTACATTTAGTATTACAGGTATACTGTCATATTGAGTAAAAAAAACTAACTTGTGTCTTTATAAACCTTAAAAAAAATGTTTTCCAGTAAAACTCACAAAGATACATTTCTCCAGGCATTATTAGCCATTAACCATGTTTGGTTTAGAGTTATGTTTAAATAACTGTCATATTGAGTAAAACCTATTTTTTGTATTTGTAAAATCACCATAATAACTGATTCTGATAAAACTCACATGGATAAAATATTGCAGGATTTTTTTAGACATAAAGCATGTTTCCATCATATTGAGTAAAAAAAACTAACTTGTGTCTATACAAACCTTACAAAATATTTTTTTTCCAGTAAAACTCACAAAAATAAATTTCTCCAGTTATTATTAGCCATTTTGCATCTGTGGTTTAGAATTTGTGTTTAAATAACAGTCAGATTGATTGTGACAGTATACTGTCATAGTGAGTAAAACCTAATTTTTGTATTTGTAAACCTTAACAAAATACCTGATTCTAGTAAAACTCACATAGATTCAATATTACAGGCATTTTTAGACGGATTGCATGTTTGCTATTGGAGTTATGTTTATATAACTTTTTCATTTATTATGACAGTTATACAAACATATTAAATAAAAAAACCTATTTTGTGTCTTATCAAACCTTACAAAATATTTTTTTTCCTGTAAAATTCACAAAGATACATTTCTCCAGGCATTATTAGCCATTTTGCATGTGTGGTTTAGGAGTTATGTTAACATAACCGTCATATTGAGGGTGGCAGTTATACTGTCATTATGAGTAAAACCTAATTTTTGTATTTATAAACCTTACCAAAATTCCTGATTGTGGTAAAACTCACATATATACAATATTACAGGCATTTTTAGACGTAATGCATGTTTGGTTTTGGAGTTATGTTTATACACATTTTTCCAGGCATTATTAGCTATTTATCATGTTTGGTTTAGGAGTTATGTTTGAATAACTGTCATATCAAATAATGCAGTTATACTGTCATTGTGAGTAAAACCCAAGTTTTGTATTTGTAAACCTTACCAAAATACCCAATTCTGGTAAAACTCATATATATTCAATATTACAGGCAGTTTAAGACAGATTGCAAGTTTGGTTTAGGAGTTTGGTTTTGGAATGATGTTTATATTACTTTTATATTTAGTTTGACAGTTATACCATCATATTGAGTAAAAAAAACTTTTGTCTTTACAAACCTTACAAAATATTGTTTTCTAGTAAAACTCACAAAGATACATTTCTCCAGGCATTATTAGCTATTTAGCATGTTTGGTTTAGGAGTTATGTTTAAATAACTGTTATTTTGAATATGACAGTTAGTAAAACCCAATTTTTGTATTTGTAAAACTTACCAAATAACCTGATTCTGGTAAAACCCACATCGATACAATATTACAGGAATTTTTAGACATAAAGCATGTTTGGTTTTGAAGTTATGTTTATATAACTTTCATATTTTGTATGGCAGTTATACCATCATATTGAGTAAAAGAAAACTAATTTGTATCTTTACAAACCTTACAAAATATTGTTTTCCAGTAAAATTCACAAATATACATTTCTCTAGGCATTAGTAGTCATTTTGCATTTGTGTTTTAGGAGTTATGTTTAATTAACTGTCATATTGAGTGTGGCAGTTATACTTTCACTATGAGTAAAACCTAATTTTTGTATTCGTAAACCTTACCAAAATACCTGATTATGATAAAACTCACATATATTCAATATTACAGGCATTTTTAGACGGATTAAATATTTGGTTTTGGAATTATGTTTATATAACTTTCATATATAGTATGACAGCTATACTGTTAAATTGTGTAAAAAAACAACTAACTTGTGTCTTTACAAACCTTACAAAATATTGTTTCCTGTAAAACTCACAAAGATACATTCCTCAAGGCATTATTATATATTATATTATACTGTCATTATGAGTAAAACCCAAGTTTTGTATTTGTAAACCTTACCAAAATACCTGATTCTGGTAAAACTCACATAGATTCAATATTACAGGCAGTTTTAGACGTAATGCATGTTTGGTTTTGGAGTTATGTTTATAAACATTTTTCCAGGCATTATTAGCTATTTATCATGTTTGGTTTAGGAGTTATGTTTGAATAACTGTCATATCAAATAATGCAGTGATACTGTCATTGTGAGTAAAACCCAAGTTTTGTATTTGTAAACCTTACCAAAATACCTGATTCTGGTAAAACTCATATAGATTCAATATTACAGGCAGTTTAAGACAGATTGCAAGTTTGGTTTAGGAGTTTGGTTTTGGAATGATGTTTATATTACTTTTATATTTAGTTTGACAGTTATACCATCATATTGAGTAAAAAAAAACAAAAACTTTTGTCTTTACAAACCTTACAAAATATTGTTTTCTAGTAAAACTCACAAAGATACATTTCTCCAGGCATTATTAGCTATTTAGCATGTTTGGTTTAGGAGTTATGTTTAAATAACTGTTATTTTGAATATGACAGTTAGTAAAACCCAATTTTTGTATTTGTAAAACTTACCAAATAACCTGATTCTGGTAAAACCCACATCGATACAATATTACAGGAATTTTTAGACATAAAGCATGTTTGGTTTTGAAGTTATGTTTATATAACTTTCATATTTTGTATGGCAGTTATACCATCATATTGAGTAAAAGAAAACTAATTTGTATCTTTACAAACCTTACAAAATATTGTTTTCCAGTAAAATTCACAAATATACATTTCTCTAGGCATTAGTAGTCATTTTGCATTTGTGTTTTAGGAGTTATGTTTAATTAACTGTCATATTGAGTGTGGCAGTTATACTTTCACTATGAGTAAAACCTAATTTTTGTATTCGTAAACCTTACCAAAATACCTGATTATGATAAAACTCACATATATTCAATATTACAGGCATTTTTAGACGGATTAAATATTTGGTTTTGGAATTATGTTTATATAACTTTCATATATAGTATGACAGCTATACTGTTAAATTGTGTAAAAAAACAACTAACTTGTGTCTTTACAAACCTTACAAAATATTGTTTCCTGTAAAACTCACAAAGATACATTCCTCAAGGCATTATTATATATTATATTATACTGTCATTATGAGTAAAACCCAAGTTTTGTATTTGTAAACCTTACCAAAATACCTGATTCTGGTAAAACTCACATAGATTCAATATTACAGGCAGTTTTAGACGTAATGCATGTTTGGTTTTGGAGTTATGTTTATAAACATTTTTCCAGGCATTATTAGCTATTTATCATGTTTGGTTTAGGAGTTATGTTTGAATAACTGTCATATCAAATAATGCAGTGACACTGTCATTGTGAGTAAAACCCAAGTTTTGTATTTGTAAACCTTACCAAAATACCTGATTCTGGTAAAACTCATATAGATTCAATATTACAGGCAGTTTAAGACAGATTGCAAGTTTGGTTTAGGAGTTTGGTTTTGGAATGATGTTTATATTACTTTTATATTTAGTTTGACAGTTATACCATCATATTGAGTAAAAAAAAAAAAAAACTTTTGTCTTTACAAACCTTACAAAATATTGTTTTCTAGTAAAACTCACAAAGATACATTTCTCCAGGCATTCTTAGCTATTTAGCATGTTTGGTTTAGGAGTTATGTTTAAATAACTGTTATTTTGAATATGGCAGTTATACTGTCATTATGAGTAAAACCCAATTTTTGTATTTGTAAACCTTACCAAAATACCTGATTCTGGTAAAACTCACATAGATTCAATATTACAGGCATTTTAAGACGTATTGCAAGTTTGGTTTTGGAGTTATGTTTATTTAACTTGCATATTTAGTATGACAGTTCTACTGTCATATTAAGTAAAAAAATTAACTTGTGTCTTTACAAACCTTATAAATTGTTGTTTTTTTTCCCAGGAAAACTCACAAAGATACATTTCTCCAGGCATTATTAGCCATTTTGTATTTGTGGTTTAGGAGTTACAATATGTTTAAATGACTGTCAGATTGAATGTGACAGTATACTGTCATAGTGAGTAAAACCTAGTTTTTGTATTTGTAAACCTTACCAAAAATACCCCATTCTGGTAAAAATACATAGATACAATATTGCAGGCATTTTTAGAAATAATGCATGTTTGGTTTTGGAGTTATGTTTATACAACTTTCATATTTAGTATGACAGTTATACCATCATATTGAGTAAAAAAAAATAACTTGTGTCTTTATAAACCTTACAATTTTTTTTTCCCCAGTAAAACTCAAAAAGATACATTTCTCCAGGCATAATTAGTCATTTATCATGTTTGGTTTAGGAGTTATGTTTAAATAACTGTCATATTGAGTGTGGCAGTTATACTGTCATTATGAGTAAAACCTATTTTTTGTATTTGTAAACCTTACCAAAATACCTGATTCTGGTAAAACCCACATCGATACAATATTACAGGAATGTTTAGACATAAAGCATGTTTGGTTTTGAAGTAATGTTTATATAACTTTCATATTTTGTATGACAGTTATACCATCATATTGAGTAAAAGAAAACTAATTTGTATCTTTACAAACCTTACAAAATATTTTTTCCTGTAAAACTCACAAAGATACATTCCTCAAGGCATTATTAGCCATTTTGTCAGATTAATTGTGACAGTATACTGTCATTATTAGTAAAACTAATATTTTGACAATTCACAAATATACATTTCTCTAGGCATTAGTAGTCATTTTGCATTTGTGTTTTAGGAGTTATGTTTAATTAACTGTCATATTATGTGTGGCAGTTATACTTTCACTATGAGTAAAACCTAATTTTTGTATTCGTAAACCTTACCAAAATACCTGATTATGATAAAACTCACATATATTCAATATTACAGGCATTTTTAGACGGATTAAATATTTGGTTTTGGAATTATGTTTATATAACTTTCATATATTGTATGACAGCTATACTGTTAAATTGTGTAAAAAAAAACTAACTTGTGTCTTTACAAACCATACAAAATATTGTTTCCTGTAAAACTTACAAAGATACATTCCTCAAGGCATTATTAGCCATTTTGTCAGATTAATTGTGACAGTATACTGTCATTATGAGTAAAACTAATATTTTGTATTTGTAAACCTTACAAAAACAACTGATTCTAGTAAAACTCACATGGATACAAAATTATAAGCATTTTTAGACATAATGCATGTTTGGTGGCAGTCAATGTGGCAGTTATACTGTCATTATGAGTAAAACCTAATTTTTGTATTTGTCAACATTATCAAAATACCTGATTCTGGTAAAACTCACATAGATACAATATTACAGGCATTTTTAGACATAATTCATATTTGGTTTTGGAGTTATGTTTATATAACTTTCATATTTAGTATGACAGTTATACCATCAAATGAAATAAAAAAAACTAACTTGTGTTTTTATAAACCTTAAAAATTATTTGTTTCCAGTAAAACTTACAATGATACATTTCTCCAGGCATTATTAGCCATTTATCATGTTTGGATTAGGAGTTATGTTTAAATAACTGTCATATCAAATGTTGCAGTTATACTGTCATTATGAGTAAAACCCAAGTTTTGTATTTGTAAACCTTACCAAAATACTTGATTCTGGTAAAACTCACATAGATTCAATATTACAGGCAGTTTAAGACAGATTGCAAGTTTGGTTTAGGAGTTTGGTTTTGGAATTATGTTTATATAACTTTCATATTTAGTATGACAGTTATACCATCATATTGAGTAAAAAAAAACTAACTTTACAAAACCTTACAAAATATTTTTTTCTAGTAAAAATCACAAATATACATTTCTCTAGGCATTATTAGTCATTTTGCATGTGTGGTATAAGAGTTATGTTTACATAACTGTCATATTGAGTGTGGCAGTAATACTGTCACTATGAGTAAAACCTAATTTTTGTTTTTGTAAACCTTACCAAAAAATCTGATTCTGATAAAACTCACATGTATTCAATATTACAGGCATTTTTAGACGGATTGCATATTTGGTTTTGGAGTTGTGTTTATATAACTTTCATATATAGTATGACAGCTATACTGTTAAATTGTGTAAAAAAAACAACAACTAAATTGTGTCTTTACAAACCTTACAAAATAATTTTTCCAGTAAAATTCACAAAGATACATTCCTCAAGGCATTATTAGCCATTTTGTCAGATTAAATGTGACAGTATACTGTCATTATGAGTAAAACTAATATTTTGTATTTGTAAACCTTACAAAAACAACTGATTCTAGTAAAACTCACATGTATACAAAATTATAGGCATTTTTAGACATCATGCATTTTTGGTGGCAGTCAATGTGGCAGTTATACTGTCATTATGAGTAAAACCTAATTTTTGTATTTTTCAACCTTACCAAAATATCTGAATCTGGTAAAACTCACATGGATACAATACTAAAGGCATTTTTAGACATAATTCATATTTGGTTTTGGAGTTATGTTTGTATACATTTCTCCAGGCATTAATAGCAATTTAGCATGTTTGGTTGAGGAGTTATATTTAAATAATTATTATTTTGAATATGGCAGTTATACTGTCATTATTAGTAAAACCTAAATTTTGTATTTATAAACCTTACAAAAATACCTGATTATGGTAAAACTCACATAGATCCAATATTACAGGCATTTTTATACATAATGCATGTTTGGTTTTGGAGTTTTGTGTATATACATTTTTCCAGGCATTATTAGCCATTTAGCATGTTTGGTTTAGGAGTTATGTTTAAAAAACTGTTATTTTGAATATGGCAGTTATACTGTCATTATGAGTAAAACCCAATTTTTGTATTTGTAAACCTTACCAAAATACTTGATTCTGGTAAAACTCACATAGATTCAATATTACAGTCATTTTTAGACGTATTGCAAGTTTGGTTTTGGAGTTATGTTTATTTACCTTTCCTATTTAAAATGACAGTTATACTGTCATATTAAGTAAAAAAACTAACATGTTTCTTTACAAACCTTATAACATTTTTTTTTTTCCAGAAAACTCAAAAAGATACATTTTTCCAGGCATTATAAGCCATTTTGTAATTGTGGTTTAGGAGTTACAATATATTTAAATAACTGTCAGATTGAATGTGACAGTATACTGTCTTAGTGAGAAAAACCTAATTTTTGTATTTGTAAACCTTACCAAAAATACCTGATTCTGGTAAAAATCACATAGATACAATATTGCAGGCATTTTTAGACATAATGCATGTTTGGTTTTGGAGTTATGTTTATACAACTTTTATATTTAGTATGACAGTTATACCATCCTATTGCGTAAAAAAAACAAAAACTTGTGTCTTTATAAACCTTACAAAAAAAAATGTTCCCAGTAAAACTCACAAAGATACATTTCTCCAGGCATAATTAGCCATTTATCATGTTTAAACAACTGTCATATTGAGTGTGGCAGTTATACTGTCATTATGAGTATAACCTATTTTTTGTATTTTTAAACTTTACCAAAATACCTGATTCTGGTAAAACCCACATCGATATAATATTACAGGATTTTTTAGACATAAAGCATGTTTGGTTTTGGAGTTATGTTTATATAACTTTCATATTTAGTATGAATGTTATACCATCATAATGAGTAAAAAACAAAAAATAATTTGTATCTTTACAAACCTTACAAAATGTTGTTTTCCAGTAAAATTCACAAATATACCTTTCTCTAGGCATTTTTAGTCATTTTGCATTTGTGTTTTAGGAGTTATGTTTAATTAACTGTCATGTTGAGTGTGGCCGTTATACTGTCACTATGAGTAAAACCTAATTTTTGTTTTTGTAAACCTTACCAAAATACCTGATTCTGATAAAACTCACAATGTATATCAATATTACAGGCATTTTTAGACGGATTGCATATTTGGTTTTGGAGTTGTGTTTATACAACTTTCATTCAGGGACGGCGTGGCGCAGTGGAAGAGTGGCCGTGCGCGACCCGAGGGTCCCTGGTTCAATCCCCACCTAGTACCAACCTCGTCATGTCCGTTGTGTCCTGAGCAAGACACTTCACCCTTGCTCCTGATGGGTGCTGGTTAGCGCCTTGCATGGCAGCTCCCTCCATCAGTGTGTGAATGTGTGTGTGAATGGGTAAATGTGGAAGTAGTGTCAAAGCGCTTTGAGTACCTTGAAGGTAGAAAAGCGCTATACAAGTACAACCCATTTATCATTTATATATAGTATGACAGCTATACTGTTAAATGGTGTAAAAAAAAAGATACATTCCTCAAGGCATTATAGCCATTTTGTCAGATTAAAAATGACAGTATAATGTCATTATGAGTAAAAACAAATTTTTGTATTTTTCAACCTTACCAAAATTCCTGATTCTGGTAAAACTCACATAGATATTTTTCGACATAATGCATGTTTGGTTTTGGAGTTATGTTTGTATACATTTCTCCAGGCAATAATAGCCTGGAGAAATATAATAATATATAATGCATGTTTGGTTCAGGAGTTATGTTTAAATAACTGTTATTATGAATATGGCAGTTATACTGTCATTATGAGTAAAACTTAAATTTTGTATTTATAAACCTTACCAAAAAACCTGATTCTGGTAAAACTCACATAGATACAATATTACAGGCATTTTTAGACATAATCCATGTTTTGTTTTGGAGTTTTTCCAGGCATTATTAGCCATTTATCATGTTTGGTTTAGGAGTTATGTTTAAATAACTGTCATATCAAATAATGCAGTTATACTGTCATTATGAGTAAAACTCAAGTTTTGTTTTTGTAAACCTTACCAAAATACCTGATTCTGGTAAAACTCATATAGATTCAATATTACAGGCAGTTTAAGACGGATTGCAAGTTTGGTTTAGGAGTTTGGTTTTGGAATTATGTTTATATTACTTTTATATTTAGTTTGAAAGTTATACCATCGTATTGAGTAAAAAAAAAAACTTTTTTCTTTACAAACCTTACAAAATATTTTTTTCTATTAAAACACACAAAGATACATTTCTCCAGGCATTATTAGCCATTTAGCATGTTTGGTTTAGGACTTATGTTTAAATAACTGTTAAATTGAATGTAGCAGTTATCTGTCATTATGAGTAAACCCCTAATTTATGTAATTGTACACTTTACCAAATTAACTGATTCTTGTAAAACTCACATAGATACAATATTTTAGGCATTTTTAGACATAATGCATGTTCAGTTTTGGAGTTATGTTTGCATAACTTTCATATTTGGTATGACAGTTATACTGTCATATTGAATTAAAAAAACTAACTTGCCTGTTTGCAAAACTTACAAAATATATTTTTTCTAGTAAAACTAACAAAGATACATGTCTTCAGGCATTATTAGACATGTTGTATGTTTGGTGTAGGAATTATGTTGAAAAACATTTTTATTTGCAATTTCGCATTATCTCAGGATTTTAAGAATATTACTGTCATAATGAGTAAAAAACTGTGTTTGCAAGCCTTAAAATAGCAAATGTTTCGAGTAAAACTCACAAGGATGCATTGTTTTAGGCTTTATTAACCTATTTGCATGTGTGGTTAGGAAGTTATGTTTAAATAACAGTCAAATTGAATGTAGCAGTTATACTGTCATTATGGAATAAAAAACAATTTTTGTATTTGTAAACCTTACCAAATTACTTGATTCTGGTAAACTTCACATAGATACAATATTACAGGCATTTTTAGACAAAATGCATGTTCAGTTTTGGGGTTATAATTATATAACTTCTATAATTGGTAACTGTCATATTGAAATAAAAAAAACTAACTTGCGTCATGGCAAAACTTACAAAAGTTATTTTTTCTAGTGAAACTAACAGGGTACAAGTCTCCAGGCATTATTAGACATTTTGCACGATTGGTGTAGGAATTTGTTGAAAAACATTTTTATTGCTTTTTTCTCATTATCTCAGGATTTTAAGAACATTACTGTCATATTGAGTAAAAAACTACTTTTAGTGTTTGCAAACCTTAAAAAAGCATATGTTTCGAGTAAAACTCACAAGGATAAGTTGTTTTAGGCTTTATTAGCCTTTTTGCATTCGTGGTTAGGAAGTTATGTTTAAATAAATGTCAAATTGAATGTAGCAGTTATCTGTCATTATGAGTAAACCCCTAATTTATGTAATTGTACACCTTACCAAATTGACTGATTCTTGTAAAACTCACATAGATACAATAATTTAGGCAATTTTAGACATAATGCATGTTCAGTTTTGGAGTTATGTTTATATATATTTCATATTTGGTATGACAGTTATACTGTCATATTGAATTAAAAAAATAACTTGCCTCTTTGCAAAACTTACAAAAGATAATTTTTCCAGTTAAACTAACAAAGATACATGTCTTCAAGCATTATTAGACATGTTGCATGTTTGATGTAGGAATTATATTGAAAAACATTTTTATTGCTTATTTCGCATTATCTCAGGATTTTAAGAACATTACTGTCAAAATGAGAAAAAACTACTTTTTGTGTTTGCAAGCCTTAAAATAGCAAATGTTTCGAGTAAAACTCACAAGGATGCATTGTTTTAGGCTTTATTAACCTATTTGCATGTGTGATTAGGAAGTTATGTTTAAATAACAGTCAAATTGAATGTAGCAGTTATACTGTCATTATGGGAAAAAAAAAAATTTTTGTATTTGTAAACCTTACCAAATTACCTGATTCTGGTGAAACTCACATATATACAATATTTTAGGCATTTTTAAACATAATGCTTGTTCAATTTTGGAGTTATGTTTATATAACTTTCATATTTGGTATGACAGTTATACTGTCATATTGAATTAAAAAAACTAACTTGCCTCTTTGCAAAACTTACAAAAGATAATTTTTCCAGTAAAACTAACAAAGATACATATCTTCAAGCATTATTAGACATGTTGCATGTTTGATGTAGGAATTATGTTGAAAAACATTTTTATTGCTTAGTTCGCAAAATCTCAGGATTTTATGAACATTACTGTCATAATGAGTAAAAAACTACTTTTTGTGTTTGCAAGCCTTAAAATAGCAAATGTTTCGAGTAAAACTCACAAGGATGCATTGTTTTAGGCTATATTAACCTATTTTGCACGTGTGATTAGGAAGTTATGTTTAAATTATAAATAAAGTTGATTTGATTTGATTTGAAATAACAGTCAAATTGAATGTAGCAGTTATACTGTCATTATGAAAAAAACAATTTTTGTATTTGTAAACCTTGCCAAAGTACCTGATTCTGGTTAAACTCACATAGATACAATATTACAGGCATTTTTACACATAATGCATGTTCAGTTTTGGAGTTATGTTTATATAACTTTCATATTTGGTATGACAGTTATAATGTCATATTGAATTAAAAAAACTAACTTGCCTCTTTGCAAAACTTACAAAAGATAATTTTTCTAGTAAAACTAACAAAGATACATGTCTTCAGGCATTATTAGACATGTTGCATGTTTGATGTAGGAATTATATTGAAAAACATTTTTATTGCTTATTTCGCATTATCTCAGGATTTTAAGAACATTACTGTCATAATGAGTAAAAAACTACTTTTTATGTTGGCAAGCCTTAAAATAGCAAATGTTTCGAGTAAAACTCACAAGGATGCATTGTTTTACACGTTATTAACCTATTTGCATGTGTGATTAGGAAGTTTGTTTAAATAACAGTCAAATTGAATGTAGCAGTTATCTGTCATTGTGAAAAAAAAAAATTTTTGTATTTGTAAACCTTACCAAATTACCTGATTCTGGTGCACATAGATACAATATTACAGGCAATTTTAGACATAATGCATGTTCAGTTTTGGAGTAATGTTTATATAACTTTCATATTTGGTATGACAGTTATACTGTCATATTGAATTAAAAAAACTTATAAGCCTCTTTGCAAAACTTACAAAAGATAATTTTTCTAGTAAAACTAACAAAGATACATGTCTTTAGGCATGTTGCATGTTTGGTGTAGGAATTATGTTGAAAAACATTTTTATTGCTTATTTCGCATTATCTCAGGATTTTAAGAACATTACTGTCAAAATTAGTAAAAAACTACTTTTTGTGTTTGCAAGCCTTAAAATAGCAAATGTTACGAGTAAAACTCACATTGATGCATTGTTTTAGGCTTTATTAGCCTATTTTGCATGTGTGGTTAGAAGTTATGTTTAAATAACTGTCAAATTGAATGTAGCAGTTATCTGTCATTATGAGTAAACCCCTAATTTATGTAATTGTACATCTTACCAAATTAACTGATTCTTGTAAAACTCACATAGATACAATATTTTAGGCATTTTTAGACATAATGCATGTTAAATTTTGGAGTTATGTTTATATATATTTCATATTTGGTATGACAGTTATACTGTCATATTGTATTAAAAAAGTAACTTGCCTCTTTGAATAACTTACAAAAGATAATTTTTCAAGTAAAACTAACAAAGATACATATCTTCACGCATTATTAGACATTTTGCATGTTTGGGGTAGGAATTATGTTGAAAAACATTTTTATTCCTGATTTCGCTTTATCTCAGGATTTTCAGAACATTACTGTCATAATGAGTAAAAAACTACTTTTTGTGTTTGCAAGCATTAAAATAGCATATGTTTCGAGTAAAACTCACATGGATGCATTGTTTTAGGCCTTATTAGCCTATTTTGCATGTGTGGTTAGAAGTTATGTTTAAATAACTGTCAAATTGAATGTAGCAGTTATCTGTCATTATGAGTAAACCCCTAATTTATGTAATTGTAACCTTACCAAATTAACTGATTCTTGCAAAACTCACATAGATACAATATTTTAGGCATTTTTAGACATAATGCATGTTTAGTTTTGGAGTTATGTTTATATAACTTTCATATTTGGTATGACAGTTATACTGTCATATTGTATTAAAAAAACTAACTTGAGTCTTTGTAAAACTTACAAAAGATACTTTTTCTAATATAACTAACAAAGATACATGTATCCAGGCATTATTAGACATGTTGCATGTTTGGTGTAGGAATTATGTTGAAAAACATTTTTATTGCTTATTTCGCATTATCTCAGGATTTTAAGAACATTACTGTCATAATGAGTAAAAAACTCCTTTTTGTGTTTGCAAGCCTTGAAATAGCAAATGTTTCGAGTAAAACTCACAAGGATGCATTGTTTTAGGCTTTATTAATCTATTTGCATGTGTGATTAGGAAGTTATGTTTAAATAACTGTCAAATTGAATGAAGCAGTTATACTGTCATGAAAATATTTCTGTATTTGTAAACCTTACCAAATTACCTGATTCTTGTAAAACTCACATAGATACAATATTTTAGGCATTTTTAGACATAATGCATGTTCAGTTTTGGAGTTATGTTTATATAACTTTCATATTTGGTATGACAGTTATACTGTCATATTGAATTAAAAAAAAAGTATTTGCCTCTTTGCAAAACTTACAAAAGATACTTTTTCTAGTAAAACTCACAAAGATACATGTCTTCAGGCATTATTAGACATGTTGCATGTTTGGTGTAGGAATTATTTTGAAAAACATTTTTATTGCTTATTTCACATTTTCTCAGGATTTTAAGAACATTACTGTCAAAATGAGTAAAAAAAACCTACTTTTTGTGTTTGCAAGCCTTAAAATAGCATATGTTTCGAGTAAAACTCACAAGGATGCATTGTTTTGGGCTTTATTAGCCTATTTGCATGTGTGGTTAGGAAGTTATGTTTAAATAACTGTCAAATTGAATATAGCAGTTATACTGTCATTATGAGAAAAACCCAATTTTTGTATTTGTAAACCTTACCAAATTACTTCATACTGGTAAAACTCACATAGATACAATATATTAGGCATTTTTAGACATAATGCATGTTCATTTTTGGAGTTATGTTTATATAACTTTTACATTTAGTTTGACAGTAATACTGTTATATTGAATTAAAAAAACTAACTTGCGTTTTTGCAAAACTTACAAAAGATACATTTTCTAGTAAAACTAACAAAGATACATGTCTTCAGGCATTATTAGACATGTTGCATGTTTGGTGTAGGAAATATGTTGAAAAACATTTTTATTGCTTTTTTTCGCATTATCTCAGGATTTTAAGAACATTACTGGCATATTGAGTAAAAAACTACTATGACAGTATACTGTCACATTCAATCTGACTGTTATTTAAACATAACTCCTAAACCATGCAAGCAAAATGTCAAATAATGCCTGGAGAAATGTATCTTTGTAAGTTTTACAGGAAAAAAATAGTTTGTAAGGTTTGTAAAGACACAAGTTAGCTTTTTTTTACTCAATATGACAGTATAACTGTCATACTAAATATGAAAGTTGAATAAATATAACACCAAAACCAAACTTGCAATCCGTCTGAAAATGCCTGTATATTGAATATATGTGAGTTTTACCAGAATCAGTTATTTTGGTAAGGTTTACAAATACAAAACTTGGGTTTTACTCTTAATGACAGTATAACTGCAACATTTGATATGACAGTTATTTAAACATGACTCCTAAACCAAACATGATAAATGACTAATAATGCCTGGAGAAAAGTATCTTTGTGAGTTTTACTGGAAAAAATAATATGTAAGGTTTATAAAGACACAAGTTATTTTTTTTCAATATGATGATATAACTGTCAAACTAAATATGAAAGTTATATATTAACATAACTCCAAAACCAATGAATCTATTTTCGTTTTACTAGATTCAGGTATTTTGGTAAGGTTTACAAAAACAAAAAATAGGTTTTACTCATAATGACAGTATAACTGCCACATTCAATATGACAGTTATGTAAACATAACTCCTAAACCACACATGCAAAATGGTTAATAATGCCTGGAGAAATGTATCTTTTTAAGTTTTACAGGAAAAAAAAAAAACAATTTTGTAAGGTTTGTAAAGACTGCGATGAGATGGCGACTTGTCCAGGGTGTACCCCGCCTTCCGCCCGATTGTAGCTGAGATAGGCTCCAGCGCCCCCCGCGAACCCAAATGGAATAAGCGGTAGAAAATGGATGGATGAATGGGTTTGAAAAGACGCAAGTTATTTTTTTCTTACTCAATATGACAGTAAAACTGTCATACTATATGTAAAAAAATGATAAACATAACTCCAAAACCAAACATGCATTATGTCTAAAAATGCCTGTAATATTGTATTCATGTTAGTTTAACTAGAATTAGTTGTTTTTGTAAGGTTTGCAAATACAAAATATTGGTTTAACTCACTATGACAATATACTGTCACATTCAATCTGAGTTATTTAAACATAACTCCTAAACCAAACATGTTTTATGTCTAAAAAATCCTGTAATATTGTATCTATATGAGTTTTACCAGAATCAGGTATTTTGGTAAGGTTTACAAATACAAAAAATAGCTTTTACTCATAATGACAATATAACTGCCACACTCAACATGACAGTTATTTAAACATAACTCCTAAAAAACAAATGCAAAATGACTAATAATGCCTGGAAAAATGTGTCTTTGTGAATTTTAATGAAAAAAAAAATATTTTGTAAGGTTTGTAAAGACACAAATTAGGTTTTTTTACTTAATATGATGGTATAACTGTCATACTAAATATGAAAGTTATATAAATATAACTCCAAAACCAAACATACATTATGTCTAAAAATGCCTTTAATATTGTATCTATGTGAGTTTTACCAGAATCAGGTATTTTGGTAAGGTTTACAATTACAAAAATTAGGTTTTACTCATAATGACAGTATAACTGCCACATTGACTGCCACCAAACATGTTGTGTTTAAAAATGCTTATAAATTTGTATCCATGTGATTTTTACTATAATCAGTTATTTTTGTAAGGTTTACAAATACAAAATATTAGTTTTACTCATAATGACAGTATACTGACAAAATGGCTAATAATGCCTTGAGGAATGTATCTTTGTGAGTTTTACTGGAAAAATATTTTGTAAGGTTTGTAAAGACACAAGTTAGTTTTTTTACACAATTTAACTGTTTAGCTGTCATACTATATATGAAAGTTATATAAACATAATTCCAAAACCAAATATGCAATCCATCTAAAAAATGCCTGTAATATTGAATATATGTGAGTTTTATCAGATTCAGGTATTTTGGTAAGGTTTACGAATACAAAAATTAGGTTTTACTCATAGATATAACTGCCACACTCAATATGACAGTTATTTAAACATAACTCCTAAAACACAAATGCAAAATGACTAATAATGCCTAGAGAAATGTATATTTGTGAATTTTACTGGAAAACAATATTTTGTAAGATTTGTAAAGATAAAAATGAGTTTTTTTATTTACTCAATATGATGGTATAACTGTCATACTAAATATGAACGTTATTTAAACATAAATCCAAAACCAAACATTCATTATGTTTAAAAATGCCTGTAATATTGTATCTATGTGAGTTTTACCAGAATCAGGTATTTTGGTAAGGTTTACATTTACACAAACTTGGTTTTACTCATAATGACAGTATAACTGCCACATTTAATATGACAGTTATGTAAACATAACTCCTATACCACACAGGCAAAATGGTTAATAATGCCTGGAGAAATGTATCTTTGTGAGTTTTACTGGAAAAAAACGAAATTTTAAGGTTTATAAAGACACAAGTTCAATTTTTTACTCAATATGATGATATAACTGTCATACTATATATGAAAGTTATATAAACATAACCCCAAAACCAATGAATCTATGTTCGTTTTACTAGAATCAGGTATTTTGGTAAGGTTTACAAAAACAAAAATTAGGTTTTACTCATAATGACAGTATAACTGCCACATTCAATATGACAGTTATGTAAACATAACTCCTAAACCACATATGCAAAATGGTTAATAATGCCTGGAGAAATGTATCTTTTTAAATTTTACAGGAAAAAAAATAAAAATTGTAAGGTTTGTAAAGACTGCGATGAGATGGCGACTTGTCCAGGGTGTACGCCGCCTTCCGCCCGATCGTAGCTGATATAGGCTCCAGCGCCCCCCGCGAGCCCAAAGAGAATAAGTGGTAGAAAATGGATGGATGGATGGGTTTGTAAAGACACAAGTTATTTTTTTTTACTCAATATGACAGTATAACTGTCATACTAAATGTAAAAAAATTATAAACATAACTCCAAAACCAAACATGCATTATGTCTTAAAATGCCTGTAATATTGTATTCATGTGAGTTTAACTAGAATCAGTTGTATTTGTAAGGTTTGCAAATTCAAAATATTGGTTTTACTCACTCTGACAGTATACTGTCACATTCAATCTGACAGTTATTTAAACCAAACATGTTTTATGTCTAAAAATTCCTGTAATATTGTATTTATATGAGTTTTACCAGAATCAGGTATTTTGGTAAGGTTTACAAATAGAAAATATAGGTTTTACTCATAATGACAATATAACTACCACACTCCGCATGACAGTTATTTAAAGATAATTACTAAACCAAACATGATACATGGCTAATAATGCCTGGAGAAATGTATCTTTGTGATTTTTACTAGAAAAAAATATTTTGTAAGGTTTGTAAAGACAAAAGTTAGGTTTTTTTTACTCAATATGATGGTATAACTGTCATACTAAATATGAAAGTTATATAAATATAACTCCAAAACCAAACATGCATAATGTCTAAAAATGCTTATAATTTTGTATCCATGTGAGTTTTACTAGAATCAGTTGTTTTTGTAAGGTTTACAAATACTAATTATTAGTTTTACTCATAATGACAGTATACTGTCACAATTAATCTGAAAAAATGGTTAATAATGCCTTGAGGAATGTATCTTTGTGAATTTTGTAAGGTTTGTAAGACACAAGTTAGTTTGTTTTTTTACATAATTTAACAGTATAGCTGTCATACTACATATGAAAGTTATATAAACATAATTCCAAAACCAAATATGCAATCCATCTAAAAATGCCTGTAATATTGAATATATGTGAGTTTTATCAGAATCAGGTATTTTGGTAAGGTTTACAAATACAAAACTTGGGTTTTACTCATAATGACAGTATAACTGCATTATTTGATATGACAGTTATTTAAACATAACTCCTAAACCAAACATGATAAATAGCTAATAATGCCTGGAAAAATGTATATAAACATAACTCCAAAACTAAACATGCATTATGTCTAAAAATGCCTGTAATATTGTATCTATGTGAGTTTTACCAGAATCAGGAATTTTGGTAAGGTTTATAAATACAAAAATTGGGTTTTACTCATAATGACAGTATAACTGCCATATTCAAAATAACAGTTATTTAAACATACCTTCTAAACCAAACATGCTAAAGAGCTAATAATGCCTGGAGAAATGTATCTTTGTGAGTTTTACTAGAAACAATTATTTTGTAAGGTTTGTAAAGACAATTTTTTTTTTTTTTTACTCAATATGATGGTATAACTGTCAAACTAAATATAAAAGTAATATAAACATCATTCCAAAACCAAACTCCTAAACCAAACTTGCAATCTGTCTTAAACTGCCTGTAATATTGAATCTATCTGAGTTTTACCAGAATCAGGTATTTTGGTAAGGTTTACAAATACAAAACTTGGGTTTTACTCATAATGACAGTATAACTGCATTATTTGATATGACAGTTATTTAAACATAACTCCTAAACCAAACATGATAAATAGCTAATAATGCCTGGAAAAATTTATATAAACCTAACTCCAAAACTAAACATGCATTATGTCTAAAAATGCCTGTAATATTGTATCTATGTGAGTTTTACCAGAATCAGGAATTTTGGTAAGGTTTATAAATACAAAAATTATGTTTTACTCATAATGACAGTATAACTGCATCCCTCAATATGACGGTTATGTTAACATAACTCCTAAACCACTCATGCAAAATGGCTAATAATGCCTGGAGATATGTTTGTGAGTTTTACAGGGAAAAAAATATTTTGTAAGGTTTGATAAGACACAAAATAGGTTTTTTTATTCAATATGTTTGTATAACTGTCATAATAAATGTAAAAGTTATATAAACATAACTCCAATACCAAACATGCAATCCATCTAAAAATGCCTGTAATATTGAATCTATGTGAGTTTTACTAGAATCAGGTATTTTGTTAAGGTTTACAAATACAAAAATTAGGTTTTACTCACTATGACAGTATACTCTCACATTCAATCTGACAGTTATTTAAACATACTGTAACTCCTAAACCACAATTACAAAATGGCTAATAATGCCTGGAAAAATGTATTTTTATAAGTTTTTCTGGAAAAAAATTAAAAAAATTATAAGGTTTGTAAAGAAACAAGTTAGTTTTTTTTACTTAATATGACAGTATAACTGTCATACTAAATATGAAAGTTAAATAAACATAACTCCAAAACCAAACTTGCAGTACGTCTAAAAATGCCTGTAATATTGAATCTATGTGAGTTTTACCAGAATCAGGTATTTTGGTAAGGTTTACAAATACAAAAATTGGGTTTTACTCATAATGACAGTATAACTGCCATATTCAAAATAACAGTTATTTAAACATAACTCCTAAACCAAACATGCTAAATAGCTATAAATGCCTGGAGAAATGTATCTTTGTGAGTTTTACTAGAAAAAAATATTTTCTAAGGTTTGTAAAGACAAAAGTTATTTTTTTTTACTCAATATGATGGTTTAACTGTCAAACTAAATATAAAAGTAATATAAACATAATTCCAAAACCAAACTCCTAAACCAAACTTGCAATCCGTCTTAAACTGCCTGTAATATTGAATCTATCTGAGTTTTACCAGAATCAGGTATTTTGGTAAGGTTTACAAATACAAAACTTGGGTTTTACTCATAATGACAGTATAACTGCATTGTTTGATATGACAGTTATTTAAACATAACTCCTATTCCTAATAATGCCTGGAGAAATGTATCATGGTGAGTTTTACTGGAAACAAATAATTTGTAAGGTTTATAAAGACACAAGTTAGTTTTTTTATTTAATATGATGGTATAACTGTCATACTAAATATGAAAGTTATATAAACATAACTCCAAAACCAAACATGCATTATGTCTAAAAATGCCTGTAATATTGTATCTATGTGAGTTTTACCAGAATCAGGTAATTTGGTTAAGGTTGACAAATACAAAAATTAGGTTTTACTCATAATGACAGTATAACTGCCACTTTGACTGCCACCAAATATGCATTATGTCTAAACATGCTTATAATTTTGTATCCATGTGAGTTTTACTAGAATCAGTTGTTTTTGTAAGGTTTACAAATACAAAATATAAGTTTTACTCATAATGACAGTATACTGTCACAATTAATCCGACAAAATGGCTAATAATGCCTAGAGGAATGTATCTTTGTGAGTTTTACTGGAAAAAAATATTTTGTAAGGTTTGTAAAGACACAAGTTAGTTGTTTTTTTACACAATTTAACAGTATAGCTGTCATACTATATATGAAAGTTATATAAACATAATTCCATAACCAAATATGCAATCCGTCTAAAAATGCCTGTAATATTGAATATATGTGAGTTTTATCAGAATCAGGTATTTTGGTAAGGTTTACGAATACAAAAATTAGGTTTTACTCATAGTGACAATATAACTGCCACACTCAGTATGACAGTTATTTAAACATAACTCCTAAAACACAAATGCAAAATGACTTCTAATGCCTAGGGAAATGTATATTTGTGAATTTTACTGGAAAACAAAGTTTTGTAAGGTTTGTAAATATACAAATTAGGTTTTTTTTACTCAATATATAATGGTATAACTGTCTTACTAAATATGAAAGTTATATAAACACAACTCCAAAACCAAACATGCTTTATGTCTAAAAATTCCTGTAATATTGTATCGATGTGGGTTTTACCAAAATCAGGTATTTTGGTAAGGTTTACAAATACAAAACATAGGTTTTACTCATAATGAAAGTATAACTGCCACACTCAATATGACAGTTATTTAAACATAACTCCTAAACCAAACATGATAAATGACTAATTATGCCTGGAGAAATGTATCTTTGTGAGTTTTACTGGGTAAAAAATTTTTTTTTAAGGTTTATAAAGACACAAGTTTTTTTTTTTTACTCAATATGATGGTATAACTGTCATACTAAATGTGAAAGTTGTATAAACATAACTTCAAAAGCAAACATGCATTATGTCTAAAAATGCCTGCAATATTGTATCTATGTGATTTTTTACCAGAATCAGGTATTTTTGGTAAGGTTTACAAATACAAAAATTAGGTTTTACTCACTATGACAGTATACTGTCACATTCAATCTGACAGTTAATTAAACATACTTAACAAATTTGTATTTGTTAAGGTTTACAAATACAAATTGGCTAATAATGCCTGGAGAAATGTATCTTTGTGAGTTTTCCTGGGAAAAAAATAAAAAAAGGATAAGGTTTGTAAAGACACAAGTTAGTTTTTACTTAAAATGACAGTAAAACTGTCATACTAAATATGAAAGTTAAATAAACATAACTCCAAAACCAAACTTGCAGTACGTCTAAAAATGCCTAGAATATTGAATCTATGTGAGTTTTACCAGAATCGGGTATTTTGGTAAGGTTTACAAATACAAAAATTGGGTTTTACTCATAAAGACAGTATAACTGCCATATTCAAATTAACAGTTATTTAAACATAACTCCTAAACCAAACATGCTAAATAGCTAATAATGCCTGGAGAAATGTATCTTTGTGAGTTTTACTAGAAAAACATATTTTGTAAGGTTTGTAAAGACAAAAGTTATTTTTTTCTAAAATCAATATGATGGTATAACTGTCAAACTAAATATAAAAGTAATATAAACATCATTCCAAAACCAAAATCCTAAACCAAACTTGCAATCCATCTTAAACTGCCTGTAATATTGTATCTATATGAGTTTTACCAGAATCAGGTATTTTGGTAAGGTTTACAAATACAAAACCTGGGTTTTACACATAATGACAGTATAACTTCCACCCTCAATATGACGGTAATGTTAACATAACTCCTAAACCACACATGCAAAATGGCTAATAATGCCTGGAGAAATGTGTCTTTGTGAGTTTTACAGGAAAACAAATATTTTGTAAGGTTTGATAAGACACAAAATAGGTTTTTTTATTCAATATGTGTGTATAACTGTCATAATAAATGTAAAAGTTATATAAACATAACTCCAATACCAATTATGCAATCCGTCTAAAAATGCCTGTAATATTGAATCTATGTGAGTTTTATTAGAATCAGGTATTTTGTTAAGGTTTACAAATACAAAAATTAGGTTTTACTCACTATGACAGTATACTGTCACATTCAATCTGACTGTTATTTAAACACAAATTCTAAACCACAGATGTAAAATGGCTAATAATAACTGGAGAAATGTATTTTTGTGAGTTTTACTGGAAAAAAAAATATTTTGTAAGGTTTGTATAGACACAAGTTAGTTTTTTTTACTCAATATGATGGAAACATGCTTTATGTCTAAAAAAATCCTGTAATATTTTATCCATGTGAGTTTTATCAGAATCAGTTATTTTGGTAATTTTACAAATACAAAAAACAGGTTTTACTCATAATGACAGTATATCTGCCACACTCAATATGACAGTTTTTTAAACATAACTCTATACCAAACATAGTTAATGGCTAATAATGCTTGGAGAAATAAATGTATCTTTGTGAGTTTTACTGGAAAAAAATGTTTTTTAAGGTTTATAAATACACAAGTTAGTTTTTTTTACTCAATATGACAGTATAACTGTAATACTAAATGTAAAAAAATATATATATATAACTCCAAAACCAAACATGCATTATGTTTATAAATGCCTGTAATTTTGTATCCATGCGAGTTTTACTAAAATCAATTGTTGTAGTAAGGTTTGCAACTACAAATTATTGGTTTTACTCACCATGATAGTATACTGTCACATTCAATTTGACAGTTATTTAAACATAACTACCAAACCACACATGCAAAATGACTATAATGCCTGGAGAAATGTATCTTTGTGAGATTACTGGAAAAACATATTTTGTAAGGTTTGTAAAGAACCGATTTAGTTTTTTTTACTTAATATGATGAGGTGGCGACATTTCCAGGATGTACCCCGCCTTCCGCCCGATTGTAGCTGACATAAGCTCCAGCGCCCCCCGCGACCCCGAAGGGAATACGCGGTAGAAAATGGATGGATGGATGGACATCCATTAAAAAATGCCTGTAATATTGTATCACTCCTCTCTGAGCTGCCACCTAACGTGGTAGAGGAGTTTGCGTGTCCCAATGATCCTAGGAGCTATGTTGTCCGGGGGCTTTATGCCCCCTGGTAGGGTCTCCCAAGACAAACTGGTCCTAGGTGAGGGATCAGACAAAGAGCAGCTCGAAGACCTCCATGAAATATAAAAAACAAGGACCCAGATTTCCCTCGCCAGGACGCGGGTCACCGGGTCCCCCCTCTGGAGCCAGGCCCGGAGGTGGGGCACGATGGCGAGCGCCTGGTGGCCGGGCCTGCCCCCATGGGGCCCGGCCGGGCACAGCCCGAAGAGGCAACGTGGGTCCCCCCTCCAATGGGCTCACCACCCATAGCAGGGGTCATGGAGGTTGGGTGCAATGTGAGCTGGGCGGCAGCTGAAGGCAGGGCACTTGGCGGTCCGATCCTCGGCTACAGAAGCTAGCTCTTGGGACGTGGAACGTCACCTCGCTGGGGGGGAAGGAGCCTGAGCTAGTGCGCGAGGTGGAGAATTTCCGGCTAGATATAGTCGGACTCACTTCGACTGGTTTGGTGGCTGCAGGATTAGGTCTCTGCTTTTTGCAGATGATGTGGTCCTGATGGCTTCATCTGGCCAGGATCTTCAGCTCTCACTGGATTGGTTCGCAGCCGAGTGTGAAGCGACTGGGATGAGAATCAGCACCTCCAAGTCCGAGTCCATGGTTCTCGCCCGGAAAAGGGTGGAGTGTCATCTCCAGGTTGGGGAGGAGATTTTGCCCCAAGTGGAGGAGTTCAAGTACCTCGGAGTCTTGTTCACGAGTGGGGGAAGAGTGGATCGTGAGATCGACAGGCGGATCGGTGCGGCGTCTTCAGTAATGCGGACGCTGTATCGATCCGTTGTGGTGAAGAAGGAGCTGAGCCGGAAGGCAAAGCTCTCAATTTACCGGTCGATCTACGTTCCCATCCTCACCTATGGTCATGAGCTTTGGGTTATGACCGAAAGGACAAGATCACGGGTACAAGCGGCCGAAATGAGTTTCCTCCGCCGGGTGGCGGGGCTCTCCCTTAGAGATAGGGTGAGAAGCTCTGCCATCCGGGAGGAGCTCAAAGTAAAGCCGCTGCTCCTCCACATCGAGAGGAGCCAGATGAGGTGGTTCGGTCATCTGGTCAGGATGGCACCCGAACGCCTCCCTAGGGAGGTGTTTAGGGCACGTCCGACCGGTAGGAGGCCGCGGGGAAGACCCAGGACACGTTGGGAAGACTATATCTCCCGGCTGGCCTGGGAACGCCTCGGGGTCCCCCGGGAGGAGCTGGACGAAGTGGCTGGGGAGAGGGAAGTCTGGGCTTTCCTCCTTAGGCTGCTGCCCCCGCGACCCGACCTCGGATAAGCGGAGGAAGATGGATGGATGGATATTGTATCAATGTGAGTTTTACTAAAATCAGTTGTTTTTGTAAGTTTTGCAAATACAAAATATTGGTTTTACTCACTATGACAGTATACTGTCACATTCAATCTGACAGCTATTTAAACATAACTCCTAAACCACACATGCAAAATGACTAATAATGCCGAGAAAAATGTATCTCTCTGAATTTTATTGGAAAAAAATATTTTTTAAGGTTTTTAAAATTACAAGTTTGTTATTTTTTACTCAATTTGACAGTATAACTGTCATACTAAATATGAAAGTTATATACACATAACTCTAAAACCAAACTTGCAATCCGTCTAAAAATGCCTGTAATATTGAATCTATGTGAGTTTAACCAAAATCAGGTATTTTGGTAAGGTTTACAAATACAAAAATTAGGTTTTACTCATAATGACAGTATAACTGCCACACTCAATATGACAGTTTTTTAAACATAACTCCTAAAAAACAAATGCAAAATGACTAATAATGCCTGGAAATATGTATCTTTGTGAAATTTAATGAAAAAGAAATATTATGTAAGGTTTGTAAAGACACAAATTAGTTTTTTTACTCAATATGATGGTATAACTGTCATACTAAATATGAAAGTTGTATAAACATAACTGCAAAACCAAACATGTTTTATGTCTGTGTATTATTGTATCTATGTGAGTTTTACCAGAATCAGGTATTTTGGTAAGGTTTACAAATACAAAAAATAGGTTTTACTCATAATGACAATATAACTGCCACATTTAACAGGTATTTAAACATAATTCCTAAACCAAACATGATAAATGGCTAATAATGCCTGGAGAAATGTATCTTTGTGAGTTTTACAGGAAAACAATAATTTGTAAGGTTTATAAAGACACAAGGTAGTTTTTTTTTACTCATTATGATGGTATAACCGTCATACTAAATATGAAAGTTATATAAACATAACTCCAAAAACAAACGTGAATTTTTTCTAAAAATACCTGTAATATTGTATCTATGTGAGTTTTACCAGATCAGGTATTTTGGTAAGGTTTACAAATACAAAAATTTGGTTTTACTCACTATGACAGTATACTGTCACATTCAATCTGACAGTTATGTAAACATAACTCCTAAACCACACATGCAAAAGGGCTAATAATGCCTGGAGAAATGTATCTTTGTGAGTTTTACTAGGAACAACAATTTGTAAGGTTTGTAAAGACACACGTTAGTTTTTTTTACTCAATATGACAGTATAACTGTCATACTACATGCAGAAAATATATAAACATGACTCCAAAACCAAACTTGCAATCCGTCTAAAAATGTCTGTAATATTGAATCTATGTGAGTTTTACCAAAATGAGGTATTTTGGTAAGGTTGACAAAAAAAAAAAAAAAGGTTTTACTGATAGTGACATTATAAGTGCCACACTCAATATGACAGTTATTTAAACATAAGTCATAAACGACACATGAAAATGGCTATTAAACCTGGAGAAATGTATCTTTGTTAGTTTTACTAGAGTAATGATCTTTTGTAAGGTTTACAAAGACACAAGTTTTTTTACTCAATATGACGGTATAACTGTCAATAAAAAAGTTATAGAAACATAACTCCAAAACCAAACTCAAAAACCAAACATGCAATCCATTTAAAAATGCCTGTAATATTAAATATATGTGAGTTTTATCAGAATCAGGTATTTTGGTAAGGTTTACAATACCAAAATTAGGTTTTACTCATAATGACAGTATAACTGCCACGCTCAATATGACAATTATTTAAACATAACTCCTAAAACACACATGCAAAATGACTAATAATGCGTGGAAAAATGTATCTTTGTGATTTTTACTGGAAAAAAATATTTTGTAAGGTTTGTAAAGATACTGTTTTTTGTTTTTTTTAACTCAATATGATGGTATAACTGTAAATATGAAAGTTTTATAAACATAACTCCAAAACCAAACTTGCAATTCGTAAAAAAATGGCTGTAATATTGAATATATTTGATTTTTACCAGAATCAGGTATTTTGGTAAGGATTACAAATACAAAAATTAGGTTTTACTCATATTGACGGATAACCGCCAAATTTTTTTAAACATAACTCCTAAACAAAACATGCTAAATGGCTAATAATGCCTGGAGAAAAGTATCTTTGTGAGTTTTACTGGAAAAAAATAAATAAAAATTGTAAGGTTTGTAAAGACACAAGTTAGTTTTTTCTAACTCAAAAAGACAGTATAACTGTCATACTAAATGGAAAAGTTATATAAACATAACTCCTAAACCAAACATGCATTATGTCTAAAAATGCCTGAAATGATGTATCCATGTGAGTTATACTAGAATCAGTAGTTTTTGTAAGTTTTGCAAATACAAAATATTGGTTTTACTCACTATGACAGTATACTGTCACATTCGATCTGACAGTTATTTAAACATAACTCCTAAACCACATATTCAAAATGACTAATAATGCCTGGAGAAATGTATCTCTGTGAATTTTTCTGGAAAAAAATATTTTGTAAGGTTTTTTATAACACAATTTTTTTTTTACTCAATATGACAGCAGTATACTGTCATAGTGAGTAAAACCAATATTTTGTATTTGCAAACCTTACAAAAACAACTGATTCTAGTAAAACTCACATGGATACAATATTACAATTATTTTTAGATATAATGCATGTTTGGTTTTGGAGTTATGTTTATATAACTTTCATATTTAGTATGACAGTTATAACGTCATATTAAGTAAAAAAAAAAACTAACCTGTGTCTTTACAAACCTTACAAAATATATATATATTTTTTTTCAGTAAAACTCACAAAGGCATTATTAGTCATTTTGTATGTGTGGTTTAGGAGTTATGTTTAAATAACTGTCAGATTGAATGTGACAGCATACTGTCATAGTGAGTAAATTCAATATTTTCTATTTTCAAACCTTAAAAAAACAACTGATTCTAGTAAAACTCACATGGATACAATGTTACAGGCATTTTTAGACATAATGCATGTTTGGTTTTGGAGTTTTGTTTATATACATTTTACATTTAGTATGACAGTTATACTGTCATATGGAGTAAAAAACAACTAACTTGTGTCTTTACAAACCTTACTAAAATGTTGTTTTTTTCAGTAAAACTCACAAAGATGCATTTCTCCAGTCATTATTAGCCATTTAGCATGTTTGGTTTAGGAGTTATGTTTAAATAACTGTCATTTTGAACGTTGCAGTTATACTGTCATTATGAGTAAAACCTAATTTTTGTATTTATAAATCTTACCAAAATACCTGTTTGTGGTAAAACTCACATAGATTCAATATTACAGGCATTTTTAGACGGATTGCATGTTTGGTTTAGGAGTTTGGTTTTGGAATTATGTTTATATTACTTTTATATTTAGTTTGACAGTTATACCATCATATTGAGTAAAAAAAAAAAAACTTTAGTCCATACAAACCTTAAAAAAAATTTTTTTCTAGTAAAACTCACAAAGATACATTTCTCCAGGCATTATTAGCCATTTAGCATGTTTGGTTTAGGAGTTATGTTTAAATAACTGTTATTTTGAATATGGCAGTTATACTGTCATTATGAGTAAAACCCAATTTTTGTATTTGTAAACCTTACCAAAATACCTGATTCTGGTAAAACTCACATAGATTCAATAATACAGGCATTTTTAGACGTATTGCAAGTTTGGTTTTGGAGTTATGTTTATTTAACTTTCATATTTAGTATGACAGTTTTACTGTCATATTAAGTAAAAAAACTAACTTGTTTCTTTTACAAACCTTGTAATTTGTTAGTTTTTTCCAGGAAAACTCACAAAGATACATTTCTCCAGGCATTATTAGCCATTTTGTATTTGTGGTTTAGGAGTTACAGTATGTCTAAATAACTGTCCGATTGAATGTGACAGTATACTGTCATAGTGAGTAAAACCTCCATCCATCCATCCATTTTCTACCGCTTATTCCCTTTGGGGTCGCGGGGGGCGCTGGAGCCTATCTCAGCTACAATCGGGCGGAAGGCGGGGTACACCCTGGACAAGTCGCCATCTCATCGCAGGGCCAACACAGATAGACAGACAACATTCACACTCACATCCACACACTAGGGCCAATTTAGTGTTGCCAATCAACTTATCCCCAGGTGCATGTCTTTGGAAGTGGGAGGAAGCCGGAGTACCCGGAGGGAACCCACGCAGTCACGGGGAGGACATGCAAACTCCACACAGAAAGATCCCGAGCCCGGGATTGAACCCAAGACTACTCAGGACCTTCGTATTGTGAGGCAGATGCACTAACCCCTCTCCCACCGTGAGTAAAACCTAATTTTTGTATTTGTAAACCTTATTGAGTAAAAAAATAATAACTTGTGTCTTGATAAACCTTACATTTTTTTCCCCCAATAAAACTCACAAAGATACATTTCTCCAGGCATAATTAGTCATTTATCATATTTGGTTTAGGAGTTATGTTTAAATAACTGTCATATTGAGTGTGTCATTATGAGTAAAACCTATTTTTTGTATTTGTAAACCTTACCAAAATACCTTATTCTGGTAAAACCCACATCGATACAATATTACAGGAATTTTTAGACATAAAGCATGTTTGGTTTTGGAGTTATGTTTATATAACTTTCATATTTAGTATGACAGTTATACCATCATATTGAGTAAAAAAAAACTAATTTGTATCTTTACAAATCTATTGTTTTCCAGTAACATTCACAAATATACATTTCTCTAGGCATTATTAGTCATTTTGTATTTGTGTTTTAGGAGTTATGTTTAAATAACGGTCATATTGAGTGTGGCAGTTATACTGTCATTATGAGTAAAACCTAGATTTTGTATTTGTAAACCTTACCAAAATACCTGATTCTGGTAAAAATCACATAGATACAATATTACAGGCATTTTTAGACACAATGCATGTTTGGTTTTGAAGTTATGTTTATACAACTTTCATATTTAGTATGACAGTTATACCATTATAATGAGCAAAAAAATAATAACTTGTGTCTTTATAAACCTTACTTTTTTTTTTTCCCAGTAAAACTCACAAAAATACATTTCTCCAGGTATAATTAGCCATTCATCATGTTTGGTTTAGGAATTATGTTTAAATAACTGTCATATTGAGTGTGGCAGTTATACTGTCATTATGAGTAAAACCTATTTTTTGTACAACATCGATACAATATTACAGGAATTTTTAGACATAAAGCATGTTTGGTTTTGGAGTTATGTTTATATAACTTTCATATTTAGTATGAAAGTAATACCATCATATTGAGTAAAAAAACAAACTAATTTGTATCTTTACAAACCTTACAAAATATTGTTTTCCAGTAAAATTCACAAATATACCTTTCCTAGGCATTATTAGTCATTTTGCATTTGTGTTTTAGGAGTTATGTTTAAATAACTGTCATATTGAGTGTGGCAGTTATACTGTCACTATGAGTAAAACCAAATTTTTGTTTTTGTAAACCTTACCAAAATACCTGATTCTGATAAAACTCACGTATTGCATATTTGGTTTTGGAGTTGTGTTTATATAACTTTCATATATAGTATGACAGCTATACTGTAAAATTGTGTAAAAAAAACAACTAACTCGTGTCTTTACAAACCTTACAAAATATTATTTCCAGTAAAATTCACAAAGATACATTCCTCAAGGCATTATTAGCCATATTGTCAGATTGATTGTGACAGTATACTGTCATTATGAGTAAAACTAATATTTTGTATTTGTAAACCTTACAAAAACAACTGATTCTAGTAAAACTCACATGGATACAAAATTATAGGCATTTTTAGACATAATGCATGTTTGGGGGCAGTCAATGTGGCAGTTATACTGTCATTATGAGTAAAACCTATTTTTTTTAATTTTTCAACCTTACCAAAATACCTGATTCTGGTAAAACTCACATAGATACAACATTACAGGCATTTTTAGACATAATGCATGTTTGGTTTTGGCGTTATGTTTATATAACTGTCATTTTGAATGTGGCAGTTATACTGTCATTATGAGTAAAAAAACTAACTTCTGTCTTTACAAACCTTACAAAATATTTTTTTTCCAGTTAAACTCACAAAGATACATTTCCCCAGGCATTATTAGCCATTTAACATGTTTGGTTTAGGAGTTATGTTTAAATAACTGTCATATTGAGTGTGGCAGTTATACTGTCATTATGAGTAAAACCTATTTTTTGTATTTGTAAACCTTACCAAAATACCTGATTCTGGTAAAACCCACATCGATACAATATTACAGGAATTTTTAGACACAAAGTATGTTTGGTTTTGGAGTTATGTTTATATAACTTTTATATTACCTATACTGGCTCACCTGCACTGGCTTCCTGTGCACTTAAGATGTGACTTTAAGGTTTTACTACTTACGTATAAAATACTACACGGTCTAGCTCCGTCCTATCTTGTCGATTGCATTGTACCATATGTCCCGGCAAGAAATCTGCGTTCAAAGAACTCCGGCTTATTAGTGATTCCCAGAGCCCAAAAAAAGTCTGCGGGCTATAGAGCGTTTTCTATTCGGGCTCCAGTACTATGGAATGCCCTCCCGGTAACAATTAGAGATGCTACCTCAGTAGAAGCATTTAAGTCCCATCTTAAAACTCATTTGTATACTCTAGCCTTTAAATAGCCCCCCTGTTAGACCAGTTGATCTGCCATTTCTTTTCTTTTCTCCTCTGCTCCCCTTTTCCTTGAGGGGGGGGGGGGGCACAGGTCCGGTGGCCATGGATGAAGTGCTGGCTGTCCAGAGTCGGGACCCGGGGTGGACCGCTCGCCTGTGCATCGGCTGGGAACATCTCTGCGCTGCTGACCCGTCTCCGCTCGGGATGGTGTCCTGCTGGCCCCACTATGGACTGGACTCTTACTATTATGTTGGATCCACTATGGACTGGACTCTCACAATATTATGTCAGACCCACTCGACATCCATTGCTTTCGGTCTCCCCTAGAGGGGGGGGGTTACCCACATATGCGGTCCTCTCCAAGGTTTCTCATAGTCATTCACATCGACGTCCCACTGGGGTGAGTTTTTCCTTGCCCGTATGTGGGCTTTGTACCGAGGATGTCGTTGTGGCTTGTGCAGCCCTTTGAGACACTTGTGATTTAGGGCTATATAAATAAAGATTGATTGATTGATTGATTGATATTTAGCATGACAGTTATACCATCATATTGAGTAATAAAACGCTAATTTGTATCTTTACAAACCTTACAAAATATTGTTTTCCAGTAAAATTCACAAATATACATTTCTCTAGGCATTATTAATCATTTTGCATTTGTGTTTTAGGAGTTATGTTTAAAAAACTGTCATATTGAGTGTGGCAGTTATACTGTCACTATGAGTAAAACCTAATTTTTTTATTTGTAAACCTTACCAAAATACCTGATTCTGATAAAACTCACATATAATAAATATTACAGACATTTTTAGACGGATTGCATGTTTGGTTTTGGAGTTATGTTTATAAAACTTTCATATAAAGTATGACAGCTATACTGTAAAATTAAGTAAAAAAAAAAAAAACTAACGTGTGTCTTTACAAACCTTACAACATCTTTGTTCCAGTAAAGTTCACAAAAATACATTCCTCCAGGCATTATTAGCCATTTTGTCAGATTGATTGTGACATTATACTCTCATTATGAGAAAAACTAATTAACCTTACAAAAACAACGGATTCTAGTAAAACTCACGTAGATACAAAATTATAGGAATTTTTAGACATAATGGTTTTGGAGGTATGTTTAAATAATTGTCATATTGAATGTGGCAGTATACTGTCATTATGAGTAAAACATAATGTTTGTATTTGTCAACCTTACCAAAATACCTAATTCTGGTAAAACTCAAAAAGATACAATATTAAAGGCATTTTTAGACAAAATGCATTTTGGTTTTGGAGTTATGTTTATATAACTTTCATATTTAGTATGACAGTATACCATCATATTAAATAAAAAAAATAACTTGTGTCTTTATATACCTTACACATTATTTTTTTCCAGTAAAACTCACAAAGATACCTTTCTCCAGGCATTATTAGTCATTTATCATGTTTGGTTTAGGCAGGGCCGGCCCGTGGCATAGGCCGTATAGGCAAATGCTAAGGGCGCCGTCCATCAGGGGGCGCCACGCCAGTGTGACAAATGTTGGAGAAAAAAAAAAAAGAAAAAAAAAAAAAAAGTTGGTACTATTATTTCTAAATACAAAAAATAATCCCACGTTAATTAAAATGCAAAATAAAGCCTATTTAATAGAAATATTATTTGTTACAACATTACCCCCCCCCCCCACCCCGCCCCCCCGCACTGTGCGCCCCCTCCCTTCCCGTATCATGACTCTTTTTGGACGTCACCACATCAAAAAATCAACACAAGATGTCAAACCGGCCAAAACTGTCAGGTGCCCAGGGAAGAAAAAAGAGAAAAGAAAAGGAGGAGAAACGAGAAAAGACAGAGGTAGCAGGTAGGTAACGTTAGCCTACACGAAATTATTTGTCTGTTACAGAATGTGATAGTAACCTGGCTTTTTAGCATTAAGCTAATGTTACATGATTCGGCAATTGCTAATCAATAAATAGCGAGTTCTGTTTTAACGTCGGGTTAATATTGTGGAGGGGGCTAAATTGTTATGGAAAATAATAATGTAATGTTAGGTAATTACAGTACTCCCACCTTACATTCCTCAGGGACATTTGTATTAGATATTTTAAGCAGGTGTTTTTTGTTTACATTGTTATTGCCTTCTGGTTAGCTAATGTTTGCCCTGCAGGTAATAGTCACTTTTCCACCCCTTTATATATTAGGTATAGTTGTAAGTAAAAAAAAAAAGGTCACAGACAAAGCTATTCGGTTTCTTGTGAGTATATACACTTCACTGCAAAAACTTGCCTAGGGCGCCAGATTGGTTAGGGCCGGCCCTGGGTTTAGGAGTCATGTTTAAATAACTGTCATATCAAATGTTGCAGTTATACTGTCATTATGAGTAAAACCCAAGTTTTGTATTTGTAAACCTTACCTAAATACCTGATTCTGATAAAACTCACATAGATTTAATATTACAGGCATTTTTAGACGTATTGCAAGTTTGGTTTTGGAGTTATATTTATTCATTTTTCATATTTAGTATGACCGTTATACTGTCATATTGAGTAAAAAAAAGCTAACTTGTGTCTTTACAAACCTTACAAACTATTTTTTTCCTGTAAAACTTACAAAGATACATTTCTCAATATGCCAGTAATGTTCTTAAAATCCTGAGATAATGCAAAAAAGCAATACAAATGTTTTTCACCAAACATGCAACATGTCTAATAATGCCTGAAGACATGTATCTTTGTTAGTTTTACTAGAAAATGTATCTTTTGTAAGTTTTACAAACACTCAAGTTAGTTTTTTTAATACAATATGACAGTATAACTGTCATACCAAATATGAAAGTTATATAAACATAACTCCAAAACTGAACATGCATTATGTCCAAAAATGCATAAAATAGTGTATCTATGTGAGTTTTACAAGAATCAGTTAATTTGGTAAGGTGTACAAATACATAAATTAGGGGTTTACTCATAATGACAGTTAACTGCTACATTCAATTTGACTGTTATTTAAACATAACTCCCTAACCACACATGCAAAATAGGTTAATAAAGCCTAAAACAATGCATCCTTGTGAGTTTTACTCGAAACAAATGCTATTTTAAGGCTTGCAAACACAAAAAGTAGTTTTTTACTCATTTTGACAGTAATGTTCTTAAAATCCTGAGATAATGCGAAAAAAGCAATATAAATGTTTTTCAACATAATTCCTACACCAAACATGCAACACGTCTAATCATGCCTGAAGACATGTATCTTTCTTAGTTTTACTAGAAAAATTATCTTTTGTAAGTTTTGCAAAGAGGCAATTAAGTTTTTTTAATTCAATATGACAGTATAACTGTCAAACCAAATATGAAAGTTATATAAACATAACTCCAAAACTGAACATGCATTATGTCTAAAATTGCCTGTAATATTGTATCTATGTGAGTTTCACCAGAATCAGGTAATTTAGTAAGGTTTACATATACAAAAATTGTTTTTTTTCATAATGACAGTATAACTGCTACATTCAATTTGACTGTTATTTAAACATAACTTCCTAATCACACATGCAAATAGGTTAATGAAGCCTAAAACAATGCATCCTTGTGAGTTTTACTCGAAACATTTGCTATTTTAAGGCTTGCAAACACAAAAAGTAGTTTTTTTTACTCATTATGACAGTAATGTTCTTAAAATCCTGAGATAATGCGAAATAAGCAATAACAATGTTTTTCAACATAATTCCTACATCAAACATGCAACATGTCTAATAATGCCTGAAGACATGTATCTTTGTTAGTTTTAATAGAAAAAAATATATTTTGTAAGTTTTGCAAAGAGGCAAGTTAGTTTTTTTAATTCAATATGACAGTATAACTGTCATACCAAATATGAAAGTTATATAAACATAACTCCAAAACTAAACATGCATTATGTCTAAAAATGCCTAAAATATTGTATCTATGTGAGTTTTACAACATCAGTAAATTTGGTAAGGTGTACAATTACATACATTAGGGGTTTACTCATAATGACAGATAACTGCTACATTCAATTTGACAGTTATTTAAACATAACTTCTAACCACACATGCAAAATAGGCTAATAAAGCCTAAAACAATGCATCCATGTGAGTTTTACTCGAAACATATGCTATTTTAAGGCTTGCAAACACAAAAAGTAGTTTTTTACTCATTATGACAGTAATGTTCTTAAAATACTGAGATAATGCGAAATAAGCAATAAAAATGTTTTTCAACATAATGCCTACACCAAACATGCAACATGTCTAATAATGCGTTAAGATATGTATCTCTGTTAGTTTTACTAGAAAAACTATCTTTTGTAAGTTTTGCAACGACGCAAGTTAGTTTTTTTAATTCAATATGACAGTATAACTGTCATACCAAATATGAAATATATATAAACATAACTCCAAAATTGAACATTCATTATGTCTAAAAATGCCTAAAATATTGTATCTATGTGAGTTTCACCAGAATCAGGTAATTTGGTAAGGTTTACAAATACAAAAATTAGGGGTTTACTCATAATGACAGTATAACTGCTACATTCAATTTGACTGTTATTTAAACATAACTCCCTAACCACACATGCAAAATAGGTTAATAAAGCCTAAAACAATGCATCCTTGTGAGTTTTACTTGAAACATATGCAATTTTAAGGCTTGCAAACACAAAAAGAAGTATTTTACTCATTATGACAGTAATGTTCTTAAAATCCTGAGATATTGCGAAATAAGCAATAAAAATGTTTTTCAACTCATTTCCTACACCAAACATGCAACATGTCTAATAATGCGTGAAGATATGTATCTCTGTTAGTTTTACAAGAAAATTTATCTTTTGTACGTTTTGCAGAGGCAAGTTAGTTTTTTTAATTCAATATGACAGTATAACTGTCATACCAAATATGAAATATATATAAACATAACTCCAAAATTGAACAAGCGTTATGTTTAAAAATGCCTAAAATATTGTATCTCTGTGATTTTCACCAGAATCAGGTAATTTGGTAGTTTACAAATACATTTTTTTTTTTTCATAATGACAGTATAACTGCTACATTCAATGTGACTGTTATTTAAAAATAACTTCCTAATCACACATGCAAATAGGTTAATAAAGCCTAAAACAATGCATCCTTGTGAGTTTTACTCGAAACATTTGCTATTTTAAGGCTTGCAAACACAAAAAGTAGTTTTTTACTCATTTTGACAGTAATGTTCTTAAAATCCTGAGATAATGCGAAATAAGCAATAACAATGTTTTTCAACATAATTCCTACACCAAAAATGCAACATGTCTAATAATTCCTGAAGACATGTATCTTTGTTAGTTTTACAAGAAAAATTATCTTTTGTAAGTTTTGCAAAGAGGCAAGTTGTTTTTTTTAATTCAATATGACAGTATAACTGTCATACCAAATATGAAAGTTATATAAACATACTTACAAAACTAAACATGCATTATGTCTAAAAATGCCTAAAATATTGTATCTATGTGAGTTTTACAAGAATCAGTAAATTTGGTAAGGTGTACAATTACATAAATTAGGGGTTTACTCATAATGACAGATAACTGCTACATTCAATTTGACAGTTATTTGAACATAACTTCCTAACCACGAATGCAAAAAGGCTAATAAAGCCTAAAACAACTTATCCTTGTGAGTTTTACTCGAAACATATGCTTTTTTAAGATTTGCAAACCCTAAAAGTAGTTTTTTTCTCAATATGACAGTAATGTTCTTAAAATCCTGAGATAATGAGAAAAAAGCAATAAAAATGTTTTTCAACATAATTCCTACACCAAACGTGCAAAATGTCTAATAATGCCTGGAGACTTGTACCCTGTTAGTTTCACTAGAAAAAATAACTTTTGTAAGTTTTGCCATGACGCAAGTTAGTTTTTTTTAATTCAATATGACAGTATAACTGTCATACCAAATATAAAAGTTATATAATTATAACTCCAAAATTGAACTTGCAATCCGTCTAAAAATGCCTGTAATATTGAATCTATGTGAGTTTTACCAAAATCAGGTATTTTGGTAAGGTTTACAAATACAAAAATTAGGTTTTACTTATAATGACAGTATAACTGCCACACTCAATATGACGGTTATGTTAACATAACTCCTAAAAAACAAATGCAAAAGACTAATAATGCCTGTAAAAATGTATCTTTGTGAATTTTATTGAAAGAAAAAATATTTTGTAAGGTTTGTAAAGACAAAATTAGTTTTTTTTTACTTAATATGATGGTATAACTGTCATACTAAATATGAAAGTTATATAAACATAACTCCAAAACCAAACATGTTTATGTCTAAAAATTCCTGTAATATTGTATCTATGTGAGTTTTACCAGAATCAGGTATTTTGGTAAGGTTTACAAATACAAAAAATAGGTTTTACTCATAATGACAATATAACTGCCACATTTAACATGACAGGTATTTAAACATAATTCCTAAACCAAACATGATAAATGGCTAATAATGCCTGGAGAAATGTATCTTTGTGAGTTTTACAGGAAAAAAAATAATTTGTAAGGTTTATAAAGACACAAGGTAGTTTTTTTTTTACTCAATATGATGGTATATACTAAATATGAAAGTTATATGAACATAACTCCAAAAAAAAACGTGAATTTTGTCTAAAATTACCTTTAATATTGTATCTATGTGAGTTTTACCAGAATCAGGTATTTTGGTAAGGTTTACAAATACAAAAAATAGGTTTTACTCACTATGACAGTATACTGTCACATTCAATCTGACAGTTATGTAAACATTACTCCTAAACCACACATGCAAAATGTCTAATAATGCCTGGAGAAATGTATCTTTGTGAGTTTTACTAGGACAAATATTTTTTAAGGTTTGTAAAGACACACGTTAGTTTTTTTTACTAAATATGACAGAAAAAATATATAAACATGACTCCAAAACCAAACTTTCAATCCGTCTAAAAATGTCTGTAATATTGAATCTATGTGAGTTTTACCAAAATGAGGTATTTTGGTAAGGTTGACAAATAAAAAAAAAAGGTTTTACTGATAGTGACATTATAAGTGCCACACTCAATATGACTGTTATTTAAACATAACTCCTAAACCAAACATGCTAAATGGCTAATAATGCCTAGAGAAAGGAATCTTTGTGACTTTTACTGAAAAAAAAATAATTTGTAAGGTTTATAAAGACACAAGTTAGTTTTTTTTACTCAATATGATGGTATAACTGTCATACTAAATATAAAAGTTATATAAACATAACTCCAAAACCAAACATGCATTTTGTCTGAAAATTATTGTTATATTGTATATATGTGAGTTTAACCAGAATCAGGTATTTTGGTAAGGTTTACATATACAAAAATTAGGTTTTACTCATATAGACAGTATAACTGCCTCATTCAAAAAGACAGTTATGTAAACATAACTCCTAAACCACTCATGCAAAATGGTTAATAATGCCTAAAAAAATATTTTTTTTTTACTCAATATGACATTAATACTGTCATACTAAATGTGAAAGTTATATAAATATATCTCCAAAACCAAACATGCATTATGTCTAAAAATGCCTGTAATATTGTATCCATGTGAGTTTCACTAGAATAAGTTGTTTTTGTAAGTTTTGCAAATACAAAATACTGGTTTTACTCACTATGACAGTATACTGTCACATTCAATCCGACAGTTATTTAAACATAACTCCTAAACCACACATGCAAATTGGTTAATAATGCCTGGAGAAATGTATCTTTGTGAGTTTTAATGGGGAAAAAAAATATTTTGTAAGGTTTGTAAAGACACAAGTTAGTTCTTTTTTACTTAATATGACAATATAAATGTCATACTAAATATTAAAGTTATATAAACATAACTCCAAAACCAAACATGCAATCCGTCTAAAAATGCCTGTAATATTGAATCTATGTTAGTTTTATTAGAATCAGGTATTTTGTAAGGTTTACAAATACAAAAATTAGGTTTTACTCATAATGACGGATAACTGCCACATTCAAAATGACAGTTATTTAAAGATAACTTCCTAACCACACATGCAAAAATGCTAATAATGCCTAAAACAATGCATCCTTGTGAGTTTTACTCGAACATATGCTTTTTTAAGGCTTGCAATCACAAAAAGTAGTTGTTTACTGAATATGACAGCAATGTTCTTAAAATCCTCTAATAATGCGGAAAAAGCAATACAAATGTTTTTCAACATAATTCCTAAACCAAACATGCAAAATTTCTAATAAAGCCTGTAGACATGTGTCTTTGTTAGTTATACTAGGAAAAATATATTTTGTAAGGTTTGCAAAGTTGCAAGTTAGTTTTTTTAATTCAATATGACTGTATAACTTTCATACTAAATATGAAAGTTACATAATTCCAAAACTAAACATGCATTATGTTTAAAAATGCCTAAAATATTGTATCTATGTGAGTTTTACCAGAATCAGGTAATTTGGTAAGGTTTACAAATACAAAAATTAGGTTTTACGCATAATGACAGTATAACTTCTCTAATCAATTTGACATTTTTTTAAACATAACTTCCTAACCACACATGCAAAAAGGCTAATAAAGCCTAAAACAATGCATCCTTGTGAGTTTTACTCGAAACATATGATTTTTTAAGGCTTGCAATTACAAAAAGTAGTTTTTTTGCTCAATATGACAGTGATGTTTTTAAAATCCTGATATAATGCGAAAAAAGCAATAAAAGAGTTTTTCAACATAATTCCTAAACCAAACATGCATTATGTCTTAAAATGCCTATAATATTGTATCCAAGTGAGTTTTAGTAGAATCATTTGTTTTTGTAAGGTTTACAAATACAACATTTTAGTTTTAATCACTATGACAGTATAATGTCACATTCAATCTGACTGTTATTTAAACATAAATTCTAAACCACAGATGCAAAATGGCTAATACTGCCTGGAGAAATGTATTTTTTTGAGTTTTACTGGAAAAAAGTTTGTTTTACTCAATATGATGGTATAAATTTGAAAGTTATATAAACATAACTTCAAAACCAAACATGCAATCCGTCTAAAAATGCCTGTAATATTGAATCTATGTGAGTTTTAACAGAATCAGGTATTTTAGTAAGGTTTACAAATACAAAAATTAGGTTTTACTCATAACGACAGTATAACTGCCACATTCAAAATGACAGTTATTGAAACATAACTCCTAAAACAAAAATGCTAAATGGCTAATAATGACTGGAGAAATGCATCTTTGTGAGTTTTACTGAAAAAAAAATAAAAAAATTGTAAGGTTTGTAAAGACACAAGTTAGTTGTTTTTTTTACTCCATATGACAGTATAACTGTCATACTAAATGTAAAATGTATATAAACAAAACTCCAAAACCAAACATGCATTATGTCTAAAAATGCCTGTAACATTGCATCCATGTGAGTTTTACTAGAATCAGTTGTTTTTTTAAGGTTTGCAAATACAAAATATTGGTTTTACTCACTATGACAGTATGTTGTCACACTCAATCTGACAGTTATTTAAACATAACTCCTAAACCACACATACAAAATGACTAATAATGCCTGGAGAAATGTATCTTTGTGAGTTTTACTGAAAAAAAAAAAAAAAAAAAATTGTAAGGTTTGTAAAGACACAAGTTAGTTTTTTTTACTCAATATGACAGTATAACTGTCATACTAAATATGAAAGTTATTTAAACATAACTCCAAAACCAAACATGCATTATGTCTAAAAATGCCTGTAATATTGTATGTATGTGAGTTTTCCTACAATCAGGTATTTTGGTGAGGTTTACAAATACAAAAATAAGGTTTTACTCATAATGACAGTATAACTGCCACACTCAATATGGCAGTTATTTAAATATAACTCCTAAACCACACATGCTAAATGGCTAATAATGCTTGGAAAAATGTATATTTGTGTGTTTTACTGGAAAAAAAAAGTAAGGTTTGTAAAGACACAAGTTATTTTTTTTTACTCAATATGACATTATAACTGTCATACTAAATGTAAAAGTTATATAAACCTAACTCCAAAACCAAACATGCATTATATCTAAAAATGCCTGTGATTTTGTGTCCATGTGAGTTTTACTAGAATCAGTTGTTTTTGTAAGGTTTGCAAATACAAAATATTGGTTTTACTCACTATGACAGTATACTGCTGTCATATTGAGTAAAAAACAAAACAACATTTGTGTTATAACAAACCTTACAAAATATTTTTTTCCAGAAAAATTCACAGATACATTTCTCCAGGCATTATTAGTCATTTTGAATGTGTGGTTTAGGAGTTATGTTTAAATAACTGTCAGATTGAATGTGACCGTATACTGTCATAGTGAGTAAAACTCACATGGATACATCATTTCAGGCATTTTTAGACAAAATGCATGTTTGGTTTTGGAGTTCTGTTTGTATAACTTTTCCATTTAGTATGACAGTTATACTGTCTTTTTGAGTAACAAAAAACTAACTTGTGTCTTTACAAACCTTACAATTTTTTTTTTTCCAGTAAAACTCACAAAGATACATTTCTCCAGGCATTATTAGCCATTTAACATGTTTGGTTTAGGAGTTATGTTTAAATAACAGGCAGATTGAATGTGACAGTATACTGTCATAGTGAGTAAAACCTAATTTTTGTATTTGTAAACCTTACCAAAATACCTGATTCTGGTAAAACTCACATAGATACAATATTACAGGAATTTTTAGACATAAAACATGTTTGGTTTTGCAGTTATGTTTATATAACTTTCATATTTAGTATGACAGTTATACCATCATACTGCGTAAAAAAAACTAATTTGTGTCTTTACAAACCTTACAAAATATTTTTTTCCATTAAAATTCACTAAGATAAATTTTTCCAGGCATTATTAGTCATTTTGCATTTGTTTTTTAGGAGTTATGTTTAAAAAACTGTCATATTGAGTGTGGCAGTTATACTGTCATTTTGAGTAAAACCTAATTTTTGTATTTGTAAACCTTACCAAAATACCTGATTTTGGTAAAACTCACATAGATTCAATATTACAGGCATTTTTAGACGGATTGCAAGTTTGGTTTTGGAGTTATGTGTATATAACTTTCATATTTAGTAAGACAGTTATACTGTCAAATTGAGTAAAAAATAACAAACTTGTAATTTTACAAACCTTACAAAAAAATTTTTTCCAGTAAAATTCACAGAGATACATTTTTCCAGGCATTATTAGTCATTTTGCATGTGTGGTTTAGAAGTTATGTTTAAATAGCTGTCAGATTGAATGTGACAGTATACTGTAATAGTGAGTAAAACCAATATTTTGTATTCGCAAAACTTACAAAAACAACTGAATCTAGTAAAACTCACATGGATACAATATTACAGGCATTTTTAGACATAATGCATGTTTGGTTTTGGAGTTATGTTTATACTACTTTTACATTTAGTATGACAGTTATACTGTCCATCCATCACTCCATTGTCTACCGCTTATTCCCTTCGGGGTCGCGGGGGGCGCTGGAGCCTATCTCAGCTACAATCGGGCGGAAGGCGGGGTACACCCTGGAAAAGTCGCCACCTCATCATATTAAGTAAAAAAAACCTAAATTGTTTCTTTACAAACCTTACAAAATATGTTTTTCCAGTAATCTCACAAAGATACATTTCTCCAGGCATTATAGCCATTTCGCATGTGTGGTTTGGTAGTTATGTTTAAATAACTGTCAAATTGAATGTGACAGTATACTATCATGGTGAGTAAAACCAATATTTTGTAATTGCAAACCTTACTACAACAATTGATTTTAGTAAAACTCGCATGGATACATAATTACAAGCATTTTTAAACATAATGCATGTTTGGTTTTGGAGTTATGTTTATATATTTTTTACATTTAGTATTACAGGTATACTGTCATATTGAGTAAAAAAAAACTAATTTGTGTCTTTATAAACTTTAAAAAAAAATGTTTTCCAGTAAAACTCACAAAGATACATTTCTCCAGGCATTATTAGCCATTAACCATGTTTGGTTTAGAGTTATGTTTAAATAACTGTCATATTGAGTAAAACCTATGTTTTGTATTTGTAAAATTACCATAATAACTGATTCTGATAAAACTCACATGGATAAAATATTGCAGGATTTTTTAGACATAAAGCATGTTTCCATCATATTGAGTAAAAAAAACTAACTTGTGTCTATACGAACCTTACAAAATATTTGTTTTCCAGTAAAACTCACAAAAATACATTTCTCCAGTTATTATTAGCCATTTTGCATCTGTGGTTTAGAATTTGTGTTTAAATAACAGTCAGATTGATTGTGACAGTATACTGTCATAGTGAGAAAAACCTAATTTTTGTATTTGTATACCTTAACAAAATACCTGATTCTAGTAAAACTCACATAGATTCAATATTACAGGCATTTTTAGACAGATTGCATGTTTGCTATTGGAGTTATGTTTATATAACTTTTACATTTATTATGACAGTTATACAAACATATTAAATAAAAAAAACTATTTTGTGTCTTATCAAACCTTACAAAATATTTTTTTTCCTGTAAAATTCACAAAGATACATTTCTCCAGGCATTATTAGCCATTATGCATGTGTGGTTTAGGAGTTATGTTAACATAACCGTCATATTGAGGGTGGCAGTTATACTGTCATTATGAGTAAAACCTAATTTTTGTATTTATAAACCTTACCAAAATTCCTGATTCTGGTAAAACTCACATATATACAATATTACAGGCATTTTTAGACGTAATGCATGTTTGGTTTTGGAGTTATGTTTATACACATTTTTCCAGGCATTATTAGCTATTTATCATGTTTGGTTTAGGAGTTATGTTTGAATAACTGTCATATCAAATAATGCAGTTATACTGTCATTGTGAGTAAAACCCAAGTTTTGTATTTGTAAACCTTACCAAAATACCTGATTCTGGTAAAACTCATATAGATTCAATATTACAGGCAGTTTAAGACAGATTGCAAGTTTGGTTTAGGAGTTTGGTTTTGGAATGATGTTTATATTACTTTTATATTAAGTTTGACAGTTATACAATCATATTGAGTAAAAAAAAAAAAAACTTTTGTCTTTACAAACCTTACAAAATATTGTTTTCTAGTAAAACTCACAAAGATACATTTCTCCAGGCATTATTAGCTATTTAGCATGTTTGGTTTAGGAGTTATGTTTAAATAACTGTTATTTTGAATATGGCAGTTATACTGTCATTATGAGTAAAACCCAATTTTTGTATTTGTAAACCTTACCAAAATACCTGATTCTGGTAAAACTCACATAGATTCAATATTACAGGCATTTTAAGACGTATTGCAAGTTTGGTTTTGGAGTTATGTTTATTTAACTTTCATATTTAGTATGACAGTTCTACTGTCATATTAAGTAAAAAAATTAACTTGTGTCTTTACAAACCTTATAAATTGTTGTTTTTTTCCCCAGGAAAACTCACAAAGATACATTTCTCCAGGCATTATTAGCCATTTTGTATTTGTGGTTTAGGAGTTACAATATGTTTAAATAACTGTCAGATTGAATGTGACAGTATACTGTCATAGTGAGTAAAACCTAAATTTTGTATTTGTAAACCTTACCAAAAATACCCGATTCTGGTAAAAATCACATAGATACAATATTGCAGGCATTTTTAGACAAAATGCATGTTTGGTTTTGGAGTTATGTTTATACAACTTTTATATTTAGTATGACAGTTATACCATCCTATTGAGTAAAAAAAAAAATAACTTGTGTCTTTATAAACCTTACAAAAATAAAATGTGTCCAGTAAAACTCACAAAGATACATTTCTCCAGGCATAATTAGCCATTTATCATGTTTGGTTTAGGAGTTATGTTTAAACAACTGTCATATTGAGTGTGGCAGTTATACTGTCATTATGAGTAAAACCTATTTTTTGTATTTGTAAACTTTACCAAAATACCTGATTCTGGTAAAACCCACATCGATACAATATTACAGGATTTTTTTAGACATAAAGCATGTTTGGTTTTGGAGTTATGTTTATATAACTTTCATATTTAGTATGAAAGTTATACCATCATATGGAGTAAAAAACAAAAAATAATTTGTATCTTTACAAACCTTACAAAATATTGTTTTCCAGTAAAATTCAAAAATATACCTTTCTCTACGCATTATTAGTCATTTTGCATTTGTGTTTTAGGAGTTATGTTTAATTAACTGTCATATTGAGTGTGGCAGTAATACTGTCACTATGAGTAAAACCTAATTTTTGTTTTTGTAAACCTTACCAAAATACCTGATTCTGATAAAACTCACATGTATTCAATATTACAGGCATTTTTAGACGGATTGCATATTTGGTTTTGGAGTTGTGTTTATATAACTTTCATATATAGTATGACAGCTATACTGTTAAATTGTGTAAAAAAAACAACAACTAACTCGTGTCTTTACCAAAATACCTGATTCTGGTAAAACTTATATAGATTCAATATTACAGGCAGTTTAAGACGGATTGCAAGTTTGGTTTAGGAGTTTGTTTTTGGAATTATGTTTATATTAATTTTATATTTAGTTTGACAGTTATACCATCATATTCAGTAAAAAAAAAAAAAACTTTTTTCTTTACAAACCTTACAAAATAGTTTTTTCTAGTAAAATTCACAAAGATACATTTCTCCAGGCATTGTTAGCCATTTAGCATGTTTGGTTTAGGAGTTGTGTTTAAATAACTGTTATTTTGAATATGGCAGTTATACTGTCATTATGAGTAAAACCCAATTTTACAAATATGTAAACCATACCTAAATACCTGATTCTGAAAAAACTCACATACATTCAATATTACAGGCATTTTTAGACGTATTGCAAGTTTGGTTTTGGAGTTATGTAAATTTAACTTTCATATTTAGTATGACAATTATACTGTCATATTAGGTAAAAAAAAATAACTTGTGTCTATACAAACCTTATAAAAAATTTTTTTTTTTTCCCAGGAAAACTCACAAAGATACATTTCTCCAGGCATTATTAGCCATTTTGTATTTGTGGTTTAGGAGTTATGTTTAAATAACTGTCAGATTGAATGTGACAGTATACTGTCATTATGAGTAAAACCTATATTTTGTATTTGTAAACCTTACCAAAAATACCTGATTCTGGTAAAACTCACATAGATACAATATTACAGGTATTTTTAGACAAAATTCATGTTTGTTTTTGGAGTTATGTTTATACAACTTTCATATTTAGTATGACAGTTATACCATCATATTGAGTAAAAAAAAAAAAAAACTTGTGTCTTTATAAACCTTACATTTTTTTTCCCCCAAAACTCACAAAGATACATTTCTCCAGGCATAATTAGCCATTTATCATGTTTGGTTTAGGAGTTATGTTTAAATAACTGTCATATTGAGTGGGGTAGTTATTGTATCGTGTGTCATTATAAATAAAAACCTATTTTTTGTAATTGTAAACCTTACCAAAATACCTGATTCTGGTAAAACTCACATAGATACAATATTGCAGGCATTTTTAGACATAATGTATGTTTGGTTTTGGAGTTATATTTATATAACTTTCATATTTAGTATGACAGTTATACCATCATATTCAATAAAAAAAACTAACTTGTGTCTTTAAACCTTACAAATTATTTGTTTCCCGTAAAACTCACACTGATACATTTCTCCAGGCATTATTAGCCATTTATCATGTTTGGTTTAGGAGTTATGTTTAAATAACTGTCAGATCAAATGTTGCAGTTATACTGTCATTATGAGTAAAACCCAAGTTTTGTATTTGTAAACCTTACCAAAATACCTGATTCTGGTAAAACTCAGATAGATTAAATATTACAGGCAGTTTAAGACATATTGCAAGTTTGGTTTAGAAGTTTGGTTTTGGAATTATGTTTATATAACTTTCATATTTAGTATGACAGTTATACCATCAAATTGAGTAAAAAAAAAAACTAACTTTTGTCTTTACAAACCTTACAAAATATTTTTTTCTAGTAAAAATCACAAAGATACATTTCTCCAGGCATTATTAGCCATGTATGAGAATCAGAATCAGAATCAGAATCAGCTTTATTGTCATTACGCAAGGTAACGAGATTGAGGGCATTCCATACAGTGCGATGTGTGCATGCTAGAAAAACAATGTGCAAATATATAGAAATATAAAAAATGTAGAAGTGCAATGAATATGGTGTGAAATGAATATATACATGAAAAAACAAAACAAAAACAGGGTGGTTGGTGGAATGGGTTATTGCACCGAAGAGAAGGCAGTTATGAGGGACAATGGATCATGTTTGGTTTAGGAATTATGTTTAAATTTTATGTTGAGTGTGGCAGTTATATTATCATTATGTGTAAAACCTATTTTTTGTATTTGTAAACCTTACCAAAATACCTGATTCTGGTAAAACTCATAAAGATACAATATTACAGGAATTTTTTAGACATAAAACATGTTTGGTTTAGGAGTTATGTTTAAATAACTGTCAGATTGAATGTGACAGTATACTGTCATAGTGAGTTAAACCAATATTTTGTATTTGCAAACCTTACAAAAACAACTGATTCTAGTTAAACTCACATTAATACAATATTACAGGCATTTTTAGACATAATGCATGTTTGGTTTTGGAGTTATGTTTATAATTTTTTTTACATTTAGTATGACAGTTTTACTGTCATATTGAGTAAGAAAAAAATAACTTGTGTCTTTACAAACCCATTTATCCATCCGTTTTCTACCGCTTATTCCATTTGGGGTCGCGGGGGGCGCTGGAGCCTATCTCAGCTACAATCGGGCGGAAGGCGGGGTACACCCTGGACAAGTCGCCATCTCATTGCAGTCTTTACAAACCTTACAAAATTGTTTTTTTTCCCTGTAAAACTTAAAAAGATAAATTTCTCCAGGCATTATTAACCATTTTGCATGTGTGGTTTAGGAGTTATGTTTACATAACTGTCATATTGAATGTGGCAGTTATACTGTCATTATGAAAAAAAAAAATTTTTGTATTTGTAAACCTTACCAAATTACCTGATTCTGGTGAAACTCACACAGATTCAATATTACAGGCAATTTTAGACATAATGCATGTTCAGTTTTGGAGTAATGTTTATATAACTTTCAGATTGGTATGACAGTTATACTGTCATATTGAATTAAAAAAACTTATTTGCCTCTTTGCAAAACTTACAAAAGATAATTTTTCTAGTAAAACTAAAAAAGATACATGTCTTCAGGCATTATTAGACATGTTGCATGTTTGGTGTAGGAATTATGTTGAAAAACATTTTTATTGCTTATTTCGCATTATCTCAGGATTTTAAGAACATTACTGTCAAAAATGAGTAAAAAACTACTTTTTGTGTTTGCAAGCCTTAAAATAGCATATGTTTCGAGTAAAACTCACAAGGATGCATTGTTTTACGCTTTATTAACCTATTTGCATGTGTGATTAGGAAGTTATGTTTAAATAACAGTCAAATTGAATGTAGCAGGCATACTGTCATTATGGAATAAAAACTATTTTTGTATTTGTAAACCTTAATTAATTACCTGATTCTGGTGAAACTCACATAGATACAATATTTTAGGCATTTTTAGACATAATGCATGTTCAATTTTGGAGTTGTGTTTATACATATTTCATATTTGGTATGACAGTTATACTGTCATATTGAATTTAAAAAACTAACTTGCCTCTTTGCAAAATTTACAAAAGATAATTTTTCTAGTAAAACTAACAAAGATAAATATCTTCACGCATCATTAGACATGTTGCATGTTTTTAGTGTAGGAATTATGTTGAAAAACATTTTAATTGCTTATTTCGCATTATCTCAGGATTTTAAGGACATTACTGTCATAATGAGTAAAAAACTACTTTTTGTGTTTGCAAGCCTTAAAATAGCAAATGTTTCGAGTAAAACTCACAAAGATGCATTGTTTTACACTTTATTAACCTATTTGCATGTGTGATTAGGAAGTTTGTTTAAATAACAGTCAAATTGAATGTAGAAGTTATACTGTCATTATGAAAAAAAACAATTTTTGTATTTGTAAACCTTACCAAATTACCTGATTCTGGTGAAACTCACATAGATACAATATTACAGGCAATTTTAGATATAATGCATGTTCAGTTTTGGAGTAATGTTTATATAACTTTCATATTTGGTATGACAGTTATACTGTCATATTGAATTAAAAAAACTTATTTGCCTCTTTGCAAAACTTACAAAAGATCATTTTTCTAGTAAAACTAACAAAGATACATGTCTTCAGGAATTATTAGACATGTTGCATGTTTGGTGTAGGAATTATGTTGAAAAACATTTTTATTGCTTATTTCGCATAATCTCAGGATTTTAAGAACATTACTGTCAAAATGAGTAAAAAACTACTTTTTGTGTTTGCAAGCCTTAAAATAGCAAATGTTACGAGTAAAACTCACATTGATGCATTGTTTTAGGCTTTATTAGCCTATTTTGCATGTGTGGTTAGAAGTTATGTTTAAATAACTGTCAAATTGAATGTAGCAGTTATCTGTCATTATGAGTAAACCCCTAATTTATGTAATTGTACATCTTACCAAATTAACTAATTCTTGTAAAACTCACATAGATACAATATTTTAGGCATTTTTAGACATAATGCATGTTTAGTTTTGGAGTTATGTTTATATAACTTTCATATTTGGTATGACAGTTATACTTTCATATTGAATAAAAAAAGCTAACTTGCCTATTTGCAAAACTTACAAAAGATAATTTTCTAGTAAAAAAAACAAAGATACATGTCTTCATGCATTATTAGACATGTTGCATGTTTGGGGTAGGAATTATGTTGAAAAACATTTTTATTGCTTATTTCGCATTATCTCAGGATTTTAAGAACATTACTGTCATAATGAGTAAAAAACTACTTTTTGTGTTTGCAAGCCTTAAAATAGCATATGTTTCGAGTAAAACTCACAAGGATGCATTGTTTTAGGCTTTACTAGCCTATTTGCATGTGTGGTTAGGAAGTTATGTTTAAATAACTGTCAAATTGAATTTAGCAGTTATACTGTCATTATGAGAAAAACCCAATTTTTGTATTTGTAAACTTTACCAAATTACTTTATACTGGTAAAACTCACATAGATACAATATTTTAGGCATTTTTAGACATAATGCATGTTCATTTTTGGAGTTATGTTTATATAACTTTTACATTTAGTTTGACAGTAATACTGTTATATTGAATTTAAAAAACTAACTTGCGTCGTTGCAAAACTTACAAAAGATACATTTTCTAGTAAAACTAACAAAGATACATGTCTTCAGGCATTATTAGACATGTTGCATGTTTGGTTGTAGGAATTATGTTGAAAAACATTTTTATTGCTTTTTTTGCATTATCTCAGGATTTTAAGAACATTACTGGCATATTGAGTAAAAAACTACTATGACAGTATACTGTCACATTCAATCTGACTGTTATTTAAACATAACTCCTAAACCATGCAAGCAAAATGTCAAATAATGCCTGGAGAAATGTATCTTTGTAAGTTTTACAGGAAAAAAAATAGTTTGTAAAGACACAAGTTAGCTTTTTTTTACTCAATATGACAGTATAACTGTCATGCTATATATGAAAGTTGAATAAATATAACACCAAAACCAAATTTGCAATCCGTCTAAAAATGCCTGTAATATTGAATATATGTGAGTTTTACCAGAATCAGTTTTTTTGGTAAGGTTTACAAATACAAAAAATGGGTTTTACTCATAATGACAGTATAACTGCCATATTCAAAATAACAGTTATTTAAACATAACTCCTAAACCAAATATGCTAAATGGCTAATAATGCCTGGAGAAATGAATCTTTGTGAGTTTTACTAGAAAAAAAATATTTTGTAAGGTTTGTAAAGACAAAAGTTAGTTGTTTTTTTTACTCAATATGATGGTATAACTTATCTAAAAATGCCTAAAATATTGTATCTATGTGAGTTTCACAAGAATCTGGTAATTTGGTAAGGTTTACAAATACAAAAATTGTTTTTTTTTTCATAATGACTGTTTAACTGCTACATTCAATTTGACTGTTATTTAAACATAACTCCCTAACCACACATGCAAAATAGGTTAATAAAGCCTAAAACAATGCATCCTTGTGAGTTTTACTCGAAACATATGCTATTTTAAGGCTTGCAAACACAAAAAGTAGTTTTTTACTCATTATGACAGTAATGTTCTTAAAATCCTGAGATAATGCGAAATAAGCAATAAAAATGTTTTTTCAACATAATTCCTACACCAAACATGCAACATGTCTAATAATGCGTGAACATATGTATCTTTGTTAGTTTTACTAGAAAACATATCTTTTGTAAGTTTTGCAAAGAGGCAAGTTAGTTTTTTTAATTCAATATAACATTATAACTGTCATACCAAATATGAAATATATATAAACATAACTCCAAATTTGAACAAGTATTATGTCTAAAAATGCCTATAATATTGTATCTATGTGAGTTTTACCAGAATCAGGTAATTTGGTAATGTTTACAAATACAAAATTTGGGTTTTTCTCAAAATGACATTATATCTGCTACATTCAATTAAACTGTTATTTAAACATAACTTCCTATGAAATATGAAAGTTAGATAAACATAATTCCAAAACCAAACTCTTTGTCTTAAACTGCCTGTAATATTGAATCTATGTGATTTTTGCCAGAATCAGGTATTTTGGTAAGGTTTACAAATACAAAACTTGGGTTTTACTCTTAATGACAGTATAACTGCAACATTTGATATGACAGTTATTTAAACATGACTCCTAAACTAAACATGATAAATGACTAATAATGCCTGGAGAAATGTATCTTTGTGAGTTTTACTGGAAACAAATATTGTGTAAGGTTTATAAAGACACAAGTTATTTTTTTTTATTTAATATGATGGTATAACTGTCATACTAAATATGAAAGTTATATAAACATAACTCCAAAACCAAAATGCATTTTGTCTAAAAATGCCTGTAATATTGTATCTTTTTGAGTTTTACCAGAATCAGGTATTTTGGTAAGGTTGACAAATACAAACAATAGGTTTTACTCATAATGACAGTATACTGTCACATTCAATATGACAATTATTTAAACATAACTCCAAAACCAAACATGCATTATGTCTTAAAATTCCTATTAAATTCCTACGTGAGTTTTACTAGAATCAGTTGTTTTTGTAAGGTTTACAAATACAAATTATTAGTTTTACTCATAATGAGAGTATACTGTCACAATCAATCTGACAAAATGGCTAATAATATCTGGAGGAATGTATCTTTGTGAATTTTACTGGAACAAATATTTTGTAAGGTTTGTAAAGACACACGTTAGTTTTTTTTAACTTAATTTTACAGTATAACTGTCATACTATGTATGAAAGTTTTATAAACATAACTCCAAAACCAAACATGCAATCCGTCTAAAAATGTCTGTAATATTAATTATATGTAAGTTTTATCAGAATCAGGTATTTTGGTAAGGTTTACAAATCAAAAAATTAGGTTTTTCTCATAGTGACAGTAAAACTGCCACACTCAATATGAAAGTTATTTAAACATAACTCCTAAAACACAAATTTAAAATGACTAATAATGCCTAGAGAAATGTATATTTGTGAATTTTACTGGAAAACAATATTTTGTAAGGTTTGTAAAGATACAAATTAGTGTTTTATTACTCAATATGATGGTATAACTGTCATACTAAATATGAAAGTTATATAAACATAACTCCAAAACCAAACATACTTTATGTCTAAAAATTCCTGTAATATTGTATGGATGTGGGTTTTACCAGAATCAGATATTTTGGTAAGGTTTACAAATACAAAAAATAGGTTTTACTCATAATGACAGTATAACTGCCACACTCAATATGACAGTTAAAACATAACTCCTAAACCAAACATGTTAAATGGCTAATAATGCCTGGAGAAATGTATCTTTGTGAGTTTTCCTGGAAAAAAAATAAAAAAAAATTGTAAGGTTTGTAAAGACACAAGTTAGTTTTTTACTTAATATGACAGTATATCTGGCATACTAAATATAAAAGTTAAATAAAAACTCCAAAACCAAACTTGCAATACGTCTAAAAATGCCTGTAATATTGTATCTATGTGAGTTTTACCAGAATCAGGTATTTTGGTAAGGTTTACATATACACAAATTTGGTTTTACTCATACTGACAGTATAACTGCCACGTTTAATATGACAGTTATGTAAACATAACTCCTATACCAACCATGCAAAATGGTTAATAAAGCCTGGAGAAATGTATCTTTGTAAGTTTTCCTGGAAAAAACGAATGTGTAAGGTTTATAAAGATGCAAGTTACATTTTTTATTCAATATGATGATATAACTGTCAAACTAAATATGAAAGTTATATATTAACATAACTCCAAAACCAATGAATCTATTTTCGTTTTACTAGAATCAGGTATTTTGGTAAGGTTTACAAAAACAAAAAATAGGTTTTACTCATAATGACAGTATAACTGCCACATTCAATATGACAGTTATGTAAACATAACTCCTAAACCACACATGCAAAATGGTTAATAATGCCTGGAGAAATGTATCTTTTTAAGTTTTACAGGAGAAAAAAATTTTTTTTGTAAGGTTTGTAAAGACTGCGATGAGATGGCGACTTGTCCAGGGTGTACACCGCCTTCCGCACGATTGTAGCTGAGATAGGCTCCAGCGCCCCCCGTGACCCCAAATGGAATAAGCGGTAGAAAATGGATGGATGAATGGGTTTGTAAAGACACAAGTTATTTTTTTTTTACTCAATATGACAGTATTACTGTCATACTAAATGTAAAAAAATTATAAACATAACTCCAAAACCAAACATGCATTATGTATTAAAATGCCTGTAATATTGTATTCATGTGAGTTTAACTAGAATCAGTTGTATTTGTAAGGTTTGCAAATTCAAAATATTGGTTTTATTCACTATGACAGTATACTGTCACATTCAATCTGACAGTTATTTAAACATAATTCCTAAACCAAACATGTTTTATGTCTAAAAATTCCTGTAATATTGTATCTATATGAGTTTTACCAGAATCAGGTATTTTGGTAAGGTTTACAAATACAAAATATAGGTTTTACTCATAATGACAATATAACTACCACACTCCACAAGACTCCACAGTTATTTAAAGATAATTCCTAAACCAAACATGATACATGGCTAATAATGCCTGGAGAAATGTATCCTTGTGATTTTTATTAGAAAAAAATATTTTGTAAGGTTTGTAAAGACAAAAGTTAGGTTTTTTTTACTCAATATGATGGTATAACTGTCATACTAAATATGAAAGTTATATAAACATAACTCCAAAACCAAACATGCATTATGTCTAAAAATGCTTATAATTTTGTATCCATGTGAGTTTTACAAAAATCAGTTGTTTTTGTAAGGTTTACAAATACTAAATATTAGTTTTACTCATAATGACAGTATACTGTCACAATTAATCTGACAAAATGGCTAATAATGCCTTGAGGAATGTATCTTTGTGAATTTTACTGGAAAAAATATTTTGTAAGGTTTGTAAAGACACAAGTTAGTTTGTTTTTTTACACAATTTAACAGTATAGCTGTCATACTATATATGAAAGTTATATAAACATAATTCCATAACCAAATATGCAATCCGTCTAGAAATGCCTGTAATATTGAATATATGTATGTGAGTTTTATCAGAATCAGGTATTTTGGTAAGGTTTACGAATACAAAAATTAGGTTTTACTCATAGTGACAATATAACTGCCACACTCAGTATGACGGTTAATTAAACATAACTCCTAAAACACAAATGCAAAATGACTACTAATGCCTAGGGAAATGTATATTTGTGAATTTTACAGTTTGACAGTTATTTAAACATAACTCCTAAACCAAACATGATAAATAGCTAATAATGCCTGGAAAAATGTATATAAACATAACTCCAAAACTAAACATGCATTATGTCTAAAAATGCCTGTAATATTGTATCTATGTGAGTTTTACCAGAATCGGGAATTTTGGTAAGGTTTATAAATACAAAAATTGGGTTTTACTCATAATGACAGTATAACTGCCATATTCAAAATAACAGTTATTTGAACATAACTTCTAAACCAAACATGCTAAAGAGCTATTAATGCCTGGAGAAATGTATCTTTGTGAGTTTTACTAGAAAAAAATATTTTGTAAGGTTTGTAAAGACAAAAGTTTTTTTGTTTTACTCAATATGATGGTATAACTGTCAAACTAAATATAAAAGTAATATAAACATCATTCCAAAACCAAACTCCTAAACCAAACTTGCAATCCGTCTTAAACTGCCTGTAATATTGAATCTATATGAGTTTTACCAGAATCAGGTATTTTGGTAAGGTTTACAAATACAAAACTTGGGTTTTACTCATAATGACAGTATAACTGCATTATTTGATATGACAGTTATTTAAACATAACTCCTAAACCAAACATGATAAATAGCTAATAATGCCTGGAGAAATGTATCTTTGTGAGTTTTACTAGAAAAATATATTTTGTAAGGTTTGTAAAGACAAAAGTTTTTTTTTTTTACTCAATATGATGGTATAACTGTCATACTAAATATAAAAGTAATATAAACATAATTCCAAAACCAAACTCCTAAACCAAACTTTCAATCCGTCTTAAACTGCCTGTAATATTGAATCTATATGAGTTTTACCAGAATCAGGTATTTTAGTAAGGTTTACAAATACAAAACTTGGGTTTTACTCATAATGACAGTATAACTGCATTATTTGATATAACAGTTATTTAAACATAACTCCTAAACCAAACATGATAAATGGCTAATAATGCCTGGAAAAAATGTATATGAACATAACTCCAAAATCAAACATGCATTATGTCTAAAAATGCCTGTAATATTGTATTTATGTGAGTTTTACCAGAATCAGGTATTTTGGTAAGGTTTATAAATACAAAATTTAGGTTTTACTCATAATGACAGTATAACTGCCATATTCAAAATAACAGTTATTTAAACATAACTCCTGAACCAAACATGCTAAATGGCTATTAATACCTGGAGAAATGTATACAAACATAACTCCAAAACCAAACATGCATTATGTCAAAAAATGTCTTTAGTATTGTATCTATGTGAGTTTTACCATAATCAGGTATTTTGGTAAGGTTTACATATACACAAATTTTGTTTTACTCATAATGACAGTATAACTGCCACATTTAATATGACAGTTATGTAAACATAACTCCTATACCACACATGCAAAATGGTTAATAATGCCTGGAGAAATGTATCTTTGTGATTTTTACTAGAAAAAAATATTTTGTTAGGTTTGTAAAGACGAAAGTTAGTTTTTTTTTTACTCAATATGATGGTATAACTGTCATACTAAATATGAAAGTTATATAAACCAAACTCCTAAACCAAACTTGCAATCTGTCTTAAACTGCCTGTAATATTGAATCTATGTGAGTTTTACCAGAATCAGGTATTTTGGTAAGGTTTACAAATACAAAACGTGGGTTTTACTCATAATGACAGTATAACTGCAACATTTGATATGACAGTTATTTAAACATAACTCCTAATCCTAATAATGCCTGGAGAAATGTATCATGGTGAGTTTTACTGGAAACAAATAATTTGTAAGGTTTATAAAGACACAAGTTAGTTTTTTTATTTAATATGATGGTATAACTGTCATACTAAATATGAAAGTTATATAAACATAACTCCAAAACCAAACATGCATTATGTCTAAAAATGCCTGTAATATTGTATCTATGTGAGTTTTACCAGAATCAGGTAATTTGGTTAAGGTTGACAAATACAAAAATTAGGTTTTACTCATAATGACAGTATAACTGCCACATTGACTGCCACCAAACATGCATTATGTCTAAAAATGCTTATAATTTTGTATCCATGTGAGTTTTACTAGAATCAGTTGTTTTTGTAAGGTTTACAAATACAAAATATTAGTTTTACTCATAATGACAGCATACTGTCACAATTAATCCGACAAAATGGCTAATAATGCCTAGAGGAATGTATCTTTGTGAGTTTTACTGGAAAAAATATTTTGTAAGGTTTGTAAAGACACAAGTTAGTTGTTTTTTTACACAATTTAACAGTATAGCTGTCATACTATATATGAAAGTTATATAAACATAATTCCATAACCAAATATGCAATCCGTCTAGAAATGCCTGTAATATTGAATATATGTATGTGAGTTTTATCAGAATCAGGTATTTTGGTAAGGTTTACGAATACAAAAATTAGGTTTTACTCATAGTGACAATATAACTGCCACACTCAGTATGACAGTTAATTAAACATAACTCCTAAAACACAAATGCAAAATGACTACTAATGCCTAGGGAAATGTATATTTGTGAATTTTACTGGAAAACAATGTTTTGTAAGGTTTGTAAATATACAAATTAGGTTTTTTTTACTCAATTAATAATGGTATAACTGTCTTACTAAATATGAAAGTTATATAAACATAACTCCAAAACCAAACATGCTTTATGTCTAAAAATTCCTGTAATATTGTATCGATGTGGGTTTTACCAGAATCAGGTATTTTGGTAAGGTTTACAAATACAAAACATAGGTTTTACTCATAATGACAGTATAACTGCCACACTCAATAAGACAGTTATTTAAACATAACTCCTAAACCAAACATGATAAATGACTAGATATGCCTGGAGAAATGTATCTTTGTGAGTTTTACTGGGTAAAAAAAAAAATTGTAAGGTTTATAAAGACACAAGTTATTTTTTTTTTACTCAATATGATGGTATAACTGTCATACTAAATATGAAAGTTGTATAAACATAACTCCAAAACCAAACATGCATTATGTCTAAAAATGCCTGCAATATTGTATTGTGATTTTTACCAGAATCAGGTATTTTTGGTAAGCTTTACAAATACAAAAATTAGGTTTTACTCACTATGACAGTATACTGTCACATTCAATCTGACAGTTAATTAAACATACTGTAACTCCTAAACCACAAATACAAATTGGCTAATAATGCCTGGAGGAATGTATCTTTGTGAGTTTTCCTGGGAAAACAATAAAAAATGTATAAGGTTTGTAAAGACACAAGTTAGTTTTTTACTTAATATGATAGTAAAACTGTCATACTAAATATGAAAGTTAAATAAACATAACACCAAAACCAAACTTGCAGTACGTCTAAAAATGCCTAGAATATTGAATCTATGTGAGTTTTACCAGAATCGGGTATTTTGGTAAGGTTTACAAATACAAAAATTGGGTTTTACTCATAATGACAGTATAACTGCCATATTCAAATTAACAGTTATTTAAACATAACTCCTAAACCAAACATGCTAAATAGCTAATAATGCCTGGAGAAATGTATCTTTGTGAGTTTTACTAGAAAAAAATATTTTGTAAGGTTTGTAAAGACAAAAGTTATTTTTTTTTTATATCAATATGATGGTATAACTGTCAAACTAAATATAAAAGTAATATAAACATCATTCCAAAACCAAAATCCTAAACCAAACTTGCAATCCATCTTAAACTGCCTGTAATATTGAATATATATGAGTTTTACCAGAATCAGGTATTTTGGTAAGGTTTACAAATACAAAACCTGGGTTTTACTCATAATGACAGTATAACTGCATTATTTGATATGACAGTTATTTAAACATAACTCCTAAACCAAACATGATAAATATTTAATAATGCCTGGAAAAATGTATATAAACATAACTCCAAAACTAAACATGCATTATGTCTAAAAATGCCTGTAATATTGTATCTATGTGAGTTTTACCAGAATCAGGAATTTTGGTAAGGTTTATAAATACAAAAATTAGGTTTTACTCATAATGACAGTATAACTGCCACCCTCAATATGACGGTAATGTTAACATAACTCCTAAACCACACATGCAAAATGGCTAATAATGCCTGGAAAAATGTATCTTTGTGAGTTTTACAGGGAAAAAATTATTTTGTAAGGTTTGATAAGACACAAAATAGTTTTTTTTATTCAATATGTTTGTATAACTGTCATAATAAATGTAAAAGTTATATAAACATAACTCCAATACCAATTATGCAATCCGACTAAAAATGCCTGTAATATTGAATCTATGTGAGTTTTACTAGAATCAGGTATTTTGTTAAGGTTTACAAATACAAAAATTAGGTTTTACTCACTATGACAGTATACTGTCACATTCAATCTGACTGTTATTTAAACACAAATTCTAAACCACAGATGCAAAATGGCTAATAATAACTGGAGAAATGTATTTTTGTGAGTTTTACTGGAAAAAAAAAATATTTTGTAAGGTTTGTATAGACACAAGTTAGTTTTTTTTACTCAATATGATGGAAACATGCTTTATGTCTAAAAAATCCTGTAATATTTTATCCATGTGAGTTTTATCAGAATCAGTTATTTTGGTAATTTTACAAATACAAAAAACAGGTTTTACTCATAATGACAGTATATCTGCCACACTCAATATGACAGTTATTTAAACATAACTCTAAACCAAACATAGTTAATGGCTAATAATGCTTGGAGAAATAAATGTATCTTTGTGAGTTTTACTGGAAAAAAATGTTTTTTAAGGTTATAAATACACAAGTTAGTTTTTTAGTTAGTATAACTGTAATACTAAATGTAAAAAAAATATATATATAACTCCAAAACCAAACATGCATTATGTTTATAAATGCCTGTAATTTTGTATCCATGCGAGTTTTATTAAAATCAATTGTTGTAGTAAGGTTTGCAACTACAAATTATTGGTTTTACTCACCATGATAGTATACTGTCACATTCAATTTGACAGTTATTTAAACATAACTACCAAACCACACATGCAAAATGGCTATAATGCCTGGAGAAATGTATCTTTGTGAGATTACTGGAAAAACATATTTTGTAAGGTTTGTAAAGAAACAATTTAGTTTTTTTTTACTTAATATGATGAGGTGGCGACGTTTCCAGGGTGTACACCGCCTTCTGCCCGATTGTCGCTAACTCCAAAACCAAACATGCATTATGTATAAAAATGCCTGTAATATTGTATCCATGTGAGTTTTACTAGAATCAGTTGTTTTTGTAAGTTTTGCAAATACAAAATATTGGTTTTACTCACTATGACAGTATACTGTCACATTCAATCTGACAGCTAATTAAACATAACTCCTAAACCACACATGCAAAATGACTAATAATGCCTGGAAAAATGTATCTCTGTGAAGTTAACTGGAAAAAAATATTTTGTAAGGTTTGTAAAAGTACAAGTTTGTTATTTTTTACTCAATTTGACAGTATAACTGTCATACTAAATATGAAAGTTATATACACATAACTCTAAAACCAAACTTGCAATCCGTCTAAAAATGCCTGTAATATTGAATCTATGTGAATTTAACCAAAATCAGGTATTTTGGTAAGGTTTACAAATACAAAAATTAGGTTTTACTTATAATGACAGTATAACTGCCACACTCAATATGACAGTTTTTTAAACATAACTCCTAAAAAACAAATGCAAAATGACTAATAATGCCTGGAAAAATGCATCTTTGTGAATTTTAATGAAAACAAAATATTTTGTAAGGTTTGTAAAGACACAAATTATTTTTTTTACTTAATATGATGGTATAACTGTCATACTAAATATGAAAGTTATATAAACATAACTCCAAAACCAAACATGTTTTATGTCTAAAAATTCCTGTAATATTGTATCTAAGTGAGTTTTACCAGAATCAGGTATTTTGGTAAGGTTTACAAATACAAAAAATAGGTTTTACTCATAATGACAATATAACTGCCACATTTAACATGACAGGTATTTAAACATAATTCCTAAACCAAACATGATAAATGGCTAATAATGCCTGGAGAAATGTATCTTTGTGAGTTTTACAGGAAAAAAATTTTTTTGTAAGGTTTATAAAGACACGAGGTAGTTTGTTTTTTTTACTCAATATGATGGTATAACCGTCATACTAAATATGAAAGTTATATGAACATAACTCCAAAAACAAACATGAATTTTGTCTAAAATTACCTGTAATATTGTATCTATGTGAGTTTTACCAGAATCAGGTATTTTGGTAAGGTTTACAAATACAAAAAATAGGTTTTACTCACTATGACAGTATACTGTCACATCCAATCTGACTGTTATTTAAACATAACTCCTAAACCATGCAAGCAAAATGTCAAATAATGCCTGGAGAAATGTATCTTTGTAAGTTTTACAGGAAAAAAATAGTTTGTAAGGTTTGTAAAGACACAAGTTAGCTTTTTTTTACTCAATATGACAGTATAACTGTCATACTAAATATGAAAGTTGAATAAATATAACACCAAAACCAAACTTGCAATCCGTCTAAAAATGCCTGTATATTGAATATATGTGAGTTTTACCAGAATCAGTTATTTTGGTAAGGTTTACAAATACAAAACTTGGGTTTTACTCTTAATGACAGTATAACTGCAACATTTGATATGACAGTTATTTAAACATGACTCCTAAACCAAACATGATAAATGACTAATAATGCCTGGAGAAAAGTATCTTTGTGAGTTTTACTGGAAAAAATAATATGTAAGGTTTATAAAGACACAAGTTATTTTTTTTATTTAATATGATGGTATAACTGTCATACTAAATATGAAAGTTATATAAACATAACTCCAAAACCAAAATGCATTTTGTCTAAAAATGCCTGTAATATTGTATCTTTTTAAGTTTTACCAGAATCAGGTATTTTGGTAAGGTTGACAAATACAAACATTAGGTTTTACTCATAATGATAAGTATAACTGCCACATTCAATATGACAATTATTTAAACATAACTCCAAAACCAAACATGCATTATGTCTAAAAATTCCTATAATTTTGTATCTACGTGAGTTTTACTAGAATCAGTTGTTTTTGTAAGGTTAATTAGTTTTTCTCATAATGAGAGTATAATGTCACAATCAATCTGACAAAATGGCTAATAATGCCTGGAGGAATGTATCTTTGTGAATTTTACTGGAACAAATATTTTGTAAGGTTTGTAAAGACACACGTTAGTTTTTTTTTTACTTAATTTTACAGTATAGCTGTCATACCATATATGAAAGTTTTATAAACTTAACTCCAAAACCAAACATGCCAACCGTCTAAAAATGTCTGTAATATTTATTATATGTGAGTTTTATCAGAATCAGGTATTTTGGTAAGGTTTAAAAATCAAAAAATTAGGTTTTATTCATAGTGACAGTATAACTGCCACACTCAATATGACAGTTATTTAAACATAACTCCTAAAACACAAATGCAAAATGACTAATAATGCCTAGAGAAATGTATATTTGTGAATTTTACTGGAAAACAATATTTTGTAAGGTTTGTAAAGATACAAATTACTGTTTTATTACTCAATATGATGGTGTAACTGTCATGCTAAATATAAAAGTTATATAAACATAACTCCAAAACCAAACATACTTTGTGTCTAAAAATTCCTGTAATATTGTATCAATGTGGGTTTTACCAGAATCAGGTGTTTTGGTAAGGTTTACAAATACAAAAAATAGGTTATACTCATAATGACAGTATAACTGCCACACTCAATATGACAGTTATTTAAACATAACTCCTAAACCAAACATGTTAAATGGCTAATAATGCCTGGGGAAATGTATCTTTGTGAGTTTAACTGGGAAAAAAAATATTTTGTAAAGTTTGTAAAGACAGAAGTTAGTTTTTTTACTCATAATGACAGTATAACTGCCACATTCAAAATGACAGTTATATAAACATAACTCCAAAACCAAACATGCATTATGTCTAAAAATGCCTGTAATATTGTATCTATGTGAGTTTTACCAGAATCAGGAATTTTGGTAAGGTTTATAAATACAAAAATTAGGTTTTACTCATAATGACAGTATAACTGCCACCCTCAATATGACGGTTATGTTAACATAACTCCTAAAACACACATTCAAAATGGCTAATAATGCCTGGAGAAATGTATCTTTGTGAATTTTACAGGAAAAAAAATATTTTGTAAGGTTTGATAAGACACAAAATAGTTTTTTTTTATTTAATATGTTTGTATAACTGTCATACTAAATGGAAAAGTTATATAAACATAACTCCAAAACCAAACATGCATTTTGTCTAAAAATGCCTGAAATGATGTATCCATGTGAGTTTTACTAGAATCAGTTGTTTTTGTAAGTTTTGCAAATACAAAATATTGGTTTTACTCACTATGACAGTATACTGTCACATTCAATCTGACAGTTATTTAAACATAACTCCTAAACCACACATTTAAATGACTAATAATGCTTGGAGAAATGTATCTCAGTGAATTTTTCTGGAAAAAAATATTTTGTAAGGTTTGTTATGACACGTTTTTTTGTTTTTTTTACTCAATATGACAGCAGTATACTGTCTTAGTGAGTAAAACCAATATTTTGTATTTGCAAACCTTACAAAAACAACTGATTCTAGTAAAACTCACATGGATACAAAATTACAGGCATTTTTAGATATAATGCATGTTTTGTTTTGGAGTTATGTTTATATAACTTTTACATTTAGTATGACAGTTATAATGTCATATTGAGTAAAAAAAATAACTTGTGTCTTTACAAACCTTACTTTTTTTTTTCCAGTAAAACTCACAAATACACATTTTTCCAAGCAATATTAGCCATTTTGCATGTGTGGTTTAGTAGTTATATTTAAATAACTGCCATATTGAGTGTGGCAGTTATACTGTCATTATGAGTAAAACCTTATTTTTGTATTTGTAAACCTCACCAAAATACCTGATTGTAATAAAACTCACATAGTTACAATATTACAGGCATTTTTAGACATAATGCATGTTTGGTTTTGGAGTTATTTTTAAATAACTTTCATATTTAGTATGACAGTTATACTGTCATATTGAGTAAAAAAAACTAACTTTTGTCTTTACAAATCTTACAAAATATTTTTTTTTTTTCAGTAAAACTCACAAAGATACATTTCTCCAGGCATTATTAGTCATTTTGTATGTGTGGTTTAGGAGTTATGTTTAAAAAACTGTCAGTTTGAATGTGACATCATACTGTCATAGTGAGTAAAACCAATATTTTGTATTTGCAAACCTTAAAAAAACAACTGATTCTAGTAAAACTCACATGGATGCAATGTTACAGGAATTTTTAGACATAATGCATGTTTGGTTTTGGAGGTTTTTTTATATACATTTTACATTTAGTATGACAGTTATACTGTCATATAGAGTAAAAGAAACTAACTTGTGTCTTTACAAACCTTACAATATATATTTTTTTTTTTTCAGTAAAACTCACAAAGATGCATTTCTCCAGTCATTATTAGCCATTTAGCATTTTTGTTTTAGGGGTTATGTTTAAATAACTGTCATTTTGAACGTGGCAGTTATACTGTCATTATGAGTAAAACCTAATTTTTGTATTTGTAAACCTTACCAAAATACCTGAATATGGTAAAACTCACATAGATTCAATATTACAGGCATTTTTAGACTGATTGCATGTTTGGTTTTGAAGTTATGTTTATATAACTTTCAAATTTAGTAAGACAGTTATACCATCATATTGAGTAAAAAAAAAAAACTTTTGTCCAAACAAACCTTACAAAATATTTTTTTTTCCAGTAAAACTCACAAAAATAAATTTCTCCAGGCATTATTGGCCATTTTGCATCTGTGGTTTAGAATTTATGTTTAAATAACAGTCAGATTGAATGAGACAGTATACTGTCATAGTGAGTAAAACCAAAATGTTGTATTTGCAAACCTTACAAAAACAAATGATTCTACTAAAACTCACTTGGATACAATATTATAGGCATTTTAAGACATAATGCATGTTTGGTTTAGGAATTATGTTGAAAAACTCTTTTATTATTTATTTCGCATTATATCAGGATTTTAAAAACATCACTGTCATATTGAGCAAAAAAACTACTTTTTGTAATTGCAAGCCTTAAAAAAGCATATGTTTCAGGTAAAACTCACAAGGATGCATTGTTTTAGGCTTTATTAGCCTTTTTGCATGTGTGGTTAGGAAGTTATGTTTAAATAAATGTCAAATTGATTAGAGAAGTTATACTATCATTATGGGTAAAACCTAATTTTTGTATTTGTAAACCTTACCAAATTACCTGATTCTGGTAAAACTCACATAGATACAGACTTTTAGGCATTTTTTAACATAATGCATGTTTAGTTTTGGAATTATGTAACTTTCATATTTAGTATGAAAGTTATAGTCATATTGAATTAAAAAAACTAACTTGCAACTTTGCAAACCTTACACAATATATTTGTCCTATTAAAACTAACAAAGACACATGTCTACAGGCTTTTTTTTTAATTTTTGGTTTAGGAATTATGTTGAAAAACATTTGTATTGCTTTTTCCGCATTATTAAGAACATTGCTGTCATATTGAGTAAACAACTACTTTTTGTAACTGCAAGCCTTAAAAAAGCATATGTTCGAGTAAAACTCACAAGGACGCATTGTTTTAGGCATTATTAGCATTTTTGCATGTGTGGTTAGGAAGTTATGTTTAAATAACTGTCATTTTGAATGTGGCAGTTATCCGTCATTATGAGTAAAACCTAATTTTTGTATTTGTAAACCTTACCAAAATGCCTGATTCTCATAAAACTCACATAGATTCAATATCACAGGCATTTTTAGACGGGTTGCATGTTTGGTTTTGGAGTTATGTTTATATAACTTTAATATTTAGTATGACATTTATATTGTCATATTAAGAAAGAAAGAACTAACTTGTGTCTTTACAAACCTTACAAAATATTTTTTTTCCCCCAGTAAAACTCACAAAGATACATTTCTCCAGGCATTATTAACCATTTTGCATGTGTGGTTTAGGAGTTATGTTAACATAACCGTCATATTGAGGGTGGCAGTTATACTGTCATTATGAGTAAAACCTAATTTTTGTATTTATAAACCTTACCAAAATTCCTGATTCTGGTAAAACTCACATAGATACAATATTACAGGCATTTTTAGACATAATGCATGTTTGGTTTTGGAGTTATGTTTATATACTTTTTTCCAGGCATTATTAGCTTATTTATCATGTTTGGTTTAGGAGTTATGTTTAAATAACTGTCATATCAAATAATGCAGTTATACTGTCATTATGAGTAAAACCCAAGTTTTGTATTTGTAAACCTTACCAAAATACCTGATTCTGGTAAAACTCATATAGATTCAAAATTACAGGCAGTTTAAGACGGATTGTAAGTTTGGTTTAGGAGTTTGGTTTTGGAATGATGTTTGTATTACATTTATATTTAGTTTGACAGTTATACCATCATATTGAGTAAAAAAAAAAAAAAAGTTTTGTCTTTACAAACCTTACAAAATATTTTTTTCTAGTAAAACTCACAAAGATACATTTATCCAGGCATTATTAGCTATATAGCATGTTTGGTTTAGGCGTTATGTTTAAATAACTGTTATTTTGAATATGGCAGTTATACTGTCATTATGAGTAAAACCCAAGTTTTGTATTTGTAAACCTTACCAAAATACCTGATTCTGGTAAAACTCACATAGATTCAATATTACAGGCATTTTTAGACGTATTGCAACTTTGGTTTTGGAGTTATGTTTATTTAACTTTCATATTTAGGATGACAGTTTTACTGTCATATTAAGTAAAAAAAACTAACTTGTGTCTTTACAAACCTTATAAATTTTTTATTTTTTTCCAGGAAAACTCACAAAGATACATTTCTCCAGGAATTATTAGCCATTTTGTATTTGTGGTTTAGGAGTTATGTTTAAATAACTGTCAGATTGAATGTGACAGTATACTGTCATTATGAGTAAAACCTAATTTTTGTATTTGTAAACCTTACCAAAAAGACCTGATTCTGGTAAAAATCACATTAGATACAATATTGCAGGCATTTTTAGACATAATGCATGTTTGGTTTTGGAGTTATGTTTATACAACTTTCATATATAGTATGACAGTTATACCATCATATTGAGTAAAAAAAACAAAACTTGTGTCCTTATAAACCTTACAATTTTTTTTCCCCAAAACTCACAAAGATACTTTTCTCCAGGCATAATTAGCCATTTATCATGTTTGGTTTAGGTGTTATGTTTAAATAACTGTCATATTGAGTGGGGTAGTTATTGTATTGTGTGTCATTATAAATAAAACCTATTTTTTGTATTTGTAAACCTTACCAAAATACCTGATTCTGGTAAAACCCACACCGATACAATATTACGGGAATTTTTAGACATAAAACATGTTTGGTTTTGGAGTTATGTTTATATAACTTTCATATTTAGTATAACAGTTATACCATCATATTGAGTAAATAAAAACTAATTTGTGTCTTTACAAACCTTACAAACCTTATTTGACAGTATAACTGTCATACTAAATATGAAAGTTATATACACATAACTCTAAAACCAAACTTGCAATCCATCTAAAAATGCCTGTAATATTGAATCTATGTGAGTTTAACCAAAATCAGGTATTTTGGTAAGGTTTACAAATACAAAAATTAGGTTTTACTCATAATGACAGTATAACTGCCACACTCAATATGACAGTTTTTTAAACATAACTCCTAAAAAACAAATGCAAAATGACTAATAATGCCTGGAAAAATGTATCTTTGTGAAATTTAATGAAAAATAAATATTTTGTAAGGTTTGTAAAGACACAAATTAGTTTTTTTTACTCAATATGATGGTATAACTGTCATACTAAATATGAAAGTTGTATAAGCATAACTGCAAAACCAAACATGTTTTATGTCTATGTGTAATATTGTATCTATGTGAGTTTTACCAGAATCAGGTATTTTGGTAAGGTTTACAAATACAAAAAATAGGTTTTACTCATAATGACAATATAACTGCCACATTTAACATGACAGGTATTTAAACATAATTCCTAAACCAAACATGATAAATGGCTAATAATGCCTGGAGAAATGTATATTTGTGAGTTTTACAGGAAAACAATAATTTGTAAGGTTTATAAAGACACAAGGTAGTTTTTTTTTACTCAATATGATGGTATAACCGTCATACTAAATATGAAAGTTATATAAACATAACTCCAAAAACAAACATGAATTTTTTCTAAAAATACCTGCAATATTGTATCTATGTGAGTTTTACCAGATCAGGTATTTTGGTAAGGTTTACAAATACAAAAATTTGGTTTTACTCACTATGACAGTATACTGTCACATTCAATCTGACAGTTATGTAAACATAACTCCTAAACCACACATGCAAAATGGCTAATAATGCCTGGAGAAATGTATCTTTGTGAGTTTTACTAGGAAAAACAATTTGTAAGGTTTGTAAAGACACACGTTAGTTTTTTTTACTCAATATGACAGTATAACTGTCATACTACATGCAGAAAATATATAAACATGACTCCAAAACCAAACTTGCAATCCGTCTAAAAATGTCTGTAATATTGAATCTATGTGAGTTTTACCAAAATGAGGTATTTTGGTAAGGTTGACAAAAAAAAAAAAAAAGGTTTTACTGATAGTGACATTATAAGTGCCACACTCAATATGACAGTTATTTAAACATAAGTCATAAACGACACATGAAAATGGCTATTAAACCTGGAGAAATGTATCTTTGTTAGTTTTACTAGAGTAATGATCTTTTGTAAGGTTTACAAAGACACAAGTTTTTTTACTCAATATGACGGTATAACTGTCAATAAAAAAGTTATAGAAACATAACTCCAAAACCAAACTCAAAAATCAAACATGCAATCCATTTAAAAATGCCTGTAATATTAAATATATGTGAGTTTTATCAGAATCTGGTATTTTGGTAAGGTTTACAATACCAAAATTAGGTTTTACTCATAATGACAGTATAACTGCCACGCTCAATATGACAGTTATTTAAACATAACTCCTAAAACACACATGCAAAATGACTAATAATGCGTGGAAAAATGTATCTTTGTGATTTTTACTGGAAAAAAATATTTTGTAAGGTTTGTAAAGATACTGTTTTTTTTTTTTTTTTTAACTCAATATGATGGTATAACTGTAAATATGAAAGTTTTATAAACATAACTCCAAAACCAAACTTGCAATTCGTAAAAAAATGGCTGTAAGATTGAATATATTTGATTTTTACCAGAATCAGGTATTTTGGTAAGGATTACAAATACAAAAATTAGGTTTTACTCATATTGACGGATAACCGCCAAATTTTTTTAAACATAACTCCTAAACAAAACATGCTAAATGGCTAATAATGCCTGGAGAAAAGTATCTTTGTGAGTTTTACTGGAAAAAAATTAAAAAAAATTGTAAGGTTTGTAAAGACACAAGTTAATTTTTTCTAACTCAAAAAGACAGTATAACTGTCATACTAAATGGAAAAGTTATATAAACATAACTCCAAAACCAAACATGCATTATATCTAAAAATGCCTGAAATGATGTAGCCATGTGAGTTATACTAGAATCAGTTGTTTTTGTAAGTTTTGCAAATACAAAATATTGTTTTTACTCACAATGACAGTATACTGTCACATTCGATCTGACAGTTATTTAAACATAACTCCTAAACCACATATTCAAAATGACTAATAATGCCTGGAGAAATGTATCTCTGTGAATTTTTCTGGAAAAAAATATTTTGTAAGGTTTTTTATAACACAATTTTTTTTTACTCAATATGACAGCAGTATACTGTCATAGTGAGTAAAACCAATATTTTGTATTTGCAAACCTTACAAAAACAACTGATTCTAGTAAAACTCAAATGGATACAATATTACAGTTATTTTTAGATATAATGCATGTTTGGTTTTGGAGTTATGTTTATATAACTTTTACATTTAGTATGACAGTTATAATGTCATATTGAGTAAAAAAAATAACTTGTCTTTACAAACCTTACACTTTTTTTTTCAAGCATTATTAGCCATTTTGCTTGTGTGGTTTAGGAGTTATATTTAAATAACTGTCATATTGAGTGTGGCAGTTATACTGTCATTATGAGTAAAACCTTATTTTTGTATTTGTAAACCTTACCAAAATACCTGATTGTAGTAAAACTCACATAGATACAATATTACAGGCATTTTTAGACATAATGCATGTTTGGTTTTGGAGTTATGTTTATATAACTTTCATATTTAGTATGATAGTTATACTGTCATATTAAGTAAAAAAAAACTAACTTGTGTCTTTACAAACCTTACAAAATATATATATATATTTTTCAGTAAAACTCACAAAGGCATTATTAGTCATTTTGTATGTGTGGTTTAGGAGTTATGTTTAAATAACTGTCAGATTGAATGTGACAGCATACTGTCATAGTGAGTAAATTCAATATTTTCTATTTCCAAACCTTAAAAAAACAACTGATTCTAGTAAAACTCACATGGATACAATGTTACAGGCATTTTTAGACATAATGCATGTTTGGTTTTGGAGTTTTGTTTATATACATTTTACATTTAGTATGACAGTTATACTGTCATATGGAGTAAAAAACAACTAACTTGTGTCTTTACAAACCTTACTAAAATGTTTTTTTTCTTCAGTAAAACTCACAAAGATGCATTTCTCCAGTCATTATTAGCCATTTAGCATGTTTGGTTTAGGAGTTATGTTTAAATAACTGTCATTTTGAACGTTGCAGTTATACTGTCATTATGAGTAAAACCTAATTTTTGTATTCGTAAACCTTACCAAAATACCTGTTTGTGGTAAAACTCACATAGATTCAATATTACAGGCATTTTTAGACGGATTGCATGTTTGGTTTTGAAGTTATGTTTATATAACTTTCAAATTTAGTAAGACAGTTATACCATCATATTGAGTAAAAAAAACTAACTTGTGTCCAAACAAACCTTACAAAATATTTTTTTTCCAGTAAAACTCACAAAAATACATTTTTCCAGGCATTATTAGCCATTTTGCATCCGTGGTTTAGATTTTATGTTTAAATAACAGTCAGATTGAATGTGACAGTATACTGTCATCGTGAGTAAAACCAAAATGTTGTATTTGCAAACCTTACAAAAACAAATGATCCTACTAAAACTCACTTGGATACAATATTATAAGCATTTTAAGACATAATGCATGTTTTGTTTAGGAATTATGTTGAAAAACTATTTTATTGCTTTTTTCGCATTATATCAGGATTTTAAAAACATCACTGTCATATTGAGAAAAAAACTACTTTTTGTATTTGCAAGCTAAAAAAGCATATGTTTTGAGTAAAACTCACAAGGATGCATTGTTTTAGGCTTTATTAGCCTTTTTGCATGTGTGGTTAGGAAGTTATGTTTAAATAACTGTCAAATTGAATGTGACAGTATACTGTAATAGTGAGTAAAACCAATATTTTGTATTTGCAAACCTTACAAAAACAACTGATTCTAGTAAAACTCAAATGGATTCAATATTACAGGCATTTTTAGACATAATGCATGTTTGGTTTTGGAGTTATGTTTATACTACTTTTACATTTAGTATGACAGTTATACTGTCCATCCATCCATCCATTTTTTCTACCACTTATTCCCTTCGGGGTCGCGGGGGGCGCTGGAGCCTATCTCAGCTACAATCGGGCGGAAGGCAGTGTACACCCTGGAAAAGTCGCCACCTCATCATATTAAGTAAAAAAAACTAAATTGTTTCTTTACAAACCTTACAAAATATGTTTTTCCAGTAATCTCAAAAAGATACATTTCTCCAGGCATTATAGCCATTTTGCATGTGTGGTTTGGTAGTTATGTTTAAATAACTGTCAAATTGAATGTGACAGTATACTATCATGGTGAGTAAAACCAATATTTTGTAATTGCAAACCTTACTACAACAATTGATTTGAGTAAAACTCGTATGGATACAAAATTACAGGCATTTTTAAACATAATGCATGTTTGGTTTTGGAGTTATGTTTATATATTTTTTACATTTAGTGTTACAGTTATACTGTCATATTGAGTAAAAAAAATTAACTTGTGTCTTTATAAACCTTAAAAAAATGTTTTCCAGTAAAACTCACAAAGATACATTTCTCCAGGCATCATTAGCCATTAACCATGTTTGGTTTAGAGTTATGTTTAAATAACTGTCATATTGAGTGTGGCAGATTTACTGTCATTATGAGTAAAACCTATTTTTTGTATTTGTAAAATTACCAAAATAACTGATTCTGATAAAACTCACATGGATAAATAATTACAGGATTTTTTTAGACATAAAGCATGTTTCCATCATATTGAGTAAAAAAAACTAACTTGTGTCTATAAAAACTTTACAAAATATTTTTTGTCCAGTAAAACTCACAAAAATACATTTCTCCAGTAATTATTTGCCATTTTGCATCTGTGGTTTAGAATTTGTGTTTATATAACAGTCAGATTGAATGTAACACTATACTGTCATAGTGAGTAAAACCTAATTTTTGTATTTATAAACCTTACCAAAATTCTTGATTCTGGCAAAACTCACATAGATACAATATTACAGGCATTTTTAGACATAATGCATGTTTGGTTTTGGAGTTATGTTTGTATACATTTTTCCAGGCATTATTAGCTATTTATCATGTTTGGTTTAGGAGTTACGTTTAAATAACTGTTGTATCAAATAATGCAGTTATACTGCCACTATGAGTAAAACCCAAGTTTTGTATTTGTAAACCTTACCAAAATACCTGATTCTGGTAAAACTCATATAGATTCAATATTACAGGCAGTTTAAGACGGATTGCAAGTTTGGTTTAGGAGTTTGGTTTAGGAATGATTTTTATATTACTTTTATATTTAGTTTGACAGTTATACCATCATATTGAGTAAAAAAAACAAAAACTTTTGTCTTTACAAACCTTACAAAATATTTTTTTCTAGTAAAACTCACAAAGATACATTTCTCCAGGCATTATTAGCTATTTAGCATGTTTGGTTTAGGAGTTATGTTTAAATAACTGTTATTTTGAATATGGCAGTTGTACTGTCATTATGAGTAAAACCCAAGTGTTGTATTTGTAAACCTTACCAAAATACCTGATTCTGGTAAAACTCATATATATTCAATATTACAGGCAGTTTAAGACAGACAGCAAGTTTGGTTTAGGAGTTTGATTTTGGAATGATGTTTATATTACTTTTATATTTAGTTTGACAGTTATACCATCATATTGAGTAAAAAAAAAAAAAACTTTTGTCTTTAGAAACCTTACAAAATATTTTTTTCTAGTAAAACTCACAAAGATACATTTCTCCAGGCATTATTAGCTATTTAGCATGTTTGGTTTAGGAGTTATGTTTAAATAACTGTTATTTTGAATATGGCAGTTATACTGTCATTATGAGTAAAACCCAATTTTTGTATTTGTAAACCTTACCAAAATACCTGATTCTGGTAAAACTCACATAGATTCAATATTACAGGCAATTTTTTTTTTCCCAGGAAAACTCACAAAGATACATTTCTCCAGGCATTATTAGCCATTTTGTATTTGTGGTTTAGGAGTTACAGTATGTTTAAATAACTGTCAGATTGAATGTGACGGTTACTGTCATAGTGAGTAAAACTAATTTTTGTATTTGTAAACTTTACCAAAAATACCTGATTCTGGTAAAAATCACATAGATACAATATTGCAGGCATTTTTAGACATAATGCATGTTTGGTTTTGGAGTTATGTTTATACAATTTTCATATTAAGTATGACAGTTATACCATCATATTGAGTAAAAAAAAAATAACTTGTGTCTTTATAAACCTTACAATTTTTTTTTTCCCAGTAAAACTCACAAACATACATACATTTCGCCAGGCATAATTAGTCATTTATCATGTTTGGTTTAGGAGTTATGTTTAAATAACTGTAATATTGAGTGTGGCAGTTATACTGTCATTATGAGTAAAACCTATTTTTTGTATTTGTAAAAATTACCAAAATACCAGATTCTGGTAAAACCCACATCGATACAATATTACAGGAATTTTTAGACATAAAGCATGTTTGGTTTTGGAGTTATGTTTATATAACTTTCATATTTAGTATGACAGTTATACCATCATATTGAATAAAAAAACAACTAATTTGTATCTTTACAAACCTTACAAAATATTGTTTTCCAGTAAAATTCACAAATATACATTTCTCTAGGCATTAGTAGTCATTTTGCATTTGTGTCTTAGGAGTTATGTTTAATTAACTGTCATATTGAGTGTGGCAGATATACTGTCACTATGAGTAAAACCTAATTTTTGTATTCGTAAACCTTACCAAAATACCTGATTCTGATAAAACTCACATATATTCAATATTACAGGCATTTTTAGACGGATTGCATATTTGGTTTTGGAATTATGTTTATAAAACTTTCATAAATAGTATGACAGCTAAACTGTTAAATTGTGTAAAAAAAAAAAAAAAAATAACTTGTGTCTTTACAAACCTTACAAAATATTTTTTCCAGTAAAACTCACAAAGATACATTCCTCAAGGCATTATTAGCCATTTTGTCAGATTAATTGTGACAGTATACTGTCATTATGAGTAAAACTAATAGTTTGTATGTGTATACCCTACAAAAACAACTGATTCTAGTAAAACTCACATGGATACATAATTATAGGCATTTTTAAACATTATGCATGTTTGGTGGCAGTCAATGTGGCAGTTATACTGTCATTATGAGTAAAACCTAATTTTTATATTTGTCAACCTTACCAAAATACCTGATTCTGGTAAAACTCACATAGATACAATATAACAGGCATTTTTAGACATAATGCATGTTTGGTTTTGGAGTTATGTTTATATAACTTTCATATTTAGTATGACAGTTATACCATCATAATAAATAATAAAAACGAACTTGTGTCTTTATAAACCTTACAACTTATTAGTTTCCAGTAAAACTCGCAATGATACATTTCTCCAGGCATTATTAGCCATTTATCATGTTTGGATTAGGAGTTATGTTTAAATAACTGTCATATCAAATGTTGCAGTTATACTGTCATTATGAGTAAAACCCAAGTTTTGTATTTGTAAACCTTACTAAAATACCTGATTCTGGTAAAACTCACATAGATTCAATATTACAGGCAGTTTAAGACAGATTGCAAGTTTGGTTTAGGAGTTTGGTTTTGGAATTATGTTTATATATCTTTCATATTTAGTATGACAGTTATACCATCATATTGAGTAAAAAAAACTAACTTTTGTCTTTACAAACCTTACAAAATATTTTTTTCTGGTAAAAATCACAAAGATACATTTCTTCAGGCATTATTAACCATTTTGCATGTGTGGTATAGGAGTTATGTTTACATAACTGTCATATTAAATGTGGCAGTTATACTGTCATTATGAGTAAAACCAAATTTGTGTATATTTAAACCTTAAAAAAATACCCGATTCTGGTAAAACTCACATAGATACAATACTAAAGGCATTTTAAGACAAAATGCATGTTTGGTTTTGGAGTTATATTTGTATACATTTATCCAGGCATAAATAGCCATTTAGCCTGTTTGGTTCAGGAGTTATGTTTAAATAACTGTCGTATCAAATAATGCAGTTATACTGTCATTATGAGTAAAACCTATTTTTTGTATTTGTAAACTTTACCAAAATACCTGATTCTGGTAAAACCCACATCGATACAATATTACAGGAATTTTTAGACTTAAAGCATGTTTGGTTTTGGAGTAATGTTTATACAACTTTTATATTTAGTATGACAGTTATACCATCATATTGAGTAAAAAAAAAATAACTTGTGTCTTTATAAACCTTACAAAAAAATGTTCCCAGTGAAACTCACAAAGATACATTTCTCCAGGCATAATTAGCCATTTATTACTGTCATAATCAGTAAAAAACTACTTTTTGTGTTTGCAAGCCTTAAAATAGCAAATGTTTCGAGTAAAACTCACAAGGATGCATTGTTTTAGGCTTTATTAACCTATTTGCATGTGTGATTAGGAAGTTATGTTTAAAAAACTGTCAAATTGAATGTAGCCGTTATACTGTCATTATGAAAAAAAACTAATTTTGTATTTGTAAACCTTACCAAATTACCTGATTCTGGTGAAACTCACATAGATACAATATTACAGGCATTTTTAGACATAATGCATGTTCAGTTTTGGAGTTATGTTTATATAACTTTCATATTTGGTATGACAGTTATACTGTCATATTGAATTAAAAAAACTAACTTGCTTCTTTGCAAAATTTACAAAAGATAATTTTTCTAGTAAAACTAACAAAGATACATGTCTTCAGGCATTATTAGACATGTTGCATGTTTGGTGTAGGAATTATGTTGAAAAACAGTTTTATTGCTTATTTCGCATTGTCTCAGGATTTTAAGAACATTACTGTCAAAATGAGTAAAAAACTACTTTTTGTGTTTGCAAGCCTTAAAATAGCATATGTTTCGAGTAAAACTCACAAGGATGCATTGTTTTAGGCTTTATTAACCTATTTCTCATGTGTGGTTAGGGAGTTATGTTTAAATAACAGTCAAATTGAATGTAGCAGTTATACTGTCATTATGAGAAAAACCCAATTTTTGTATTTGTAAACCTTACCAAATTACCTTATTCTGGTAAAATTCACATAGATACAATATTTTAGGCATTTTTAGACATAATGCATGTTCAGTTTTGGAGTTATGTTTATATAACTTTTACATTTAGTTTGACAGTTATACTGTTATATTGAATTAAAAAAACTAACTTGCGTCGTTACAAAACTTACAAAAGATACAATTTCTAGTAAAACTAACAAAGATACATGTCTTCAGGCATTATTAGACATGTTGCATGTTTGGTGTAGGAATTATGTTGAAAAACATTCGTATTGCTTTTTTCGCATTATCTCAGGATTTTAAGAACATTACTGGCATATTGAGTAAAAAACTACTATGACATTATACTGTCACATTCAATCTGACTGTTTTTTAAACATAACTCCTAAACCATGCAAGCAAAATGTCAAATAATGCCTGGAGAAATGTATCTTTGTAAGTTTTACAGGAAAAAAATAGTTTGTAAGGTTTGTAAAGACACAAGTTAGCTTTTTTTTACTCAATATGACAGTATAACTGTCATACTAAATATGAAAGTTAAATAAATAAAACACCAAAACCAAACTTGCAATCCGTCTAAAAATGCCTGTAATATTGAATAAATGTGAGTTTTACCAGAATCAGTTATTTTGGTAAGGTTTACAAATACAAAAATTGGGTTTTACTCATAATGACAGTATAACTGCCATATTCAAAATAACAGTTATTTAAACATAACTCCTAAACCAAATATGCTAAATGGTTAATAATGCCTGGAGAAATGAATCTTTGTGAGTTTTACTAGAAAAAATTTTTTTTTGTAAGGTTTGTAAAAACAAAAGTTATATGATGATGGTATAACTGTCATACTAAATATGAAAGTTAGATAAACATAATTCCAAAACCAAACTCTTAAACCAAACTTGCAGTCTGTCTTAAACTGCCTGTAATATTGAATCTATGTGAGTTTTGCCAGAATCAGGTATTTTGCCAAGGTTTACAAATACAAAACTTGGGTTTTACTCATAATGACAGTATATCTGCAACATTTGATATGACAGTTATTTAAACATGACTCCTAAACCAAACATGATAAATGACTAATAATGCCTGGAGAAATGTATCTTTGTGAGTTTTACTGGAAAAAAATAATGTGTAAGGTTTATAAAGACACAAGTTATTTTTTTTTAATTTAATATGATGGTATAACTGTCATGCTAAATATGAAAGTTATATAAACATAACTCCAAAACCAAAATGCATTTTGTCTAAAAATGCCTGTAATATTGTATCTTTTTGAGTTTTACCAGAATCAGGTATTTTGGTAAGGTTGACAAATACAAACATTAGGTTTTACTCATAATGACAGTATAACTGCCACATTGACTGCCACCAAACATGCATTATGTCTAAAAATGCTTATAATTTTGTATCTATGTGAGTTTTACTAGAATCACTTGTTTTTGTAAGGTTTACAAATACAAAATATTAGTTTTACCCATAATGACACTATACTGTCACAATTAATCCGACAAAATGGCTAGTAATGCCTTAAAGAATGTATCTTTGTGAGTTTTACTGGAAAAAAATATTTTGTAAGGTTTGTAAAGACACAAGTTAGTTTTTTTTTACACAATTTAACAGTATAGCTGTCATAATATATATGAAAGTTATATAAACATAATTCCAAAACCAAATATGCAATCCGTCTAAAAATGCCTGTAATATTGAATATATGTGAGTTTTATCAGAATCAGGTATTTTGGTAAGGTTTATGAAAACAAAAATTAGGTTTTACTCATAGTGACAATATAACTGCCACACTCAGTATGACAGTTAATTAAACATAACTCCTAAAACACAAATGCAAAATGACTACTAATGCCTAGGGAAATGTATATTTGTGATTTTTCCTGGAAAATAATAATTTGTAAGGTTTGTAAATATACAAATTAGGTTTTTTTTACTTAATATATAATGGTATAACTGTCATACTAAATATGAAAGTTATATAAACATAACTCCAAAACCAAACATGATTTATGTCTAAAAATTCCTGTAATATTGTATCGATGTGGGTTTTACCAGAATCAGGTATTTTTGGTAAGGTTTACAAATACAAAAATAAGGTTTTACTCACTATGACAGTATACTGTCACATTCAATCTGACAGTTAATTAAACATACTGTAACTCCTAAACCACAAATACAAAATGGCTAATAATGCCTGGAGAAATGTATCTTTGTGAGTTTTCCTGGAAAAAAAATAAAAAATGTAAAAGGTTTGTAAAGACACAAGTTATTTTATTTTATTTTAGTCAATATGATGGTATAACTGTCAAACTAAATATAAAAGTAATATAAACATCATTCCAAAACCAAACTCCTAAACCAAACTTGCAATCCGTCTTAAACTGCCTGTAATTGAATATATGTGAGTTTTACCAAAATCAGGTATTTTGGTAAGGTTTACAAATACAAAAATTAGGTTTTACTTATAATGACAGTATAACTGCCACACTCAATATGACAGTTTTTTAAACATAACTCCTAAAAAACAAATGCAAAATGACTAATAATGCCTGGAAAAATGTATTTTTGTGAATTTTAATGAAAAACATTTTTTTTTGTAAGGTTTGTAAAGACACAAATTAGTTTTTTTTACTTAATATGATGGTATAACTGTCATATTAAATATGAAAGTTATATAAACATAACTCCAAAACCAAACATGTTTTATGTCTAAAAATTCCTGTAATATTGTATCTATGTGAGTTTTACCAGAATTAGGTATTTTGGTAAGGTTTACAAATACAAAAAATAGGTCTTACTCATAATGACAATATAACTGCCACATTTAACATGACAGGTATTTAAACATAATTCCTAAACCAAACATGATAAATGGCTAATAATGCCTGGAGAAATGTATCTTTGTGAGTTTTACAGGAAAAAAATAATTTGTAAGGTTTATAAAGACACAAGGTAGTTTTTTTTTTTTTACTCAATATGATGGTATATACTAAATATGAAAGTTATATGAACATAACTCCAAAAACAAACATGAATTTTGTCTAAAATTACCTGTAATATTGTATCTATGTGAGTTTTACCAGAATCAGGTATTTTGGTAAGGTTTACAAATACAAAAATAGGTTTTACTCACTATGACAGTATACTGTCACATTCAATCTGAAAGTTATGTAAACATAACTCCTAAACCACACATGCAAAATGGCTAATAATGCCTGGAGAAATGTATCTTTGTGAGTTTTACTAGGACACATATTTTGTAAGGTTTGTAAAGACACACATTAGTTTTTTTTTACTAAATATGACAGTATAACTGTCATACTACATGCAAAAAATATATAAACATGACTCCAAAACCAAACTTTCAATCCGTCTAAAAATGTCTGTAATATTGAGTCTATGTGAGTTTTACCAAAAAGAGGTATTTTGGTAAGGTTGACAAATCGAATCTTTGTGACTTTTACTGAAAAAAAAATAATTTGTAAGGTTTATAAAGACACAAGTTAGTTTTTTTTTTACTCAATATGATGGTATAACTGTCATACTAAATATAAAAGTTATATAAACATAACTCCAAAACCAAACATGCATTTTGTCTGAAAATTATTGTTATATTGTATCTATGTGAGTTTAACCATAATCAGGTATTTTGGTAAGGTTTACATATACAAAAATTAGGTTTTACTCATATAGACAGTATAACTGCCTCATTCAAAATGACAGTTATGTAAACATAACTCCTAAACCACTCATGCAAAATGGTTAATAATGCCTGAAAAAATAGTTTTTTTTTACTCAATATGACATTAATACTGTCATACTAAATGTGAAAGTTATATAAATATATCTCCAAAACCAAACATTCATTATGTCTAAAAATGCCTGTAATATTGTATCCATGTGAGTTTCACTAGAATAAGTTGTTTTTGTAAGTTTTGCAAATACAAAATACTGGTTTTACTCACTATGACAGTATACTGTCACATTCAATCTGACAGTTATTTAAACATAACTCCTAAACCACACATGCAAATTGGTTAATAATGCCTGGAGAAATGTATCTTTGTGAGTTTTAATGGGAAAAAAAATATTTTGTAAGGTTTGTAAAGACACAAGTTAGTTCTTTTTTACTTAATATGACAATATAACTGTCATACTAAATATGAAAGTTATATAAACATAATTCCAAAACCAAACTTCTAAACCAAACTTGCAATATGTCTTAAACTGCCTGTAATATTTAATCTATGTGAGTTTTACCAGAATCAGGTATTTTGGTAAGGTTTACAAATACAAAACTTGGGTTTTACTCATAATGACAGCATAACTGCAACATTTGATATGACAGTTATTTAAACATAACTCCTAAACCAAACATGATAAATGGCTAATAATGCCTGGAGAAATGTATCAGTGTGAGTTTTACGGGAAACAAATAATTTGTAAGGTTTAAAGACACAAGTTAGTTTTTTTTATTGAATATGATGGTATAACTGTCATACTAAATATGAAAGTTATATAAATATAACTCCAAAACCAAACATACATTATGTCTAAAAATGCCTGCAATATTGTATCTATGTGAGTTTTACCAGAATCAGGTATTTTGTTAAGGTTTACAATTACAAAAAATAGTTTTTTATTTATAATGACACACGATACAATAACTACCCCACTCAATATGACAGTTATTTAAACATAACTCCTAAACCAAACATGATAAATGGCTAATTATGCCTGGAGAAATGTATCTTTGTGAGTTTTGGGGGGAAAAAATTGTAAGGTTTATAAGGACACAAGTTTTGTTTTTTTTACTCAATATGATGGCATAACTGTCATACTAAATATGAAAGTTGTATAAACATAACTCCAAAAACAAACATGAATTTTGTCTAAAAATACCTGTAATATTGTATCTATGTGAGTTTTACCAGAATCAGGTATTTTTGGTAAGGTTTACAAATACAAAATATAGGTTTTACTCATAATGACAGTATACTGTCACATTCAATCTGACAGTTATTTCAACATAACTCCTAAACCACAAATACAAAATGGCTAATAATGCCTGGAGAAATGTATTTTTTTTACCTAATATGACAGTATAACTGTCATACTATATATGAAAGTTAAATTTACATAACTCCAAAACCAAACTTGCAATACGTCTAAAAATGCCTGTAATATTGAATGTATGTGAGTTTTTTCAGAATCAGGTATTTAGGTAAGGTTTACAAATACAAAAATTGGGTTTTACTCATAATGACAGTATAACTGCCATATTCAAAATAACATAACTCCTAAACCAAACATGCTAAATGGCTAACAATGCCTGGAGAAATGTATCTTTGTGAATTTTACTAGAAAAAACTATTTTGTAAGGTTTGTAAAGAAAAAAGTTTTTTTTTTTTACTGAATATGATGGTATAACTGTCAAACTAAATATAAAATTAATATAAACATAATTCCAAAAACAAACTCCTAAACCAAACTTGCAATCCGTCTTAAACTGCCTGTAATATTGAATCTATATAAGTTTTACCAGAATCAGGTATTTTGGTAAAGACACGAGTTAGTTTTTTTTTTTTTTACACAATTTAACAGTATAGCTGTCATACTATATATGAAAGTTATATAAACACAACTCCAAGACCAAATATGCAATCCGTCTAAAAATGCCTGTAATATTGAATACATGTGAGTTTTATCAGAATCAGGTATTTTGGTAAGGTTTACAAAAACAAAAATTAGGGTTTACTCATAGTGACAGTATTACTGCCACACTCAATATGACAGTTAATTAAACATAACACCTAAAACACAAATGCAAAATGACTAATAATGCCTAGAGAAAGGTATATTTTTGAATTTTACTGGAAAACAATATTTTGTAAGGTTTGTAAAGATACAAATTATTTTTTGTTTTTTACTCCATATGATGGTATAACTTTCTTACTAAATATGAAAGTTATATAAACATAACTCCAAAACCAAACGTGCTTTATGTCTAAAAATTCCTGTAATATTGTATCGATGTGGGTTTTACCAGAATCAGGTATTTTGGTAAAGTTTACAAATACAAAAAATAGGTTTTACTCATAATGACAGTATAACTGCCACACTCAATATGACAGTTGTTTAAACATAACTCCTAAACCAAACATGATAAATGGCTAATTATGCCTGGAGAAATGTATCTTTGTGAGTTTTACTGGACACATTTTATTTTTGTAAGGTTTATAAAGACACAAGTTATTTTTTTTTTTACTCAATAGGATGGTATAACTGTCATACTAAATATAAAAGTTGTATAAACATAACACCAAATCCAAACATGCATTATGTCTAAAAATGCCTGTAATATTGAATCTATGTGAGTTTTACCAGAATCAGATATTTTGGTAAGGTTTACAAATACAAAACTTGGATTTTACTCATAGTGACAGTATAACTGCAACATTTGATATGACAGTTATTTTAACATAACTCCTAAACCAAACATGGCTAAAAATGCCTGGAGAAATGTATCTTTGTGAGTTTTACTAGACACAAATATTTTGTAAGGTTTGTAAAGACACAAGTTAGTTTTTTGTACTCAATATGATGGTATAACTGTCATAATCAATGTAAAAGTTATATAAACATAACTCCAAAACCAAACATGCATTTGGTTTTTACTCAATATGATGGTATAACTGTCATACTAAATATGAAAGTTATATAAACATAACTCCAAAACCAAACATGCATTATGTCTAAATAGGCCTGTATTATTGTATCTATGTGAGTTTTACCAGAATCAAGTATTTTGGTAAGGTTGACAAATACAAAAATTAGTTTTTACTCATAATGACAGTATAACTGCTATATTCAATAGGACAGTTATGTAAACACAACTCCTAATCGCACATGCAAAATGGCTAATAATGCCTGGAGAATTGATCTTTGTGAGTTTTACTGGGGAAAAAAAAGAAGTACTGTTTGTATAGACACACGTTACTTTTTTTTTACTCAATATGACAGTATAACTGTCATACTAAATTAGAAAGTAATATGAAAATAACACCAAAACAAAACATGCATTATGTCTAAAAATGCTTGTAATATTGTATCCATGTGAGTTTTACTAAAATCAGTTGTTTTTGTAAGGTTTACAAACACAAAATATTAGTTTTACTCATAATGACAGTAAACTGTCACAATCAATCTGACAAAATGGCAAATAATGCCTGGATGAATGTATCTTTGTGAGTTTTACTGGAAAAAATATTTTGTAAGGTTTGTAAAGACACACGTTAGTTTTTTTACTCAATTTAACAGTATAGCTCTATATATGAAAGTTATTTTAACATAACTCCAAAACCAAACATGCAATCCATCTAAACATTTCTGTAATTTTGCATATATGTGAGTTTTATCAGAATCAGGTATTTTGGTAAGGTTTACAAATACAAAAATTAGGTTTTACTCAAAATGACAATATAACTGCCACACTCAATATGACAGTTTTTTAAACATAACTCCTAAAACACAAATGCAAAATGACTATAAATGCCTGGAGAAATGTGTCTTTGTGAATTTTAATGGTAAAAAAATATTTTGTAAGAATTGTAAAGACACAAATTAGTTTTTTTTACTCAATATGATGGTATAACTGTCATACTAAATATGAAAGTTATATAAACATAACTCCAAAACAAAACATGTTCTATGTCTAAAAATTCCTGTAATATTGTATCTATATGAGTTTTACTAGAATCAGATATTTTGGTAAGGTTTACAAATACAAAAAATAGGTTTTATTCATAATGACAATATAACTGCCACACTCAACATGACAGTTATTTAAACATAATTGATAAACCAAACATGATACATGGCTAATAATGCCTAGAGAAATGTATCTTTGTGAGTTTTACTGGAAAAAAAATAATTTGTAATGTTTATAAAGACACAAGTTAGTTTTGTTTTACTCAATATGATGGTATAACCGTCATACTAAATATGAAAGTTATATAAACCTAACTCCAAAACCAAACTTGCAATCCGTCTAAAAATGTATGTAATATTGAATATATGTGATTTTTACCAGAATAAGGTATTTTGGTAAGGATTTCAAATACAAAAATTAGGTTTTACTCACTATGACAGTATACTGTCACATTCAATCTGACAGTTATGAAAACATAACTCCTAAACCACACATGCAAAATGGCTAAAAATGCCTGGAAAAAAGTGAGTTTACAGGGAAAAATATTTTGTAAGGTTTGTAAAGACACAAGTTAGTTTTTTTTACTCAATATGATAGTATAACTGTCATACTCCATGTAAAAATATATAAACATAACTCCAAAACCAAACTTGAAATCCGTCTAAACATGTCTGTAATATTGAATCTATGTGAGTTTTACCAGAATCAGGTATTTTGGTAAGGTTGACAAATAAAAAAATTAGGTTTTACTGATAGTGACATTTATTATTTAAACATAACTCATAAACGACACATGGAAATGGCTATTAAACCTGGAGAAATGTATCTTTGTTAATTTTACTAGAATAATGATCTTTTGTAAGGTTTGCAAAGACACAAGTTATTTTTTTTACTCAATATGACGGTATAACTGTCAAACTAAATAAAAAAATTATATAAACATAACTCCAAAACCAAACTCGAAAACCAAACTTGCAATCCGTTTAAAAATGCCTGTAATATTGAATATATGTGAGTTTTATCAGAATCAGGTATTTTGGGAAGGTTTACAATACAAAAATTAGGTTTTACTCATAATGACAGTATAACTGCCACGCTCAATATGACAGTTATTTAAACATAACTCCTAAAATACACTTGCAAAATGACTAATATTGCCTGGAGAAATGTATCTTTGTGTATTTTACATGAAAAAAATATTTTGTAAGGTTTGTAAAGATACAATTTTTTTTTTTTTAACTCAATATGATGGCATAACTGTCATACTAAATATGAAAGTTATACAAACATAACTCCAAAACCAAACACGCAATTCTTAAAAAAAAAAGGCTGTAATATTGAATCTATGTGAGTTTTACTAGAATCAGGAATTTGGTAAGGTATACAAATACAAAAATTAGGATTTACTCATAATGACAGTATAACTGCCAAACTTAATATGACGGTTATGTAAACATAACTATAATGCCTGGAGAAATGTATCTTTGTGAGTTTTACTGGAAAGAAAATATTTTGTAAGGTTTCTTAAAGACACAAATTTGTTTTGTTTTTTTCTTTAATATGACAGTATAAATGTCACACTAAAAATAAAAAGTTATAAAAACATAACTCTTAAAACCAAACTTGCAATCCGTCTAAAAATGTCTGTAATATTGAATCTATGTGATTTTTACCAGAATCAGGTATTTTGGTAAGGATTACAATTACAAAAATTAGGTTTTACTCATAATGACGGATAACTGCCACATTCAAAATGGAAGAAGGAGCTGAGCCGGAAGGCAAAGCTCTCAATTTACCGGTCGATCTACGTTCCCATCCTCACCTATGGTCATGAGCTTTGAGTTATGACCGAAAGGACAAGATCACGGGTACAAGCGGTCGAAATGAGTTTCCTCCCCCGGGTGGCGGGGCTCTCCCTTAGAGATAGGGTGAGAAGCTCTGCCATCCGGGGGGAGCTCAAAGTAAAGCCGCTGCTCCTCCACATCGAGAGGAGCCAGATGAGGTGGTTCGGGCATCTGGTCAGGATGCCACCCGAACGCCTCCCTAGGGAGGTGTTTAGGGCACGTCCGACCGGTAGGAGGCCACGGGGAAGACCCAGGACACGTTGGGAAGACTATGTCTCCCGGCTGGCCTGGGAACGCCTCGGGGTCCCACAGGAAGAGCTGGACGAAGTGGCTGGGGAGAGGGAAGTCTGGGCTTCCCTGCTTAGGCTGATCAGGAGCAAGGGTAAAGTGTCTCCCTCAAGGACACAACGGACGTGACGAGGTTGGTAGAAGGTGGGGATCGAACCAAGAACCCTCAGGTTGCTGGAACGGCCACTCTCCCAACTGCGCCACGCCTTCGCCATGTATACTGTCTCTGTCTCTGTATCTGACAGTTATTTAAACATAATTCCGAAACCACAGATGCAAAATGGCTAATAAGAGAAATGTATCTTTGTGAGTTTTACTGGAAAAAAATATTTTGTAAGGTTTGCAAAGACACAAGTCTTTTTTTTTTTTTTACTTAATATGACAGTATAACTGTCATACTAAATATGAAAAGTTATAAACCTAACTCCAAAACCAAACCTGCATTATGTCTAAAAATGCCTGTAATATTGTATCTTTGTGAATTTTACTAGAATAAGGAGGTTTTAAGGTTTAATAATACAAAAATTAGGTTTTACTCATAATGACAGTATAACTGCCACACGCAATATGACAATTTTTTAATCATAACTCCTAAACCACTCATGCAAAATGGCTAATAATATTTGAAATAATGGATCCTTGGGAGTTTACCTCGAAACATATGCTTTCTTAAGGCTTGCAAACACAAAAAGTATTTTTTTTACTCAATATGACAGTAAGGTTCTTAAAATCCTGAGATAATGCGAAAAAAGCAATAAAAATTTATTCAATCATAATTTCTAAAATAAACATGCAAAATGTGTAAAAATGCCTGTATTATTGAATCCATGTGAGTTTTAATAGAATCAGTTGTTTTAGTGAAGTTTGCAAAAACAAAAATTAGGTTTTACTCTTTATGAAAGTAAACTGTCACACTCAATATGATAGTTTTTTTAATCATAACTCCTAAACCACTCATGCAAAATGGCTAATAATGTTTGAAATAATGGATCCTTGGGAGTTTACCTCGAAACATATTCTTTCTTAAGGCTTGCAAACACAAAAAGTATTTTTTTACTCAATATGACAGTAATGTTCTTAAAATCCTGAGATAATGCGAAAAAAGCCATAAAAATGTATTCAATCATAATTTCTAAAATAAACATGCAAAATGTGTAAAAATGCCTGTATTATTGAATCCATGTGAGTTTTAATAGAATCAGTTGTTTTAGTGAAGTTTGCAAAAACAAAAATTAGGTTTTACTCTTTATGAAAGTAAACTGTCACACTCAATATGACAGTTTTTTAATCATAACTCCTAAACTACTCATGCAAAATGGCTAATAATGTTTGAAATAATGGATCCTTGGGAGTTTTCCTTGAAACATATGCTTTCTTAAGGCTTGCAAACACAAAAAGTATTTTTTGTACTCAATATGACAAAAATGTTCTTAAAAGTCTGAGATAATGCGAAAAAAGCAATAAAATTGTATTCCAACATAATTCCTAAACCAACAATGCAAAATGTCTAAAAATGCCAGTAATATTAAATCCATGTGAGTTTCACTAGAATCAGTTGTTTTAGTAAGGTTTGCAAAAGCAAAAATTAGGTTTTACTCTTTATGAAAGTAAACTGTCACACTCAATATGACAATTTTTTAATCATAACTCCAAACTACTCATGCAAAATGGCTAATAATTTTTGAAATAATGGATCCTTGGGAGTTTACCTCGAAACATATGCTTTCTTAAGTCTTGCAAACACAAAAAGTATTTTTTTACTCAAAATGACAGTAATGTTCTTAAAATCCTGATATAATGCGAAAAAAGACATAAAAAATGTATTTAATCATAATTTCTAAACTAAACATGCAAAATGTGTAAAAATGCCTGTATTATTGAATCCATGTGAGTTTTACTAGAATCAGTTGTTTTAGTGAAGTTTGCAAAAACAAAAATTAGGTTTTACTCTTTATGAAAGTAAACTGTCACACTCAATATGACATTTATTTAATCATAACTCCTAAACTACACATGCAAAATGTCTAATGATGCCTCAAATAATGCATTCTACGGAGTTTTACTCGAAACATATGCTTTTTCAAATCTTGCAAACAAAAAGTAGCTTTTTACTCAATATGACAGTAATATTCCTAAAATCAATCAATCAATCAATCAATCTTTATTTATATAGCCCTAAATCACAAGTGTCTCAAAGGGCTGCACAAGCCACAACGACATCCTCGGTACAAAGCCCACATATAATAAATACTGAGATAATGCGAAAAAAGCAATAAAAATGTATTCAATCATATTTCCTAAATCAAACATGCAAAATGTGTCAAAATGCCTGTAATATAATAATGCCTGGAGATGTATCTTTGTGAGTTTTACTAGAAAACATATAATTTGTAAGGTTTTTTAAAGACACAAGTTAGTTTTTTTTACTCAATATAATAGTATAACTGTCATACTAAATGTATCCATTTTCTTCCGCTTATCCGAGGTCGGGTTGCGGGGGCAGCAGCCTAAGCAGAGAAGCCCAGACTTCCCTCTCCCCAGCCACTTCGTCCAGCTCTTCTCGGGGGATCTCGAAGCGTTCCCAGGCCAGCCGGCTGACATAGTCTTCCCAATGTGTCCTGGGGCTTCCCCGTGGCCTCCTGCCGGTCGGACTTGCCTTAACGAAAAAAGCAATTAAAATGTATTCAAAAACAACTCCTAAACCAAACATGTGAAATGTCTAAAATGCCTGCAATATTGAATCTATGTGAGTTTTACTAGAATCGGTTGTTTTTGTAAGGTTTGCAAATACAAAAATTAGGTTTAACACTTAATCACAGTATAACTGCCACACTCAATTTGACAGTTATTAAAACATAACTCCTAAACTACACATGAACATTTTCTAATAATGCATGAAGAAATGTATCTTTTGTGAGTTTTACTAGTAACATTTTCTTTTGTAAGCATTGCAAAGACACAAGTTAGTTTGTTTTACTCACTATGACTTACTGTCACAATCAATATGACAGTTATTTAAACATAAATCCTAAACCGCACATGCAAAATGGCTAATAATGCCTGTAGAAATGTATCTTTGAGTTTTACTTCGAAAAATATTTTGTAAGGTTTGTAAAGACACAAGTTAGTTCTTTTTTTTAACTCAATATGACAGTATTACTGTAATACTAAATATGAAAGTTATATAAACACAACTCTAAAACCAAACATGTATTATGTCTAAAAATGCCTGTGATATTGTATCTGTGAGTTTTACTAGAATCAATTGTTTTTGTAAGGTTTGCAAATACAAAATTTAGGTTTTACTCACTATGACAGTTATTTAAACATAAATCCTAAACAACAAATGCAAATAGCTAATAATGCTTGGAGAACTGTATCTTTGTTATAGAGAGCCTGCTGACCAACAGCATCTCTGTCTGGACTGGAGCCTGCAGTGCCTCAGACTGGAAGTCTCTCCAGAGAGTGGTGAGGACGGCGGAAAAGATCTTCAGGAATCCTCTTCCTCCTATCCAGGAGATCGCAAAAAGCGCTGCCTGACCAGGGCTCAGAAAATTTGCAAAGACTCCTCCCACCCCCACCAAGGACTGTTTTCACTTCTGGACTCTAGAAATGCCTGGAGAAATGTCTCTTTGTGAGTTTTGCAGGAAAAAAAATATTTTGTAAGGTTTGTAAAGACACAAGTTAGTTTTTATTACTCAATATGACAGTATTACTGTAATACTAAATATGAAAGTTATATAAACACAACTCCAAAATCAAACATGCATCATGTCTAAAAATGCCTGCAACATTGCATCCATGTGAGTTTTACTAGAATCAGTTGTTTTTGTAAGGTTTTTGCAAATACAAAAATTAGGTTTTACTCACTATGACAGTTATTTAAACATAACTCCTAAACAACAAATGCAAAATGGCTATTAATGCCTGTAGATATGTATCTTTGTGAGTTTTACTAGAAAAAATATATTTTGTAAGTTAGTTTTTTTTTACTTAATATGACAGTATAACATCCATTTTCTTCCGCTTATCCGAGGTCCGGTTGCAGGGGCAGCAGCCTAAGCAGAGAAGCCGGACTTCCCTATCCCCAACCACTTCGTCCAGCTCTTCTCGGGGGATCCCGAGGCGTTCGACAGCCCAGCCGGGAGACATAGTCTTCCCAATGTGTCCTGGGTCTTCCCCGCGGCCTCCTGCCCGTCGGACTTGCCCTAATAAAAAAAGCAATACAAATGTATTCAAACACAACTCTAAACCAAACATGTAAAATGTCTAAAAATGCCTGTAATATTGAATCTATGTGAGTTTTACCAGAATCAGGTATTGTGGTAAGGTTAACATTTACAAAAATTAGGTTTTACTCATAATAACAGTATAACTGCCACATTCAATTTGACATTTATTTAAACATAACTCCTAAACCACATGTGCACAATGGCTAATAATGCCTGGAGAAATGTCTCTTTGTGAGTTTTACTGGTAAAAAAAATATTTTTTAAGATTTGTACAGATACAAGTTAGTTTTTTTAATTCAATATGACAGTATTACTGTCATACAAAATATGAAAAATATATAAACATTACTCCAAAACCAAACATGCATTATGTCTAAAAATGCCCGTAATATTGTATCCATGTGAGTTTTAGTAGAATCATTTGTTTTCATAAGGTTTGCAATTACAAAATATGGGTTTACTCACTATGACAGTATACTGTCACACTCAATCTGACGATTATTTAAACATAAGTCCTAAACCACACATGCAAAATGGCTAATAATGCCTTGAGTTATGTATCTTTGTGAGTTTTACTAGAAAAAATATATTTTGTAATGTTTGCAAAGACCCAAGTTAGTTTTTTACTTAATATGACAGTATAACTGTCATACTAAATCCATCCATTTTTTTCCTGCTTATCCGAGGTCAGGTTGCGGGGGCAGCAGCCTAAGCAGAGAAGCCCAGACTTTCCTCTCCCCAGCCACTTTGTCCAGCTCTTCTCGGGGGATCCCGAGGCATTTACAGGCCAGCCAGGAGACATAAATAGATAGATACATAGATAGTACTTTATTGATTCCTTCAGGAGAGTTCCCTCAGGAAAATTTAAATTCCAGCAGTAGTGTACAAAATTGTAAAAAGTGAAAAGTAAATAATGGGGGTATAAATTGAAACAAAATAGAAACATATTACAATAGAATAAAAATAAAAAGCAACAATGAGAATAAAAATATAACAGTAAAATAAGAATATAACAAGAGAAACTAGGCAGTAGTGACCATGTTTTGAAAAAATATTGCACTCTTATTGATTTGCATCCCCTGTCATCCTAGTAGCCCCCCTCCCCCCAGAGAAAAGTTGTACAGTCTAATGGCGTGTGGGACAAAGGACAGCCGCCTCAGGAAGTACAGCTCTGTCCTTTCCTGTACAAGTGGTCTGTGTTAACAGTCCAGTCCAGCTTATTGTCCACCCACACCCCAAGGTACTTGAATGATAGTCCTCCCAATGTGCCCTGGGTCTTCCCCGTGGCCTCCTGCCGGTCGGCCTTGCCCTAACGAAAACAGCAATAAAAAATGTATTCAAACACAACTCCTAAACCAAACATGTAAAATGTCTAAAAATGCCTGTAAAATTGAATCTATGTTTTACTAGAATCAGTTGTTTTTATAAGGTTTGCAAATACAAAATTAAGTTTTACACATAATGACAGTATAACTGCCACACTCAATATGACAGTTATTTAAACATAATTCCTAAACCACACATGAAAAATGTCTAATAATGCGTGAAGAAATGTATCTTTGTGATTTTTATTAGAAACGTTTTCTTTTGTGAGGTTTGAAAAGACACAAGTTAGTTTTTTTTACTCAATATGACAGTGTAACTGCCACACTCACTATGACAGTTATTTAAACATAACTCCTAAACTCATACTTGCCAACATTGAGACCTCCGATTTCAGGAGGTGGGGGTGGGGAAGGCATGGTCGGGGGTGGGGTGGAGGCGTGGTTGGGGGTGTGGTTAAGAGGGGAGGAGTATATTTAGAGCTAGAATTCACCAAGTCAAGTATTTCATATATATATATATATATACATATATATATATATATATATATATATATATATATATATATATATATATATATATATATATATATATATATATATATATATATATGTATGTATATATATATATATATATATATATATATATATATATATATATATATATATATATATATATATACACACTTATATAAAAAAAAACTTGACTTTCAGTGAATTCTAGCTATATATATATATATATATATATATATATATATATATATATATATATATATATATATATATATGTATGTGTGGGGAAAAAAATCACAAGACTACTTCATCTCTACAGGCCTGTTTCATGAGGGGTTCCCTCAATCATCAGGAGATATAAGACATATATATATATATATATATATATATAAAATAAATACTTGAATTTCAGTTTTCATTTATTTACACATATATACACACATAACACTCATCTACTCATTGTTGAGTTAAGGGTTGAATTGTCCATCCTTGTTCTATTCTCTGTCACTATTTTTATAACCATGCTGAACACCCTCTCTGATGATGCATTGCTGTGTGGCACGCACAAAAGTGCTTTCATCAAATGCACGAGAGTCTGGAATTTTCCATCCCTCCTGAGCATGGCCAAAAACCGGTCAATCTTTGCTTCCTGAGGAAAAGCACTTGGTACTTCTTCCCGGAGGCTATCCAGGTCCAATCGCAGCTGCGGCTTGGAACTTATAAGCGTGTTTCTTCATCTTACTCGTCGTCGGCGTCGCCATGGCTGTATCTTCCGCGTTCTTCTGCTTTGTCTCCTTGTTGTGTGCGCAGTTGTGCACTGCACTCTCTAAAAGCCCTGGATGTTATTGTCACATATGCATGTACAGTAGATGGCAGTATTGCCCTGTTTAAAGAGTGTCACAACATTGCTGTTTACGGCAGACAAACTGCTTTACGGTAGACGAAAACGTGACTGCTGTTGTTTTGTGTTGTTACCGCGCTGGGAGGACGTTAATGAAACTACCTAACAATAAACCCACATAAGAAACCAAGAACTCGCCCTCGATCATTCTACAGTTATAACGTGATTGGGCAGGCATGCTGTTTATATCGTGGGAAAGCAGACGTGAATACAGGCTGTCCTCACTCAGATCAGCCTGAATTTCGGGAGATTTTCGGGAGAAAATTTGTCCCGGGAGGTTTTCGGGAGAGGCGCTGAATTTCGGGAGTCTCCTAGAAAATCCAGGAGTATTGGCAAGTATGCCTAAACTACACATAAAAAATGGCTAATAATGCCTGAAATAAGGCATTCTTGTGAGTTTTACTCGAAACATATGCTTTTTTAAGGCTTGCAAACACAAAAAGTATTGGGTTTCTTCTATATGACAGTAAAGTTCTTAAAATCCTGAGATAATGCGAAATAAGCAAAAACAATGTATTCCATCATAATTCCTACACCAAATAAGCAAAATGTCTAAAAATGCCTGTAATATTGAATCTGTGTGAGTTTTACTAAAATCAGTTGTTTTGGTAAGGTTTACAAATACAAAAATGAGGTTTTACTCTTTATGACAGTTATTTAAACATAACTCCTCCATCCAGCCATCCATTTTCTTCCGCTTATCCGAGGTCGGGTCGCGGGGGCTGCAGCCTAAGCAGGGAAGCCCAGACTTTCCTCTCCCCAGCCACTTCGTCCAGCTCCTCCCGGGGGATCCTGGGACGTTCCCAGGCCAGCCGGGAGAGATAAGCTTCCCGTTTCCTGGGTCTTCCTGGGCCTCCTACCGGTCGGACGTGCCCGAAACACCTCCCTAGGGAGGCGTTCGGGTGGCATCCTGACCAGATGCCCGAACCACCTCATCTGGCTCCTCTCAAAATGGAGGAGCAATGGCTTTACTTTGAGCTCCTCCCGGATGACAGAGCTTCTCACCCTACCTCTAAGGGAGAGCCCCGCCACCCGGCGGAGGAAACTCATTTCGGCCGCTTGTACCCGTGATTTTGTCCTTTCGGCCATGACACAAAGCTCATGACCATAGGTGAGGATGGGAACGTAGATCGACCGGTAAATCGAGAGCTTTGCCTTCCGGCTCAGCTCCTTCTTCACCACAACGGATCAATACAGCGTCCGCATTACTGAAGACGCCGCACCGTTCCGCCTGTCGATCTCACGATCCACTCTTCCCTCACTCGTGAACAAGACTCTGAGGTCCTTGAACTCCTCCACTTGGGGCAAGATCTCCTCCCCAACCCGGAGATGGCACTCCACCCTTTTCCGGGCGAGAACCATGGACTCGGACTTGGAGGTGCTGATTCACATCCCAGTCACTTCACACTCGTCTGCGAACCGATCCAGTGAGGGCTGAAGATCTTGGCCAGATGAAGCCATCAGGACCACATCATCTGCAAATAGCAGAGACCTAATCCTGCAGACACCAAACCGGATCCCCTCAACGCCCTGACTGCGCCTAGAAATTCTGTCCATAAAGGTTATGAACAGAATCGGTGACAGAGGGCAGCCTTGGCAGAGTCCAACCCTCACTGGAAACGGGTCCGACTTACTGCCGGCAATGCGGACCAAGCTCTGACTCTTGTAAAGGGAGCGAACCGCCACAATAAGACAGTCCGTTACCCCATACTCTAAGCACTCCCCACAGGACTTCCAGGGGTAAATGGTCGAATGCCTTCTCCAAGTCCATAAAGCACATGTAGACTGGTTGGGCAAACTCCCATGCACCCTCAAGGACCCTGCCGAGAGTATAAAGCTGGTCCGCAGTTCCACGACCAGGACGTAAACCACACTGTTCCTCCTGAATCCGAGGTTCGACTATCCGGCGTAGCCTCTTCTCCAGTACACATGAATAGACCTTACCGGGAAGACTGAGGAGTGTGATCTCACGATAGTTGAAACACACCCTCTGGTTCCCCTTCTTAAAGAGAGGAACCACCACCCCGGTCTCCCAATCCAGAAGTACCGCCCCCGATGTCCACGCGATGTTGCAGAGTCTTGTCAACCAAGACAGCCCCACAGCATCCAGAGCCTTAAGGAACTCCGGACGGATCTCATCCACCCCCAGGGCGTTGCCATTGAGGAGCTTTTTAACTACCTTGGCATCCTCATCCCCAGAAATAGGAGAGCCCACCACAGACTCCCCAGGCACTGCTTCCTCATAGGAAGACATGTTGGTGGGATTAAGGAGGTCTTCGAAGTATTCCCTCCACCGATCAATAACAGCTGCAGTAGAGGTCAGCAGCGCACCATCCTCACCATACACGGTGTTACAGTGCACTGCTGCCCCCCCTTGAGCCGGCGGATGGTGGTCCAGAATCGCTTCGAAGCCGTCTGGAAGTCGTTTTCCATGGCTTCTCCAAACTCCTCCCATGTCCGAGTTTTTGCCTCTGCGACCGCTGAAGCCACACTTCGCTTGGCCTGTCGGCTGCCTCTGGAGTCCCATGAGCCAAAAGGACCCGATAGGCTCTTTCTTCAGCTTGACGGCATCCCTCACTGCTGGTGTCCACCAGCGGGTTCTAGGATTACCGCCACGACAGGCACCAAACTCCTTGCGGCCACAGCTCCAATCAGCCGGCTCGACAAGAGAGGCACGGAACATGGTCCACTCAGACTCAATGTCCAGCGCCTCCCTCGTGACATGTTTTCAAAGTTCTTCCGGAGGCGTTCCCAGCAAACCCTCACAATGCGTTTGGGCCTGCCAGGTCTGTCAGGCATCCTCCCCCACCATCGCAGCCAACTCACCACCAGGTGGTGATCGGTAGAAAGCTCCGCCCCTCTCTTCACCCGAGTGTCCAAAACATGAGACCGCAAATCCGATGACACAACTACAAAATCGATCATGGAACTGCGGCCTAGGGTGTCCTGGTGCCAAGTGCACATATGGACACCCTTATGTTTGAACTTGGTGTTTGTTATTGACAATCTGTGACGAGCACAAAAGTCCAATAACAAAACATCACTCGGGTTCAGATCCGGGCGGCCATTTTTCCCAATCACGCCTCTCCAGGTTTCACTGTTGTTGCCAAGATGAGCGTTGAAGGCCCCCAGTAGAACGAGGGAATCACCCGGTGGAGCACTTTCCAGTACTCCCTCGAGTGAATCCAAAAAGGGTGGGTACTCTGAGCTGCCGTTTGGCGCGTAAGGCCAAACAACAGTCAGGACCCGTCCCCCCACCCGAAGGCGGAGGAAAGCTACCCACTGGTCCACTGGGTTGAACTCCAACGTGCAGGCTTTGAGCCGGGGGGCAACAAGAATTGCCACCCGAGCCCGTCGCCTCTCAATGCAAGCATTATAACTCCAAAACAACAAATGCTAATAATGCTTGGAAAAATGTATCTTTGTTAGTTTTACTAGAATAATAATCTTTTATAAGGTTTGCAGACACAAGTTTTTTTTTTTTACTCAATATGACAGTATAACTGTCATACTAAATATGAAAGTTGTATAAACATATCTCCAAAACCAAACATGCAATCCATCTAAAGATGCCTGTAATATTGAATCTATGAAAAACAGTTTTTTTTTACTCAATATGACAGTATAACTGTCATACTAAATCCATCCATTTTCTTCCGCTTATCCGAGGTCGGGTTGCGGGGGAAGCAGCTTAAGCAGAGAAGCCCAGACTTCCCTCTCCCCAGCCACTTTGTCCAGCTCTTCTCGGGGGATCCCGAGGCGTTCCCAGGCCAGTCTGAGACATAGTCTTCCCAATGTGTCCTGGGTCTTCCCCGTGGCCTCCTGCCGATCGGACTTGCCCAAACGAAAAAAGCAATAAAAATGTATTCAAACATGTGAAATGTCTAAAAATGCCTGTAATATTGAATCTATGTGAGTTTTACTAGAATCAGTTGTTTTTGTAAGGTTTGCAAATACAAAAATTTGGTTTTACACATAATAACAGTATAACTGCCACATTCAATATGACAGTTATTTAAACATATTTCCTAAACCACACATGAAAAATGTCTAATAATGCCTGGAAAAAATTATTTTTGTGAGTTTTACTGGAAAAACATAGTTTGTAATGTTTGTAAAGACACAAGTTAGTTTTACTCAAGATGACAGTATAACTGTCATAATACATATGAAAGTTATATAAACATAATTCCAAAACCAAACATGCATTACCTGTAAAATTGTATCCATGTGAGTTTTACTAGAATCATTTTTTGTTGTCGTTACTAAATCCATCCATTTTCTTCCGCTTAACCGAGGTCGGGTTGCGGGGGCAGCAGCCTAAACAGAGAAGCCCAGACTTCCCTCTCCCCAGCCACTTCTTCCAGCTCTTCTTGGGGGATCCTGAGGCGTTCCCAGGCCAGCCGGGAGACATAATCTTCCCAATGTGTCCTGGGTCTTCCCCGTGGCCTCCTGCCGGTCGGACTTGCCCTAAACACCTCCCTCGGGAGGCGTTCGGGTGGCATCCTGAGCAGATGCCCGAACCACCTCATCTGGCTCCTCTCAATGTGGAGGAGCAGCGCTTTACTCTGAGTTCCTCCCGGATGACAGAGCTTCTTATCCTATCTCTAAGGGAGAGACCCGCCACCCGGCGGAGGAAACTCAATTTGGCCGCTTGTCTTTTCGGTCATAACCATGACCATGGGTGCAGGATGGGAATGTAGATCGACCGGTAAATTTAGAGCTTCTAATTCTGGCTCAGCTCCTTCTTCACCACAATGGATCGATATAGCGTCCTCATTACTGAAGACGCCGCACCGATCCGCCTGTGGATCTCATGATCCACTCTTCCCTCACTCGTGAACAAGACTCCTAGGTACTTGAACTCCTCCACTTGGGGCCATCTAGTATGTGCCATCGCCTCCTCAACCTGGAAATGGCACCCCACCCTTTACCGGGCGAGAACCATGGACTCGGACTTGGAGGTGCTGATTCTCATCCCAGTCGCTTCATACTCGGCCATCCAATGAGAGCTGGAGATCCTGGCCAGTTGAAGCCATCAGAACCACATCAACTGCAAAAAGCAGAGACCTAATCCTGCAACCACCAAACCGGATCCCCTCAACGCCATGACTGCAATTCTGTCCATAAAAGTTAACAACAGAATCGGTGACAAACGGCAGCCTAAGCGGACCAAGGCTGCCCTACACTGATCATACAGGGAGCGACCCGCCACAATCAGACAGTCCGATACCCCATACTCTTGTCTTTGAGCCGGGGGGACAACAAGAATTGCCACCCCAGCCTCTCATTGCTTGCAACGCCATAGTGGAAGAGAGTCCAGCCCCTCTCGAGAGAACAGGTTCCTGTGCGTCGAAGTGAGTCCAACTATATCTAGCCGGAACTTTTCCACCTCGCACACCACCTCAGGCTCCTTCCCTCCCAGCGAGGTGACATTTCACGTCAGAAGAGCTAGCTTATGTAGCCGATGATCGGACCGCCAAGTGCCCTGCCTTCGGCTGCCGCTCAGCTCACACTGCACCCGACCTCTATAACCCAGCCCATGAGTGGTGAGCCCATTGGAGGAGGGAACCACGATGCTTCATTGAGCTGAGCCAGCCAACAGGCGCTCGCCATCGTGCCCCACCTCTGGGCCTGGCTCCACAGGGGAGCCACGGTGACCCGCGTCCGGGCGAGGAAAAATCTAGGACCTCGATTTGTACTTTTCATAAAGGTCTTTGAGCTGCTCTTTGTCTGATCCCTCACCTAGGAACTATTTGTCTTGGGAGAGCCTACAAGGGGGCATAGAAGCCCACAGACAGCATAGCTCCTAGGATCAGTGGGACACGCAAACTCCTCTACCACGATAAGGTGGCGCCTCAGAAAGGAGGTTATATAAACATAACTCCAAAACCAAACTTGCATTATGTCTAAAAATGCCTAAAATATTGTATCTGTGTGACTTTTACTAGAATGGGTTGTTTTTGTAAGGTTTGTAAATACAAACATTTGGTTTTACTCACTATGGTAAATGGGTTATACTTGTATAGCGCTTTTCTAGCTTCAAGGTACACAAAACGCTTTGACACTATTTTTCCATTCATCCATTCACACACACGGGAGCTGGCATGCAAGGCCCTAACCACAACCCATCAGGAGCAAGGGTAAAGTGTCTCCCTCAAGGACACAACGGACGTGACGAGGTTGGTAGAAGGTGGGGATCGAGAACCCTCAGGTTGCTGGAACGGCCACTCTCCCAACTGCGCCACGCCTTCCCCATGTATACTGTCTCCGTCTCTGTATCTGACAGTTATTTAAACATAACTCCGAAACCACACATGCAAAATGGCTAATAAGAGAAATGTATATTTGTGAGTTTTACTGGAAAAAAATATTTTGTAAGGTTTGCAAAGACACAAGTCTTTTTTTTTTTACTTAATATGACAGTATAACTGTCTTACTAAATATGAAAAGTTATAAACCTAACTCCAAAACCAAACCTGCATTATGTCTAAAAATGCCTGTAATATTGTATCTTTGTGAATTTTACTAGAATCAGGAGGTTTATAAGGTTTAAAAATACAAAAATTAGGTTTTACTCATAATAACAGTATAACTGCCACACGCAATATGACAGTTATTTAAAAACTCCTAATCCACACAAGCAAAATGGCTATTGATGCCTGAAATAATGCATCCTTGGGAGTTTTACTCAAAACATGTGCTTTTTTAAATCTTGCAAACACAAAAAGTAGTTTTTTACTCAATATGACAGTAATGTTCTTAAAATCCTGAGATAATACGAAAAAAGCAAAAAAAAAAATGTATTCCATTATAATTCCTAAACCAAACATGCAAAATGTGTAAAAATGCCTGTAATATTGAATCAATGTATGTTTTGCAATTAGAAAAATTAGTTTTTTTTCACCATGACAATGTACACTCAACATGACAGTAAATTAAACATAACTCCTAAACTGAACATAAAAATGAGCTAATATTGCCTGAAATAATGCATTCTTGTGAGTTTTACTCGAAACATATGCTTTTTTAAGGCTTGCAAACACAAAAAGTAGTTTTTTACTCAATATGAAAGTAATGTTCTTAAAATTCTGAGATAATGCGAAAGAAGCAGTAAAAATGTATTCCAACATAATTCCTAAACCAACAATGCAAAATCTCTAAAAATGCCTGTAATATTATATCCATGTGAGTTTTACTAGAATCAGTTGTTTTAGTAAGGTTTGCAAAAACAAAAGTTAGGTTTTACTCTTTAGGAAAGTAAACTGTCACACTCAATATGACAGTTTTTTAATCATAACTCCTAAACTACTAATGCAAAATGGCTAATAATGTTTGAAATAATGGATCCTTGGGAGTTTTCCTCGAAACATGTGCTTTTTTTAAGGCTTGCAAACACAAAAAGTCTTTTTTTACTCAATATGACAGTAATGTTCTTAAAATCCTGAGATAATGCGAAAAAAGCAATAAAAATGTATTCAATCATAATTTCTAAACTAAACATGCAAAATGTGTAAAAATGCCTGTTATATTGAATCCGTGTGAGTTTTACTAGAATCAGTTGTTTTAGCAAGGTTTGCAAAAACAAAAACTAGGTTTTACTCTTTATGAAAGTAAACTGTCACACTCAATATGACATGTATTTAATTATAACACCTAAACTACACATGCAAAATGTCTAATGATGCCTCAAATAATGCATTCTACGGAGTTTTACTCGAAACATTTGCTTTTTCAAATCTTGCAAACACAAAAAGTAGTTTTTTACTCAATATGACAGTAATATTCCTAAAATCCTGAGATAATGCGAAAAAAGCAATGAAAATATATTCAATCATATTTCATAAATCAAACATGCAAAATTTGTAAAAATGCCTGTAATATCGAATCCATGTGAGTTTAACTAGATTAGGTTGTGTTTGAAATTTTTGCAAATACAAAAATTAGGTTTTTTTTCACCAGGACAATGTACACTCAATATGACAGTAAATTAAACATAACTCCTAAACTACACTTAAAAATTAGCTAACATTGCCTGAAATAATGCATTCTTGTAAGTTTTACTCGAAACATATGCTTTTTTAAGGCTTGCAAACACAAAAAGTAGTTTTTACTCAATATGACAGTAATGTTCTTAAAATTCTGAGATAATGCGAAAAAAGCAATAAAAATGTATTCCAACATAATTCCTAAACCAACAATGCAAAATGTCTAAAAATGCCTGTAATATTAAATCCATGTGAGTTTTACTAGAATCAGTTGTTTTAGTAAGGTTTGCAAAAACAAAAATTAGGTTTTACTCTTTATAAAAATAAACTGTCACACTCAATATGACAGTTTTTTAATCATAACTCCTAAACTACTCGTGCAAAATGGCTAATAATGTTTGAAATAATGGATCCTGGGAGTTTTCCTCGAAACATTTGCTTTCTTAAGGCTTGCAAACACAAAAAGTATTTTTTTACTCAATATGACAGTAATGTTCTTAAATTCCTGAGATAATGCGAAAAAAGCAATAAAAATGTATTCCAACATAATTCCTAAACCAACAATGCAAAATGTCTAAAAATGCCTGTAATATTAAATCCATGTGAGTTTTACTAGAATCAGTTGTTTTAGTAAGGTTTGCAAAAAGAAAAAATAGGTTTTACTCTTTATAAAAATAAACTGTCACACTCAATATGACAGTTTTTTAATCATAAGTCCTAAACTACTGATGCAAAATAGCTAATAATGTTTGAAATAATGGATCCTTGGGAGTTTTTCTCGAAACATTTGCTTTCTTAAGGCTTGCAAACACAAAAAGTATTTTTTTACTCAATATGACAGTAATGTTCTTAAAATCCTGAGATAATGCGAAAAAACCAATAAAAATGTATTCAATCATAATTTCTAAACTAAACATGCAAAATGTGTAAAAATGCCTGTATTATTGAATCCATGTGAGTTTTACTAGAATCAGTTGTTTAAGTAAAGTTTGCAAAAACCAAAATTAGGTTTTACTCTTCATGAAAGTAAACTGTCACACTCATTACATTTATTTAATCTTAACTCCTAAACTACACATGCAAAATGTCTAATGATGCCTCAAATAATGCATTCTACGGAGTTTTACTCGAAACATATGCTTTTTCAAATCTTGCAAACACAAAAAGTAGTTTTTTACTCAAAATGACAGTAAAATCCTGAGATAATGCGAAAAAAGCAATGAAAATGTATTCAATCATATTTCCTAAATCAAACATGCAAAATGTGTTAAAATGCCTGTGATATTGAATCCATGTGAGTTTTACTAGATTAGGTTGTGTTTGAAATTTTTGCAAATACAAAAAATTTTTTTTTTTCACCATGATGTACACTCAATATGACAGTAAATTAAACATAACTCCTAAACTACACTTAAAAATGAGCTAATATTGCCTGAAATAATGCATTCTTGTGAGTTTTACTCGAAACATATGCTTTTTTAAGGCTTGCAAACACAAAAAGTAGTTTTTACTTAATATGACAGTAATGTTCTTAAAATCCTGAGATAATGCGAAAAAAACAATAAAAATGTATTCCAACATAATTCCTAAACCAGCAATGCAAAATGTCTAAAAATGCCTGTAATATCCATGTGAGTTTTACTAGAATCAGTTGTTTTAGTAAGGTTTGCAAAAACAAAAATTAGGTTTTACTCTTTATAAAAATAAAGTGTCACACTCAATATGACAGTTTTTTAATCATAACTCCTAAACTACTCATGCAAAATGGCTAATAATGTTTGAAATAATGGATCCTTGGGAGTTTTCCTCGAAACATTTGCTTTCTTAAGGCTTGCAAACACAAAAAGTATTTTTTTACTCAATATGACAGTAATGTTCTTAAAATCCTGAGATAATGCGAAAAAAGCAATAAAAATGTATTCAATCATAATTTCTAAACTAAACATGCAAAATGTGTAAATATGTCTGTATTATTGAATCCATGTGAGTTTTACTAGAATCAGTTGTTTTAGTAAAGTTTGCAAAAACAAAAATTAGGTTTTACTCTTCATGAAAGTATACTGTCACACTCAATATGACAGTTATTTAAAAATAACTCCTAACTACACATGCAAAATGGCTAATGATGCCTCAAATAATGCATTCTACGGAGTTTTACTCTAAACATATGCTTTTTTAAATCTTGCAAACACAAAAAGTAGTTTTTTACTCAATATGACAGTTATATTCCTAAAATCCTGAGATAATGCAAAAAAAGCAATAAAAATGTATTCAATCATATTTCCTAAGTCAAACATGCAATATGTGTAAAAATGCCTGTAATATTGAATCCATGTGAATTTTACTAGAATCAGCTGTCTTTGAAATTTTTGCAAATAAAAAAAATTGTTTTTTTTCACCATGACAATGTACACTCAATATGACAGTAAATTAAACATAACTCCTAAACTACACATAAATATGAGCTAATATTGCCTGAAATAATGCATTCTTGTGAGTTTTACTCGAAACATATGCTTTTTTAGGCTTGCAAACACAAAAAGTAGTTTTTTTCTCAATATGACAGTAGTATTCCTAAAATCCTGAGATAAATGATAAATGATAAATGATAAATGGGTTGTACTTGTATAGCGCTTTTCTACCTTCAAGGTACTCAAAGCGCTTTGACACTACTTCCACATTTACCCATTCACACACACATTCACACACTGATGGAGGGAGCTGCCATGCAAGGCGCTAACCAGCACCCATCAGGAGCAAGGGTGAAGTGTCTTGCTCAGGACACAACAGACATGACGAGGTTGGTACTAGGTGGGGATTGAACCAGGGACCCTCGGGTCGCGCACGGCCATATCTTCCACCGCGCCACGCCGTAATATTCTTAAAATCCTGAGATAATGCGAAAAAAGCAATAAAAATCCATCCATCCATCCATCTTCTTCCGCTTATCCGAGGTCGGGTCGCGGGGGCAGCAGCCTAAGCAGGGAAGCCCAGACTTCCCTCTCCCCAGCCACTTCGTCCAGCTCTTCCTGTGGGACCCCGAGGCGTTCCCAGGCCAGCCGGGAGACATAGTCTTCCCAACGTGTCCTGGGTCTTCCCCGCGGCCTCCTACCGGTCGGACGTGCCCTAAACACCTCCCTAGGGAGGCGTTCGGGTGGCATCCTGACCAGATGCCCGAACCACCTCATCTGGCTCCTCTCGATGTGGAGGAGCAGCGGCTTTACTTTGAGCTCCCCCCGGATGACAGAGCTTCTCACCCTATCTCTAAGGGAGAGCCCCGCCACCCGGCGGAGGAAACTCATTTCGGCCGCTTGTACCCGTGATCTTGTCCTTTCGGTCATAACCCAAAGCTCATGACCATAGGTGAGGATGGGAACGTAGATCGACCGGTAAATTGAGAGCTTTGCCTTCCGGCTCAGCTCCTTCTTCACCACAATGGATCGATACAGCGTCCGCATTACTGAAGACGCCGCACCGATCCGCCTGTCGATCTCACGATCCACTCTTCCCTCACTCGTGAACAAGACTCCGAGGTACTTGAACTCCTCCACTTGGGGCAAGATCTCCTCCCCAACCCGGAGATGGCACTCCACCCTTTTCCGGGCGAGAACCATGGACTCGGACTTGGAGGTGCTGATTCTCATCCCAGTCGCTTCACACTCGGCTGCGAACCGATCCAGTGAGAGCTGAAGATCCTGGCCAGATGAAGCCATCAGGACCACATCATCTGCAAAAAGCAGAGACCTAATCCTGCAGCCACCAAACCAGATCCCCTCAACGCCTTGACTGCGCCTAGAAATTCTGTCCATAAAAGTTATGAACAGAATCGGTGACAAAGGGCAGCCTTGGCGGAGTCCAACCCTCACTGGAAACGTGTCCGACTTACTGCCGGCAATGCGGACCAAGCTCTGGCACTGAGCATACAGGGAGCGGACTGCCACAATCAGACAGTCCGATACCCCATACTCTCTGAGCACTCCCCACAGGACTTCCCGAGGGACACGGTGGAATGCCTTCTCCAAGTCCACAAAACACATGTAGACTGGTTAGCCAAACTCCCATGCACCCTCAAGGACCCTGCCGAGAGTATAGAGCTGGTCCACAGTTCCACGACCAGGACGAAAACCACATTGTTCCTCCTGAATCTGAGGTTCAACTATCCGGCGTAGCCTCCTCTCCAGTACACCTGAATAGACCTTACCGGGAAGGCTGAAGAGTGTGATCCCACGATAGTTAGAGCACACCCTCCGGTTCCCCTTCTTAAAGAGAGGAACCACCACCCCGGTCTGCCAATCCAGAGGTACCGCCCCCGATGTCCACGCGATGCTGCAGAGTCTTGTCAACCAAGACATCCCCACAGCATCCAGAGCCTTAAGGAACTCCGGGCGGGTCTCATCTACCCCTGGGGCCTTGCCACCGAGGAGCTTTTTAACTACCTCAGCAACCTCAGCCCCAGAAATAGGAGAGCCCACCACAGACTCCCCAGGCACTGCTTCCTCATAGGAAGACGTGTTGGCAATAAAAATGTGTTCCATCATAATTTCTAAACCAAACATGCAAAATGTGTAAAAATGTCTGTAATATTGAATCCATGTGAGTTTTACTAGAATCAGTTGTTTTTGTAAGGTTTTCAAATACAAAAAATAGGTTTTACTTACTATGACAGTTATTTAAACTCCATGTATCTTTGTGAGTTTTAATAGAAAAAATATATTTTGAATGTTTACAAAAACAAAAGTTAGTTTTTTTTTACTCAATAAGATTTGAGTTACATGTATATAATAAATACAAGTCAACATTCATTCAACTGCAATATTTGTCTTTCTCCATTGCCAGTGTTAGACCACAGATTTTGTAGAATGCCTGCCCAATCATTTCTACATCATTCTGAACCGTATTCCACAGAAAGCCATTCCATAGGAGCCTGTTTTATAGAACTACTCTTTAGAACTTTCTTCTATAGCACTATTCTTCAGAATTGTGTTCCATAGAACCATTCTTTAGAATCCTGTTCTATAGAACCATTCTTTAGAACCCTGTTCTATAGAACCATTCTTTAGAATCCTGTTCTATAGAACCATTCTTTAGAATCCTGTTCTATAGAACTTCGGTCCTAAAGTTCATTAGAAATTCTATAGAGTTCTATTGGGATATTCTTTAGAAATTCTTTACACTTTTTTAATAGAAATTCTATAGAACATTTTTAGCAGGGAGTATAACTGTCATACTAAATCCAGCCTAAGCAGAGAAGCCCAGACTTCCCTATCCCCAGCTACTTTGTCCAGCTCTTCTCGGGGGATCCCGAGGCGTTCCCAGGCCAGCCAGCTGATATAATCATCCCAATGTGTCCTGTGTCTTCCCCGTGGCCTCCTGCCGTTTGGACTTGCCTTAACGAAAAAAGCAATACTAATGTATTCAAACACAACTCCTATACAAAACATGTAAAATGTCTAAAATGCCTTTAATATTGAATCTATGTGAGTTTTACAAGAATCAGTTGTTTTTGTAAGGTTTGCAAATACAAAAATTAGGTTTTACACTTAACTTTATAACTCAATATGTGTGGCAGTTATACTACCACACTCAAAATGACAGTTATTTAAACATAACTCCTAAACTACACATGACCATTTTCTAATAATGCATGAAGAAATGTATCTTTGTGAGTTTTACTAGTAACATTTTCTTTTGTAAGGTTTGCAAAGACACAAGTTAGTTTTTTTTTTACTCACTGTGACAGTATACTGTCACACTCAATTTCAGTTATTTAAACATAACTCCTAAACCACACATACAAAATGGCTAATAATGCCTGTAGAAATGTATCTTTGTGAGTTTTACTGGGAAACAATATTTTGTAAGGTTTGTAAAGACACAAGTTAGTTTTTTTTACTCAATAGTATAACTGTCATACTATATATGAAAGTTATATAAACATAACTTCAAAACTACACATGAACATTTTCTAATAATGCATGAAGAAATGTATCATTGTGAGTTTTACGAGTAACATTTTATTTTGTAAGGTTTGCAAAGACACAAGTTAGTTTTTTTTACTCACTTTGACAGTATACTGTCACACTCAATATCAGTTATTTAAACATAACTCCTAAACCACACATGCAAAATGGCTAATAATGCCTGTAGAAATGTAACTTTGTGAGTTTTACTGGGATAACATATTTTGTAAGGTTTGTTAAGACACAAGTTAGTTTTTTTTACTCAATATAACAGTATAACTGTCATACTATAAACACAAGTTATATAAACATAACTCCAAAACCAAACATGCATTATGTCTAAAAACAAACAAACAAAATACTAGTAGACGCTGGAGGCACTATTCTGCCAGGACTTTTAGACACCGGGTCCCAAGTGACGCTAATGTCCGAAAGCCTATTTAATGCTCACTTTACCAAAGCTAAGCTCGAAAGGACCCCTACCCTTTTTCGTCTAAGAGCAGCTAATGGCCTGGAAATCCCCTATATCGGCTATGCGGTTCTTGGTTTTGAGGTAGAGGGTGTTAAAGTTCCCGAAAGAGGAGTAGTAATTGTTGCGGATCAAAACTGTACACACCCCTTCATAATAGGTATGAATCTAATCGAGGGTTGTTGGGATGCCGTTTTTAAATGTCCTAAGACCGGTAGGAGGCCGCGGGGAAGACCCAGGACACGTTGGGAAGACTATGTCTCCCGGCTGGCCTGGGAACGCCTCGGGGTCCCACAGGAAGAGCTGGACGAAGTGGCTGGGGAGAGGGAAGTCTGGGCTTCCCTGCTTAGGCTGCTGCCCCCGCGACCCGACCTCGGATAAGCGGAAGAAGATGGATGGATGGATGGATGGATGGATGGATGACAGTATAACTGCCATATTCAAAATAACAGTTATTTAAACATAACTCCTGAACCAAACATGCTAAATGGCTATTAATGCCTGGAGAAATGTATACAAACATAACTCCAAAACCAAACATGAATTATGTCTAAAAATGCTGTTAGTATTGAATCTATGTGAGTTTTACCAGAATCAGGTATTTTGGTAAGGTTTACATATATACAAATTTGGTTTTACTCATAATGACAGTATAACTGCCACATTAAATATGACAGTTATGTAAACATAACTCCTATACCACACATGCAAAATGGTTAATAATGCCTGGAGAATTGTATCTTTGTGATTTTTACTAGAAAAAAATATTTTGTAAGGTTTGTAAAGACAAAAGTTAGTTTTTTTTTACTCAATATGATGGTATAACTGTCATAGTAAATATGAAAGTTATATAAACATAATTCTAAAACCAAATTCCTAAACCAAACTTGCAATCTGTCTTAAACTGCCTGTAATATTGAATCTATGTGAGTTTTACCAGAATCAGGTATTTTGGCAAGGTTTATAAATACAAAACTTGGGTTTTACTCATAATGACAGTATAACTGCAACATTTGATATGACAGTTATTTAAACATAACTCCTAATCCAAACATGACAAATGGCTAATAATGCCTGGAGAAATGTATATAAACATAACTCCAAAACCAAACATACATTATGTCTAAAAATGCCTGTATTATTGTATCTATGTGAGTTTTACCAGAATCAGGTATTTTGGTAAGGTTTATAAATACAAAATTTAGGTTTTACTCACTATGACAGTATATTGTCACATTCAATCTGACAGTTATTTAAACATAACTCCTAAACCACAAATACAAAATGGCTAATAATGCCTGGGGAAATTTATCTTTGTGAGTTTTCCTGGAAAACAAATAAAAAATGTATAAGGTTTGTAAAGACACAAGTTAGTTTTTTTACTTAATATGACAGTAAAACTGTCATACTAAATATGAAAGTTAAATAAACATATATATATATATATATATAAACTCCAAAACCAAACTTGCAATACGTCTAAAAATGCCTGTAATATTGAATCTATGTGAGTTTTACAAGAATCGGGTATTTTGGTAAGGTTTACAATTACAAAAATTGTGTTTTACTCATAATGACAGTATAACTGCCATATTCAAAATAACAGTTATTTAAACAGAACTCCTAAACCAAACATGCTAAATAGCTAATAATGCCTGGAGAAATGTATCTTTGTGAGTTTTACTAGACAAAAATATTTTGTAAGGTGTGTAAAGAAAAAAGTTTTTTTTTTTTTACTCAATATGATGGTGTAACTGTCAAACTAAATATAAAAGTAATATACACATCATTCCAAAACCAAACTCCTAAACCAAAGCTGCAATCCGTCTTAAACTGAATCTATATGAGTTTTACCAGAATCAGGTATTTTGGTAAGGTTTACAAATACAAAACTTGGGTTTTACTCATAATGACAGTATAATTGCATTATTTGATATGACAGTTATTTAAACATAATGCCTGTAATATTGTATCTATGTGAGTTTTACCAGAATCAGGAATTTTGGTAAGGTTTATAAATACAAAAATTAGGTTTTACTCATAATGACAGTATAACTGCCATCCTCAATATGACGGTTATGTTAACATAACTCCTAAACCACACATGCAAAATGGCTAATAATGCCTGGAGAAATGTATCTTTGTGAGTTTTACAGGAAAAAAATATTTTGTAAGGTTTGATAAGACACAAAATAGTTTTTTTTATTCAATATATTTGTATAACTGTCATAATAACTCCAATACCAAACATGCAATCCGTCTAAAAATGCCTGTAATATTGAATCTATGTGAGTTTTACTAGAATCAGGTATTTTGTTAAGGTTTACAAATACAAAAATTAGGTTTTACTCACTATGACAGTATACTGTCACATTCAATCTGACTGTTATTTAAACACAAATTGTAAACCCATCCATCCATCCATCTTCTTCCGCTTTTCCGAGGTCGGGTCGCGGGGGCAGCAGCCTAAGCAGGGAAGCCCAGACTTCCCTCTCCCCAGCCACTTCGTCCAGCTCCTCCCGGGGGATCCCGAGGCGTTCCCAGGCCAGCCGGGAGACATAGTCTTCCCAACGTGTCCTCGTGGCCTCCTACCGCTCGGACATGCCCTAAACACCTCCTTAGGGAGGCGCTCGGGTGGCATCCTGACCAGATGCCCGAACCACCTCATCTGGCTCCTCTCGATGTGGAGGAGCAGCGGCTTTACTTTGAGCTCCCCCCGGATGACAGAGCTTCTCACCCTATCTCTAAGGGAGAGCCCCGTCACCCGGCGGAGGAAACTCATTTCGGCCGCTTGTACCCGTGATCTTGTCCTTTCGGTCATAACCCAAAGCTCATGACCATAGGTGAGGATGGGAACGTAGATCGACCGGTAAATTGAGAGCTTTGCCTTCCGGCTCAGCTCCTTCTTCACCACAACGGATCGATACAGCGTCCGCATTACTGAAGACGCTGCACCGATCCGCCTGTCGATCTCACGATCCACTCTTCCCTCACTCGTGAACAAGACTCCGAGGTACTTGAACTCCTCCACAGATGCAAAATGGCCAATAATAACTGGAGAAATGTATTTTTGTGAGTTTTACTGGAAAATAAAATATTTTGTAATGTTTGTATAGACAAAAGTTAGTTTTTTTTACTCAATATGATGGAAACATGCTTTATGTCTAAAAAATCCTGTAATATTTTATCCATGTGAGTTTTATCAGAATCAGTTATTTTGGTAATTTTACAAATACAAAAAATAGGTTTTACTCATAATGACAGTATATCTGCCACACTCAATATGACAGTTATTTAAACATAACTCTAAACCAAACATGGTTAATGGCTAATAATGCCTGGAGAAATGTATCTTTGTGAGTTTTACTGGAAAAATATTTTTTTTAAGGTTTATAAAGACACAAGTTAGTTTTTTTTACTCAATATGACAGTATAACTGTAATACTAAATGTAAAAAATATATAAACATAACTCCAAAACCAAACATGCATTATGTTTAAATATGCCTGTAATTTTGTATCCATGCGAGTTTTACTAAAATCAATTGTTGTAGTAAGGTTTGCAATTATAAAATATTGGTTTTACTCACCATGATAGTATACTGTCACATTCAATTTGACAGTTATTTAAACATAACTACCAAACCACACTGCAAAATGGCTATAATGCCTGGAGAAATGTATCTTTGTCAGATTACTGGAAAAACATATTTTGTAAGGTTTGTAAATAAATAATAAATGATAAATGGGTTGTACTTGTACTTTTCTACCTTCAAGGTACTCAAAGCGCTTTGACACTACTTCTACATTTACCCATTCACTCACTGATGGAGGGAGCCGCCATGCAAGGCGCTAACCAGCACCCATCAGGAGCAAGGAGCAAAGTGTCTTGCTCAGGACACAACGGACATGACGAGGTTGGTACTAGGTGGGGATTGAACCAGTGACCCTCGGGTTGCGCACGGCCACTCTTACACTGCGCCACGCCGTCCCTAAAGAAACAATTTAGTTTTTTTTACTTAATATGATGAGGTGGCGACTTTTTCAGGGTGTACCTCGCCTTCCGCCCGATTGTAGCTGAGATAGGCTCCAGCGCCCCCCGCGACCCCTAAGGGAATTAGCGGTAGAAAATGGATGGATGGATGGACAGTATAACTGTCATACTAAATGTAAAAGTAGTATAAACATAACTCCAAAACCAAACATGCATTATGTCTAAAAATGCCTGTAATATTGTATCCATGTGAGTTTTACTAGAATCAGTTGTTTTTGTAAGTTTTGCAAATACAAAATATTGGTTTTACTCACTAGGACAGTATACTGTCACATTCAATCTGACAGTTATTTAAACATAACTCCTAAACCACACATTCAAAGTGACTAATAATGCCTGGAGAAATGTATCTCTGTGAATTTTTCTGGAAAAAAATATTTTTTAAATTTTGTAAAAACACAAGTTAGTTTTTTTTACTCAATATGACAGTTTAACTGTCATACTAAATATGAAAGTTAAATAGACATAACTCCAAAACCAAACTTTCAGTCCGTCTAAAAATGCCTGTAATATTGAATCTATGTGAGTTTTACCAGAATCAGGTATTTTGGTAAGGTTTACAAATACAAAAATTATGTTTTACTCATAATGACAGCATAACTGCCACATTTAACATGAAAAGGTATTTAAACATAATTCCTAAACCAAACATGATAAATGGCTAATAATGCCTGGAGAAATGTATCTTTGTGAGTTTTACAGGAAAAAAAATAATTTGTAAGGTTTATAAAGACACAAGGTAGTTGTTTTTTTTACTCAATATGATGGTATAACGGTCATACTAAATATGAAAGTTATATAAACATAACTCCAAAAACAAACATGAATTTTGTCTAAAAATACCTGTAATATTGTATCTATGTGAGTTTTACCAGAATCAGGTATTTTGGTAAGGTTTACAAATACAAAAATTAGGTTTTACTCACTATGACAGTATACTGTCACATTCAATCTGACAGTTATGTAAACATAACTTCTAAACCACACATGCAAAATGGCTAATAATGCCTGGAGAAATGTATCTTTGTGAGTTTTACTAGGACAAATATTTTGTAAGGTTTGTAAAGACCCATGTTAGTTTTTTTTTACTCAATATGACAGTATAACTGTCATACTGCATGCAAAAAATATATAAACATGACTCCAGAACCAAACTTGTAATCCGTCTAAAAATGTCTGTAATATTGAATCTATGTGAGTTTTACCAAAATGAGGTATTTTGGTAAGGTTGACAAATAAAAAAAATAGGTTTTACTGATAGTGACATTATAAGTGCCACACTCAATCATGTGTGGTTAGGAAGTTATGTTTAAAAAACTGTCAAATTGAATGTAGCAGTTATACTGTCATTATGAGAAAAACCCAATTTTACCAAATTACCTGATTCTGGTAAAACTCACATAGATACAAAATTTTAGGCATTTTTAGACATAATGCATGTTCATTTTTGGAGTTATGTTTATATAACTTTTACATTTAGTTTGACAGTTATACTGCATTGCAAAACTTATAAAAGATGCATTTTCTAGTAAAATTAACAAAATATACATGTCTCCAGTTATTAGACATGTTGCATGTTTGTTGTAGGAATTATGTTGAAAAACATTTTTATAGCTTTTTTTGCATTATCTCAGGATTTTAAGAACATTACTGGCATATTGAGTAAAAAACTACCATGACAGTATACTGTCACACTCAATCTGACTGTTATTTAAACATAACACCTAAACCAAGCATGCAAAATGTCTAATAATGCCTGGAGAGATGTATCTTTGTAAGTTTTACTGGAAAAAAATAGTTTGTAAGGTTTGTAAAGACACAAGTTAGCTTTTTTCTACTCAATATGACAGTATAACTGTCATACTAAATATGAAAGTTGAATAAATATAACACCAAAACAAAACTTGCAATCCGTCTAAAAATGCCTGTAATATTGAATCTATGTGAGTTTTACCAGAGTCAGGTATTTTGGTAAGGTTTACAAATACAACAATTGGGTTTTACTCATAATGACAGTATAAGTGCCATATTCAAAATAACAGTTATTTAAACATAACTCCTAAAACAAATATGCTAAATGGCTAATAATGCCTGGAGAAATGAATCTTTGTGAGTTTTACTAGAAAAAAACCTTTTTTAAGGTTTGTAAAGACAAAATTTAGTTTTTTTTACTCTATATGATGGTATAACTGTCATACCAATTATGAAAGTTATATACACTTAAATCCAAAACCAAACTTCTAAACCAAACGTGCAATCCGTTTTAAACTTTCTGTAATATTGAATCTATGTGAGTTTTACCAGAATCAGGTATTTTGGTAAGGTTTACAAATACAAAACTTGGGTTGTACTCATAATGACAGTATAACTGCAACATTTGATATGACAGTTATTTAAACATGACTCCTAAACCAAACATGATAAATGGCTAATAATACCTGGATAAATGTATCTTTGTGAGTTTTACTGGAAAAAAATAATTTGTAAGGTTTATAAAGACACAAGTTAGTTTTTTTTTTATTTAATATGATAGTATAGCTGTCATACTAAATATGAAAGTTATAAAAACATAACTCCAAAACCAAAATGCATTATGTCTAAAAATACCTGTTATAATGTATCCATTGGAGTTTTACCAGAATCAGGTACTTTGTTTAGGTTGACAAATACAGAAATTAGGTTTTACTCATAATGATAGTATAACTGCCACATTCAATATGACAATTATCTAAACATAACTCCAAAACCAAACAGGCATTATGTCTAAAAATGCCTATAATTTTGTATCCACGTGAGTTTTACTAGAATCAGTTGTTTTTGTAAGGTTTACAAATACAAAATATTACTTTTACTCATAATGTCAGTATACTGTCACAATCAATCTGACAAAATGGCTAATAATGCCTAGAGGAATGTATCTTTGTGAATTTTACTGGAAAAAAATATTTTGTAAGGTTTGTAAAGACACAAGTTAGTTTTTTTTACTCAATTTAACAGTATAGCTGTCATTCTTTTTATGAACGTTTTATAAACATAACTCCAAAACCAAAATGCAATCCATCTAAAAATGCCTGTAATATTTATTATATGTGAGTTTTATCAGAATCAGGTATTTTGGTAAGGTTTACAAATACAAAAAATGGGTTTTACTCATTGTGACAGTATAATTGCCACACTTAATATGACAGTTAAACATAACTCCTAAAAAACAAATGCAAAATGACTAATAATGCCTAGAGAAATGTATATTTGTGAATTTTACTGGAAAACAATTTTTTGTAAGGTTTGTAAAGATACAAATTAGTTTTTTTTTACTCAATATGATGGTATAACTCCATCCATCCATCCTTTTTCTACCGCTTATTCCCTTTGGGGTCGCGGGGGGGCGCTGGAGCCTATCTCAGCTACAATCGGGCGGAAGGTGGGGTACACCCTGGACAAGTCGCCATCTCATCGCAGGGCCAACACAGATAGACAGACAACATTCACACTCACATCCACACAGTAGGGCCAATTTAGTGTTGCCAATCAACTTATCCCCAGGTGCATTTCTTTGGAGGTGGGAGGAAGCCGGAGTACCCAGAGGGAACCCACGCAGTCACGGGGAGAACATGCAAACTCCACACAGAAAGATCCCGAGCCCGGGATTGAACCCAAGACTACTCAGGACCTTCGTATTGTGAGGCAGATGCACTAACCCCTCTGCCACCGTGCTGCCTGATGGTATAACTGTCATACTAAATATGAACGTTATAAAAACATAACTCCAAAACCAAACATACTTTATGTCTAATAATTCCTGTAACATTGTATCTATGTGGGTTTTACCAGAATCAGGTATTTTGGTAAGGTTTACAAATACAACAAATAGGTTTTACTCATAATGACAGTTATTTAAACATAACTCCTAAACCAAACATGATAAATGGCTAATAATGCCTGGGGAAATGTATCTTTGTGAGTTTAACTGGAAAGAAAAATATTTTGTAAGGTTTGTAAAGACACAAGTTAGTTTTTTTTACTCATAATGACAGTATAACTGCCACATTTAAAATGACAGTTATATAAACATAACTCCGAAACCAAACATGCATTATGTCTAAAAATGCCTGTAATATTAAATCTATGTGAGTTTGACCAGAATCAGGTATTTTGGTAAGGTTTACAAATATAAAAAGTAGGTTAAACTCATAATGACAGTATAACTGCCACGTTCAAAATTACAGTTATTTAAACATAACTCCTAAACCAAACATGCTAAATGGATAATACTGCCTGGAGAAAGGTATCTTTGTCAGTTTAACTGAAAAAAAAAATATTTTCCATCCATCCAACTTCTTCCGCTTATCCGAGGTCGGGTCGCGGGGGCAGCAGTCTAAGCAGGGAAGCCCAGACTTCCCTCTCCCCAGCCACTTCATCCAGCTCCTCCCGGGGGACCCCGAGGCGTTCCCAGGCCAGCCGGGAGACATAGTCTTCCCAACGTGTCCTGGGTCTTCCCCGCGGCCTCCTACCGGTCGGACGTGCCCTAAACACCTCCCTAGGGAGGCGTTCGGGTGGCATCCTGACCAGATGCCCGAACCACCTCATCTGGCTCCTCTCGATGTGGAGGAGCAGCGGCTTTACTTTGAGCTCCTCCCGGATGGCAGAGCTTCTCACCCTATCTCTAAGGGAGAGCCCGGCCACCCGGCGGAGGAAACTCATTTCGGCCGCTTGTACCCGTGATCTTGTCCTTTCGGTCATAACCCAAAGCTCATGACCATAGGTGAGGATGGGAACGTAGATCGACCGGTAAATTGAGAGCTTTGCCTTCCGGCTCAGCTCCTTCTTCACCACAACGGACCGATACAGCGTCCGCATTACTGAAGACGCCGCACCGATCCGCCTGTCGATCTCACGATTCACTCTTCCCTCACTCGTGAACAAGACTCCGAGGTACTTGAACTCCTCCACTTGGGGCAAGATCTCCTCCCCAACCCGGAGATGGCACTCCACCCTTTTCCGGGCGAGAACCATGGACTCGGACTTGGAGGTGCTGATTCTCATCCCAGTCGCTTCACACTCAGCTGCGAACCGATCCAGTGAGAGCTGAAGATCTTGGCCAGATGAAGCCATCAGGACCACATCATCTGCAAAAAGCAGAGACCTAATCCTGCAGCCACCAAAGCAGATCCCCTCAACGCCTTGACTGCGCCTAGAAATTCTGTCCATAAAAGTTATGAACAGAATTGGTGACATCTGGTAACTGGTGACTGGTTTATATACCTTACTTTATTTTGTAAGGTTTGTAAAGACACAAGTTATTTTTTTTACTCAATATGACAGTGTAACTGTCATACTAAATATGAAAGGTATATAAACATATCTCCAAAACCAAACATGCAATCTGTCTAAAAATGCCTGTAATATTGAATTTATGTGAGTTTTATCAGAATCAGTTATTTTGGTAAGGTTTACAAATACAAAAAATAGGTTTTACTCATAATGACAGTATAACTGCCACACTCAATATGACAGTTATTTAAACATAACTCCTAAACCAAACATGATTAATGGCTAATAATGCCTGGAGAAATGTATCTTTGTGAGTTTTACTGGAAAAAAATATTTTTTAAGGTTCATAAAGACACAAGTTAGCTTTTTTTACTCAATATAATGGCATAACTCTCATACTAAATATGAAAGTTATACAAACATAACTCCAAAACCAAACATGCATTATGTCTAAAAATGCCTGTAATGTTGTATCTATGTGAGTTTCACCAGAATCAGGTATCTTGGTAAGGTTTACAAATACAAAATCTAGGTTTTACTCACTATGACAGTATATTGTCACATTCAATCTGACAGTTATTTAAACATACTGTAACGCCTAAACCACTTGCAAAATGGCTAATAATGCCTGGAAAAATGTATCTTTTTGAGTTTTCCTGAAAAAATAAAATATTTTGTAAGGTTTGTCAAGACACAAGTTAGTATTTTTTTTTACTCAATATGATTGTATAACTGTCATACTAAATATGAAAGTTGTATAAACATAACCCTAAAAACAAACATGCATTATGTATTAAAATGCCTGTAAAATTGTTTAAATGTGAGTTTTACCAGAATCATGTATTTTGGTAAGGTTTACAAATACAAAAATTAGGTTTTACTCATAATGACAGTATAACTGCCATATTTAATATGACAGTTATGTAAACATAACTCCTAAACCACACACAAATCGCTAATAATGCATTGAGAAATTTATTTTTGTAAGTTTTACTGGGAAAAAAATATTTTGTAAGGTTTGTAATGACACAAGTTACTTTTGTTTTACTCAATAAGACAGTATAACTGTCATACTAATTTTGAAAGTTGTATCACAAGTGTCTCAAAGGGCTGCACAAGCCACAATGACATCCTCGGTGCAGAGCCCACATAAGGGCAAGGAAAAACTCACCCCAGTGGGACGTCAATGTGAATGACTATGAGAAACCTTGGAGAGGACCGCATAAGTGGGTAAACCCCCCCCTCTAGGGAGACCAAATGCAATGGATGTCGAGTGGGTCTAACATAATATTGTGAGAGTACAGTCCATAGTGGATCCAGCATAACAGTACGAGTCCAGTCCACAGTGGGGTCAGCAGGAAACCATTCCGAGCGGAGACGTGTCAGCAGTGCAGAGATGTTCTCAACCGATACACAGGCGAACGGTCCACCCCGGGTCCCGACCCCGGACAGCCAGCACCCCATCCATGGCCACCGGACCTGAGTGTCTCCCCCTCCACAAGGATAGGGGGGAGCAGAGGAGAAAAGAAAAGAAATGGCAGATCAACTGGTCTAAAAAAAGGAGGCTATTCAAAAGCTAGAGTATACAAATGAGTTTTAAGATGGGACTTAAATGTTTCTACTGAGGTAGCATCTCTAACTGTTACCGGGAGGGCATTCCATAGTACTGGAGCCCGAATAGAAAACGCTCTATAGCCCGCAGACTTTTTTTGGGCTCTGGGAATCACTAATAAGCCGGAGTTCTTTGAACGCAGATTTCTTGCCGGGACATATGGTACAATACAATCAGCAAGATAGGATGGAGCTAGACCGTGTAGTATTTTATACGTAAGTAGTAAAACCTTAAAGTCGCATCTTACGTGCACAGGAAGCCAGTGCAGGTGAGCCAGTATAGGCGTAATATAATCAAATTTTCTTGTTCTTGTCAAAAGTCTAGCAGCCGCATTTTGTACCAATTGTAATCTTTTAATGCGAAAATAATACGTTACAGTAATCGAGACGAGACGTAACGAACGCATGAATAATGATCTCAGCGTCGCTAGTGGACAAAATGGAACAAATTTTAGCGACATTACGGAGATGAAAGAAAACACAAAAATTAGGTTTTACTTTTAATGACAGTATAACTGCCACACTCAATATGACAATTATTTAATCATAACTCCTAAACCAAACATGCTAAATAGCTAATAATGCCTGGAGAAATGTATCTTTGTGAGTTTTACTGGAGAAAAAAAATATTTGTAACGTTTGTAAAGACACAAGTTAGTTTGTTTTACTCAATAAGATAGTAAAACTGTCATACTCAATGTAAAAGATATATAAACTTAACTCCAAAACCAAACATGCATTATGTCTAAAAAAATCTGTAATATTGTATCCATGTGAGTTTTACTAGAATCAGTTTTTTTTGTAAGTTTTGCAAATACAAAATATTGGTTTTACTCACTATGACTCTGTCACATTCAATCTGACAGTTTTTTTTAAACATAACTACTAAACCACACATATAAAATGGCGAATAATGCCTGGAGAAATGTATCTTTGTGAGTTTTACTGGAAAACAATATTTTGTAAGGTTTGTAAAGACACAAGTTAGTTTTTTTTACTCAATATGACAGTATGACTGTCACACTAAATGTAAAAGTTATATAAACATAACTCCAAATCCAAACATGCAATCAATCTAAAAATGCCTGTACTATTGAATATGTGTGAGTTCTACTAGAATCAGGTATTTTGGTAAGGTTTACTAATACAAAAATTAGGTTTTACTCATAATGACAGTGTAACCGCCATATTCAAAATGACAGTTATTCAAACATAACTCCTAAACCAAACATGCTCAATGGCTAATAATGCCTGGAAACATTTATCTATGTGAGTTTTACTGGAAATAAATAATTTGTAAGGTTTATAAAGACACAAGTTAGTTGTTTTTTTTACTCAATATGATGGTGTAGCTGTCATACTAAATATGAAAGTTATATAAACATAACTCCAAAACCAAATATGCATTATGTCTAAAAAAGCCTTTAATATTGTATCTATGTGAGTTTTACCAGAATCAGGTATTTTGGTAAGGTTTACATACACAAAAATTAGGTTTTACTTATAACTGCTACATTCAATTTGACAGTTATTTTTAAACTGAACTCCTAAACCACACATGCAAAAAGGCTAATAATGCCTAAAGCCTAAAACAATGCATCCTTGTAAGTTTTATTCGAAACATATGCTATTATAAGGCTTGCAAACACAAAAAGTAGTTTTTTACTCATTATGACAGTAATGTTCTTAAAATCCTGAGATAATGCGAAATAAGCAATAAAAATGTTTTTCAAAATAATTCCTACACCAAACATGCAACATGTCTAATAATGCCTGAAGACATGTATCTTTGTTAGTTTTACTATACAAATTATCTTTTGTAAGTTTTGCAAAGACGCAATTTAGTTTTTTTATTTCAATATGACAGTATAACTGTCATACCAAATATGAAAGTTATATAAACATAACTCCAAAACTGAACATGATTATGTCTAAAAATGCCTAAAATATTGTATCTATGTGAGTTTTGCAAGAATCAGGTAATTTGGTAAGGTTTACAATTACAAAAATGAGGGTTTACTCATAATGACAGATAACTGCTACATTCAATTTGAGAGTTATTTAAACATAACTTCCTAACCACACATGCAAATAGGCTAATAAAGGCTAAAACAATGCATCCGTGTGAGTTTTACTATATATAGTATTTTAAGTATTTTAAGGCTTGCAAACACAAAAAGTAGTTTTTTACTCAATATGAAAGTAATATTCTTAAAATCCTGAGATAATGCGAAAAAAGCAATAAAAATGTTTTTCGACATAAATCCTACACAAAACATGCAAAATGTCTAATAATGCCTGGCGACATGTATCTTTGTTAGTTTTACTAAAAAAAATCATATTTTGTAAGGTTTGCAACGATGCAAGTTAGTTTTTTTATTTAGATATGACAGTATAACTGTCATACCAAATATGAATGTTATATAAACATCACTCCAAAACTGAACATGCATTAAAGTTAAAGTTAAAGTACCAATGATTGTCACACACACACTAGGTGTGGCGAAATTTGTCCTCTGCATTTGACCCATCCCCGTGTTCACCCCCTGGGAGGTGAGAGAAGCAGTGGGCAGCAGCGGTGCCGCGCCCGGGAATCATTTTTGGTGATTTAACCCCCAATTCCAATTATGCCTAAAAATGCCTGTAATATTGTATCCATGTGAGTATTATCAGAATCCGTTATTTTGGTAAGGTTTACACATACAACAATTAAGGTTTTACTCATAATGACAATATAACTGCCACATTCAAAATGACAGTTATTTAAACATGACTCCTATATCACATGCAAATTGGTTAATAATAACTGGAGAAATGTATTTTTGTGAGTTTTACTGGAAATAAATCATTTGTAAGGTTTATAAAGACACAAGTTAGTTTTTTTATTTAATATGATGGTATAATTGTCATACTAAATATGAAAGTTATATAAACATAACTCCAAAACCAAACATGCAATTCGTCTAAAAATGCCTGTAATATTGAATTTGTGTGAGTTTTACTAGAATCAAGTATTTTGGTAAGGTTTACAAATACAAAAATTAGGTTTTACTCATAATGTCAGTGTCACTGCCACACTCAATATGACAGTTATTTAAACATAACTCCTAAACCAAACATGTTCAAAGGCTAATAATGGCTGGACAAATGTATATTTGTGTGTTTTACTGGAAACAAATAATTTGTAAGGTTTGTAAAGACACAAGTTAGTTTTTTTTACTCAATATGATGGTATAACTGTCATACTAAATATGAAAGTTGTATAAACATAACTCCAAAACCAAACATGCATTATGTCTAAAAATGCCTGTAATATTGTATTCATGTGAGTTTTACTAAAATCAGTTGTTTTTGTAAGGTTTGCAAATACAAAATATTGTTTTTACTCACGATGACAGTATACTGTCACACTCAATATGACAGTTATTTAAACATGACTCCTAAATCACATGCAAATTGGTTAATAATGCCTGGAGAAATGTATTGTTGTGGGTTTTACTGGAAAAAAATAATTTGTGAGGTTTATAAAGACAAAAGTTAGTTTTTCTTATTTAATATGTAGGTATAACTGTCATACTAAATATGAAAGTTATATAAACATAACTCCAAAACCAAACATGCAATCCGTCTAAAAATGCCTGTAATATTGAATTTGTGTGAGTTTTTCTAGAATCAAGTATTTTGGTAAGGTTTACAAATACAAAAATTGGGTTTTACTTATAATGACAGTATCACTGCCACACTAAATATGACAGTTATTTAAACATAACTCCTAAACCAAACATGCTAAATGGCTAATAATGCCTGGGGAAATGTATCTTTGTGAGTTTTACTGGAAACAAATATTTTGTAAGGTTTGTAAAGACACAAAAAAATTTTTTTTACTCAATATGACTGTATAACTTTCATACTAAATATGAAAGTTATATAAACATAACTCTAAAACCAAACATGCCTTATGTCTAAAAATGCTTGAATTTTGAATCTATGTGAGTTTTACTAGAAACAGGTATTTTGGTAAGGTTTACAAATACAAAAATTAGGTTTTACTCATAATAGTATAACTGTCACATTCCAAATGACAGTTTTTTAAACATAACTCCTAAACCAAACATGCTAATTGGCTATTAATGCCTGGAGAAAGGTATATTTGTAAGTTTTACTGGACAAAAAAATGTGTAAGGTTTGTAAAGACACAAGTTAGTTTTTTTTAACTCAAAAAGAAAGTATAACTGTCATACTAAATGTCAAAGTTGTATAAACATAACTTCAAAACCAAATGCCTGCAATGATGTATCTATGTGACAGTATACTCTCATAGTGAGTAAAGCCACTATTTTTTATTTGCAAACCTTACAAAAACAACTGTTTCTAGTAAAACTCACATGGATACAATATTACAGGCATTTTTAGACATAATGCATGTTTGGTTTTGGAGTTATGTTTATATAACTTTCAAATTTAGTATGACAGTTATACTGTCATATTGAGTACAAAAAAAACCAACTTTTGTCTTTACAAACCTTACAAAATATTTTTTTCTCGTAAAACTTACAAAGTTACATTTCTCCAGGCATTATTAGCCATTTTGCATGTGTGGTTTAAGAGTTATGTTAAAATAACTGTCATATCAAATGTTGCAGTTATACTGTCATTGTGAGTATAACCCAAGTTTTGTATTTGTAAACCTTACCAAAATATCTGATTCTGGTAAAACTCACATAGATTCAATACTACAGGCATTTTTAGACGGATTGCAAGTTTGGTTTTGGAGTTATGTTTATTTAACTTTCATATATTTTATTTTATTTTTTATTTATTTATTTTTATTTTTTATTAAATCAACATAGAAAAAAACACAATACACTTTCAACTAGTGCATCAACCCCCCAAAAAACGTCTCCCTCCCCCATTCACACTCACACACACCCACTCACACAAAAGGGGTTGTTTCTTTCTGCCATCAATACTCTGGTTCCCACAACATGGACAACACTTCTGCAAGGGACACAGTCCCTAAAGCACACTTGATTGTTTGTGCTGCTGGTCCACTAACATTTTCATTTAATTACTTTTTTTTTTTTTTTTCTCCCTTATGTAATTATTTTTATATTGTTTACTTTCCTTTTTATCCAAGAAAATATTTATTTATCTTATCTATAAAAAAAAATTAAAAAAAATAAAGGAAAGAAAGGACCTTATCTTCACCAGACCTGGTTATAAATGAAATTAGCTTCGTTTAAAGGTTGTTTTTTTTAAAAACCAGGTCCAGTCCAGATAATGTCCAAGTCGGGTCCGGCAACACACACCTTCATTCATGTACACTGAGAAAAAAAAACAAAAAAAAAAACAGAACATTTTGGAACACAACAGATTGCATATAATATCCAAACAAAATTACATTTTCAAAACAAAAACAAAAAAAATGTATGTACAGTCCAGCTTATGTTCAGGTCACTACAAATTATGGAATACAACAACAGATAGCATATAATCTATAAACATAATTACACTTTCAACATAAGCCTTTGAGGACTTCCCATCTTTTTTTATGTTTTTTGGCATCATTATCGTTTTCACCCATGTAACTTTCTAAAGTTAAAAAATACTGAATAAATGTTTTAAAGAAAGTAATACTAAGTGAATATCTGTTTTTGGCCTTAAAAATAAATCTTTTACCGAGTACTATAATTAAATTGATTAAATCATGATTGTCAATGAATTCTCCCAAAATAACAGAAACCACATCAAGCTTCATAAACAAACCAATCCTTAAACACATTTTTTCAACTTCCACCCAAAACGAAGACACAATATGACAATACCAAAACAAATGCAGGGTGGATTCAGACTCCTGACAACAAAATCGGCAGTCATCTGACTCTGTCATATTCCATAATTTTAACATTTTCCCCGTGGGTAAGAAGTTATAAATAATTTTAATTTGAAAATAACGATTTTGCACATCAATAGTAGTTTTATATATTAGTTTGAATATGGCATCCCACGACAACGGGCAGTCAAAAAAGTCCTCCCATTTTCCAAATGTGTTGTATGGGGCAGCCTTCAAAGATTTCTTTATTAAATAAAACTTATATATTTTTGTATTTATTTTAGTTCCTTTTTGCCAACTCGAATTTCTTATTAGAGGTTTACAAACTAATAATTTAGTAGTTCCATAATTAATTATTTGTTACCATCTTTTCCCAAAGACTCCAGTTAGTTGATTAAATGAAAAGCTTGAGCAAGCATCACCATACATAGTTATAAATTCTTCATACTTCATAATCTTACCATTCTCATTTATAATATCATTGACAAAAATGATTCCTCTTTCAAAACTATTTTTCCAAAAGAAAGGCTTTCCATCTATTACAATATTAGAGTTCATCCATATTCATCATCCATAACTTTCATATTTAGTATGACAGTTATACTGTCATATTGAGTAAAAAAAACTAACTTGTGTCTTTAAAAACCTTACAAAATATTATTTTCCAGTAAAACTCACAAAGATGCATTTCTCCCGGCATTATTAGTCATTTTGTATGTGTGGTTTAGGAATTATGTTTAAATAACTCTCAGATTGAATGTGACGGTATAATGTCATAGTGAGTAAAACCAATATTTTGTATTTGCAAACCTTACAAAAACAATGTATTCTAGTAAAACGCACATGGATACAATATTACAGGTATTTTTAGACATAATGCATGTTTGGTTTTGGAGTTATGTTTATATACATTTTACATTTAGTATGACAGATATACTGTCATATGGAGTAAACAACAACTAACTTTTGTCTTTCAAACCTTACAAAAAAAAATGTTTTTCAGTAAAACTCACAAAGATGCATTTCTCCAGGCATTATTAGCTATTTAGCATGTTTGGTTTAGGAGTTATGTTTAAATAACTGTCATTTTGAATGTGGCAGTTATACTGTCATTATGAGTAAAACCTAATTTTTGTATTTGTAAACCTTACCAAAATACCTGATTCTGGTAAAACTCACATAGATTCAAAATTAAAGCATTTTTAGACATAAGGCATGTTTTGTTTTGGAGTTATGTTTATATAACTTCTTATTGTTATAACTTATAACTTCTTATGTTAGTTATGTTTATATAACTTCTTTATTTAGTATGACAGTTACTCATATTGAGTAAAAAATAAATAAATGTGTCTTTACAAACCTTACAAAATATTTGTGTCCAGTACAACTCACAAAGATACATTTCCCCAGGCATTATTAGCCATTTAGCATATGTTGTTTAGGAGTTATGTTTAAATACATTTGTATTGCTTTTTTTGCATTAGCTCAGGATTTTAAGAACATTACTGTTATATTGAGTAAAAAACTACTTTTTGTATTTGCAAGCCTTAAAAAAGCTTGCATACTGTCATTATGAGTATAACCTACTTTTTGTATTTGTAAACCTTACCAAAATACCTGATTCTGGTCAAACTCACATAGATTTAATATTACAGGCATTTTTAGACATAATGCATGTTTGGTTTCGGAGTTATGTTTATATAACTGTCATTTTAAATGTGGCAGTTATACTGTCATTATGAGTAAAAAAAACTAACTTGTGTCTTTACAAACCTTACAAAATATTTTTCTTTCCAGTAAAACTCACAAAGATACATTTCCCAAGGCATTATTAGCCATTTATCATGTTTGGTTTAGGAGTTATGTTTAAATAACTGTCATATTGAGTGTGGCAGTTATACTGTCATTATGAGAAAAACTTAATTTTTGCATTTGTAAACCTTACCAAATTACCTGATTCTGGTAAAACGTACATAGATACAAACTTACAGGCATTTTTAGACTTAATGCATCTTTACTTTTGGAGTTATGTTTATATAACTTTCATATTTGGTATGACAGTTATACTGTCATATTGAATTAAAAAACTAATTTGCGTCTTTGCAAAACTTACAAAATATTCTTTTTCTAGTAAAACTAACAAAGATACATGTCTTCAGGCATTATTAGACATGTTGCATGTTTGGTGTAGGAATTATGTTGAAAAACATTTTTATTGCTTATTTCGCATTATCTCAGGATTTTAAGAACTTTACTGTCATAATGAGTAAAAAACTACTTTTTGTGTTTGCAAGCCTTATAATAGCATATGTTTCGAGTAAAACTTACAAGGATGCATTGTTTTAGGCTTTATTAGGCGTGGCGAAGTTGGTAGAGTGGCCGTGCCAGCAATCGGAGGGTTGCTGGTTACTGGGGTTCAATTCCCACCTTCTACCATCTTTGTCACGTCCGTTGTGTCCTTGACTCTTCACCCCTTGCTAACCAGCAGCCATCAGGATGGCTGCTGGTTAGCGCCTTGCATGGCAGCTCCCGTCATCAGTGTGTGAATGTGTGTGTAAATGTATGAATGTGGAAATACTGTCAAAGCGCTTTGAGTACCTTGAAGGTAGAAAAGCGCAAGTATAACCCATTTTTTTGCATGTAATATTGAATCCATGTGAGTTTTACTAGAATCAGTTGTTTTAGTAAGGTTTGCAAAAACAAAAATTAGGTTTTACTCTTTATGAAAGGAAACTGTCATACTCAATATGACATTTATTTAATCATAACTCCTAAACTACACATGCAAAATGTCTAATGATGCCTCAAATAATGCATTCTACGGAGTTTTACTCTAAACATATGCTTTTTCAAATCTGGCAAACACAAAAAGTAGTTTTTTACTCAATATGACAATAATATTTCTAAAATCCTGAGATAATGCGAAAAAAGCAATGAGAATATATTCAATCATATTTCCTAAATCAAACATGCAAAATGTGGAAAAATGCCTGTAATATTGAATCCATGTGAGTTTTACTAGAATCGGTTGTGTTTGAAATTTTTGCAAATAAAAAAAATTGTTTTTTTTCACCATGACAATGTACACTCAATATGACAGTAAATAAACATAACTCCTAAACTACACATAAAAATGAGCTAATATTGCCTGAAATAATGCATTCCTGTGAGTTTTACTCGAAACATATGCTTTTTTTAAGGCTTGCAAACACAAAAAGTAGTTTTTTACTCAATATGACAATAAGGTTCTTAAAACTCTGAGATAATGCGAAAAAAGCAATAAAAATGTATTCCAACATAATTCCTAAACCAACAATGCAAAATGTCTAAAAATGCCTGTAATATTAAATCCATGTGAGTTTTACTAATCAGTTGTTTTAGTAAGGTTTGCAAAAACAAAAATTAGGTTTTACTCTTTATGAAAGTAAACTGTCCAATCAATATGACAGTTTTTTAATCATAACTCCTAAACTACTCATGCAAAATGGCTAATAATGTTTGAAATAATGGATCCTTGGGAGTTTTCCTCGAAACATATGCTTTCTTAAGGCTTGCAAACACAAAAAGTATTTTTTTACTCAATATGTTCTTACAATCCTGAGATATTGCGAAAAAAGCAATACAAATGTATTCAATCAAAATTTCTAAACTAAACATGCAAAATGTGTAAAAATGCCTGTGTTATTGAATCCATGTGAGTTTAACTAGAATCAGTTGTTTTAGTAAGGTTTGCAAAAACAAAAATTAGGTTTTACTTTTTATGAAAGTAAACTGTCACACTAAATATGACATTTATTTAATCATAACTCCTAAACTACACATGCAAAATGTCTAATGATGCCTCAAATAATGCATTCTACGGAGTTTTACTCGAAACATATGCTTTTTCAAATCTGGCAAACACAAAAAGTAATCAGTTGTTTTTGTAAGGTTTACAAATACAAAATATTAGTTTTACTCATAATGACAGTATACTGACAAAATGGCTAAAAATGCCTTGAGGAATGTATCTTTGTGAGTTTTACTGGAAAAAATATTTTGTAAGGTTTGTAAAGACACAAGTTAGTTTTTTGTACACAATTTAACAGTTTAGCTGTCATACTATATATGAAAGTTATATAAACATAATTCCAAAACCAAATATGCAATCTGTCTAAAAATGCCTGTAATATTGAATATATGTGAGTTTTATCAGATTCACGTATTTTGGTAAGGTTTACGAATACAAAAATTAGGTTTTACTCATAGTGACAATATAACTGCCACACTCAATATGACAGTTAATTAAACATAACTCCTAAAACACAAATGCAAAATGACTAATAATGCCTAGAGAAATGTATATTTGTGAATTTTACTGGAAAACAATATTTTGTAAGATTTGTAAAGATACAAATTACTTTTTTTTTTACTCAATATGATGGTATAACTGTCATACTAGATATCAAAGTTATATAAACATAACTCCAAAACCAAACATGCTTTATGTCTAAAAATTCCTGTAATATTGTATCGGTGTGGGTTTTACCAGAATCAGGTATTTTGGTAAGTTTTACAAATACACAAAATAGGTTTTTATTTATAATGACACACAATACAATAACTGCCACACTCAATATGACAGTTATTTAAACATAACTCCTAAACCAAACATGATAAATGACTAATTATGCCTAGAGAAATGTATCTTTGTGAGTTTTACTGGGAAAAAATTTTTTTGTAAGGTTTATAAAGACACAAGTTATTTTTTTTTTACTCAATATGATGGTATAACTGTCATACTAAATATAAAAGTTGTATAAACATAACTCCAAAACCAAACATGCATTATGTCTAAAAATGCCTGCAATATTGTATCTATGTGATTTTTACCAGAATCAGGTATTTTTGGTAAGGTTTACAAATACAAAAATTAGGTTTTACTCACTATGACAGTATACTGTCACAATCAATCTGACATACTGTAACTCCTAAATCACAATTACAAAATGGCTAATAATGCCTGGAAAAATGTATCTTTGTGAGTTTTCCTGGGAAAAAAAAAAACTTTTTATAAGGTTTGTAAAGAAACAAGTTAGTTTTTTTTACTTAAAGTATAACTGTCATACTAAATATGAAAGTTAAATAAACATAACTACAAAACCAAACTTACAATACGTCTAAAAATGCCTGTAATATTGAATCTATGTGAATTTGACCAGAATCAGGTATTTTGGTAAGGTTTACAAATACAAAAATCTGGTTTTACTCATAATGACAGTATAACTGCCATATTCAAAAAAACAGTTATTTAAAAATAACTCCTAAACCAAACATGCTAAATGGCTAATAATGCCTGGAGAAATGTATCTTTGTGAGTTTTACTAGAAAAAAATATTTTGTAAGGTTTGTAAAGAAAACAGTTTTTTTTTTTTTACTCAATATGATGGTATAACAGTCAAACTAAATATAAAAGTAATATAAACATAATTCCAAAACCAAACTCCTAAACCAAACTTGCAATCCGTCTTAAACTGCCTGTAATATTGAATCTATATGAGTTTTACCAGAATCAGGTATTTTGGTAAGGTTTACAAATACAAAACTTGGGTTTTACTCATAATGACAGTATAACTGCATTATTTGATATGACAGTTATTTAAACATAACTCCTAAACCAAACATGATAAATGGCTAATAATGCCTGGAAAAATGTATGTAAACATAACTCCAAAACCAAACATGCATTATGTCTAAAAATGCCTGTAATATTGTATCTCTGTGAGTTTTACCAGAATCAGGTATTTTGGTAAGGTTTATAAATACAACATTTAGGTTTTACTAATAATGACAGTAGACAAAGAGCAGCTCGAAGACCTCCATGAAAAATAAAAACCAAGGACCCAGATTTCCCTCGCCCGGATGCGGGTCACCGGGGCCCCCCTCTGGAGCCAGGCCCGGAGGTGGGGCACGATGGCGAGCGCCTGGTGGTTGGGCCTGTCCCCATGGGGTCCGGCCGGGCACAGCCCGAAGAGGCAACGTGGATCCCCCTTCCAATGGGCTGGACATTGAGTCCGAATGGACCATGTACCGCGCCTCTATTGTCGAGGCGGCTGATTGGAGCTGTGGCCGCATGGTAGTTGGTGCTTGTTGTGGCGCTAATCCTAGAACCCGTTGGTGGACACCGGCGGTGAGGGATGCCGTCAAGCTGAAGAAGGAGTTCTATCGGGTTCTTTTGGCTCATAGGACTCCCGAGGCAGCGGACAGGTACCGACAGGCCAAGCGGTGTGCGGCTTCAGCGGTCGCAGAGGCAAAAACTCGGACATGGGAGGAGTTCAGGGAAGCCATGGAAAACGACGGCTTCGAAGCAATTCTGGACCACCATCCGCCGCCTCAGGAAGGGGAAGCAGTGCACTATCAACACCGTGTATGGCGAGGATGGTGTTCTGCTGACCTCGACTGCGGATGTTGTGGATCGGTGGAGGGAATACTTCGAAGACCTCCTCAATCCCACCAACACGTCTTCCTATGAGGAAGCAGTGCCTGGGGAGTCTGTGGTGGGCTCTCCTATTTCTGGGGCTGAGGTTGCTGAGGTAGTTAAAAAGCTCCTCGGTGGCAAGGCCCCGGGAGTAGATGAGATCCGCCCGGAGTTCCTTAAGGCTCTGGATGCTGTGGGGCTGTCTTGGTTGACAAGACTCTGCAGCATCGCGTGGACATCGGGGGCGGTACCTCTGGATTGGCAGACCGGGGTGGTGGTTCCTCTCTTTAAGAAGGGGAACCGGAGGGTGTGCTCTAACTATTGTGGGATCACACTCCTCAGCCTTCCCGGTAAGGTCTATTCAGGTGTACTGGAGAGGAGGCTACGCCGGATAGTCGAACCTCGGATTCAGGAAGAACAGTGTGGTTTTCGTCCTGGTCGTGGAACTGTGGACCAGCTCTATAGTCTCGGCAGGGTCCTTGAGGGTGCATGGGAGTTTGCCCAACCAGTCTACATTTGTTTTGTGGACTTGGAGAAGGCATTTGACCGTGTCCCTCGGGAAGTCCTGTGGGGAGTGCTCAGAGAGTATGGGGTATCGGACTGTCTGATTGTGGCAGTCCGCTCCCTGTATGCTCAGTGCCAGAGCTTGGTCCGCATTGCCGGCAGTAAGTCGGACACGTTTCCAGTGAGGGTTGGACTCCGCCAAGGCTGCCCTTTGTCACCGATTCTGTTCATAACTTTTATGGACAGAATTTCTAGGCGCAGTCAAGGCGTTGAGGGGATCTGGTTTGGTGGCTGCAGGATTAGTTCTCTGCTTTTTGCAGATGATGTGGTCCTGATGGCTTCATCTGGCCAGGATCTTCAGCTCTCACTGGATCGGTTCTCAGCCGAGTGTGAAGCGACTGGGATGAGAATCAGCACCTCCAAGTCCGAGTCCATGGTTCTCGCCCGGAAAAGGGTGGAGTGCCATCTCCGAGTTGGGGAGGAGATCTTGCCCCAAGTGGAGGAGTTCAAGTACCTCGGAGTCTTGTTCACGAGTGAAGGAAGAGTGGATCGTGAGATCGACAGGCGGATCGGTGCGGCGTCTTCAGTAATGCGGACGCTGTATCGATCCGTTGTGGTGAAGAAGGAGCTGAGCCGGAAGGCAAAGCTCTCAATTTACCGGTCGATCTACGTTCCCATCCTCACCTATGGTCATGAGCTTTGGGTTATGACCGAAAGGACAAGATCACGGGTACAAGCGGCCGAAATGAGTTTCCTCCGCCGGGTGGCGGGGCTCTCCCTTAGAAATAGGGTGAGAAGCTCTGCCATCCGGGGGGAAGCTCAAAGTAAAGCCGCTGCTCCTCCACATCGAGAGGAGCCAGATGAGGTGGTTCGGGCATCTGGTCAGGATGCCACCCGAACGCCTCCCTGGCTATACCATCATATTGCGTAAAAAAAAAAAAAATTGTGTCTTTATAAACCTTACAAATTATTTATTTCCAGTAAAACTCACATAGATACATTTTTCCAGGCATTATTAACCATTGAGCATGTTTGGTTTAGGAGTTATGTTAAATAACTGTCATATTGAGGGTGGCAGTTATACTGTCATTATGAGTAAAACCTATTTTTTGTATTTGTAAACCTTACCAAAATAACTTATTCTGATAAAACTCACATAGTATCAATATTACAGGCAGTTTAAGACAGATTGCAAGTTTGGTTTTGGAGTTATGTTTATTTAACTTTCATATTTAGTATGACAGTTATGCTGTCATATTGAGTAAAAAAAAACTAACTTGTGTCTTTACAAACCTTACAAAATATTTTTTTTCCAGTAGAACTCACAAAAATACATTTCTCCAGGCATTATTAGCCATTTAGCATGTTTGGTTTTGGAGTTATGTTTAATAACTGTTATTTTGAAGATGGCAGGTCATTATGAGTAAAACCCAATTTTTGTATTTGTAAACCTTACCAAAATACCTGATTCTGGTAAAACTAACATAGATTCAATATCACAAGTATTTTTAGACCGATTGCAAGCTTGGTTTTGGACTTATGTTTATTTAACTTTCATATTTAGTATGACAGTTATAATGGCATATTAAATTAAAAAAACTATCTTGTGTATTTATAAACCTTACAAATTATTTTTTTCCAGTAAAACTCACAAAGATACATTTCTCCAGGCATTATTAGCCATTTATCATGTTTGGTTTAGGAGTCATGTTAAATAACTGTCATATCAAATGATGCAGTTATACTGTCATTATGAGTACAACCCAAGTTTTGTATTTGTAAACCTTACCAAAATACCTGATTCTGGTAAAACTCACATAGATTCAATATTACAAAAAGTTTAAGACGGATTGCAAGTTTGGTTTAAAAGTTTGGTTTTGGAATTATGTTTATATAACTTTCATATTTAGTATGACATTGAGTAAAAAAAAAACTAACTTTTGTCTTTACAAACCTTACGAAATATGTTTTTCTAGTAAAACATTTTTCCAGGCATTATTAGCCATTTTGCATGTGTGGTTTAAGAGTTATGTTAAAATAACTGTCATATCAAACTTTGCAGTTGTATAACTGCAACATTTGATATGACAGTTATTTTGAGTAAAACCAAAGTTTTGTATTTGTAAACCTAACCAAAATATCTGATTCTGGTAAAACTTACTTAGATTTAAAATTACAGGCATTTTTAGACCGATTGCAAGTTTGGTTTTGGACTTATGTTTATTTAACTTTCATATTTAGTCAAAAAACTAACTCGTGTTTTTACAAACCTTACAAACTTTTTTTTTTTTCCAGGAAAACTTACAAAGATACATTTTTCCAGGCATTATTAGTCATTTTGCATGTGTGGTTTAGGAGTTATGTTTAAATAACTGTCAGATTAAATGTGATAGTGTACTGTCAACGTGAGTAAAACCCAAGTTTTGTATTTGTAAACCTTACCAAAATATCTGATTCTGGTAAAACTCACATAGATTCACAATTACAGGTATTTTTAGACGGATTGCAAGTTTGATTTTGGAGTTATGTTTATTTAACTTTCATATTTAGTATGACAGTTATGCTGTCATATTGAGTAAAACAAAACTAACTTGTGTCTTTACAAACCTTACACAATATATTTTTTCTAGTAAAACTTACAAAGATACATTTTTCCAGGCATTATTAGTCATTTTGCATGTGTGGTTTAGGAGTTATGTTTAAATAACTGTCAGATTAAATGTGATAGTATACTGTCAACGTGAGTAAAACCCAAGTTTTGTATTTGTAAACCTTACCAAAATACCTGATTCTGGTAAAACTCACATAGATTCAATATTAAAAGTATTTTTAGACCAATTGCAAGCTTGGTTTTGGACTTATGTTGATTTAACTTTCATATTTAGTATGACAGTTATAATATCATATTAAATAAAAAAAAACTAACTTGTGTCTTTATAAACCTTACAAATTATTTTTTTCCAGTAAAACTCACAAAGATACATTTCTCTTGGCATTATTAGCCATTTATCATGTTTGGTTTAGGAGTCATGTTCAATAACTGTCATATCAACTGTTGCAGTTATACTGTCATTATGAGTACAACCCAAGTTTTGTATTTGTAAATCTTACCAAAATACCTGATTCTGTTAAAACTCACATAGATTCAATATTACAAAAAGTTTAAGACAGATTGCAAGTTTGGTTTAGAAGTTTGGTTTTGGAATTATGTTTATATAACTTTCATAATTAGTATGACAGTTATAATGGCATATTAAATAAAAATAAAAAACTTTTTTCTTTACAAACCTTACAAAATATTTTTTTCTAGTAAAGCTCACAAAGATTCATTTCTCCAGGCATTATTAGGCATTTAGCATATTTGGTTTAGGAGTTATGTTTAAATAACTGTTATTTTGAATATGGCAGTTATACTGTCATTATGAGTAAAACCCAATTTTTGTATTTGTAAACCTTACCAAAATACCTGATTCTGGTAAAACTCACATAGATTCAATATTACAGGCATTTTTAGACCGATTGCAAGCTTGGTTTTGGACTTATGTTTATTTAACTTTCATATTTAGTATGACAGATATAATGGCATATTAAATAAAAAAAAAAAAAATGTTGTCTTTACAAACCTTACAAAATATTTTTTTCTAGTAAAACTCACAAAGATTCATTTCTCCAGGCATTATTAGCCATTTAACATATTTGTTTTAGGAGTTATGTTTAAATAACTGTTATTTTGAATATGGCAGGTCATTATGAGTAAAACCCAATTTTTGTATTTGTAAACCTTACCAAAATACCTGATTCTGGTAAAACTAACATAGATTCAATATCACAAGTATTTTTAGACCGATTGCAAGCTTGGTTTTGGACTTATGTTTATTTAACTTTCATATTTAGTATGACAGTTATAATGGCATATTAAATTAAAAAAACTATCTTGTGTATTTATAAACCTTACAAATTATTTTTTCCCAGTAAAACTCACAAAGATACATTTCTCCAGGCATTATTAGCCATTTATCATGTTTGGTTTAGGAGTCATGTTAAATAACTGTCATATCAAATGATGCAGTTATACTGTCATTATGAGTACAACCCAAGTTTTGTATTTGTAAACCTTACCAAAATACCTGATTCTGGTAAAACTCACATAGATTCAATATTACAAAAAGTTTAAGACGGATTGCAAGTTTGGTTTAAAAGTTTGGTTTTGGAATTATGTTTATATAACTTTCATATTTAGTATGACATTGAGTAAAAAAAAAACTAACTTTTGTCTTTACAAACCTTACGAAATATGTTTTTCTAGTAAAACATTTTTCCAGGCATTATTAGCCATTTTGCATGTGTGGTTTAAGAGTTATGTTAAAATAACTGTCATATCAAACTTTGCAGTTGTATAACTGCAACATTTGATATGACAGTTATTTTGAGTAAAACCAAAGTTTTGTATTTGTAAACCTAACCAAAATATCTGATTCTGGTAAAACTTACTTAGATTTAAAATTACAGGCATTTTTAGACCGATTGCAAGTTTGGTTTTGGACTTATGTTTATTTAACTTTCATATTTAGTCAAAAAACTAACTCGTGTTTTTACAAACCTTACAAACTTTTTTTTTTTTCCAGGAAAACTTACAAAGATACATTTTTCCAGGCATTATTAGTCATTTTGCATGTGTGGTTTAGGAGTTATGTTTAAATAACTGTCAGATTAAATGTGATAGTGTACTGTCAACGTGAGTAAAACCCAAGTTTTGTATTTGTAAACCTTACCAAAATATCTGATTCTGGTAAAACTCACATAGATTCACAATTACAGGTATTTTTAGACGGATTGCAAGTTTGATTTTGGAGTTATGTTTATTTAACTTTCATATTTAGTATGACAGTTATGCTGTCATATTGAGTAAAACAAAACTAACTTGTGTCTTTACAAACCTTACACAATATATTTTTTCTAGTAAAACTTACAAAGATACATTTTTCCAGGCATTATTAGTCATTTTGCATGTGTGGTTTAGGAGTTATGTTTAAATAACTGTCAGATTAAATGTGATAGTATACTGTCAACGTGAGTAAAACCCAAGTTTTGTATTTGTAAACCTTACCAAAATACCTGATTCTGGTAAAACTCACATAGATTCAATATTAAAAGTATTTTTAGACCAATTGCAAGCTTGGTTTTGGACTTATGTTGATTTAACTTTCATATTTAGTATGACAGTTATAATATCATATTAAATAAAAAAAACTAACTTGTGTCTTTATAAACCTTACAAATTATTTTTTTCCAGTAAAACTCACAAAGATACATTTCTCTTGGCATTATTAGCCATTTATCATGTTTGGTTTAGGAGTCATGTTCAATAACTGTCATATCAACTGTTGCAGTTATACTGTCATTATGAGTACAACCCAAGTTTTGTATTTGTAAATCTTACCAAAATACCTGATTCTGTTAAAACTCACATAGATTCAATATTACAAAAAGTTTAAGACAGATTGCAAGTTTGGTTTAGAAGTTTGGTTTTGGAATTATGTTTATATAACTTTCATAATTAGTATGACAGTTATAATGGCATATTAAATAAAAATAAAAAACTTGTTTCTTTACAAACCTTACAAAATATTTTTTTCTAGTAAAGCTCACAAAGATTCATTTCTCCAGGCATTATTAGGCATTTAGCATATTTGGTTTAGGAGTTATGTTTAAATAACTGTTATTTTGAATATGGCAGTTATACTGTCATTATGAGTAAAACCCAATTTTTGTATTTGTAAACCTTACCAAAATACCTGATTCTGGTAAAACTCACATAGATTCAATATTACAGGCATTTTTAGACCGATTGCAAGCTTGGTTTTGGACTTATGTTTATTTAACTTTCATATTTAGTATGACAGATATAATGGCATATTAAATTTAAAAAAAAAAAATGTTGTCTTTACAAACCTTACAAAATATTTTTTTCTAGTAAAACTCACAAAGATTCATTTCTCCAGGCATTATTAGCCATTTAACATATTTGTTTTAGGAGTTATGTTTAAATAACTGTTATTTTGAATATGGCAGCAATACTGTCATTATGAGTAAAACCCAATTTTTGTATTTGTAAACCTTACCAAAATACCTGATTCTGGTAAAACTCATATAGATTCAATATCACAGACATTTTTAGACGGATTGCAAGTTTGGTTTTGGTGTAATATTTATTCAACTTTTATATTTAGTATGACAGTTATACTGTCATATTGAGTAAAAAAAAGCTAACTTGTGTTTTTACAAACCTTACAAACTATTTTTTCCTGTAAAACTTACAAAGATACATTTTTCCAAGCATTATTAGACATTTTGCATGCATGGTTTAGGAGTTATGTTTAAATAACAGTCAGATTGAATGTGACAGTATACTGTCATAGTAGTTTTTTACTCAATATGCCAGTAATGTTCTTAAAATCCTGAGATAATACGAAAACAGCAATAAAAAGTTTTTCAACATAATTCCTACACCAAACATGCAACATAATAATAACTGGAGACATGTATATTTTGTTAGTTTTACTAGAAAATGTATCTTTTGTAAGTTTTGCAACGACGCAAGTTAGTTTTTTTAATTCAATATGACAGTATAACTGTCAAACTAAATGTAAAAGTTATATAAACATTACTCCAAAAATGAACATGCATTATGTCTAAAAATGCCTAAAATTTTGTATCTATATGAGTTTTACCAGAATCAGGTAATTTGGCAAGGTTTACAAATACAAAAATGGTGTTTTTCTCATAATGACAGTATAACTGCTACATTCAATTTGACAGTTTTTTAAACATAACTTCCTAACCACACATGCAAATAAATTGGTTATACTTGTATAGCGCTTTTCTACCTTCAAGGTACTTAAAGCGCTTTGACAGTATTTCCACATTCATCCATTCAAACACACATTCACACACTGAAGGCGGGAGCTGCCATGCAAGGCGCTAACCAGCAGCCATCAGGAGCAAGGGGTGGAGAGTCTTGCCAAGGACACAACGGACGTGACTAAGATGGTAGAAGGTGGGGATTGAACCCCAGTAACCAGCAACCCTCCGAATGCTGGCACGGCCACTCTACCAACTTCGCCACGCCTAATAAAGCCTAAAACAATGCATCCTTGTAAGTTTTACTCGAAACATATGCTATTATAACGCTTGCAAACACAAAAAGTAGTTTTTTACTCATTATGACAGTAATGTTCTTAAAATCCTGAGATAATACGAAATAAGCAATACAAATGTTTTTCAACATAATTCCTACACCAAACATGCAAAATGAATAATAATGCCTGGAGACATGTATCTTTGTTAGTCTTACTAGAAAAATGATCTTTTGTAAGTTTTGCAAAAACGCAAGTTAGTTTTTTTAATTCATAATGAAAGTATAACTGTCATACCAAATATAAAAGTTAAATAAACATAACTCCAAAACTGAACTTGCATTATGTCTAAAAATGCCTAAAATATTGTATCTATGTGAGTTTTACAAGAATCAGGTAATTTGGTAAGGTTTAAAAAGACAAAAATTGGGTTTTACTCAAAATGACAGTATATCTGCTACATTCAATTTGAGTTATTTAAACATATTTTCCTAACCACACATGCAAATAGGCTAATGAAGGCTAAACCAATGCATCCTTGTGAGTTTTACTCGAAACACATGCTATTTTAAGGCTTGCAAACACAAAAAGTAGATTTAAACTCAATATGACAGTAATGTTCTTAAAATCCTGAGATAATGCGAAATAAGCAATAAAAATATTGTTCAACATAATTCATACTAAAACATGCAAAATGTATAATAATGCCTGGAGACATGTATTTTGTTAGTTTTAATAGAAAAATGATCTTTTGTAAGTTTTTCAAAAACGCAAGTTAGTTTTTTTAATTCATAATGACAGTATAACTGTCATACCAAATATAAAAGTTAAATAAACTTAACTCCAAAACTGAACATGCATTATGTCTAAAAATGCCAAAAATATTGAGTTTTACAAGAATCAGGTAATTTGGTAAGGTTTACAAATACAAAAACTAAGTTTTTCTCATAATGACAGTATAACTGCTACATTCAATTTGACAGTTATTTAAACATAACTTCCTAACCATACAGGCAAAAAAGGCTAATAAAGCCTAAAACAATGCATCGAGTGTTACTCGAAACATATGGTATTTTAAGGCTTGCAAACTCAAAAAGTACTTTTTTACTCAATATGACACTAATATTCTTAAAATCCTGAGAAAATGCGAAAAAAGCAATAAAAATGTTTTTTAACATAATTCCTACATCAAACATGTAACATGTCTAATAATGCCTAGAGACAAGTATCCTTGTCAGTTTTACTAGAAAAATTAACTTTTGTAAGTTTTGCCATGACGCAAGTTAGTTTTTTTTAATTCATAATGACATTATAACTGTCATACCAAATATGAAAGTTATATAAACATAACTCCAAAACATGCATTATGTCTAAAAATGCCTGTAATATTGTATCTATGTGAGTTTAACCAGAATCAGGTAATTTGGAAAGGTTTACAAATACAAAAATTGGGTTATTGTCCTAATGACAGTATACCTGCTAAATTCAATTTGACAGTTATTTAAACATATCATCATAATAACACATGCAAATAGGCCAATAAAGCTAAAACAATGCATCCTTGTGAGTTTTACTCGAAACATATGCTATTTTAAGGCTTGCTAACACAAAGAGTAGTTTTTTCCTCAAAATGACAGTAATGTTCTTAAAATCCTGAGATAATGCGAAAAAAGCAATAAAAATGTTTTTCAACATAATTCCTACACCAAACATGCACAATGTCTAATAATGCCTGGAGACATGTATCTTTGTTAGTTTTACTAGAAAAATAATCTTTTGTAAGTTTTGCAAAGACGCAAGTTAGTTTTTTTTAATTCAAACTATCATACCAAATATGAAAGTTATATAAACATAACTCCAAAAGTAAAGATGCATTAAGTCTAAAAATGCCTGTCATTTTGTATCTATGTGAGTTTTACCAGAATCAGGTCATTTGGAAATGTTTACTAATACAAAAATTGGGTTTTTGTCATATTGACAGTATAACTGCTAAATTCGATTCGACAGTTATTTAGACATATCTTCATAATAACACGGGCAATTAGGCCAATAAAGCCTATAACAATGCATCCTTGTGAGTTTTACTCGAAACATATGCTATTTTAAGGCTTGCCAACACAAAAAGTAGTTTTTTCCTCAATATGACAGTAATGTTCTTAAAATCCTGAAATAAGCGAAAAAAGCAATAAAAATGTTTTTCAACATAATTCCTACACAAAACATGCAAAATGTCTAATAAAGTCTGGAGACATGTATCCTTGTTAGTTTTACTTGAAAAAGAATATTTTGTAAGTTTTGCAAAGACGCAAGTTAGTTTTTTTAATTCAATATTACAGTATAACTGTCACAGCAAATATGAAAGTTAAATAAACATAACTCCAAAACTGAACATGCATTATGTCTTAAAATGCCTGTAATATTGTATCTATGTGAGTTTAACCAGAATCAGGTAATTTGGAAAGCTTTACAAATACAAAAATTGGGTTTTTGTCATGACAGTATAACTGCTAAATTCAATTTGACAGTTATTTAAACATATCTTCATAATAACACATGCAAATAGGCCAATAAAGCCTAAAACAATGCATCTTTGTGAGTTTTACTCGAAACATATGCTATTTTAAGGCTTGACAAAACAAAAAGTATTTTTTTCCTCAAAATGACAGTATCCATCCATCCATTTCTACCGCTTATTCCCTTTGGGGTCGCGAGGGGCGCTGGAGTAATGTTCCTAAAATACTGAGATAATGCGAAAAAAGCAATAAAAATGTTTTTCATCATAATTTCTACACCAAACATGCAAAATGTCTAATAATGCTTGGAGACATGTATCTTTGTTAGTTTTACTAGAAAAATAATCTTTTGTAAGTTTTGCAAAGACGCAATTTAGTTTTTTTAATTCTGTATGAAAGTATAACTGCCATACCAAATATGAAAGTTATATAAACATAACTCCAAAAGTAAAGATGCATTAAGTCTAAAAATGCCTGTAAGTTTTATGTGAGTTTTACCAGAATCAGGTAATTTGGGAAGGTTTACAAATACATAAATTAAGTTTTTCTCATAATGACAGTATATCTGCTACATTCAATTTGACAGTTATTTAAACTTAACTTCCTAACCATACATGCAAAAAAGGCTAATAAGACCTAAAACAAAGCATCTTTGTGAATGTTACTCGAAACATTAAAAGTAGTTTTTTACTCAATTTGACAGTAATATTCTTAAAATCCTGAGATATTGCGAAAAAATCAATAAAAATGTTTTTTAACATAATTCTGACACCAAACATGTAACATGTCTAATAATGCCTGGAGACAAGTATCCTTGTTAGTTTCACAAAAAAAATTGTCTTTTGTAAGTTTTGCCATGACGCAAGTTAGTTTTTTTTTATTCATAATGACATTATAACTGTCATACCAAATATGAAAGTTATATAAACATAACTCCAAAACTGAACATGCATTATGTCTAAAAATGCCTGTTATATTGTATCTATGTGAGTTTAACCAGAGTCAGGTCATTTGGAAAGGTTTACAAATACAAAAATTGGGTTTTTGTCATATTGACAGTATAACTGCTAAATTCGATTCGACAGTTATTTAGACATATCTTCATAATAACACGGGCAATTAGGCCGATAAAGCCTATAACAATGCATCCTTGTGAGTTTTACTCGAAACATCTGCTATTTTAAGGCTTGCCAACACAAAAAGTAGTTTTTTCCTCAATATGACAGTAATGTTCTTAAAATCCTGAGATAAGTCGAAAAAAGCAATAAAAATGTTTTTCAACATAATTCCTACACCAAATATGCAAAATGTCTAATAATGCCTGGAGACATGTATCTTTGTTAGTTTTACTAGAAAAATGATCTTTTGTAAGTTTTGCAAAGACGCAAATTAGTTTTTTTAATTCAATATGACAGTATAACTGTCATGCCAAATATGAACGTTATATAAATATTACTCCAAAAGTAAAGATGCATTAAGTCTAAAAATGCCTGTAAGTTTGTATCTATGTGAGTTTTACCATAATCAGGAAATTTGGTAAGGTTTACAAATACAAAAAATAGGTTTTTCTCATAATGACAGTATAAGTGCTACATTCAATTTGACAGTTATTTAAACATAACTTCCTAACCATACAAGCAAAAAAGGCTAAAAAGACCTAAAACAATGCATCCTTGTGAGTGTTACTCGAAACATATGGCATTTTATGGCTTGCAAACACTAAAAGTAGTTTTTTACTCAATATGACAGTAATATTCTTAAAATCCTGAGATAATGCGAAAAAAGCAATAAAAATGTTTTTTTTAACATAATTCCGACACCAAACATGTAACATATGTCTAATAATGCCTGAAGAAAAGTATCCTTGTTAGTTTCACTAGAAACATTTTCTTTTGTAAGTTTTGCCATGACGCAAATTAATTTTTTTTAAAACATAATGACATTATAACTGTCATACCAAATATGAAAGTTATATAAACATAACTCCAAAACTGAACATGCATTATGTCTAAAAATGCCTGTAATATTGTATCTATGTGAGTTTTACCAGAATCAGGTATTTTGGTAAGGTTTACAAATACAAAACTTGTACAAAACATGTTAAATGGCTAATAATGCCTGGAGAAATGTATCTTTGTGAATTTTACTAGAAAAAACTATTTTGTAAGGTTTGTAACGACAAAAGTTTTTTTTGTTTTACTCAATATGATGGTATAACTGTCAAACTAAATATAAAAGTAATATAAACATCATTCCAAAACCAAACTCCTAAACCAAACTTGCAATCCGTCTTAAACTGCCTGTAATATTGAATCTATGTGAGTTTTACCAGAATCAGGTATTTTGGTAAAGACACGAGTTAGTTTTTTTTTTGTACACAATTTAATAGTATAGCTGTCATACTATATATGAAAGTTATATAAACACAACTCCAAAACCAAACAAATATGCAATCCGTCTAAAAATGCCTGTAATATTGAATATATGTGAGTTTTATCAGAATCAGGTATTTTGGTAAGGTTTACAAAAACAAAAATTAGGTTTTACTTATAGTGACAGTATAACTGCCACACCCAATATGACAGTTAATTAAACATAACTCCTAAAACACAAATGCAAAATGACTAATAATGCCTAGAGAAAGGTATATTTGTGAATTTTACTGGAAAACAATATTTTGTAAGGATTGTAAAGATACAAATTATGTTTTGTTTTTTACTCAATATGATGGTATAACTGTCATACTAAATATAAAAGTTGTATAAACATAACTCCAAAACCAAACATGCATTATGTCTAAAAATGCCTGCAATATTGTATCTATGTTATTTTTACCAGAATCAGGTATTTTTGGTAAGGTTTACAATTACAAACATTAGGTTTTACTCACTATGACAGTATACTGTCACATTCAATCTGACAGTTATTTAAACATACTGTAACTCCTAAACCACAAATACAAAATGGCTCATAATGCCTGGAAAAATTTATCTTTGTGAGTTTTCCTGGAATTTTTTTTTTATAAGGTTTGTAAAGAAACAAATTAGTTTTTTTTTTACTTAATATGACAGTTTAACTGTCATACTAAATATGAAAGTTAAATAAACATAACTCCAAAACCAAACTTGCAATACGTCTAAAAATGCCTGTAATATTGAATCTATATGAGTTTTACCAGAATCAGGTATTTTGGTAAGGTTTACAAATACAAAACTTGGGTTTTACTCATAATGACAGTATAACTGCATTATTTGATATGACAGTTATTTAAACATAACTCCTAAACCAAACATGATAAATGGCTAATAATGCCTGGAAAAATGTATTTAAACATAACTCCAAAACCAAACATGCATTATGTCTAAAAATGCCTATAATTTTGTATCCATGTGAGTTTTACTAGAATCAGTTGTTTTTGTAAGGTTTACAAATACAAAATATTAGTTTTAGTCATAATGACAGTATACTGTCACATTTAATCTGACAAAATGGCTAATAATGCCTTGAGGAATGTATCTTTGTGAATTTTACTGGAAAAAATATTTTGTAAGGTTTGTACAGACACGATTTAGTTGTTTTTTTGAACACAATTTAACAGTATAGCTGTCATACTATATATGAAAGTTATATAAACACAACTCCAAAACCAAATATGAAATCCGTCTAAAAATGCCTGTAATATTGAATACATGTGAGTTTTATCAGAATCAGGTATTTTGGTAAGGTTTACAAAAACAAAAATTAGGTTTTACTCATAGTGACAGTATAACTGCCACACTCAATATGACAGTTAATTAAACATAACTCCTAAAACACAAATGCAAAATGACTAATAATGCCTGGATAAATGTATACAAACATAACTCCAAAATCAAACATGCATTATGTCTAAAAATGCCTGTAATATTGTATCTATGTGAGTTTTACCAGAATCAGGTATTTTGGTAAGGTTTATGAATACAAAATTTAGTTTTTTCTCAAAATGACAGTATAACTGCCATATTCAAAATAACAGTTATTTAAACATAACTCCTGAACCAAACATGCTAAATGGCTTTTAATGCCTGGAGAAATGTATACAAACATAACTCCAAAACCAAACATGCATTATGTCTAAAAATGCCTTTAGTATTGTATCTATGTGAGTTTTACCAAAATCAATAATGCCTGGAGAAATGTATCTTTGTGATTTTAATTAGAAAAAAATATTTTGTAAGGTTTGTAAAGACTAAAGTTAGTTGTTTTTTTACTCAATATGATGGTATAACTGTCATACTAAATATGAAAGTTTTATAAACATAATTACAAAACCAAACTCCTAAACCAAACTTGCAATCTGTCTTAAACTGCCTGTAATATTGAATCTATGTGAGTTTTACCAGAATCAGGTATTTTGGTAAGATTACAAATACAAAACTTGGGTTTTACTCATAATGACAGTATAACTGCAACATTTGATATGACAGTTATTTAAACATAACTCCTAATCCAAACATGATAAATGGCTAATAATGCCTGGAGAAATGTATCAGTGTGAGTTTTACGGGAAACAAATAATTTGTAAGGTTTAAAGACACAAGTTAGTTTTTTTTATTGAATATGATGGTATAACTGTCATACTAAATATGAAAGTTATATAAATATAACTCCAAAACCAAACATACATTATGTCTAAAAATGCCTGTAATATTGTATTTATGTGATTTTTACCAGAATCAGGTATTTTGGTAAGGTTTACAAATACAAAATCTAGGTTTTACTCATAATGACAGTATAACTGCCACACTCAATTTGACAGTTATTTAAACATAACTCCTAAACCAAAAATGCAAAATGGCTAATAATCCCTGGAGCAATGTATCTTTGTGAGTTTTCCTGGAAAAAATAAAAACAATTGTAAAGTTTGTAAGCACACAAGTTAGTTTTTTACTTAATATGACATTATAACTGGCATACTAAATGCAAAAGTTAAATAAACATAACTCCAAAACCAAACTTGCAATACGTCTTAAAATGCCTGTAATATTGTATCTATGTGAGTTTTACCAGAATAAGGTATTTTGGTAAGGTTTACATATACACAAATTTGGTTTTACTCATAATGACAGAATAACTGCCACATTTAATATGACAGTTATGTAAACATAACTCCTATACCACACATGCAAAATGGTTAATAATGCCTGGAGAAATGTATCTTTGTGAGTTTTACTGGAAAAAACGAATTTGTAAGGTTTATAAAGATACAAGTTACATTTTTTACTCAATATGATGATATAACTGTCATACTAAATATGAAAGTTATATTAACATAACTCCAAAACCAATGAATCTATGTTCGTTTTACTAGAATCAGGTATTTTGGTAAGGTTTACAAAAACAAAAAATAGGTTTTACTCATAATGACAGTATAACTGCCACATTCAATATGACAGTTATGTAAACATAACTCCTAAACCACACATGCAAAATGGTTAATAATGCCTGGAAAATGTATCTTTTTAAGTTTTACAGGAAAAAAAAAAAAAATTTGTAAGGTTTGTAAAGACTGCGATGAGGTGGCAACTTGTCCAGGGTGTACCCCGCCTTCCGCCCGATTGTAGCTGAGATAGGCTCCAGCGCCCCCCGCGACCCCAAAGGGAATAAGCGGTACAAAATGGATGGATGAATGGGTTTGTAAAGACACAAGTTATTTTTTTCTTACTCAATATGAAAGTAAAACTGTCATACTAAATGTAAAAAAATTATAAACATAACTCCAAAACCAAACATGCATTATGTCTAAAAATGCCTGTAATATTGTATTCATGTGAGTTTAACTAGAATCAGTTGTTTTTGTAAGGTTTGCAAATACAAAATATTGGTTTAACTCACTATGACAGTATACTGTCACATTCAATCTGACAGTTATTAAAACATAACTCCTAAACCGAACATGTTTTATGTCTAAAAATTCCTGTAATATTGTATCTATATGAGTTTTACCAGAATCTGGTATTTTGGTAAGGTTTACAAACACAAAAAATAGGTTTTACTCATAATGACAATATAACTGCCACACTCAACATGACAGTTATTTAAACATAATTCCTAAACCAAACATGATACATGGCTAATAATGCCTGGAGAAATGTATCAGTGTGAGTTTTACTTGAAAAAAATAATTTGTAAGGTTTATAAAGACACAAGTTAGTTTTTTTTATTTAATATGATGGTATAACTGTCATACTAAATATGAAAGTTATATAAATATAACTCCAAAACCAAACATACATTATGTCTAAAAATGCCTGTAATATTGTATCTATGTGAGTTTTACCAGAATCAGGTATTTTGGTAAGGTTTACAATTACAAAATTTAGGTTTTACTCATAATGACAGTGTAACTGCCACAATGACTGCCACCAAACATGCATTGTGTTTAAAAATGCTTATAATTTTTTATCCATGTGAGTTTTACTATAATCAGTTGTTTTTGTAAGGTTTACAAATACAAAATATTAGTTTTACTCATAATGACAGTATACTGACAAAATGGCTAATAATGCCTTGAGGAATGTATCTTTGTGAGTTTTACTGGAAAAAATATTTTGTAAGGTTTGTAAAGACACAAGTTAGTTTTTTTTACACAATTTAACAGTTTAGCTGTCATACTATATATGAAAGTTATATAAACATAATTCCAAAACCAAATATGCAATCCGTCTAAAAATGCCTGTAATATTGAATATATGTGAGCTTTATCAGATACAGGTATTTTGGTAAGGTTTACGAATACAAAAATTAGGTTTTACTCATAGTGACAATATAACTGCCACACTCAATATGACAGTTAATTAAACATAACTCCTAAAACACAAATGCAAAATGACTAATAATGCCTAGAGAAATGTATATTTGTGAATGTTACTGGAAAACAATAGATTTGTAAAGATACAAATTAGTTTTTTTTTTACTCAATATGATGGTATAACTGTCAAACTAAATATAAAAGTAATATAAACATAATTCCAAAACCAAACTCCTAAACCAAACTTGCAATCCATCTTGAACTGCCTGTAATATTGAATCTATATGAGTTTTACCAGAATCAGGTATTTTGGTAAGGTTTACAAATACAAAACTTGGGTTTTACTCATAATGACAGTATAACTGCATTATTTGATATGACAGTTATTTAAACATAACTCCTAAACCAAACATGATCAATACCTAATAATGCCTGGAAAAATGTATATAAACATAACTCCAAAACCAAACATGCATTATGTCTAAAAATGCCTGTAATATTGTATCTATGTGAGTTTTACCAGAATCAGGAATTTTGGTAAGGTTTATAAATACAAAAATTAGGTTTTACTCATAATGACAGTATAACTGCCACCCTCAATATGACGGTTATGTTAACATAACTCCTAAACCACACATGCAAAATGGCTAATAATGCCTGGAGAAATGTATCTTTGTGAATTTTACAGGAAAAAAAAAAATGTAAGGTTTGATAAGACACAAATTAGTTTTTTTTATTTAATATGTTTGTATAACTGTCATAATAAATGTAAAAGTTATATAAACATAACTCCAATACCAAACATGCAATCCGTCTAAAAATGCCTGTAATATTGAATCTATGTGAGTTTTACCAAAATCTGGTATTTTGGTAAGGTTTACAAATACAAAAATGAGGTTTTACTCATAATGACAGTATAACTGCCACACTCAATATGACAGTTTTTTAAACATAACTCCTAAAAAACAAAAGCAAAATGACTAATAATGCCTGGAAAAATGTATCTTTGTGAATTTTAATGGAAAAAAATATTTTGTAAGGTTTGTAAAGACACAAATTAGTTTTTTTTACGCAGTATGATGGTATAACTGTCTTACTAAATGTGAAAGTTATATAAACAAACTGCAAAACCAAACATGTTTTATGTCTAAAAATTCCTGTAATATTGTATCTATGTGAGTTTTACCAGAACCAGGTATTTTGGTAAGGTTTACAAATACAAAAATTAGGTTTTACTCACTATGACAGTATACTGTCACATTCAATCTGCCTGTTATTTAAACATAAATTCTAAACCACGGATGCAAAATGGATAATAATGCCTGGAGAAATTTATTTTTGTGAATTTTACCGGAAAAACATATTTTATAAGGTTTGTATAGACATAAGTTATTTTTTTTTTACTCAATATGATAGTATAACTGTCTTACTAAATTTGAAAGTTATATAGACATAACTCCAAAACCAAACTTGCAATCTGTCTAAAGATGTCTGTAATATTGAATATATGTGATTTTTACCAGAATCAGGTATTTTGGTAAGGATTACAAATAAAAAAATGAGGTTTTACTCATAATGACGGATAACTGCCACATTCGAAATGACAGTTTTTCTAAACATAACTCCTAAACAAAACATGCTAAATGGCTAATAATGCCTGGAGAAATGTATCTTTGTGAGTTTTACTGGGAAAAAATAAAATTGTAAGGTTTGTAAAGACACAAGTTAGTTTTTTGTTACTCAAAAAGACAGTATAACTGTCATACTAAATGGAAAAGTTATACAAACAGAACTCCAAAACCAAACATGCATTTTGTCTAAAAATGCCTGAAATGATGTATCCATGTGAGTTTTACTCACTATGACAGTATACTGTCACATTCAATCTGACAGTTATTTAAACATAACTCCTAAACCACACATTCAAAATGACTAATAATGCCTGGAGAAATGTATCTCTGTAAATTTTTCTGGAAAAAAAATATTTTGTAAGGTTTGTTATAACACAAGTTTGTTTTGTTTTTTACTCAATATGACAGCAGTATACTGTCATAGTGAGTAAAACCAATATTTTGTATTTGTAAACCTTACAAAAACAACTGATTCTAGTAAAACTCACATGGACACAAAATTACAGGCATTTTTAGATATAATGCATGTTTGGTTTTGGAGTTAGGTTTATATAACTTTTACATTTAGTATGACAGTTATAATGTCATATTGAGTAAAAAAAATAACTTGTGTCTTTACAAATCTTACTTTTTTTTTTTCCAGTAAAACTCACAAATATACATTTTTCCAAGCATTATTAGCCATTTAGCATGTGTGGTTTAGGAGTTATATTTAAATAACTGAACATATTGAGTGTGGCAGTTATACTGTCATTATGAGTAAAACCTATGTTTTGTATTTGTAAACCTCACCAAAATACCTGATTGTAGTAAAACTCAAATAGATACAATATTACAGGCATTTTTTAGACATAATGCATGTTTGGTTTTGGAGTTATGTTTAAATAACTTTCATATTTAGTATGACAGTTATACTGTCATATTGAGTAGGTTTTACTCATAGTGACAGTATATCTGCCACACTCAATATGACAGTTAATTAAACATAACTCCTAAAACACAAATGCAAAATGACTACTAATGCCTAGAGAAATGTATATTTGTGAATTTTACTGGAAAACAATATTTTGTAAGGTTTGTAAAGATACAAATTAGTTTTTTTTAATTCAATATGATGGTATAACTGTCATACTAAATATGAAAGTCATATAAACAAAACTCCAAAACCAAACATGCTTTATGTCTAAAAATTCCTGTAATATTGTATCGATGTGGGTTTTACCAGAATCAGGTATTTTGGTAAGGTTTACAAATACAAAAAATAGGTTTTACTCATAATGACAGTATAACTGCCACACTCAATATGACAGTTATTTAAACATAACTCCTAAACCAAACATGATAAATGACTAATTATGCCTGGAGAAATGTATCTTTGTGAGTTTTACTGGGAAGAAAAAAAATTTGTAAGGTTTATAAAGACACAAGTTATTTTGTTTTTACTCAATTTGATGGTATAACTGTCATACTAAATATGAAAGTTGTATAAACATAACTCCAAAACCAAACATGCATTATGTCTAAAAATTCCTGTAATATTGTATCTATGTGATTTTTACCAGAATCAGGTATTTTTGGTAAAGTTTACAAATACAAAAATTTGGTTTTACTCACTATGACAGTAACCTGTCACATTCAATCTGACAGTTATTTAAACATAACTCCTAAACCACACATACAAAATGACAAATAATGCCTGGAAAAATGTATCTCTGAATTTTACTGGAAAAAAATATTTTGTAATGTTTGTAAAATTACAAGTTTGTTATTTTTTACTCAATTTGACAGTATAACTGTCATACTAAATATGAAAGTTATATACACATAACTCTAAAACCAAACTTGCAATCCGTTTAAAAATGCCTGTAATATTGAATCTACGTGAGTTTTACTACAATCAGGTATTTTGTAAGGTTCACAAATACAAAAATTAAGTTTTACGCATAATGACAGTATAACTGCCACACGCAAAATGACAGTTATTTAAACATAACTCCTAAACCACACTTTCAAAAATGCTAATAATGCCTAAAACAATACATCCTTGTGAGTTTTACTCGAACATATGCTTTTTTAAGGCTTGCAATTACAAAAAGTAGTTTTTTACTCAATATGACAGAATTGTTCTTAAAATCCTTGAATAATGCGGAAAAAGCAATACAAATGTTTTTCAACATAATTCCTAAACCAAACATGCAACAATTCTAATAAAGCCTGTAGACATGTGTCTTTGTTAGTTTTACTAGGAAAAATATATTTTGTAAGGTTTGCAAAGTTGCAAGTTAGTTTTTTTAATTCAACATGACTGTATAACTTTCATACTAAATATGAAAGTCACATCATTCCAAAACTAAACATGCACCATGTTTAAAAATGCCTAAAATATTGTATCTATGTGAGTTTTACCAGAATCAGGTAATTTGGTAAGGTTTACAAATACAAAAATTAGGTTTTACTCATATTGACAGTATAACTTCTCTAATCAATTTGACAGTTATTTAAACATAACTTCCTAACCACACATGCAAAAAGGCTAATAAAGCCTAAAACAATGCATCCTTGTGAGTTTTACTCAAAACATATGCTTTTTTAGCTTGCAATTACAAAAAGTAGTTTTTTTTCTCAATATGTCAGTGATGTTTTTAAAATCCTGATATAATGCGAAAAAAGCAATAAAATAGTTGTTCAACATAATTCCTAAACAAAACATGCATTATGTCTTAAAATGCCTATAATATTGTATCCAAGTGAGTTTTAGTAGGATCATTTGTTTTTGTAAGGTTTGCAAATACAACATTTTGGTTTTACTCACAATGACAGTATACTGTCACATTCAATCTGACTGTTATTTAAACATAAAATCTAAACCACGGATGCAAAATGGCTAATAATGCCTGGAGAAATGTATTTTTGTGAGTTTTACTGGAAAATAAATATTTTTTAAGGTTTGTTTGGACAAAAGTTAGTTTTTTTTACTCAATATGATGGTATAACTGTCTTACTAAATTTGAAAGTTATATAAACATAACTTCAAAACCAAACATGCAATCCGTCTAAAAATGCCTGTAATATTGAATCTATGTGAGTTTTACCACAAACAGGTATTTTGGTAAGGTTTACAAATACAACAATTAGGTTTTACTCATAATGACAGTATAACTGCAACGTTCAAAATGACAGTTATTTAAACATAACTCCTAAACCAAACATGCTAAATGGCTAATAATGAATGGAGAAATGCATCTTTGTGAGTTTTACTGAAAAAAAAAAACATTTTAGTAAGGTTTGTAAAGACACAAGTTACCGGTAGTTGTTTTTTACTCCATATGACAGTATAACTGTCATACTAAATGTAAAATGTATATAAACAAAACATGCATTATGTCTAAAAATGCCTGTAACATTGTATCCATGTGATTTTTACTAGAATCAGTTGTTTTTTTAAGGTTTGAAAATAGAAAATATTGAATTTACTCACTATGACTGTCACATTCAATCTGACAGTTATTTAAACATAACTCCTAAACCACACATACAAAATGACTAATAATGCCTTTGTGAGTTTTACTGAAAAAAAAATATATATATTTTGTAAGGTTTGTAAAGACAAAAGTTAGTTGTTTTTTTTTTACTTAATATGTCAGTATAACTGTCATACTAAATATGAAAGTTATATAAACATAACTCCAAAACCAAACATGCATTATTTCTAAAAATGCCTGTAATATTGTATCTATGTGAGTTTTACTACAATCAGGTATTTTGGTAAGGTTTACAAATACAAAAATAAGGTTTTACTCATAATGACAGTATAACTGCCACACTCAATATGACAGTTATTTAAATATAACTCCTAAACCACACATGCAAAATGGCTAATAATGCTTGGAAAAAATTGTAAGGTTTGTAAAGACAAGTTATTTTTTTTACTCAATATGACATTATAACTGTCATACTAAATGTAAAAGTTATATAAACATAACTCCAAAACCAAACATGCATTATATCTAAAAATATCTGTAATATTGTATCCATGTGAGTTTTACTAGAATCAGTTGTTTTTGAAAGGTTTGCAAATACAAAATATTGGTTTTACTCACTATGACAGTATACTGCTGTCATATTGAGTAAAAAAATATTTTTTTCCAGAAAAATTCACAGAGATACATTTCTCCAGGCATTATTAGTCATTTTGAATATGTGGTTTAGGAGTTATGTTTAAATAACTGTCAGATCGAATGTGACAGTATACTGTCATAGTGAGTAAAACCAATATTTTGTATTTGCAAAACTTACAAAACAACTGATTCTAGTATAACTCACATGGATACATCATTTCAGGCATTTTTAGACATAATGCATGTTTGGTTTTGGAGTTATGTTTGTATAACCTTTCCATTTAGTATGACAGTTATACTGTCTTTTTGAGTTAGAAAAAACTAACTTGTGTCTTTACAAACCTTACAATTTTTATTCATTTTTTTCCAGTAAAACTCACAAAGATACTTTTCTCCAGGCATTATTAGCCATTTAGCATGTTTTGTTTAGGAGTTATGTTTAAAAAAAATTGGTTTTTGTATTTGTAATCCTTACCAAAATACCTGATTCTGGTAAAAATCAAATATATTCAATATTACAGCCATTTTTTTACGAATTGCAAGTTTGGTTTTGGAGTTATGTTTATAAAACTTTCATATTTACAGTTATACCATCATATTGAGTTAAAAAAAAAAAGTATCTTTACAAACCTTACAAAATATTTTTTCCAGTAAAAATCACAAAGATACATTTTTCCACGCATTATTAGTCATTTTCCATGTGTGTTTTAGGAGTTATGTTTAAATAACTGTCATATTGAGCGTGGCAGTTATACTGTCATTATGAGTAAAACCTAATTTTGGTATTGTAAACCTTACCAAAATACCTGATTCTGATAAAACTCACATATATTTAATATTACAGGCATTTTTAAATGGATTGCATGTTTGGTTTTTGAGTTTGGTTTTAGAGTTATGTTTCTATAACTTTTTTATTGACAGTTATACCGTCATATTGAGTAAAAACACTTGTGTCTTTGTAAACCTTACAAAAGATCATTACTCTAGTAAAACTAACAAAGATACATTTCTCCAGGTTTAATAGCCATTTTCATGTGTCGTTTATGACTTATGTTTAAATAACTGTCATATTGAGTGTGGCACTTATAATGTCACTATCAGTAAAACCTTTTTTTTTTTTTGTCAACCTTACCAAAATACCTCATTTTGGTAAAACTCACATAGATTCAATATTACAGACATTTTTAGACGGATTGCAAGTTTGGTTTTGGAGTCATGTTTATATATTTTCTGCATGTAGTATGACAGTTATACTGTCATATTGAGTAAAAAAAACTAACGTGTGTCTTTACAAACCTTACAAATTGTTTTTCCTAGTAAAACTCACAAAGATACATTTCTCCAGGCATTATTAGCCCTTTTGCATGTGTGGTTTAGGAGTTATGTTTACATAATTGTCAGATTGAATGTGACAGTATACTGTCACAGTGAGTAAAACCAAATTTTTGTATTTGTAAACCTTACCAAAATACCTGATCTGGTAAAACTCACATAGATACAATATTACAGGTATTTTTAGAAAAAATTCATGTTTGTTTTTGGAGTTATGTTTATATAACTTTCATATTTAGTATGACGGTTATATCATTATATTGAGTAAAAAAAACTACCTTGTGTCTTTATAAACCTTACAAATTATTGTTTTCCTGTAAAACTCACAAAGATACATTTCTCCAGGCATTATTAGCCATTTATCATGTTTGGTTTAGGAATTATGTTTAAATACCGGTCATGTTAAATGTGGCAGTTATATTGTCATTATGAGAAAAACCTATTTTTTGTATTTGTAAACCTTACCAAAATACCTGATTCTGGTAAAACTCACATAGATACAATATTACACATAGACATAAAACATGTTTGGTTTTGCAGTTATGTTTATACAACTTTCATATTTAGTATGACAGTTATACCATCATATTGAGTAAAAAAACTAATTTGTGTCTTTACAAACCTTACAAAATATTTTTTTTTAATTAAATTTCACAAAGATACATGCATTATTAGTCATTTTGCATTTGTTTTTTAGGAGTTATGTTTAAAAAACTGTCATATTGAGTGTGGCAGTTATACTGTCATTATGAGTAAAACCTAATTTTTGTATTTGTAAACCTTACCAAAATACCTGATTTTGGTTAAACTCACATAGATTCAATATTACAGGCATTTTTAGACGGATTGCAAGTTTGGTTTTAGAGTTATGTGTATATAAGTTTCATATTTAGTATGACAGTTATACTGTCAAATTGAGTAAAAAATAACAAACTTGTAATTTTAAAAACCTTAAAAAATATTTTTTTCCAATAAAATTCAGAGAGATACATTTTTCTCGGCATTATTAGTCATTTTGCATGTGTGGTTTAGGAGTTATGTTTAAATAGCTGTCAGATTGAATGTGACAGTATACTGTCATAGTGAGTAAAACCAATATTTTGTATTTTCAAAACTTACAAAAACAACTGATTTTAGTAAAACTCACATTGATACAATATCCATCCATCCATCTTCTTCCGCTTATCCGAGGTCGGGTCGCGGGGGCAGCAGCCTAAGCAGGGAAGCCCAGACTTCCCTCTCCCCAGCCACTTCGTCCAGCTGCTCCCGGGGGACCCCGAGGCGTTCCCAGGCCAGCCGGGAGATATAGTCTTCCCAACGTGTCCTGGGTCTTCCCCGCGGCCTCCTACCGGTCGGACGTGCCCGAAACACCTCCCTAGGGAGGCATTCGGGTGGCATCCTGACCAGATGACCGAACCACCTCATCTGGCTCCTCTCGATGTGGAGGAGCAGCGGCTTTACTTTGAGCTCCTCCCGGATGGCAGAGCTTCTCACCCTATCTCTAAGGGAGAGCCCCGCCACCCGGCGGAGGAAACTCATTTCAGCCGCTTGTACCCGTGATCTTGTCCTTTCGGTCATAACCCAAAGCTCATGACCATAGGTGAGGATGGGAACGTAGATCGACCGGTAAATTGAGAGCTTTGCCTTCCGGCTCAGCTCCTTCTTCACCACAACGGATCGATACAGCGTCCGCATTACTGAAGACGCCGCACCGATCCGCCTGTCGATCTCACGATCCACTCTTCCCCCACTCGTGAATAAGACTCCGAGGTACTTGAACTCCTCCACTTGGGGCAAAATCTCCTCCCCAACCTGGAGATGGCACTCCACCCTTTTCCGGACGAGAACCATGGACTCGGACTTGGAGGTGCTGATTCTCATCCCAGTCGCTTCACACTCGGCTGCGAACCGATCCAGTGAGAGCTGAAGATCCTGGCCAGATGAAGCCATCAGGACCACATCATCTGCAAAAAGCAGAGACCTAATCCTGCAGCCACCAAACCAGTCGAAATGAGTCCGACTATATCTAGCCGGAACTTCTCCACCTCGCGCACTAGCTCAGGCTCCTTCCCCCCCAGCGAGGTGACGTTCCACGTCCCAAGAGCTAGCTTCTGTAGCCGAGGATCGGACCGCCAAGTGCCCTGCCTTCGGCTGCCGCCCAGCTCACATTGCACCCGACCTCCATGACCCCTGCTATGGGTGGTGAGCCCATTGGAGGGGGGACCCACGTTGCCTCTTCGGGCTGTGCCCGGCCGGGCCCCATGGGGGCAGGCCCGGCCACCAGGCGCTCGCCATCGTGCCCCACCTCCGGGCCTGGCTCCAGAGGGGGGCCCCGGTGACCCGCGTCCGGGCGAGGGAAATCTGGGTCCTTGTTTTTTATATTTCATGGAGGTCTGCGAGCTGCTCTTTGTCTGATACCTCATCTAGGACCAGTTTGTCTTGGGAGACCCTACCAGGGGGCATAAAGCCCCCGGACAACATAGCTCCTAGGATCAATGGGACACGCAAACTCCTCTACCACGTTAAGGTGGCAGCTCAGAGAGGAGTGATACAATATTACAGGCATTTTTTAATGGATGTCCATCCATCCATCCATTTTCTACCGCGTATTTCCTTCGGGGTCGCGGGGGGCGCTGGAGCCTATGTCAGCTACAATCGGGCGGAAGGCGGGGTACACCCTGGAAATGTCGCCACCTCATCATATTAAGTAAAAAAAACTAAATTGGTTATTTACAAACCTTACAAAATATGTTTTTCCAGTAATCTCACAAAGATTTTGCATGTGTGGTTTGGTAGTTATGTTTAAATAACTGTCAAATTGAATGTGACAGTATACTATCATGGTCAGTAAAACCAATATTTTGTAATTGCAAACCTTACTACAACAATTGATTTTAGTAAAACTCGCATGGATACAAAATTACAGGCATTTTTAAACATAATGCATGTTTGGTTTTGGAGTTATGTTTATATATGTTTTAACGGTACATTTAGTATTACAGTTATACTGTCATATTGAGTAAAAAAAACTAACTTGTGTCTTTATAAACCTTAAAAAAAAATGTTTTCCAGTAAAACTCAAAAAGATACATTTCTCCAGGCATTATTAGCCATTAACCATGTTTGGTTTAGAGTTATGTTTAAATAACTGTCATATTGCGTGTGGCAGATATACTGTCATTATGAGTAAAACCTATTTTTTGTATTTGTAAAATTACCAAAATAACTTATTCTGATAAAACTCACATGGATAAAATATTACAAGATTTTTTTTAGACATAAAGCATGTTTCCATCATATTGAGTAAAAAAAACTAACTTGTGTCTATACAAACCTTACAAAATATTTTTTTTCCAGTAAAACTCACAAAAATACATTTCTCCAGTTATTATTAGCCATTTTGCATTCGTGGTTTAGAATTTGTGTTTAAATAACAGTCAGATTGAATGTGACAGTATACTGTCATAGTAAGTAAAACCTAATTTTTGTATTTGTAAACCTTAACAAAATACCTGATTCTAGTAAAACTCACATAGATTCAATATTACAGGCATTTTTAGACGGATTGCATGTTTGGTATTGGAGTTATGTTTATATAACTTTTACATTTATTATGACAGTTATACAAACATATTGAATAAAAAAAACTATTTTGTGATTTATCAAACCTTACAAAATATTTTTTTTTTCCTGTAAAACTCACAAAGATACATTTCTCCAGGCATTATTAGCCATTTTGCATTTGTGGTTTAGGAGTTATGTTAACATAACCGTCATATTGAGGGTGGGAGTTATACTGTCATTATGAGTAAAACCTAATTTTTGTATTTATAAACCTTAACAAAATTCCTGATTCTGGTAAAACTCACATAGATACAACATTACAGGCATTTTAAGACATAATGCATGTTTGGTTTTGGAGTTATGTTTATATACATTTTTCCAGGCATTATTAGCTATTTATCATGTTTGGTTTAGGAGTTATGTTTAAATAACTGTCATATCAAATAATGCAGTTATACTGTCATTATGAGTAAAACCCAAGTTTTGTATTTGTAAACCTTACCAAAATACCTGATTCTGGTAAAACTCATATAGATTCAATATTACAGGCAGTTTAAGACGGATTGCAAGTTTGGTTTAGGAGTTTGGTTTTGGAATGATGTTTATATTACTTTTATATTTATCCATCCATCCATCCATCTTCTTCCACTTATCCGAGGTCAGGTCGCGGGGGCAGCAGCCTAAGCAGGGAAGCCCAGACTTCCCTCTCCCCAGCCACTTCGTCCAGCTCTTCCTGTGGGACCCCGAGGCGTTCCCAGGCCAGCCGGGAGACATTGTCTTCCCAACGTGTCCTGGGTCTTCCCCGTGGCCTCCTACCGGTCGGACGTGCCCTAAACACCTCCCTAGGGAGGCGTTCGGGTGGCATCCTGACCAGATGCCCGAACCACCTCATCTGGCTCCTCTCGATGTGGAGGAGCAGCGGCTTTACTTTGAGCTCCCCCCGGATGGCAGAGCTTCTCACACCCTATCTCTAAGGGAGAGCCCCGCCACCCGGCGGAGGAAACTCATTTCGGCCGCTTGTACCTGTGATCTTGTCCTTTCGGTCATAACCCAAAGCTCATGACCATAGGTGAGGATGGGAACGTAGATCGACCGGTAAATTGAGAGCTTTGCCTTCCGGCTCAGCTCCTTCTTCACCACAACGGATCGATACAGCGTCCGCATTACTGAAGACGCCGCACCGTTCCGCCTGTCGATCTCACGATCCACTCTTCCCTCACTCGTGAATAAGACTCCGAGGTACTTGAACTCCTCCACTTGGGGCAAGATCTCCTCCCCAACCCGGAGATGGCACTCCACCCTTTTTTGAGCGAGAACCATGGACTCGGACTTGGAGGTCCGAGTCCATGGTCCATCCCAGTCGCTTCACACTCGGCTGCGAACCGATCCAGTGAGAGCTGAAGATCCTGGCCAGATGAAGTCAACAGGACCACATCATCTGCAAAAAGCAGAGACCTAATCCTGCAGCCACCAAACCAGATCCCCAACGCCTTGACTGCGCCTAGAAATTCTGTCCATAAAAGTTATGAACAGAATCGGTGACAAAGGGCAGCCTTGGCGGAGTCCAACCCTCACTGGAAACGTGTCCGACTTACTGCCGGCAATGCGGACCAAGCTCTGGCACTGAGCATACAGAGAGCGGACTGCCACAATCAGACAGTCCGATACCCCATACTCTCTGAGCACTCCCCACAGGACTTCCCGAGGGACACGGTCGAATGCCTTCTCCAAGTCCACAAAACACATGTAGACTGGTTGGGCAAACTCCCATGCACCCTCAAGGACCCTGCCGAGAGTATAGAGCTGGTCCACAGTTCCACGACCAGGACGAAAACCACACTGTTCCTCCTGAATCCGAGGTTCGACTATCCGGCGTAGCCTCCTCTCCAGTACACCTGAATAGACATTACCGGGAAGGCTGAGGAGTGTGATCCCACGATAGTTAGAGCACACCCTCCGGTTCCCCTTCTTAAAGAGAGGAACCACCACCCCGGTCTGCCAATCCAGAGGTACAGCCCCCGATGTCCACGCGATGCTGCAGAGTCTTGTCAACCAAGACAGCCCCACAGCATCCAGAGCCTTAAAGAACTCCGGGCGGATCTCATCTAGCCCTGGGGCCTTGCCACCGAGGAGCTTTTTAACTACCTCAGCAACCTCAGCCCCAGAAATAGGAGAGCCCACCACAGACTCCCCAGGCACTGCTTCCTCATAAGAAGACGTGTTGGTGGGATTGAGGAGGTCTTCGAAGTATTCCCTCCACCGATCCACAACATCCGCAGTCGAGGTCAGCAGAACACCATCCTCGCCATACACGGTGTTGATAGTGCACTGCTTCCCCTTCCTGAGGCGGCGGATGGTGGTCCAGAATTGCTTCGAAGCCGTCCGGAAGTCGTTTTCCATGGCTTCCCCGAACTCCTCCCATGTCCGAGTTTTTGCCTCTGCGACCGCTGAAGCCGCACATCGGTACCTGTCCGCTGCCTCAGGAGTCCTATGAGCCAAAAGAACCCGATAGGACTCCTTCTTCAGCTTGACGGCATCCCTCACCGCCGGTGTCCACCAACGGGTTCTAGGATTACCGCCACAACAAGCACCAACTACCTTGCGGCCACAGCTCCAATCATCCGCCTCGACAATAGAGGCGCGGAACATGGTCCATTCGGACTCAATGTCCAGCACCTCCCTCGTGACATGTTCAAAGTTCTTCCGGAGGTGGGAATTGAAACTCTCTCTGACAGGAGACTCTGCCAGACGTTCCCAGCAAACCCTCACAATGCGTTTGGGCCTGCCAGGTCTTTCCGGCATCCTCCCCCACCATTGCAGCCAACTCACCACCAGGTGGTGATCGGTAGAAAGCTCCGCCCCTCTCTTCACCCGAGTGTCCAAAACATGAGGCCGCAAATCCGATGACACAACTACAAAGTCGATCATGGAACTGCGGCCTAGGGTGTCCTGGTGCCAAGTGCACATATGGACACCCTTATGTTTGAACATGGTGTTCGTTATGGACAATCTGTGACGGGCACAAAAGTCCAATAACAAAACACCGCTCGGGTTCAGATCCGGGCAGCCATTCTTCTCAATCACGCTTCTCCAGGTTTCACTGTCGTTGCCAACATGAGCATTGAAGTCCCCCAGTAGCACGAGGGAATCACCCGGGGGAGCACTCTCAAGTACTCCCTCGAGTGAATCCAAAAAGGGTGGGTACTCTGAGCTGCGGTTTGGCGCGTAAGCGCAAACCACAGTCAGGACCCGTTCCCCCACCCGAAGGCGGAGGGAAGCTACCCTCTCGTCCACCGGGTTGAACTCCAACGTACAGGCTCTGAGCCGGGGGGAAACAAGAATTGCCACCCCAGCCCGTCGCCTCTCACTGCCGGCAATGCCAGAGTGGAAGAGAGTCCAGCCCCTCTCGAGAGAACTGGTTCCAGAACCCTTGCTGTGCGTCGAAGTGAGTCCGACTATATCTAACCGGAACTTCTCCACTTCGCGCACTAGCTCAGGCTCCTTCCCCCCCAGCGAGGTGACGTTCCACGTCCCAAGAGCTAGCTTCTGTAGCCGAGGATCGGACCGCCAAGTGCCCTGCCTTCGGCTGCCGCCCAGCTCACATCGCACCCGACCTCTATGACCCCTGCTATGGATGGTGAGCCCATTGGAGGGGGGACCCACGTTGCCTCTTCGGGCTGTGCCCGGCCGGGCCCCATGTCAGGCGCTCGCCATCGTGCCCCACCTGCGGGCCTGGCTCCAGAGGGGGGCCCCGGTGAACCGCATCCGGGCGAGGGAAATCTGGGTCCTTGTTTTTTATTATTCATGGAGGTCTTCGAGCTGCTCTTTGTCTGATCCCTCACCTAGGACCAGTTTGTCTTGGGAGACCCTACCAGGGGGCATAAAGCCCCCGGACAACATAGCTCCTAGGATCATTGGGACACGCAAACTCCTCTACCACGTTAAGGTGGCAGCTCAGAGAGGAGACTTTTTTTTTTTTTTTATATTTAATTTGACAGTTATACCATCATATTGAGTAAAAAAAAAAAAAAAAAAAATTCTTTACAAACCTTATACAATATTTGTTTCTACTAAAACTCACAAAGATACATTTCTCCAGGCATTATTAGCCATTTAGTATGTTTGGTTTAGGAGTTATGTTTAAATAACTGTTATTTTGAATATGGCAGTTATACTGTCATTATGAGTAAAACCCAATTTTTGTATTTGTAAACCTTACCAAAATACCTGATTCTGGTAAAACTCACATAGATTCAATATTACAGGCATTTTTAGACGTATTGCAAGTTTGGTTTTGGAGTAATGTTTATTTAACTTTCATATTTAGTATGACAGTTATACTGTCATATTAAGTGAAAAAACTAACTTGTTTCTTTACAAACCTTATAAAAAAAAATGTTTTCCAGGAAAACTCACAAAGATTAAAATTACCTGATTCTGGTGAAACTCACATATATACAATATTACAGGCAATTTTAGACATAATGCATGTTCAGTTTTGAAGTTATGTTTATATAACTTTCATATTTGGTATGACAGTTATACTGTCATATTGAATTAAAAAAACTTATTTGCCTCTTTGCAAAACTTATAAAAGATAATTTTCTAGTAAAACTAACAAAGATACATGTCTTCAGGCATTATTAGACATGTTGCATGTTTGGTGTAGGAATTATGTTGAAAAACATTTTTATTGCTTATTTCGCATTATCTCAGGATTTGAAGAACATTACTGTCAAAATGAGTAAAAAACTACTTTTTGTGTTTGCAAGCCTTAAAATAGCATATGTTTCGAGTAAAACTCACAAGGATGCATTGTTTTAGGCTTTATTAACCTATTTGCATGTGTAATTAGGAAGTTATGTTTAAATAACAGTCAAATTGAATGTAGCAGATATACTGTCATTATGAAAAAAAAAATGTTTGTATTTGTAAACCTTACCAAATTACCTGATTATGGTGAAACTCACATAGATACAATATTACAGGCAATTTTAGACATAATGCATGTTCAGTTTTGGAGTTATGTTTATAAATAAATAATGATAAATGGGTTGTACTTGTATAGCGCTTTTCTGCCTTCAAGGTACTCAAAGTGCTTTGACACTACTTCCACATTTACCTATTCACACACACACTGATGGAGGGAGCTGCCATGCAATGCACTAACCAGCACCCATCAGGAGCAAGGGTGAAGTGTCTTGCTCAGGACACAACGGACATGACAAGGTTGGTACTAGGTGGGGATTGAACGAGGGACCCTCGGGTCGTGCACGGCCATTCTCCCACTGCGCCACGCCGTCCCAATTATATAACTTTCATATTTGGTATGACAGTTATACTCTCATATTGAATTAAAAAAACTAACTTGCCTCTTTGCAAAACTTACAAAAGATATTTTTTCTAGTAAAACTAACAAAGATACATGTCTTCAGGCATTATTAGACATGTTGCATGTTGAAAAACATTTTTATTGCTTATTTTGCATTATCTCAGGATTTTAAGAACATTACTGTCAAAATGAGTAAAAAACTACTTTATGTGTTTGCAAGCCTTAAAATAGCATATGTTGCGAGTAAAACTCACAAGGATGCATTGTTTTAGGCTTTATTAGCCTATTTGCATGTGTGGTTAGGAAGTTATGTTTAAATAACTGTCAAATTGAATATAGCAGTTCTACTGTCATTATGAGAAAAAACCCAATTTTTGTATTTGTAAACCTTACAAAATTACCTTATTCTGGTAAAACTCATATAGATACAATATTTTAAGCATTTTTAGACATAATGCATGTTCATTTTTGGAGTTATGTTTATATAACTTTTACATTTAGTTTGACAGTTATACGGTTATATTGAATTTAAAAAAAAAAAACTTGCGTCGTTGCAAAAATTACAAAAGATACATTTTCTAATAAAACTAACAAAGATACTTCAGGCATTATTAGACATGTTGCATGTTTGGTGTAGGAATTATGTTGAAAAACATTTTTATTGCTTTTTTCGCATTATCTCAGGATTTTAAGAACATTACTGACATATTGAGTAAAAAACTACTATGACAGTATACTGTCACATTCAATCTGACTGTTATTTAAACATAACTCCTAAACCATACAAGCAAAATGTCAAATAATGCCTGGAGAAATGTATCTTTGTAAGTTTTACAGGAAAAAAAATAGTTTGTAAAGACACAAGTTAGCTTTTTTTTACTCAATATGACAGGATAACTGTCATACTAAATATGAAAGTTGAATAAATATAACACCAAAAGCAAACTTGCAATCCGTCGAAAAATGCCTGTAATATTAAATATATGTGAGTTTTACCAGAATAAGTTATTTTGGTAAGGTTTACAAATACAAAAATTGGATTTTACTCATAATGACAGTATAACTGCCATATTCAAAATAACAGTTATTTAAACATAACTCCTAAACCAAAAATGCTAAATGGCTAATAATGCCTGGAGAAATGAATCTTTGTGAGTTTTACTAGAAAAAAAATATTTTGTAAGGTTTGTAAAGACAAAAGTTAGTTGTTTTTTTTACTCAATATGAATGTATAACTGTCCTACTAAATATGAAAGTTAGATAAACATATTTCCAAAACGAAACTCCTAAACCAAACTTGCAGTCTGTCTTAAACTGCCTGTAATATTGAATCTATGTGAATTTTGCCATAATCAGGTATTTTGGTAAGGTTTACAAATACAAAACTTGGGTTTTACTCATAATGACAGTATAACTGCAACATTTGATCTGACAGTTATTTAAACATGACTCCTGAACCAAACATGATAAATGACTAATAATGCCTGGAGAAATGTATCTTTGTGAGTTTTACTGGAAAAAAATAATGTGTAAGGTTTATAAAGACACAAGTTTTTTGTTTTTTTTTAATACGATGGTATAACTGTCATACTAAATATGAAAGTTTTATAAACATAACTCCAAAACCAAAATGCATTTTGTCTAAAAATGCCTGTAATATTGTATCTTTTTGAGTTTTACCAGAATCAGGTATTTTGGTAAGGTTGACAAATACAAACATTAGGTTTTACTCATAATGACAGTATACTGCCACATTCAATATGACAATTATTTAAACAAAACTCCAAAACCAAACATGCATTATGTCTAAAAATTCCTATAATTTTTTATCTTCGTGATTTTTACTAGAATCAGTTGTTTTTGTAAGGTTTACAAATACAAAATATTAGTTTTTCTCATAATGAGAGTATACTGTCACAACCAATCTGACAAAATGGCTAATAATGCCTGGAGGAATGTATCTTTGTGAATTTTACCGGAACAAAATTTTTTGTAAGGTTTGTAAAGACACACGTTAGTTTTTTTTACTTAATTTTACAGTATAGCTGTCATACTATATATGAAAGTTTTATAAACATAACTCCAAAACCAAACATGCAATCCGTCTAAAAATGTCTGTAATATTTATTATATGTAAGTTTTATCAGAATCAGGTATTTTGGTAAGGTTTACAAATCAAAAAATTAGGTTTTACTCATAGTGACAGTGTAACTGCCACACTCAATATGACACTTATTTAAAAAATAACTCCTAAAACACAAATGCAAAATGACTAATAATGCCTAGAGAAATGTATATTTGTGAATTTTACAGGCATTTTTAGACATAATGCATGTTTGGTTTTGGAGTTATGTTTATAATTTTTTTATATTTAGTATGACAGTTTTACCGTCATATTGAGTAAGAAAAAAATAACTTGTGTCTTTACAAACCCATTCATCCATCCATTTCCTACCGCTTATTCCCTTTGGGGTCGCGGGGGGCGCTGGAGCCTATCTCAGCTACAATCGAGCGGAAGGCGGGGTACACCCTGGACAAGTTGCCACCTCATCGCAGTCTTTACAAACCTTACAAAAATTTTCTTTTTTCCTGTAAAACTTAAAAAGATACATTTTCCAGGCATTATTAACCATTTTGCATGTGTGGTTTAGGAGTTATGTTTACATAACTGTCATATTGAATGTGGCAGTTATACTGTCATTATGAGTAAAACCAAATTTGTGTATATGTAAACCTTACCAAAATACCTGATTCTGGTAAAACTCACATAGATACAATATTACAGGCATTTTTAGATGTATTGCAAGCTTGGTTTTGGAGTTATGTTTATTTAACTTTTGTATTTAGTATGCCAGTTATACTGTCATATTAAGTAAAAAACAAACTTGTGTGTTTACAAACCTTACAATTTTTTTTATTTTTTCCAGGAAAACTCACAAAGATACATTGCTCCAGGCATTATTAGCCATTTTGCATTTTTGGTTTAGGAGTTATGTTTAAATAACTGTCATATTGAGTGTGGAATTTATACTGTCATTATGAGTAAAACCTAGATTTTGTATTTGTAAACCTTACCAAAATACCTGATTCTGGTAAAAATCACATAGATACAATATTACAGGCATTTTTAGACACAATGCATGTTTGGTTTTGGAGTTATGTTTATACAACTTTCATATTTAGTATGACAGTTATACCATTATAATGAGTAAAAAAAAATAACTTGTGTCTTTGTAAACCTTACTTTTTTTCTTTTTCCAGTAAAACTCACAAAGATACATTTCTCCAGGTATAATTAGCCATTTATCATGTTTGGTTTAGGAGTTATGTTTAAATAACTGTCATATTGAGTGTGACAGTTATACTGTCATTATGAGTAAAACCTATTTTTTTTACAACATCGATACAATATTACAGGAATTTTTAGACATAAAGCATGTTTGGTTTTGGAGTTATGTTTATATAACTTTCATATTTAGTATGAAAGTTATACCATCATATTGAGTAAAAAAATAAACTAATTTGTATCTTTACAAACCTTACAAAATATTGTTTTCCAGTAAAATTCACAAATATACCTTTCCTAGGCATTATTAGTCATTTTGCATTTGTGTTTTAGGAGTTATGTTTAAATAACTGTCATATTGAGTGTGGCAGTTACACTGTCACTATGAGTAGTTTTTGTAAACTTTACCAAAATACCTGATTCTGATAAAACTCACGTATTGCATATTTGGTTTTGGAGTTGTGTTTATATAACTTTCATATAAAGTATGACAGCTATACTGTAAAATTGTGTAAAAAAAAAAAACTAACTCGTGTCTTTACAAACCTTACAAAATATTATTTCCAGTAAAATTCACAAAGATACATTCCTCAAGGCATTATTAGCCATATTGTCAGATTGATTGTGACAGTATACTGTCATTATGAGTAAAACTAATATTTTGTATTTGTAAACCTTACAAAAACAACTGATTCTAGTAAAACTCACATGGATACAAAATTATAGGCATTTTTAGACATAATGCATGTTTGGGGGCAGTCAATGTGGCAGTAATACTGTCATTATGAGTAAAACAATTTTTTTTTATTTTTCAACCTTACCAAAATACCTGATTCTGGTAAAACTCACATAGATACAATATTACAGGCATTTTTAGACAAAATGCATGTTTGGTTTTGGCGTTATGTTTATATAACTGTCATTTTGAATGTGGCAGTTATACTGTCACTATGAGTAAAAAAACTAACTTCTGTCTTTACAAACCTTACAAAATATTTTATTTTCCAGTTAAACTCACAAAGATACATTTCCCCAGGCATTATTAGCCATTTAACATGTTTGGTTTAGGAGTTATGTTTAAATAACTGTCATATTGAGTGTGGCAGTTATACTGTCATTATGAGTAAAACCTTTTTTTTTGTATTTGTAACCTTACCAAAATACCTGATTCTGGTAAAACCCACATCGATACAATATTAGAGGAATTTTTAGACACAAAGTATGTTTGGTTTTGGAGTTATGTTTATATAACTTTTATATTTAGCATGACAGTTATACCATCATATTGAGTAATAAAACACTAATTTGTATCTTTACAAACCTTACAAAATATTGTTTTCCAGTAAAATTCACAAATATACATTTCTCTAGGCATTATTAGTCATTTTGCATTTGTGTTTTAGGAGTTATGTTTAAATAACTGTCATATTGAGTGTGGCAGTTATACTGTCACTATGAGTAAAACCTATTTTTTTTATTTGTAAACCTTACCAAAATACCTGATTCTGATAAAACTCACATATAATAAATATTACATATATTTTTAGACGGATTGCATGTTTGGTTTTGAAGTTATGTTTATAAAACCTTCATATAAAGTATGACAGCTATACTGTAAAATTAAGTTAAAAAAAACTAACGTGTGTCCTTACAAACCTTACAAAATTTTTGTTCCAGTAAAATTCACAAATATACATTTCTCTAGGCATTATTAGTCATTTTGCATTTGTGTTTTAGGAGTTATGTTTAATTAACTGTCATATTGAGTGTGGCAGTTATATTGTCACTATGAGTAAAACCTAATTTTTGTATTCTTAAACCTTACCAAAATACCTGAATCTGATAAAGCTCACATATATTCAATATTACAGGCATTTTTAGACGGATTGCATATTTGGTTTTAGAGTTGTGTTTATATAACTTTCATATATAGTATGACAGCTAAACTGTTAAATTGTGTAAAAAAAACTAACTTGTGTCCTTACAAACCTTACAAACTATTTTTTCCAGTAAAACTCACAAAGATACATTCCTCAAGGCATTATTAACCATTTTGTCAGTATACTGTCATTATGAGTAAAACTAATATTTTGTATTTGTAAACCTTACAAAAACAACTGATTATAGTAAAACTCACATGGATACAAAATTATAAGCATTTTTAAACACAATGCATGTTTGGTGGCAGTCATTGTGGCAGGTTCACTGTCATTATGAGTAAAACCTAAATTTTGTAATTGTAAACCTTACCCAAAATACCTGATTCTGGTAAAACTCACATAGATACAATATTACAGGCATTTTTAGACATAATGTATGTTTGGTTTTGGAGTTATATTTATATAACTTTCATATTTAGTATGACAGTTGTACCATCATATTAAATAAAAAAAACTAACTTGTGTCTTTATAAACCTTACAAATTATTTGTTTCCAGTAAAACTCACACTGATACATTTCTTCAGGCATTATTAGCCATTTATCATGTTTGGTTTAGGAGTTATGTTTAAATAACTGTCATATCAAATGTTGTCATTATGAGTAAAACCCAAGTTTTGTATTTGTAAACCTTACCAAAATACCTGATTCTGGTAAAACTCACATAGATTAAATATTACAGGCAGTTTAAGACATATTGCAAGTTTGGTTTAGGAGTTTGGTTTTGGAATTATGTTTATATAACTTTCATATTTAGTATGACATTTATACCATCATATTGAGTAAAAAAAAACTAACTTTTGTCTTTACAAACCTTACAAAATAATTTTTTCTAGTAAAAATCACAAAGATACATTTCTCCAGGCATTATTAGCCATGTATCATGTTTGGTTTAGGAATTATGTTTAAATAATTGTCATGTTGAGTGTGGCAGTTATATTGTCATTATGAGTAAAACCTATTTTTTGTATTTGTAAACCTTACCAAAATACCATATTCTGGTAAAACTCATATAGATACAATATTACAGGAATTTTTAGACATAAAACATGTTTGGTTTAGGAGTTATGTTTTAATAACTGTCAGATTGAATGTGACAGTATACTGTCATAGTGAGTTAAACCAATATTTTGTATTTGCAAACCTAACAAAAACAACTGATTCTAGTTAAACTCACAATACAATTTTACAGGCATTTTTAGACATAATGCATGTTTGGTTTTGGAGTTATGTTTATAATTTTTTTACATTTAGTATGACAGTTTTACCGTCATATTGAGTAAGAAAAAAATAACTTGTGTCTTTACAAACCCATTCATCCATCCATTTTCTACGGCTTATTCCCTTTGGGGTCGCGGGGGGCGCTGGAGCCTATCTCAGCTACAATCGGGCAGAAGGCGGAGTACACCCTGGACAAGTTGCCACCTCATCGCAGTCTTTACAAACCTTACAAAATTTTTTTTTTTTTCCTGTAAAACTTAAAAAGATACATTTTCCAGGCATTATTAACCATTTTGCATGTGTGGTTTAGGAGTTATGTTTACATAACTGTCATATTGAATGTGACAGTTATACTGTCATTATGAGTATAACCTATTTTTTGTATTTGTAAACCTTACCAAAATACCTGATTCTGGTAAAACCCACATCGATACAATATTACAGGAATTTTTAGAAACAAAGTATGTTTGGTTTTGGAGATATGTTTATATAACTTTTATATTTAGCATGACAGTTATACCATCATATTGAGTAATAAAACACTAATTTGTATTGTCCTTACCAAAATACCTGATTCTGATAAAACTCACATATAATAAATATTACAGACATTTTTAGACGGATTGCATGTTTTGTTTTGGAGTTATGTTTATAAAACTTTCATATAAAGTATGACAGCTATACTGTAAAATTAAGTAAAAAAAAACTAACGTGTGTCTTTACAAACCTTACAAAATTTTTGTTCCAGTAAAATTCACAAAAATACATTCCTCCAGACATTATTAGCCATTTTGTCAGATTGATTGTGACATTATACTCTCATTAAGAGAATAACTAATTAACCTTACAAAAACAACTGATTCTAGTAAAACTCACGTAGATACAAAATTATAGGAATTTTTAGACATAATGCATGTTTGGTTTTGGAGTTATGTTTAAATAATTGTCATATTGAATGTGGCAGTATACTGTCATTATGAGTAAAACCTAATGTTTGTATTTGTCAACCTTACCAAAATACCTGATTCTGGTAAAACTCAAAAAGATACAATATTACAGGCATTTTTAGACAAAATGCATTTTGGTTTTGGAGTTATGTTTATATAACTTTCATATTTAGTATGACAGTTATACCATCATATTAAATAAAAAAAATAACTTGTGTCTTTATAAACCTTACACATTATTTTTTTCCAGTAAAACTCACAAAGATACCTTTCTCCAGGCATTATTAGTCATTTATCATGTTTGGTTTAGGAGTCATGTTTAAATAACTGTCATATCAAATGTTGCAGTCATTATGAGTCAAACCCAAGTTTTGTATTTGTAAAAACCTTACCAAAATACCTGATTCTGGCAAAACTCACATAGATTCAATATTACAGGCAGTTTAAGACAGACTGCAAGTTTGGTTTAGGAGTGTGGTTTTGGAATTATGTTTATCTAACTTTCATTTTTAGTATGACAGTTATACCATCATATTGAGTAAAAAAAAACAACTAACTTTTGTCTTTACAAACCTTACAAAATATTTTTTTTCTAGTAAAACTCACAAAGATTCATTTCTCCAGGCACATTAGCCATTTAGCATATTTGGTTTAGGAGTTATGTTTGAATAACTGTTATTTTGAATATGGCAGTTATACTGTCAATACGAGTAAAACTCAATTTTTGTATTTGTAAACCTTACCAAAATAACTGATTCTGGTAAAACTCACATATTTTCAATATTACAGGCATTTTTAGACAGATTGCAAGTTTGGTTTTGGTGTTATATTTATTCAACTTTCATATTTAGTACGACAGTTATACTGTCATATTGAGTAAAAAAAAAAGCTAACTTGTGTCTTTACAAACTTTACAAACTATTTTTTTCCTGTAAAACTTACAAAGATACATTTCTCAATATGCCAGTAATGTTCTTAAAATCCTGAGATAATGCGAAAAAAGCAATTAAAATGTTTTTCACCAAACATGCAACATGTCTAATAATGCCTGAAGACATGTATCTTTGTTAGTTTTACTAGAAAATGTATCTTTTGTAAGTTTTACAAACACTCAAGTTAGTTTTTTTAATACAATATGACAGTATAACTGTCATACCAAATATGAAAGTTATATAAACATAACTCCAAAACTGAACATGCATTATGTCTAAAAATGCATAAAATATTGTATCTATGTGAGTTTTACAAGAATCAGTTAATTTGGTAAGGTGTACAATTACATAAATTAGGGGTTTACTCATAATGACAGTTAACTGCTACATTCAATTTGACTGTTATTTAAACATAACTCCCTAACCACACATGCAAAATAGGTTAATAAAGCCTAAAACAATGCATCCTTGTGAGTTTTACTCGAAACATATGCTATTTTAAGGCTTGCAAACACAAAAAGTAGTTTTTTACTCATTTTGACAGTAATGTTCTTGAAATCCTGAGATAATGTGAAATAAGCAATACAAATGTTTTTCAACATAATTCCTACACCAAACATGCAACACGTCTAATCATGCCTGAAGACATGTATCTTTCTTAGTTTTACTAGAAAAATTATCTCTTGTAAGTTTTGCAAAGAGGCAAAAGAGTTTTTTTAATTCAATATGACAGTATAACTGTCATACCAAATATAAAAGTTATATAAACATAACTCCAAAACTGAACATGCATTATGTCTAAAATTGCCTGTAATATTGTATCTATGTGAGTTTCACCAGAATCAGGTAATTTGGTAAGGTTTACAAATACAAAAATTGTTTTTTTTCTTAATGACAGTATAACTGCTACATTCAATTTGACTGTTATTTAAACATAACTTCCTAATCACACATGCAAATAGGTTAATACAGCCTAAAACAATGCATCCTTGTGAGTTTTACTCGAAACATTTGCTATTTTAAGGCTTGCAAACACAAAAAGTAGTTTTTTACTCATTATGACAGTAATGTTCTTAAAATCCTGAGATAATGCGAAATAAGCAATAAAAATGTTTTTCAACATAATTCCTACATCAAACATGAAACATGTCTAATAATGCCTGAAGACATGTATCTTTGTTAGTTTTAATAGAAAAAATATATTTTGTAAGTTTTGCAAAGAAGCAAGTTAGTTTTTTTAATTCAATATGACAGTATAACTGTCATACCAAAAATGAAAGTTATATAAACATAACTCCAAAACTAAACATGCATTATGTCTAAAAATGCCTAAAATATTGTATCTATGTGAGTTTTACAAGAATCAGTAAATTTTGTAAGGTATACAATTACATAAATTAGGGGTTTACTCATAATGACAGATAACTGCTACATTCAATTTGACAGTTATTTAAAACATGCAAAATAGGCTAATAAAGCCTAAAACAATGCATCCATGTGAGTTTTACTCGAAACATATGCTATTTTAAGGCTTGCAAACACAAAAAGTAGTTGTTTACTCATTATGACAGTAATGTTCTTAAAATCGTGAGATAATGCGAAATAAGCAATAAAAATGTTTTTCAACATATTTCCTACACCAAACATGCAACATGTCTAATAATGCGTGAAGATATGTATCTCTGTTATTTTTACTAGAAAACTTATCTTTTGTAAGTTTTGCAAAGAGGCAAGTTAGTTTTTTTAATTCAATATGACAGTATAACTGTCATACCAAATATGAAATATAAATAAACATAACTCCAAAATTGAACAAGCATTATGTTTAAAAATGCCTAAAATATTGTATCTATGTGAGTTTCAACAGAATCAGGTAATTTGGTAAGGTTTACAAATACAATTTTTATTTTTTTATAATGACAGTATAACTGCTACATTCAATTTGACTGTTATTTAAAAATAACTTCCTAATCACACATGCAAATAGGTTAATAAAGCCTAAAACAATGCATCCTTGTGAGTTTTAATCGAAACATTTGCTATTTTAAGGCTTGCAAACACAAAAAGTAGTTTTTTACTCATTATGACAGTAATGTTCTTAAAATCCTGAGATAATGCGAAATAAGCAATAAAAATGTTTTTCCAATATAATTCCTACATCAAACATGCAACATGTCTAATAATGCCTGAAGACATGTATCTTTGTTAGTTTTACTAGAAAAATTATCTTTTGTAAGTTTTGCAAAGAGGCAAGTTAGTTTTTTTAATTCAATATGACAGTATAACTGTCATACCAAATATGAAAGTTATATAAACATAACTCCAAAACTAAACATGCATTGTGTCTAAAATGCCTAAAATATTGTATCTATGTGAGTTTTACAAGAATCAGTAAATTTGGTAAGGTGTACAATTACATAAATTAGGGGTTTACTCATAATGACAGATAACTGCTACATTCAATTTGACAGTTATTTAAACATAACTTCCTAACCACGAATGCAAAAAGGCTAATAAAGCCTAAAAAAACTTATCCTTGTGAGTTTTACTCGAAACATATGCTTTTTTAAGGTTTGCAAACACTAAAAGTAGTTTTTTAGTCAATATGACAGTAATGTTCTTAAAATCCTGAGATAATGAGAAAAAAAACAATAAAAATGTTTTTCAACATAATTCCTACACCAAACGTGCAAAATGTCTAATAATGCCTGGAGACTTGTACCCTGTTAGTTTCACTAGAAAAATTAACTTTTGTAAGTTTTGCCATGACGCAAGTTAGTTTTTTTTAATTCAATATGACAGTATAACTGTCATACCAATTATAAAAGTTATATAATTATAACTCCAAAACCGAAAATGCATTTTGTCTAAAAATGCCTGTAATATTGTATCTATGTGAGTTTTACCAGAATCAAGTAATTTGGTAAGGTTTACAAATACAAATTTTTTATTTTTTTTTCATAATGACAGTATAACTGCTACATTAAATTTGTCAGTTATTTAAACATACCGGTAACTCCTAAACCAAACATGCTAAATGGCTAATAATGCCTGGAGAAATCTATCTTTGTGAGTTTTACTAGAAACAAATATTTTGTAAGGTTTGTAAAGAAAAAAGTTTTTTTTTTTTACTCAATATGATGGTATAACTTTCAAACTAAATATAAAATAATATAAACATAATTCCAAAACCAAATTCCTAAACCAAACTTGCAATCCGTCTTAAACTGCCTGTAATATTGAATCTATATGAGTTTTACCAGAATCAGGTATTTTGGTAAGATTTACAAAAACAAAACTTTGAGTTTTACTCATAATGACAGTATAACTGCATTATTTGATATGACAGTTATTTAAACATAACTCCTAAACCAAACATGATAAATGGCTAATAATGCCTGGAAAAATGTATATAAACATAACTCCAAAACCAAACATGGATTATGTCTAAAAATGCCTGTAATATTGTATCTATGTGAGTTTTACCAGAATCAGGTATTTTGGTAAGGTTTATAAATACAAAATTTAAGTTTTACTCATAATGACAGTATAACTGCCATATTCATAATAACAGTTATTTAAACATACCTCCTGAACCAAACATAATAAATGGCTATTGATGCCTGGAGAAATGTATACAAACATAACTCCAAAACCAAACATGCATTATGTCTAAAAATGCCTTTAGTATTGTATCTATGTGAGTTTTACCAGAATCAGGTATTTTGGTAAGGTTTACAAATACAAAATATTAGTTTTACTCATAATGACACTATACTGTCACAATTAATCCGACAAAATGGCTAATAATGCCTTGAGGAATGTATCTTTGTGAGTTTTACTGGAAAAAAATATTTTGTAAGGTTTGTAAAGACACAAGTTAGTTGTTTTTTTTACACAATTTAACAGTATAGCTGTCATACTATATATGAAAGTTATATAAACATAATTCCAAAACCAAATATGCAATCCGTCTAAAAATGCCTGTAATATTGAATATATGTGAGTTTTATCAGAATCAGGTATTTTGGTAAGGTTTACGAAAACAAAAATTAGGTTTTACTCATAGTGACAATATAACTGCCACACTCAGTATGACAGTTAATTAAACATAACTCCTAAAACACAAATGCAAAATGGCTACTAATGCCTAGGGAAATGTATATTTGTGAATTTTACTGGAAAATAATAATTTGTAAGGTTTGTAAATATACAAATTAGTTTTTTTTTACTCAATATATAATTGTATAACTGTCATACTAAATATGAAAGTTATATACACATAACTCCAAAACCAAACATGCTTTATGTCTAAAAATACCTGTATTATTGTATCGATGTGGGTTTTACCAGAATCAGGTATTTTGGTAAGGTTTACAAATACAAAACATAGGTTTTACTCATAATGACAGTATAACTGCCACACTCAATATGACAGTTATTTAAACATAACTCCTAAACCAAACATGATAAATGACTAATTATGCCTGGAGAAATGTATCTTTGTGAGTTTTACTGGGAATTTTTTTTTTTAAGGTTGATAAAGACACAAGTTTTTTTTTTTTTACTCAATATGATGGTATAACTGTCATACTAAATATGAAAGTTGTATAAACATAACTCCAAAACCAAACATGCATTATGTCTAAAAATGCCTGCAATATTGTATCTATGTGATTTTTACCAGAATCAGGTATTTTTGGTAAGGTTTACACATACAAAAATTAGGTTTTACTCACTATGACAGTATACTGTCACATTCAGTCTGACAGTTAATTAAACATACTGTAACTCCTAAACCACAAATACAAAATGGCTAATAATGCCTGGAGAAATGTATCTTTGTGAGTTTTCCTGGAAAAAAAAAATATCTATAAGGTTTGTAAAGACACAAGTTAGTTTTTTTACTTAATATGACAGTAAAACTGTCATACTAAATATGAAGGTTAAATAAACATAACTCCAAAACCAAACTTGCAATACGTCTAAAAATGCCTGGAATATTGAATCTATGTGAGCTTTACCAGAATCAGTTATTTTGGTAAGGTTTACAAATACCAAAATTGGGTTTTACTCATAATGACAGTATAACTGCCATATTCAAAATAACAGTTATTTAAACATAACTCCTAAACCAAACATGCTAAATAGCTAATAATGCCTGGAGAAATGTATCTTTGTGAGTTTTACTAGAAAAACATATTTTGTAAGGTTTGTAAAGACAAAAGTTATTTTATTTTTTTTACTCAATATGATGGTATAACTGTCAAACTAAATATAAAAGTAATATAAACATCATTCCAAAACCAAACTCCTAAACCAAACTTACAATCCGTCTTAAACTGCCTGTAATATTGAATCTATATGAGTTTTACCAGAATCAGGTATTTTGGTAAGGTTTACAAATACAAAACCTGGGTTTTACTCATAATGACAGTATAACTGCATTATTAGATATGACAGTTATTTAAACATAACTCCTAAACCAAACATGATAAATAGCTAATAATGCCTGGAAAAATGTATATAAACATAACTCCAAAACCAAACATGCATTATGTCTAAAAATGCCTGTAATATTGTATCTACCGTATTTTCCGCACCATAAGCCGCCCTGGGTTATAAGCCGCGCCTTCAATGAACGGCATATTTCAAAACTTTGTCCACCTATAAGCCGCCCCGTGTTATAAGCCGCATCTAACTGCGCTAAAGGAATGTCAAAAAAACAGTCAGATAGGTCAGTCAAACTTTAATAATATATTAAAAACCAGCGTGATGTGGGCGCGCATGGAGTCGTATATCAACATGGACGGAGCTGCATGAAAAAAGCCACCCGGCCTCTTCGCGTAAACTTCCCTTAACCACTCGCTCATCTTTTCTTCATCCATCCATCCCTTCGAGTTAGCTTTTATGATGACGCCGGCTGGAAAGGTCTCTTTTGGCAAGGTCTTCCTTTTGAATATTACCATGGGTGGAAGTTTCTGGCCATTAGCATGGCAAGCTAGAACCACAGTGAAGGATGACTTCTCATTCCCTGTGGTGCGAATATTCACCGTACGTGCTCCCGTTGTATCCACAGTGCGGTTCACAGGAATATCAAAAGTCAGTGGAACCTCGTCCATGTTGATAATGTTCTCTGGCCGGATCTTTTTTTCAGCTATCTTGTTTTTACAATATGCACGGAAAGTAGCAAGCTTTTCTTGAAAGTCTTTAGGCAGTTGCTGTGAAATAGTAGTCCGTGTGCGGATGGAGAGATTGCGTCTTTTCATGAACCGGAAACCTGTCGCTTAGTAGGAGCCATTTTGTGGTCTTTACAGATGTAAACACACAAAGGAAATGAAACGTAATATCCGCGCGCTTCTTCTTCTTCTACGCGGGCGGGTGGTTGCTTACAGTAGAAGAAGAAGCGCTTCCTGTTCTATGGGGGCGGGTGCTTACCTTGGCGGTTGCTTGCGTAGAAGAAGAAGCACTTCCTCTTCTACGGGGGAAAAAGATGGCGGCTGTTTACCGTAGTTGCGAGACCGAAACTTTATGAAAATTAATCTTAATATTAATCCATATATAAAGCGCACCGGGTTATAAGCCGCACTGTCAGCTTTTGAGTAAATTTGTGGTTTTTAGGTGCGGCTAATAGTGCGGAAAATACGGTATGTGAGTTTCACCAGAATCAGGAATTTTGGTAAGGTTTATAAATACAAAAATTAGGTTTTACTCATAATGACAGTATAACTGCCACCCTCAATATGACGGTTATGTTAACATAACTCCTAAACCACACATGCAAAATGGCTAATAATGCCTGGAGAAATGTATCTTTGTGAGTTTTACAGGAAAAAAAATATTTTGTAAGGTTTGATAAGACACAAAATAGTTTTTTTTATTCAATATGTTTATATAACTGTCATAATAAATATAAAAGTTATATAAACATAACTCCAATACCAAACACGCAATCCGTCTAAAAATGCCTGTAATATTGAATCTATGTGAGTTTTACTAGAATCAGGTATTTTGTTAAGGTTTACAAATAAAAAAATTAGGTTTTACTCACTATGACAGTATACTGTCACATTCAATCTGACTGTTATTTAAACACAAATTCTAAACCACAGATGCAAAATGGCTAATAATAACTGGATACATGTATTTTTGTGAGTTTTACTGGAAGAACAATATTTTGTAAGGTTTGTATAGACACAAGTTAGTTTTTTTTATTCAATATGATGGAAACATGCTTTATGTCTAAAAAATCCTGTAATATTTTATCCATGTGAGTTTTATCAGAATCAGTTATTTTGGTAATTTTACAAATACAAAAAATAGGTTTTACTCATAATGACAGTATATCTGCCACACTCAATATGACAGTTATTTAAACATAACTCTAAACTAAACATAGTTAATGGCTAATAATGCTTGGAGAAATTTATATTTGTGAGTTTTACTGGAAAAACATTTTTTTTAAGGTTTATAAAGACACAAGTTAGTTTTTTTTACTCAATATGACAGTATAACTGTAATACTAAATGTAAAAAATATATAAACATGACTCCAAAACCAAACATGCATTATGTTTAAAAATGCCTGTCAATTTGTATCCATGCGAGTATTACTAAAATCAATTGTTGTAGTAAGGTTTGCAACTACAAATTATTGGTTTTACTCACCATGATAGTATACTGTCACATTCAATTTGACAGTTATTTAAACATAACTACAAAACCACACATGCAAAATGGCTATAATGCCTGGAGAAATGTATCTTTGTGAGATTACTGGAAAAACATATTTTGTAAGGTTTGTAAAGAAACATGTTAGTTTTTTTTACTTAATATGACAGTATAACTGTCATTCTAAATATGAAAGTTAAATAAACATAACTCCAAAACCAAACTTGCAATACGTCTAAAAAATGCCTGTAATATTGAATCTATGTGAGTTTTACCAGAATCAAGTATTTTGGTAAGGTTTACAAATACAAAAATTGGGTTTTACTCATAATGACAGTATAACTGCCACACTCAATATGACAGTTATTTAAACATAACTCCTAAACCAAACATGATAAATGACTAGATATGCCTGGAGAAATGTATCTTTGTGAGTTTCACTAGAAAACAATACTTTGTAAGGTTTGTAAAGACAAAAGTAATTTTTTTTAATCAATATGATGGTATAACTGTCAAACCAAATATAAAAGTAATATAAACATAATTCCAAAACAAAACTCCTAAACCAAACTTGCAATCCGTCTTAAACTGCCTGTAATATTGAATCTATCTGAGTTTTACCAGAATCAGGTATTTTGGTAAGGTTTACAAATACAAACTTGGGTTTTACTCATAATGACAGTATAACTGCATTATTTGATATGACAGTTATTTAAACATAACTCCTAAACCAAACATGATAAATGGCTAATAATGCCTGGAAAAATTTATATAAACAAAACTCCAAAACCAAACATGCATTATGTCTAAAAATGCCTTTAGTATTGTATCTATGTGAGTTTTACCAGAATCAGGTATTTTGGTAAGGTTTATAAATACAAAATTTAGGTTTTACTCATAATGACAGTATAACTGCCATATTCAAAATAACAATATTTAAATATAACTCCTCAACCAAACATGCTAAATTGCTATTAATGCCTGGAGAAATGTATACAAACATAACTCCAAAACCAAACATGCATTATGTCTAAAAATGCCTTTAGTATTGTATCTATGTGAGTTTTACCAGAATCAGGTATTTTGGTAAGGTTGAAAAATACAAAAATTAGGTTTTACTCATAATGACAGTATAACTGCCACATTGACTGCCACCAAACATGCATGATGTCTAAAAATGCCTATAATTTTGTATCCATGTGAGTTTTACTAGAATCAGTTTTTGTAAGGTTTACACATACAAAATATTGGTTTTACCTATAATGACAGTATACTGTCACATTTAATCTGACAAAATGGCTAATAATGCCTTGAGGAATGTATCTTTGTGAATTTTACTGGAAAAAATATTTTGTAAGGTTTGTACAGACACGATTTAGTTGGTTTTTTGTACACAATTTAACAGTATAGCTGTCATACTATATATGAAAGTTATATAAACACAACTCCAAAACCAAATATGAAATCCGTCTAAAAATGCCTGTAATATTGAATACATGTGAGTTTTATCAGAATCAGGTATTTTGGTAAGGTTTAAAAAAACAAACATTAGGTTTTACTCATAGTGACAGTATAACTGCCACACTCAATATGACAGTTAATTAAACATAACTCCTAAAACACAAATGCAAAATGACTAATAATGCCTGGATAAATGTATACAAACATAACTCCAAAATCAAACATGCATTATGTCTAAAAATGCCTGTAATATTGTATCTATGTGAGTTTTACCAGAATCAGGTATTTTGGTAAGGTTTATAAATACAAAATTTAGGTTTTACTCATAATGACAGTATAACTGCCATATTCAAAATAACAGTTATTTAAACATAACTCCTGAACCAAACATGCTAAATGGCTATTAATGCCTGGAGAAATGTATCTTTGTGATTTTTACTAGAAAAAAATATTTTGTAAGGTTTGTAAAGACTAAAGTTAGTTTTTTTTACTCAATATGATGGTATAACTGTCATACTAAATATGAAAGTTCTATAAACATAATTCCAAAACCAAACTCCTAAACCAAACTTGCAATCTGTCTTAAACTGCCTGTAATATTGAATCTATGTGAGTTTTACCAAAATCAGGTATTTTGGTAAGGTTTACAAATACAAAACTTGGGTTTTACTCATAATGACAGTATAACTGCAACATTTGATATGACAGTTATTTAAACATAACTCCTAATCCAAACATGATAAATGGCTAATACTGCCTGGAGAAATGTATCATGGTGAGTTTTACTGGAAACAAATAATTTGTAAGGTGTATAAAGACACAAGTTAGTTTTTTTATTTAATATGATGGTATAACTGTCATACTTAATATGAAAGTTATATAGACATAACTCCAAAACCAAACATGCATTATGTCTAAAAATGCCTGTAATATTGTATCTATGTGAGTTTTACCAGAATCAAGTATTTTGGTTAAGCTTGACAAATACAAAAATTAGGTTTTACTCATAATGACAGTATAACTGCCACATTGACTGCCACCAAACATGCATTGTGTCTAAAAATGCTTATAATTTTGTATCTATGTGAGTTTTACTAGAATCAGTTGTTTTTGTAAGGTTTACAAATACAAAATATTAGTTTTACTCATAATGACACTATACTGTCACAATTAATCCGACAAAATGGCTAATAATGCCTTGAGGAATGTATCTTTGTGAGTTTTACTGGAAACAAATATTTTGTAAGGTTTGTAAAGACACAAGTTAGTTGTTTTTTTTACACAATTTAACAGTATAGCTGTCATACTATATATGAAAGTTATATAAACATAATTCCAAAACCAAATATGCCATCCGTCTAAAAATGCCTGTAATATTGAATATATGTGAGTTTTATCAGAATCAGGTATTTTGGTAAGGTTTACGAAAACAAAAATTAGGTTTTACTCATAGTGACAATATAACTGCCACACTCAGTATGACAGTTAATTAAACATAACTCCTAAAACACAAATGCAAAATGACTACTAATGCCTAGGGAAATGTATATTTGTGAATTTTACTGGAAAACAATGTTTTGTAAGGTTTGTAAATATACAAATTAGGTTTTTTTTACTCAATTAATAATGGTATAACTGTCTTACTAAATATGAAAGTTATATAAACATAACTCCAAAACCAAACATGCTTTATGTCTAAAAATTCCTGTAATATTGTATCGATGTGGGTTTTACCAGAATCAGGTATTTTGGTAAGGTTTACAAATACAAAACATAGGTTTTACTCATAATGACAGTATAACTGCCACACTCAATATGACAGTTATTTAAACATAACTCCTAAACCAAACATGATAAATGACTAGATATGCCTGGAGAAATGTATCTTTGTGAGTTTTACTGGGTAAAAAAAAAAATTGTAAGGTTTATAAAGACACAAGTTATTTTTTTTTTACTCAATATGATGGTATAACTGTCATACTAAATATGAAAGTTGTAATACAAATTGGCTAATAATGCCTGGAGAAATGTATCTTTGTGAGTTTTCCTGGAAAAACAATAAAAAATGTATAAGGTTTGTAAAGACACAAGTTAGTTTTTTACTTAATATGATAGTAAAACTGTCATACTAAATATGAAAGTTAAATAAACATAACTCCAAAACCAAACTTGCAGTACGTCTAAAAATGCCTAGAATATTGAATCTATGTGAGTTTTACCAGAATCGGGTATTTTGGTAAGGTTTACAAATACAAAAATTGGGTTTTACTCATAATGACAGTATAACTGCCATATTCAAATTAACAGTTATTTAAACATAACTCCTAAACCAAACATGCTAAATAGCTAATAATGCCTGGAGAAATGTATCTTTGTGAGTTTTACTAGAAAAAAATATTTTGTAAGGTTTGTAAAGACAAAAGTTTTTTTTTTTTTATATCAATATGATGGTATAACTGTCAAACTAAATATAAAAGTAATATAAACATCATTCCAAAACCAAAATCCTAAACCAAACTTGCAATCCATCTTAAACTGCCTGTAATATTGAATATATATGAGTTTTACCAGAATCAGGTATTTTGGTAAGGTTTACAAATACAAAACCTGGGTTTTACTCATAATGACAGTATAACTGCATTATTTGATATGACAGTTATTTAAACATAACTCCTAAACCAAACATGATAAATATTTAATAATGCCTGGAAAAATGTATATAAACATAACTCCAAAACTAAACATGCATTATGTCTAAAAATGCCTGTAATATTGTATCTATGTGAGTTTTACCAGAATCAGGAATTTTGGTAAGGTTTATAAATACAAAAATTAGGTTTTACTCATAATGACAGTATAACTGCCACCCTCAATATGACGGTAATGTTAACATAACTCCTAAACCACACATGCAAAATGGCTAATAATGCCTGGAGAAATGTATCTTTGTGAGTTTTACAGGGAAAAAATTATTTTGTAAGGTTTGATAAGACACAAAATAGTTTTTTTTATTCAATATGTTTGTATAACTGTCATAATAAATGTAAAAGTTATATAAACATAACTCCAATACCAATTATGCAATCCGACTAAAAATGCCTGTAATATTGAATCTATGTGAGTTTTACTAGAATCAGGTATTTTGTTAAGGTTTACAAATACAAAAATTAGGTTTTACTCACTATGACAGTATACTGTCACATTCAATCTGACTGTTATTTAAACACAAATTCTAAACCACAGATGCAAAATGGCTAATAATAACTGGAGAAATGTATTTTTGTGAGTTTTACTGGAAAAAAAAATATTTTGTAAGGTTTGTATAGACACAAGTTAGTTTTTTTTACTCAATATGATGGAAACATGCTTTATGTCTAAAAAATCCTGTAATATTTTATCCATGTGAGTTTTATCAGAATCAGTTATTTTGGTAATTTTACAAATACAAAAAACAAGTTTTACTCATAATGACAGTATATCTGCCACACTCAATATGACAGTTATTTAAACATAACTCTAAACCAAACATAGTTAATGGCTAATAATGCTTGGAGAAATAAATGTATCTTTGTGAGTTTTACTAGAAAAAAATGTTTTTTAAGGTTTATAAATACACAAGTTAGTTTTTTTTACTCAATATGACAGTATAACTGTAATACTAAATGTAAAAAATATATATATATAACTCCAAAACCAAACATGCATTATGTTTATAAATGCCTGTAATTTTGTATCCATGCGAGTTTTACTAAAATCAATTGTTGTAGTAAGGTTTGCAACTACAAAATATTGGTTTTACTCACCATGATAGTATACTGTCACATTCAATTTGACAGTTATTTAAACATAACTACCAAACCACACATGCAAAATGGCTATAATGCCTGGAGAAATGTATCTTTGTGAGATTACTGGAAAAACATATTTTGTAAGGTTTGTAAAGAAACAATTTAGTTTTATTTACTTAATATGATGAGGTGGCGACTTTTCCAGGGTGTACCCCGCCTTCTGCCCGATTGTCGCTAACTCCAAAACCAAACATGCATTATGTATAAAAATGCCTGTAATATTGTATCCATGTGGGTTTTACTAGAATCAGTTGTTTTTGTAAGTTTTGCAAATACAAAATATTGGTTTTACTCACTATGACAGTATACTGTCACATTCAATCTGACAGCTAATTAAACATAACTCCTAAACCACACATGCAAAATGACTAATAATGCCTGGAAAAATTTATCTCTGTGAATTTTACCGGAAAAAAATATTTTGTAAGGTTTGTAAAAGTACAAGTTTGTTATTTTTTACTCAATTTGACAGTATAACTGTCATACTAAATATGAAAGTTATATACACATAACTCTAAAACTAAACTTGCAATCCGTCTAAAAATGTCTGTATTATTGAATCTATGTGAATTTAACCAAAATCGGGTATTTTGGTAAGGTATACAAATACAAAAATTAGGTTTTACTTATAATGACAGTATATCTGCCACACTCAATATGACAGTTTTTTAAACATAACTCCTAAAAAACAAATGCAAAATGACTAATAATGCCTGGAAAAATGCATCTTTGTGAATTTTAATGAAAAAAAAACATTTTGTAAGGTTTGTAAAGACACAAATTATTTTTTTTTACTTAATATGATGGAATAACTGTCATACTAAATATGAAAGTTATATAAACATAACTCCAAAACCAAACATGTTTTATGTCTAAAAATTCCTGTAATATTGTATCTATGTGAGTTTTACCAGAATCATGTATTTTGGTAAGGTTTACAAATACAAAAAATAGGTTTTACTCATAATGACAATATAACTGCCACATTTAACATGACAGGTATTTAAACATAATTCCTAAACCAAACATGATAAATGGCTAATAATGCCTGGAGAAATGTATCTTTGTGAGTTTTACAGGAAAAAAAATAATTTGTAAGGTTTATAAAGACACGAGGTAGTTTTTTTTTTTACTCAATATGATGGTATAACCGTCATACTAAATATGAAAGTTAAATAAACATAACTCCAAAACCAAACTTGCAGTACGTCTAAAAATGCCTAGAATATTGAATCTAAGTGAGTTTTACCAGGATCGGGTATTTTGGTAAGGTTTACAAATACAAAAATTGGGTTTTACTCATAATGACAGTTTAACTGCCATATTCAAATTAACAGTTATTTAAACATAACTCCTAAACCAAACATGCTAAATAGCTAATAATGCCTGGAGAAATGTATGTTTGTGAGTTTGACTAGAAAAACATATTTTGTAAGGTTTGTAAAGAAAAAAGTTTTTTTTTTTTTTAAATCAATATGATGGTATAACTGTCAAACTAAATATAAAAGTAATTTAAACATCATTCCAAAACAAAATCCTAAACCAAACTTGCAATCCATCTTAAACTGCCTGTAATATTGAATATATATGAGTTTTACCAGAATCAGGTATTTTGGTAAGGTTTACAAATACAAAACCTGGGTTTTACTCATAATGACAGTATAACTGCATTATTTGATATGACAGTTATTTAAACATAACTCCTAAACCAAACATGATAAATAGTTAATAATGCCTGGAAAAATGTATATAAACATAACTCCAAAACCAAACATGCATTATGTCTAAAAATGCCTGTAATATTGTATCTATGTGAGTTTTACCAGAATCAGGAATTTTGGTAAGGTTTATAAATACAAAAATTAGGTTTTACTCATAATGACAGTATAACTGCCACCCTCAATATTACGGTAATGTTAACATAACTCCTAAACCACACATGCAAAATGGCTAATAATGCCTGGAGAAATGTATCTTTGTGAGTTTTACAGGAAAAAAAATATTTTGTAAGGTTTGATAAGACACAAAATAGGTTTTTTTATTCAATATGTTTGTATAACTGTCATAATAAATGTAAAAGTTATATAAACATAACTCCAATACCAATTATGCAATCCGTCTAAAAATGCCTGTAATATTGAATCTATGTGAGTTTTACTAGAATCAGGTATTTTGTTAAGGTTTACAAATACAAAAATTAGGTTTTACTCACTATGACAGTATACTGTCACATTCAATCTGACTGTTATTTAAACACAAATTCTAAACCACAGATGCAAAATGGCTAATAATAACTGGAGAAATGTATTTTTGTGAGTTTTACTGGAAAAAAAAATATTTTGTAAGGTTTGTATGGACACAAGTTAGTTTTTTTTACTCAATATGATGGAAAATGCTTTATGTCTAAAAAATCCTGTAATATTTTATCCATGTGAGTTTTATCAGAATCAGTTATTTTGGTAATTTTACAAATACAAAAAACAGGTTTTACTCATAATGACAGTATATCTGCCACACTCAATATGACAGTTATTTAAACATAACTCTAAACCAAACATAGTTAATGGCTAATAATGCTTGGAGAAATAAATGTATCTTTGTGAGTTTTACTGGAAAAAAATGTTTTTTAAGGTTATAAATACACAAGTTAGGTTTTTTTTACTCAATATGACAGTATAACTGTAATACTAAATGTAAAAAAAATATATATATAACTCCAAAACCAAACATGCATTATGTTTATAAATGCCTGTAATTTTGTATCCATGCGAGTTTTATTAAAATCAATTGTTGTAGTAAGGTTTGCAACTACAAATTATTGGTTTTACTCACCATGATAGTATACTGTCACATTCAATTTGACAGTTATTTAAACATAACTACCAAACCACACATGCAAAATGGCTTCAATGCCTGGAGAAATGTATCTTTGTGAGATTACTGGAAAAACATATTTTGTAAGGTTTGTAAAGAAACAATTTAGTTTTTTTTTACTTAATATGATGAGGTGGCGACGTTTCCAGGGTGTACCCCGCCTTCTGCCCGATTGTCGCTAACTCCAAAACCAAACATGCATTATGTATAAAAATGCCTGTAATAATGTATCCATGTGAGTTTTACTAGAATCAGTTGTTTTTGTAAGTTTTGCAAATACAAAATATTGGTTTTACTCACTATGACAGTATACTGTCACATTCAATCTGACAGCTAATTAAACATAACTCCTAAACCACACATGCAAAATGACTAATAATGCCTGGAAAAATGTATCTCTGTGAATTTTACTGGAAAAAAATATTTTGTAAGGTTTGTAAAAGTACAAGTTTGTTATTTTTTACTCAATTTGACAGTATAACTGTCATACTAAATATGAAAGTTATATACACATAACTCTAAAACCAAACTTGCAATCCGTCTAAAAATGCCTGTAATATTGAATCTATGTGAATTTAACCAAAATCAGGTATTTTGGTAAGGTTTACAAATACAAAAATTAGGTTTTACTTATAATGACAGTATAACTGCCACACTCAATATGACAGTTTTTTAAACATAACTCCTAAAAAACAAATGCAAAATGACTAATAATGCCTGGAAAAATGCATCTTTGTGAATTTTAATGAAAAAAAAATATTTTGTAAGGTTTGTAAAGACACAAATTATTTTTTTTACTTAATATGATGGTATAACTGTCATACTAAATATGAAAGTTATATAAACATAACTCCAAAACCAAACATGTTTTATGTCTAAAAATTCCTGTAATATTGTATCTAAGTGAGTTTTACCAGAATCAGGTATTTTGGTAAGGTTTACAAATACAAAAAATAGGTTTTACACATAATGACAATATAACTGCCACATTTAACATGACAGGTATTTAAACATAATTCCTAAACCAAACATGATAAATGGCTAATAATGCCTGGAGAAATGTATCTTTGTGAGTTTTACAGGAAAAAAAATTTTTTGTAAGGTTTATAAAGACACGAGGTAGTTTTTTTTTTTTTTACTCAATATGATGGTATAACCGTCATACTAAATATGAAAGTTATATGAACATAACTCCAAAAACAAACATGAATTTTGTCTAAAATTACCTGTAATATTGTATCTATGTGAGTTTTACCAGAATCAGGTATTTTGGTAAGGTTTACAAATACAAAAAATAGGTTTTACTCACTATGACAGTATACTGTCACATCCAATCTGACTGTTATTTAAACATAACTCCTAAACCATGCAAGCAAAATGTCAAATAATGCCTGGAGAAATGTATCTTTGTAAGTTTTACAGGAAAAAAATAGTTTGTAAGGTTTGTAAAGACACAAGTTAGCTTTTTTTTACTCAATATGACAGTATAACTGTCATACTAAATATGAAAGTTGAATAAATATAACACCAAAACCAAACTTGCAATCCGTCTAAAAATGCCTGTATATTGAATATATGTGAGTTTTACCAGAATCAGTTATTTTGGTAAGGTTTACAAATACAAAACTTGGGTTTTACTCTTAATGACAGTATAACTGCAACATTTGATATGACAGTTATTTAAACATGACTCCTAAACCAAACATGATAAATGACTAATAATGCCTGGAGAAAAGTATCGTTGTGAGTTTTACTGGAAAAAAATAATATGTAAGGTTTATAAAGACACAAGTTATTTTTTTTATTTAATATGATGGTATAACTGTCATACTAAATATGAAAGTTATATAAACATAACTCCAAAACCAAAATGCATTTTGTCTAAAAATGCCTGTAATATTGTATCTTTTTGAGTTTTACCAGAATCAGGTATTTTGGTAAGGTTGACAAATACAAACATTAGGTTTTACTCATAATGATAAGTATAACTGCCACATTCAATATGACAATTATTTAAACATAACTCCAAAACCAAACATGCATTATGTCTAAAAATTCCTATAATTTTGTATCTACGTGAGTTTTACTAGAATCAGTTGTTTTTGTAAGGTTAATTAGTTTTTCTCATAATGAGAGTATAATGTCACAATCAATCTGACAAAATGGCTAATAATGCCTGGAGGAATGTATCTTTGTGAATTTTACTGGAACAAATATTTTGTAAGGTTTGTAAAGACACACGTTAGTTTTTTTTTTACTTAATTTTACAGTATAGCTGTCATACCATATATGAAAGTTTTATAAACTTAACTCCAAAACCAAACATGCAAACCGTCTAAAAATGTCTGTAATATTTATTATATGTGAGTTTTATCAGAATCAGGTATTTTGGTAAGGTTTACAAATAAAAAAATTAGGTTTTATTCATAGTGACAGTATAACTGCCACACTCAATATGACAGTTATTTAAACATAACTCCTAAAACACAAATGCAAAATGACTAATAATGCCTAGAGAAATGTATATTTGTGAATTTTACTGGAAAACAATATTTTGTAAGGTTTGTAAAGATACAAATTAGTGTTTTATTACTCAATATGATGGTATAACTGTCATGCTAAATATAAAAGTTATATAAACATAATTCCAAAACCAAACATACTTTGTGCCTAAAAATTCCTGTAATATTGTATCAATGTGGGTTTTACCAGAATCAGGTGTTTTGGTAAGGTTTACAAATACAAAAAATAGGTTTTACTCATAATGACAGTATAACTGCCACACTCAATATGACAGTTATTTAAACATAACTCCTAAACCAAACATGTTAAATGGCTAATAATGCCTGGGGAAATGTATCTTTGTGAGTTTAACTGGGAAAAAAAAATATTTTGTAAAGTTTGTAAAGACAGAAGTTAGTTTTTTTTACTCATAATGACAGTATAACTGCCACATTCAAAATGACAGTTATATAAACATAACTCCAAAACCAAACATGCATTATGTCTAAAAATGCCTGTAATATTGTATCTATGTGAGTTTTACCAGAATCAGGAATTTTGGTAAGGTTTATAAATACAAAAATTAGGTTTTACTCATAATGACAGTATAACTGCCACCCTCAATATGACGGTTATGTTAACATAACTCCTAAAACACACATTCAAAATGGCTAATAATGCCTGGAGAAATGTATCTTTGTGAATTTTACAGGAAAAAAAATATTTTGTAAGGTTTGATAAGACACATAATAGTTTTTTTTTTATTTAATATGTTTGTATAACTGTCATACTAAATGGAAAAGTTATATAAACATAACTCCAAAACCAAACATGCATTTTGTCTAAAAATGCCTGAAATGATGTATCCATGTGAGTTTTACTAGAATCAGTTTTTTTTGTAAGTTTTGCAAATACAAAATATTGGTTTTACTCACTATGACAGTATACTGTCACATTCAATCTGACAGTTATTTAAACATAACTCCTAAACCACACATTTAAATGACTAATAATGCTTGGAGAAATGTATCTCAGTGAATTTTTCTGGAAAAAAATATTTTGTAAGGTTTGTTATGACACGTTTTTTTGTTTTTTTTACTCAATATGACAGCAGTATACTGTCTTAGTGAGTAAAACCAATATTTTGTATTTGCAAACCTTACAAAAACAACTGATTCTAGTAAAACTCACATTGATACAAAATTACAGGCATTTTTAGATATAATGCATGTTTTGTTTTGGAGTTATGTTTATATAACTTTTACATTTAGTATGACAGTTATAATGTCATATTGAGTAAAAAAAATAACTTGTGTCTTTACAAACCTTACTTTTTTTTTTCCAGTAAAACTCACAAATACACATTTTTCCAAGCAATATTAGCCATTTTGCATGTGTGGTTTAGTAGTTATATTTAAATAACTGCCATATTGAGTGTGGCAGTTATACTGTCATTATGAGTAAAACCTTATTTTTGTATTTGTAAACCTCACCAAAATACCTGATTGTAGTAAAACTCACATAGTTACAATATTACAGGCATTTTTAGACATAATGCATGTTTGGTTTTGAAGTTATGTTTAAATAACTTTCATATTTAGTATGACAGTTATACTGTCATATTGAGTAAAAAGAACTAACTTGTGTCTTTACAAACCTTACAAAATATTTTTTTTTTTTTCAGTAAAACTCACAAAGATACATTTCTCCAGGCATTATTAGTCATTTTGTATGTGTTGTTTAGGAGTTATGTTTAAAAAACTGTCAGTTTGAATGTGACATCATACTGTCATAGTGAGTAAAACCAATATTTTGTATTTGCAAACCTTAAAAAAACAACTGATTCTAGTAAAACTCACATGGATGCAATGTTACAGGAATTTTTAGACATAATGCATGTTTGGTTTTGGAGGTTTTTTTATATACATTTTACATTTATTATGACAGTTATACTGTCATATAGAGTAAAAAAAACTAACTTGTGTCTTTACAAACCTTACAAAATATTTTTTTTTTTTTCAGTAAAACTCACAAAGATGCATTTCTCCAGTCATTATTAGCCATTTAGCATTTTTGTTTTAGGGGTTATGTTTAAATAACTGTCATTTTGAACGTGGCAGTTATACTGTCATTATGAGTAAAACCTAATTTTTGTATTTGTAAACCTTACCAAAATACCTGAATATGGTAAAACTCACATAGATTCAATATTACAGGCATTTTTAGACGGATTGCATGTTTGGTTTTGAAGTTATGTTTATATAACTTTCAAATTTAGTAAGACAGTTATACCATCATATTGAGTAAAAAAAAAAAAAACTTTTGTCCAAACAAACCTTACAAAATATTTTTTTTTCCAGTAAAACTCACAAAAATACATTTCTCCAGGCATTATTGGCCATTTTGCATCTGTGGTTTAGAATTTATGTTTAAATAACAGTCAGATTGAATGAGACAGTATACTGTCATAGTGAGTAAAACCAAAATGTTGTATTTGCAAACCTTACAAAAACAAATGATTCTACTAAAACTCACTTGGATACAATATTATAGGCATTTTAAGACATAATGCATGTTTGGTTTAGGAATTATGTTGAAAAACTCTTTTATTGCTTTTTTCGCATTATATCAGGATTTTAAAAACATCACTGTCATATTGAGCAAAAAAACTACTTTTTGTAATTGCAAGCCTTAAAAAGCATATGTTTCAGGTAAAACTCACAAGGATGCATTGTTTTAGGCTTTATTAGCCTTTTTGCTTGTGTGGTTAGGAAGTTATGTTTAAATAAATGTCAAATTGATTAGAGAAGTTATACTGTCATTATGGGTAAAACCTAATTTTTGTATTTGTAAACCTTACCAAATTACCTGATTCTGGTAAAACTCACATAGATACAGACTTTTAGGCATTTTTTAACATAATGCATGTTTAGTTTTGGAATTATGTAACTTTCATATTTAGTATGAAAGTTATAGTCATATTGAATTAAAAAAACTAACTTGCAACTTTGCAAACCTTACAAAATATATTTGTCCTATTAAAACTAACAAAGACACATGTCTACAGGCTTTTTTTTTAATTTTTGCATGTTTGGTTTAGGAATTATGTTGAAAAACATTTGTATTGCTTTTTCCGCATTATTAGAGGATTTTAAGAACATTGCTGTCATATTGAGTAAACAACTACTTTTTGTAACTGCAAGCCTTAAAAAAGCATATGTTCGAGTAAAACTCACAAGGACGCATTGTTTTAGGCATTATTAGCATTTTTGCATGTGTGGTTAGGAAGTTATGTTTAAATAACTGTCATTTTGAATGTGGCAGTTATCCGTCATTATGAGTAAAACCTAATTTTTGTATTTGTAAACCTTACCAAAATGCCTGATTCTCATAAAACTCACATAGATTCAATATCACAGGCATTTTTAGACGGGTTGCATGTTTGGTTTTGGAGTTATGTTTATATAACTTTAATATTTAGTATGACATTTATATTGTCATATTAAGAAAGAAAGAACAAACTTGTGTCTTTACAAACCTTACAAAATATTTTTTTTCCCCCAGTAAAACTCACAAAGATACATTTCTCCAGGCATTATTAACCATTTTGCATGTGTGGTTTAGGAGTTATGTTAACATAACCGTCATATTGAGGGTGGCAGTTATACTGTCATTATGAGTAAAACCTAATTTTTGTATTTATAAACCTTACCAAAATTCCTGATTCTGGTAAAACTCACATAGATACAATATTACAGGCATTTTTAGACATAATGCATGTTTGGTTTTGGAGTTATGTTTATATACATTTTTCCAGGCATTATTAGCTTATTTATCATGTTTGGTTTAGGAGTTATGTTTAAATAACTGTCATATCAAATAATGCAGTTATACTGTCATTATGAGTAAAACCCAAGTTTTGTATTTGTAAACCTTACCAAAATACCTGATTCTGGTAAAACTCATATAGATTCAAAATTACAGGCAGTTTAAGACGGATTGTAAGTTTGGTTTAGGAGTTTGGTTTTGGAATTATGTTTATATTACTTTTATATTTAGTTTGACAGTTATACCATCATATTGAGTAAAAAAAAAAAAAAAAGTTTTGTCTTTACAAACCTTACAAAATATTTTTTTCTAGTAAAACTCACAAAGATACATTTATCCAGGCATTATTAGCTATATAGCATGTTTGGTTTAGGCGTTATGTTTAAATAACTGTTATTTTGAATATGGCAGTTATACTGTCATTATGAGTAAAACCCAAGTTTTGTATTTGTAAACCTTACCAAAATACCTGATTCTGGTAAAACTCACATAGATTCAATATTACAGGCATTTTTAGACGTATTGCAAGTTTGGTTTTGGAGTTATGTTTATTTAACTTTCATATTTAGGATGACAGTTTTACTGTCATATTAAGTAAAAAAAACTAACTTGTGTCTTTACAAACCTTATAAATTTTTTACTTTTTTCCAGGAAAACTCACAAAGATACATTTCTCCAGGCATTATTAGCCATTTTGTATTTGTGGTTTAGGAGTTATGTTTAAATAACTGTCAGATTGAATGTGACAGTATACTGTCATTATGAGTAAAACCTAATTTTTGTATTTGTAAACCTTACCAAAAAGATCTGATTCTGGTAAAAATCACATTAGATACAATATTGCAGGCATTTTTAGACATAATGCATGTTTGGTTTTGGAGTTATGTTTATACAACTTTCATATATAGTATGACAGTTATACCATCATATTGAGTAAAAAAAACAAAACTTGTGTCCTTATAAACTTTAAAAAAAAATTTCCCCAAAACTCACAAAGATACTTTTCTCCAGGCATAATTAGCCATTTATCATGTTTGGTTTAGGTGTTATGTTTAAATAACTGTCATATTGAGTGGGGTAGTTATTGTATTGTGTGTCATTATAAATAAAACCTATTTTTTGTATTTGTAAACCTTACCAAAATACCTGATTCTGGTAAAATCCACACCGATACAATATTACGGGAATTTTTAGACATAAAACATGTTTGGTTTTGGAGTTATGTTTATATAACTTTCATATTTAGTATGACAGTTATACCATCATATTGAGTAAATAAAAACTAATTTGTGTCTTTACAAACCTTACAAACCTTATTTGACAGTATAACTGTCATACTAAATATGAAAGTTATATACACATAACTCTAAAACCAAACTTGCAATCCGTCTAAAAATGCCTGTAATATTGAATCTATGTGAGTTTAACCAAAATCAGGTATTTTGGTAAGGTTTAAAAATACAAAAATTAGGTTTTACTCATAATGACAGTATAACTGCCACACTCAATATGACAGTTTTTTAAACATAACTCCTAAAAAACAAATGCAAAATGACTAATAATGCCTGGAAAAATGTATCTTTGTGAAATTTAATGAAAAAGAAATATTTTGTAAGGTTTGTAAAGACACAAATTAGTTTTTTTACTCAATATGATGGTATAACTGTCATACTAAATATGAAAGTTGTATAAGCATAACTGCAAAACCAAACATGTTTTATGTCTATGTGTAATATTGTATCTATGTGAGTTTTACCAGAATCAGGTATTTTGGTAAGGTTTACAAATACAAAAAATAGGTTTTACTCATAATGACAATATAACTGCCACATTTAACATGACAGGTATTTAAACATAATTCCTAAACCAAACATGATAAATGGCTAATAATGCCTGGAGAAATGTATCTTTGTGAGTTTTACAGGAAAACAATAATTTGTAAGGTTTATAAAGACACTAGGTAGTTTTTTTTTACTCAATATGATGGTATAACCGTCATACTAAATATGAAAGTTATATAAACATAACTCCAAAAACAAACATGAATTTTTTCTAAAAATACCTGCAATATTGTATCTATGTGAGTTTTACCAGATCAGGTATTTTGGTAAGGTTTACAAATACAAAAATTTGGTTTTACTCACTATGACAGTATACTGTCACATTCAATCTGACAGTTATGTAAACATAACTCCTAAACCACACATGCAAAATGGCTAATAATGCCTGGAGAAATGTATCTTTGTGAGTTTTACTAGGAAAAACAATTTGTAAGGTTTGTAAAGACACACGTTAGTTTTTTTTACTCAATATGACAGTATAACTGTCATACTACATGCAGAAAATATATAAACATGACTCCAAAACCAAACTTGCAATCCGTCTAAAAATGTCTGTAATATTGAATCTATGTGAGTTTTACCAAAATGAGGTATTTTGGTAAGGTTGACAAAAAAAAAAAAAGGTTTTACTGATAGTGACATTATAAGTGCCACACTCAATATGACAGTTATTTAAACATAAGTCATAAACGACACATGAAAATGGCTATTAAACCTGGAGAAATGTATCTTTGTTAGTTTTACTAGAGTAATGATCTTTTGTAAGGTTTACAAAGACACAAGTTTTTTTACTCAATATGACGGTATAACTGTCAATAAAAAAGTTATAGAAACATAACTCCAAAACCAAACTCAAAAACCAAACATGCAATCCATTTAAAAATGCCTGTAATATTAAATATATGTGAGTTTTATCAGAATCTGGTATTTTGGTAAGGTTTACAATACCAAAATTAGGTTTTACTCATAATGACAGTATAACTGCCACGCTCAATATGACAGTTATTTAAACATAACTCCTAAAACACACATGCAAAATGACTAATAATGCGTGGAAAAATGTATCTTTGTGATTTTTACTGGAAAAAAATATTTTGTAAGGTTTGTAAAGATACTGTTTTTTTTTTTTTTTTTAACTCAATATGATGGTATAACTGTAAATATGAAAGTTTTATAAACATAACTCCAAAACCAAACTTGCAATTCGTAAAAAAATGGCTGTAAGATTGAATATATTTGATTTTTACCAGAATCAGGTATTTTGGTAAGGATTACAAATACAAAAATTAGGTTTTACTCATATTGACGGATAACCGCCAAATTTTTTTAAACATAACTCCTAAACAAAACATGCTAAATGGCTAATAATGCCTGGAGAAAAGTATCTTTGTGAGTTTTACTGGAAAAAAAAAAAAAAAAATTGTAAGGTTTGTAAAGACACAAGTTAATTTTTTCTAACTCAAAAAGACAGTATAACTGTCATACTAAATGGAAAAGTTATATAAACATAACTCCAAAACCAAACATGCATTATATCTAAAAATGCCTGAAATGATGTAGCCATGTGAGTTATACTAGAATCAGTTGTTTTTGTAAGTTTTGCAAATACAAAATATTGGTTTTACTCACAATGACAGTATACTGTCACATTCGATCTGACAGTTATTTAAACATAACTCCTAAACCACATATTCAAAATGACTAATAATGCCTGGAGAAATGTATCTCTGTGAATTTTTCTGGAAAAAAATATTTTGTAAGGTTTTTTATAACACAATTTTTTTTTACTCAATATGACAGCAGTATACTGTCATAGTGAGTAAAACCAATATTTTGTATTTGCAAAACTTACAAAAACAACTGATTCTAGTAAAACTCACATGGATACAATATTACAGGCATTTTTAGACATAATGCATGTTTGGTTTTGGAGTTATGTTTATACTACTTTTACATTTAGTATGACAGTTATACTGTCCATCCATCCATCCATTTTTTCTACCACTTATTCCCTTCGGGGTCGCGGGGGGCGCTGGAGCCTATCTCAGCTACAATCGGGCGGAAGGCAGTGTACACCCTGGAAAAGTCGCCACCTCATCATATTAAGTAAAAAAAACTAAATTGTTTCTTTACAAACCTTACAAAATATGTTTTTCCAGTAATCTCACAAAGATACATTTCTCCAGGCATTATAGCCATTTTGCATGTGTGGTTTGGTAGTTATGTTTAAATAACTGTCAAATTGAATGTGACAGTATACTATCATGGTGAGTAAAACCAATATTTTGTAATTGCAAACCTTACTACAACAATTGATTTTAGTAAAACTCGTATGGATACAAAATTACAGGCATTTTTAAACATAATGCATGTTTGGTTTTGGAGTTATGTTTATATATTTTTTACATTTAGTGTTACAGTTATACTGTCATATTGAGTAAAAAAAATTAACTTGTGTCTTTATAAACCTTAAAAAAATTTTTTCCAGTAAAACTCACAAAGATACATTTCTCCAGGCATCATTAGCCATTAACCATGTTTGGTTTAGAGTTATGTTTAAATAACTGTCATATTGAGTGTGGCAGATTTACTGTCATTATGAGTAAAACCTATTTTTTGTATTTGTAAAATTACCAAAATAACTGATTCTGATAAAATTCACATGGATAAAATATTACATGATTTTTTTAGACATAAAGCATGTTTCCATCATATTGAGTAAAAAAAACTAACTTGTGTCCATACAAACTTTACAAAATATTTTTTTTCCAGTAAAACTCACAAAAATACATTTCTCCAGTTATTATTTGCCATTTTGCATCTGTGGTTTGGAATTTGTGTTTATATAACAGTCAGATTGAATGTGACAGTATACTGTCATAGTGAGTAAAACCTAATTTTTGTATTTGTAAACCTTAACAAAATACCTGATTCTAGTAAAACTCACATAGATTCATTATTACAGGCATTTTAGACGGATTGCATGTTTGGTATTGGAGTTATGTTTATATAACTTTTACATTTATTATGACAGTTATACAAACATATTGAATAAAAAAAACTATTTTGTGTCTTATCAAACCTTACAAAATATTTTTTTTCCTGTAAAACTCACAAAGATACATTTCTCCGGGCATTATTAGCCATTTTGCATGTGTGGTTTAGGAGTTATGTTAACATAACCGTCATATTGAGGGTGGCAATTATACTGTCATTATGAGTAAAACCTAATTTTTGTATTTATAAACCTTACCAAAATTCTTGATTCTGGCAAAACTCACATAGATACAATATTACAGGCATTTTTAGACATAATGCATGTTTGGTTTTGGAGTTATGTTTGTATACATTTTTCCAGGCATTATTAGCTATTTATCATGTTTGGTTTAGGAGTTACGTTTAAATAACTGTTGTATCAAATAATGCAGTTATACTGCCATTATGAGTAAAACCCAAGTTTTGTATTTGTAAACCTTACCAAAATACCTGATTCTGGTAAAACTCATATAGATTCAATATTACAGGCAGTTTAAGACGGATTGCAAGTTTGGTTTAGGAGTTTGGTTTAGGAATGATTTTTATATTACTTTTATATTTAGTTTGACAGTTATACCATCATATTAAGTAAAAAAAAAAAAACTTTTGTCTTTACAAACCTTACAAAATATTTTTTTTCTGGTAAAACTCACAAAGATACATTTCTCCAGGCATTATTAGCTATTTAGCATGTTTGGTTTAGGAGTTATGTTTAAATAACTGTTATTTTGAATATGGCAGTTGTACTGTCATTATGAGTAAAACCCAAGTGTTGTATTTGTAAACCTTACCAAAATACCTGATTCTGGTAAAACTCATATAGATTCAATATTACAGGCAGTTTAAGACAGACAGCAAGTTTGGTTTAGGAGTTTGATTTTGGAATGATGTTTATATTACTTTTATATTTAGTTTGACAGTTATACCATCATATTGAGTAAAAAAAAAAAAACTTTTGTCTTTACAAACCTTACAAAATATTTTTTTCTAGTAAAACTCACAAAGATACATTTCTCCAGGCATTATTAGCTATTTAGCATGTTTGGTTTAGGAGTTATGTTTAAATAACTGTTATTTTGAATATGGCAGTTATACTGTCATTATGAGTAAAACCCAATTTTTGTATTTGTAAACCTTACCAAAATACCTGATTCTGGTAAAACTCACATAGATTCAATATTACAGGCAATTTTTTTTTTTCCCAGGAAAACTCACATAGATACATTTCTCCAGGCATTATTAGCCATTTTGTATTTGTGGTTTAGGAGTTACAGTATGTTTAAATAACTGTCAGATTGAATGTGACGGTTACTGTCATAGTGAGTAAAACCTAATTTTTGTATTTGTAAACTTTACCAAAAATACCTGATTCTGGTAAAAATCACATAGATACAATATTGCAGGCATTTTTAGACATAATGCATGTTTGGTTTTGGAGTTATGTTTATACAACTTTCATATTAAGTATGACAGTTATACCATCATATTGAGTAAAAAAAAAATAACTTGTGTCTTTATAAACCTTACAAATTTTTTTTTCCCAGTAAAACTCACAAACATACATACATTTCGCCAGGCATAATTAGTCATTTATCATGTTTGGTTTAGGAGTTATGTTTAAATAACTGTAATATTGAGTGTGGCAGTTATACTGTCATTATGAGTAAAACCTATTTTTTGTATTTGTAAAAATGACCAAAATACCAGATTCTGGTAAAACCCACATCGATACAATATTACAGGAATTTTTAGACATAAAGCATGTTTGGTTTTGGAGTTATGTTTATATAACTTTCATATTTAGTATGACAGTTATACCATCATATTGAATAAAAAAAAAACTAATTTGTATCTTTACAAACCTTACAAAATATTGTTTTCCAGTAAAATTCACAAATATACATTTCTCTAGGCATTAGTAGTCATTTTGCATTTGTGTTTTAGGAGTTATGTTTAATTAACTGTCATATTGAGTGTGGCAGATATACTGTCACTATGAGTAAAACCTAATTTTTGTATTCGTAAACCTTACCAAAATACCTGATGCTGATAAAACTCACATATATTCAATATTACAGGCATTTTTAGACGGATTGCATATTTGGTTTTGGAATTATGTTTATAAAACTTTCATATATAGTATGACAGCTATACTGTTAAATTGTGTAAAAAAAAAAAAAAAACTAACTTGTGTCTTTACAAACCTTACAAAATATTTTTTCCAGTAAAACTCACAAAGATACATTCCTCAAGGCATTATTAGCCATTTTGTCAGATTAATTGTGACAGTATACTGTCATTATGAGTAAAACTAATAGTTTGTATATGTATACCTTACAAAAAAAACTGATTCTAGTAAAACTCACATGGATACATAATTATAGGCATTTTTAGACATAATGCATGTTTGGTGGCAGTCAATGTGGCAGTTATACTGTCATTATGAGTAAAACCTAATTTTTATATTTGTCAACCTTACCAAAATACCTGATTCTGGTAAAACTCACATAGATACAATATAACAGGCATTTTTAGACATAATGCATGTTTGGTTTTGGAGTTATGTTTATATAACTTTCATATTTAGTATGACAGTTATACCATCATAATAAATAATAAAAACTAACTTGTGTCTTTATAAACCTTACAACTTATTAGTTTCCAGTAAAACTCACAATGATACATTTCTCCAGGCATTATTAGCCATTTATCATGTTTGGATTAGGAGTTATGTTTAAATAACTGTCATATCAAATGTTGCAGTTATACTGTCATTATGAGTAAAACCAAATTTGTGTATATTTAAACCTTACCAAAATACCTGATTCTGGTAAAACTCACATAGATTCAATATTACAGGCAGTTTAAGACAGATTGCAAGTTTGGTTTAGGAGTTTGGTTTTGGAATTATGTTTATATAACTTTCATATTTAGTATGACAGTTATACCATCATATTGAGTAAAAAAAACTAACTTTTGTCTTTACAAACCTTACAAAATATTTTTTTCTGGTAAAAATCACAAAGATACATTTCTTCAGGCATTATTAACCATTTTGCATGTGTGGTATAGGAGTTATGTTTACATAACTGTCATATTAAATGTGGCAGTTATACTGTCATTATGAGTAAAACCAAATTTGTGTATATTTAAACCTTACCAAAATACCTGATTCTGGTAAAACTCACATAGATACAATACTAAAGGCATTTTTAGACAAAATGCATGTTTGGTTTTGGAGTTATATTTGTATACATTTATCCAGGCATTAATAGCCATTTAGCCTGTTTGGTTCAGGAGTTATGTTTAAATAACTGTCGTATCAAATAATGCAGTTATACTGTCATTATGAGTAAAACCTATTTTTTGTATTTGTAAACTTTACCAAAATACCTGATTCTGGTAAAACCCACATCGATACAATATTACAGGAATTTTTAGACTTAAAGCATGTTTGGTTTTGGAGTAATGTTTATACAACTTTTATATTTAGTATGACAGTTATACCATCATAATGAGTAAAAAAAAAATAACTTGTGTCTTTATAAACCTTACAAAAATAATGTTCCCAGTGAAACTCACAAAGATACATTTCTCCAGGCATAATTAGCCATTTATTACTGTCATAATCAGTAAAAAACTACTTTTTGTGTTTACAAGCCTTAAAATAGCAAATGTTTCGAGTAAAACTCACAAGGATGCATTGTTTTAGGCTTTATTAACCTATTTGCATGTGTGATTAGGAAGTTATGTTTAAAAAACTGTCAAATTGAATGTAGCCGTTATACTGTCATTATGAAAAAAAACTAATTTTGTATTTGTAAACCTTACCAAATTACCTGATTCTGGTGAAACTCACATAGATACAATATTACAGGCATTTTTAGACATAATGCATGTTCAGTTTTGGAGTTATGTTTATATAACTTTCATATTTGGTATGACAGTTATACTGTCATATTGAATTAAAAAAACTAACTTGCTTCTTTGCAAAATTTACAAAAGATAATTTTTCTAGTAAAACTAACAAAGATACATGTCTTCAGGCATTATTAGACATGTTGCATGTTTGGTGTAGGAATTATGTTGAAAAACATTTTTATTGCTTATTTCGCATTGTCTCAGGATTTTAAGAACATTACTGTCAAAATGAGTAAAAAACTACTTTTTGTGTTTGCAAGCCTTAAAATAGCATATGTTTCGAGTAAAACTCACAAGGATGCATTGTTTTAGGCTTTATTAACCTATTTCTCATGTGTGGTTAGGGAGTTATGTTTAAATAACAGTAAAATTGAATGTAGCAGTTATACTGTCATTATGAGAAAAACCCAATTTTTGTATTTGTAAACCTTACCAAATTACCTTATTCTGGTAAAATTCACATAGATACAATATTTTAGGCATTTTTAGACATAATGCATGTTCAGTTTTGGAGTTATGTTTATATAACTTTTACATTTAGTTTGACAGTTATACTGTTATATTGAATTAAAAAAACTAACTTGCGTCGTTACAAAACTTACAAAAGATACAATTTCTAGTAAAACTAACAAAGATACATGTCTTCAGGCATTATTAGACATGTTGCATGTTTGGTGTAGGAATTATGTTGAAAAACATTCGTATTGCTTTTTTCGCATTATCTCAGGATTTTAAGAACATTACTGGCATATTGAGTAAAAAACTACTATGACATTATACTGTCACATTCAATCTGACTGTTTTTTAAACATAACTCCTAAACCATGCAAGCAAAATGTCAAATAATGCCTGGAGAAATGTATCTTTGTAAGTTTTACAGGAAAAAAATAGTTTGTAAGGTTTGTAAAGACACAAGTTAGCTTTTTTTACTCAATATGACAGTATAACTGTCATACTAAATATGAAAGTTAAATAAATAAAACACCAAAACCAAACTTGCAATCCATCTAAAAATGCCTGTAATATTGAATATATGTGAGTTTTACCAGAATCAGTTATTTTGGTAAGGTTTACAAATACAAAAATTGGGTTTTACTCATAATGACAGTATAACTGCCATATTCAAAATAACAGTTATTTAAACATAACTCCTAAACCAAATATGCTAAATGGTTAATAATGCCTGGAGAAATGAATCTTTGTGAGTTTTACTAGAAAAAATTTTTTTTGTAAGGTTTGTAAAAACAAAAGTTATATGATGATGGTATAACTGTCATACTAAATATGAAAGTTAGATAAACATAATTCCAAAACCAAACTCTTAAACCAAACTTGCAGTCTGTCTTAAACTGCCTGTAATATTGAATCTATGTGAGTTTTGCCAGAATCAGGTATTTTGGTAAGGTTTACAAATACAAAACTTGGGTTTTACTCATAATGACAGTATATCTGCAACATTTGATATGACAGTTATTTAAACATGACTCCTAAACCAAACATGATAAATGACTAATAATGCCTGGAGAAATGTATCTTTGTGAGTTTTACTGGAAAAAAATAATGTGTAAGGTTTATAAAGACACAAGTTATTTTTTTTAAATTTAATATGATGGTATAACTGTCATGCTAAATATGAAAGTTATATAAACATAACTCCAAAACCAAAATGCATTTTGTCTAAAAATGCCTGTAATATTGTATCTTTTTGAGTTTTACCAGAATCAGGTATTTTGGTAAGGTTGACAAATACAAACATTAGGTTTTACTCATAATGACAGTATAACTGCCACATTGACTGCCACCAAACATGCATTATGTCTAAAAATGCTTATAATTTTGTATCTATGTGAGTTTTACTAGAATCACTTGTTTTTGTAAGGTTTACAAATACAAAATATTAGTTTTACCCATAATGACACTATACTGTCACAATTAATCCGACAAAATGGCTAATAATGCCTTAAAGAATGTATCTTTGTGAGTTTTACTGGAAAAAAATATTTTGTAAGGTTTGTAAAGACACAAGTTAGGTTTTTTTTACACAATTTAACAGTATAGCTGTCATAATATAAATGAAAGTTATATAAACATAATTCCAAAACCAAATATGCAATCCGTCTAAAAATGCCTGTAATATTGAATATATGTGAGTTTTATCAGAATCAGGTATTTTGGTAAGGTTTATGAAAACAAAAATTAGGTTTTACTCATAGTGACAATATAACTGCCACACTCAGTATGACAGTTAATTAAACATAACTCCTAAAACACAAATGCAAAATGACTACTAATGCCTAGGGAAATGTATATTTGTGATTTTTCCTGGAAAATAATAATTTGTAAGGTTTGTAAATATACAAATTAGGTTTTTTTTACTTAATATATAATGGTATAACTGTCATACTAAATATGAAAGTTATATAAACATAACTCCAAAACCAAACATGATTTATGTCTAAAAATTCCTGTAATATTGTATCGATGTGGGTTTTACCAGAATCAGGTATTTTTGGTAAGGTTTACAAATACAAAAATTAGGTTTTACTCACTATGACAGTATACTGTCACATTCAATCTGACAGTTAATTAAACATACTGTAACTCCTAAACCACAAATACAAAATGGCTAATAATGCCTGGAGAAATGTATCTTTGTGAGTTTTCCTGGAAAAAAAATAAAAAATGTATAAGGTTTGTAAAGACACAAGTTATTTTATTTTATTTTACTCAATATGATGGTATAACTGTCAAACTAAATATAAAAGTAATATAAACATCATTCCAAAACCAAACTCCTAAACCAAACTTGCAATCCGTCTTAAACTGCCTGTAATTGAATATATGTGAGTTTTACCAAAATCAGGTATTTTGGTAAGGTTTACAAATACAAAAATTAGGTTTTACTTATAATGACAGTATAACTGCCACACTCAATATGACAGTTTTTTAAACATAACTCCTAAAAAACAAATGCAAAATGACTAATAATGCCTGGAAAAATGTATTTTTGTGAATTTTAATGAAAACATTTTTTTTTTGTAAGGTTTGTAAAGACACAAATTAGTTTTTTTTACTTAATATGATGGTATAACTGTCATACTAAATATAAAAGTTATATAAACATAACTCCAAAACCAAACATGCATTTTGTCTGAAAATTATTGTTATATTGTATCTATGTGAGTTTAACCATAATCAGGTATTTTGGTAAGGTTTACAAATACAAAAAATAGGTTTTACTCATAATGACAATATAACTGCCACATTTAACATGACAGGTATTTAAACATACTTCCTAAACCAAACATGATAAATGGCTAATAATGCCTGGAGAAATGTATCTTTGTGAGTTTTACAGGAAAAAAATAATTTGTAAGGTTTATAAAGACACAAGGTAGTTTTTTTTTTTTTTACTCAATATGATGGTATATACTAAATATGAAAGTTATATGAACATAACTCCAAAAACAAACATGAATTTTGTCTAAAATGACCTGTAATATTGTATCTATGTGAGTTTTACCAGAATCAGGTATTTTGGTAAGGTTTACAAATACAAAAAATAGGTTTTACTCACTATGACAGTATACTGTCACATTCAATCTGAAAGTTATGTAAACATAACTCCTAAACCACACATGCAAAATGGCTAATAATGCCTGGAGAAATGTATCTTTGTGAGTTTTACTAGGACAAATATTTTGTAAGGTTTGTAAAGACACACATTAGTTTTTTTTTACTAAATATGACAGTATAACTGTCATACTACATGCAAAAATATATAAACATGACTCCAAAACCAAACTTTCAATCCGTCTAAAAATGTCTGTAATATTGAGTCTATGTGAGTTTTACCAAAAAGAGGTATTTTGGTAAGGTTGACAAATAAAAAAAAAAAGGTTTTACTGATAGTGAAATTATAAGTGCCACACTCAATATGACTGTTATTTAAACATAACTCCTAAACCAAACATGCTAAATGGCTAATAATGCCTAGAGAAAGGAATCTTTGTGACTTTTACTGAAAAAAAAAAAATTTGTAAGGTTTATAAAGACACAAGTTAGTTTTTTTTTTACTCAATATGATGGTATAACTGTCATACTAAATATAAAAGTTATATAAACATAACTCCAAAACCAAACATGCATTTTGTCTGAAAATTATTGTTATATTGTATCTATGTGAGTTTAACCATAATCAGGTATTTTTGTAAGGTTTACATATACAAAAATTAGGTTTTACTCATATAGACAGTATAACTGCCTCATTCAAAATGACAGTTATGTAAACATAACTCCTAAACCACTCATGCAAAATGGTTAATAATGCCTGAAAAAATAGTTTTTTTTTACTCAATATGACATTAATACTGTCATACTAAATGTGAAAGTTATATAAATATATCTCCAAAACCAAACATGCATTATGTCTAAAAATGCCTGTAATATTGTATCCATGTGAGTTTCACTAGAATAAGTTGTTTTTGTAAGTTTTGCAAATACAAAATACTGGTTTTACTCACTATGACAGTATACTGTCACATTCAATCTGACAGTTATTTAAACATAACTCCTAAACCACACATGCAAATTGGTTAATAATGCCAGGAGAAATGCATCTTTGTGAGTTTTAATGGGAAAAAAAAATATTTTGTAAGGTTTGTAAAGACACAAGTTAGTTCTTTTTTACTTAATATGACAATATAACTGTCATACTAAATATGAGAGTTATATAAACATAATTCCAAAACCAAACTTCTAAACCAAACTTGCAATATGTCTTAAACTGCCTGTAATATTTAATCTATGTGAGTTTTACCAGAATCAGGTATTTTGGTAAGGTTTACAAATACAAAACTTGGGTTTTACTCATAATGACAGCATAACTGCAACATTTGATATGACAGTTATTTAAACATAACTCCTAAACCAAACATGATAAATGGCTAATAATGCCTGGAGAAATGTATCAGTGTGAGTTTTACGGGAAACAAATAATTTGTAAGGTTTAAAGACACAAGTTAGTTTTTTTTATTGAATATGATGGTATAACTGTCATACTAAATATGAAAGTAATATAAATATAACTCCAAAACCAAACATACATTATGTCTAAAAATGCCTGCAATATTGTATCTATGTGAGTTTTACCAGAATCAGGTATTTTGGTAAGGTTTACAATTACAAAAAATAGGTTTTTATTTATAATGACACACGATACAATAACTACCCCACTCAATATGACAGTTATTTAAACATAACTCCTAAACCAAACATGATAAATGGCTAATTATGCCTGGAGAAATGTATCTTTGTGAGTTTTGGGGGAAAACAAATGTAAGGTTTATAAAGACACAAGTTTTTTTTTTTTTTTACTCAATATGATGGTATAACTGTCATACTAAATATGAAAGTTGTATAAACATAACTCCAAAAACAAAATTGAATTTTGTCTAAAAATACCTGTAATATTGTATCTATGTGAGTTTTACCAGAATCAGGTATTTTTGGTAAGGTTTACAAATACAAAATATAGGTTTTACTCATATTGACAGTATACTGTCACATTCAATCTGACAGTTATTTAAACATAACTCCTAAACCACAAATACAAAATGGCTAATAATGCCTGGAGAAATGTATCTTTGTGAGTTTTCCTGGGAAAAAAAAAAAATATTTTATAAGGTTTGTATAGACACAAGTTTTTTTTTTTTTACCTAATATGACAGTATAACTGTCATACTATATATGAAAGTTAAATTTACATAACTCCAAAACCAAACTTGCAATACGTCTAAAAATGCCTGTAATATTGAATGTATGTGAGTTTTTTCAGAATCAGGTATTTAGGTAAGGTTTACAAATACAAAAATTGGGTTTTACTCATAATGACAGTATAACTGCCATATTCAAAATAACATAACTCCTAAACCAAACATGCTAAATGGCTAACAATGCCTGGAGAAATGTATCTTTGTGAATTTTACTAGAAACAACTATTTTGTAAGGTTTGTAAAGAAAAAAGTTATTTTTTTTTACTGAATATGATGGTATAACTGTCAAACTAAATATAAAATTAATATAAACATAATTCCAAAAACAAACTCCTAAACCAAACTTGCAATCCGTCTTAAACTGCCTGTAATATTGAATCTATATAAGTTTTACCAGAATCAGGTATTTTGGTAAAGAGACGAGTTAGTTTTTTTTTTTTTTACACAATTTAACAGTATAGCTGTCATACTATATATGAAAGTTATATAAACACAACTCCAAAACCAAATATGCAATCCGTCTAAAAATGCCTGTAATATTGAATACATGTGAGTTTTATCAGAATCAGGTATTTTGGTAAGGTTTACAAAAACAAAAATTAGGGTTTACTCATAGTGACAGTATTACTGCCACACTCAATATGACAGTTAATTAAACATAACTCCTAAAACACAAATGCAAAATGACTAATAATGCCTAGAGAAAGGTATATTTTTGAATTTTACTGGAAAACAATATTTTGTAAGGTTTGTAAAGATACAAATTATTTTTTGTTTTTTACTCCATATGATGGTATAACTTTCTTACTAAATATGAAAGTTATATAAACATAACTCCAAAACCAAACATGCTTTATGTCTAAAAATTCCTGTAATATTGTATCGATGTGGGTTTTACCAGAATCAGGTATTTTGGTATAGTTTACAAATACAAAAAATAGGTTTTACTCATAATGACAGTATAACTGCCACACTCAATATGACAGTTGTTTAAACATAACTCCTAAACCAAACATGATAAATGGCTAATTATGCCTGGAGAAATGTATCTTTGTGAGTTTTACTGGACACATTTTATTTTTGTAAGGTTTATAAAGACACAAGTTATTTTTTTTTTTACTCAATAGGATGGTATAACTGTCATACTAAATATAAAAGTTGTATAAACATAACACCAAATCCAAACATGCATTATGTCTAAAAATGCCTGTAATATTGAATCTATGTGAGTTTTACCAGAATCAGATATTTTGGTAAGGTTTACAAATACAAAACTTGGATTTTACTCATAGTGACAGTATAACTGCAACATTTGATATGACAGTTATTTTAACATAACTCCTAAACCAAACATGGCTAAAAATGCCTGGAGAAATGTATCTTTGTGAGTTTTACTAGACACAAATATTTTGTAAGGTTTGTAAAGACACAAGTTAGTTTTTTGTACTCAATATGATGGTATAACTGTCATAATCAATGTAAAAGTTATATAAACATAACTCCAAAACCAAACATGCATTTGGTTTTTACTCAATATGATGGTATAACTGTCATACTAATAATGAAAGTTATATAAACATAACTCCAAAACCAAACATGCATTATGTCTAAATAGGCCTGTATTATTGTATCTATGTGAGTTTTACCAGAATCAAGTATTTTGGTAAGGTTGACAAATACAAAAATTAGTTTTTACTCATAATGACAGTATAACTGCTATATTCAATAGGACAGTTATGTAAACACAACTCCTAACCGCACATGCAAAATGGCTAATAATGCCTGGAGAATTGATCTTTGTGAGTTTTACTGGGAAAAAAAAAGAAGTACTGTTTGTATAGACACAAGTTACTTTTTTTTACTCAATATGACAGTATAACTGTCATACTAAATTAGAAAGTAATATGAACATAACACCAAAACAAAACATGCATTATGTCTAAAAATGCTTGTAATATTGTATCCATGTGAGTTTTACTAAAATCAGTTGTTTTTGTAAGGTTTACAAACACAAAATATTAGTTTTACTCATAATGACAGTAAACTGTCACAATCAATCTGACAAAATGGCAAATAATGCCTGGATGAATGTATCTTTGTGAGTTTTACTGGAAAAAATATTTTGTAAGGTTTGTAAAGACACAAGTTAGTTTTTTTACTCAATTTAACAGTATAGCTCTATATATGAAAGTTATTTTAACATAACTCCAAAACCAAACATGCAATCCATCTAAACATTTCTGTAATTTTGCATGTATGTGAGTTTTATCAGAATCAGGTATTTTGGTAAGGTTTACAAATACAAAAATTAGGTTTTACTCAAAATGACAATATAACTGCCACACTCAATATGACAGTTTTTTAAACATAACTCCTAAAACACAAATGCAAAATGACTATAAATGCCTGGAGAAATGTGTCTTTGTGAATTTTAATGGTAAAAAAATATTTTGTAAGAATTGTAAAGACACAAATTAGTTTTTTTTACTCAATATGATGGTATAACTGTCATACTAAATATGAAAGTTATATAAACATAACTCCAAAACAAAACATGTTTTATGTCTAAAAATTCCTGTAATATTGTATCTATATGAGTTTTACTAGAATCAGGTATTTTGGTAAGGTTTACAAATACAAAAAATAGGTTTTATTCATAATGACAATATAACTGCCACACTCAACATGACAGTTATTTAAACATAATTGATAAACCAAACATGATACATGGCTAATAATGCCTAGAGAAATGTATCTTTGTGAGTTTTACTGGAAAAAAATAATTTGTAAGGTTTATAAAGACACAAGTTAGTTTTGTTTTACTCAATATGATGGTATAACCGTCATACTAAATATGAAAGTTATATAAACCTAACTCCAAAACCAAACTTGCAATGCGTCTAAAAATGTCTGTAATATTGAATATATGTGATTTTTACCAGAATAAGGTATTTTGGTAAGGATTTCAAATACAAAAATTAGGTTTTACTCACTATGACAGTATACTGTCACATTCAATCTGACAGTTATGAAAACATAACTCCTAAACCACACATGCAAAATGGCTAAAAATGCCTGGAAAAAAGTGAGTTTACAGGGAAAAATATTTTGTAAGGTTTGTAAAGACACAAGTTAGTTTTTTTTACTCAATATGATAGTATAACTGTCATACTCCATGTAAAAATATATAAACATAACTCCAAAACCAAACTTGAAATCCGTCTAAACATGTCTGTAATATTGAATCTATGTGAGTTTTACCAGAATCAGGTATTTTGGTAAGGTTGACAAATAAAAAAATTAGGTTTTACTGATAGTGACATTTATTATTTAAACATAACTCATAAACGACACATGGAAATGGCTATTAAACCTGGAGCAATGTATCTTTGTTAATTTTACTAGAATAATGATCTTTTGTAAGGTTTGCAAAGACACAAGTTATTTTTTTTTACTCAATATGACGGTATAACTGTCAAACTAAATAAAAAAGTTATATAAACATAACTCCAAAACCAAACTCGAAAACCAAACTTGCAATTCGTTTAAAAATGCCTGTAATATTGAATATATGTGAGTTTTATCAGAATCAGGTATTTTGGGAAGGTTTACAATACAAAAATTAGGTTTTACTCATAATGACAGTATAACTGCCACGCTCAATATGACAGTTATTTAAACATAACTCCTAAAATACACTTGCAAAATGACTAATATTGCCTGGAGAAATGTATCTTTGTGTATTTTACATGAAAAAAATATTTTGTAAGGTTTGTAAAGATACAATTTTTTTTTTTTAACTCAATATAATGGCATAACTGTCATACTAAATATGAAAGTTACACAAACATAACTCCAAAACCAAACACGCAATTCTTAAAAAAAAAAGGCTGTAATATTGAATCTATGTGAGTTTTACTAGAATCAGGTATTTTGGTAAGGTTTACAAATACAAAAATTAGGATTTACTCATAATGACAGTATAACTGCCAAACTTAATATGACGGTTATGTAAACATAACTATAATGCCTGGAGAAATGTATCTTTGTGAGTTTTACTGGAAAGAAAATATTTTGTAAGGTTTCTTAAAGACACAAATTTGTTTTGTTTTTTTCTTTAATATGACAGTATAAATGTCACACTAAAAATAAAAAGTTATAAAAACATAACTCTTAAAACCAAACTTGCAATCCGTCTAAAAATGTCTGTAATATTGAATCTATGTGATTTTTACCAGAATCAGGTATTTTGGTAAGGATTACAAATACAAAAATTAGGTTTTACTCATAATGACGGATAACTGCCACATTCAAAATGGAAGAAGGAGCTGAGCCGGAAGGCAAAGCTCTCAATTTACCGGTCGATCTACGTTCCCATCCTCACCTATGGTCATGAGCTTTGAGTTATGACCGAAAGGACAAGATCACGGGTACAAGCGGTCGAAATGAGTTTCCTCCGCCGGGTGGCGGGGCTCTCCCTTAGAGATAGGGTGAGAAGTTCTGCCATCCGGGGGGAGCTCAAAGTAAAGCCGCTGCTCCTCCACATCGAGAGGAGCCAGATGAGGTGGTTCGGGCATCTGGTCAGGATGCCACCCGAACGCCTCCCTAGGGAGGTGTTTAGGGCACGTCCGACCGGTAGGAGGCCACGGGGAAGACCCAGGACACGTTGGGAAGACTATGTCTCCCGGCTGGCCTGGGAACGCCTCGGGGTCCCACAGGAAGAGCTGGACGAAGTGGCTGGGGAGAGGGAAGTCTGGGCTTCCCTGCTTAGGCTGATCAGGAGCAAGGGTAAAGTGTCTCCCTCAAGGACACAACGGACGTGACGAGGTTGGTAGAAGGTGGGGATCGAACCAAGAACCCTCAGGTTGCTGGAACGGCCACTCTCCCAACTGCGCCACGCCTTCGCCATGTATACTGTCTCTGTCTCTGTATCTGACAGTTATTTAAACATAATTCCGAAACCACAGATGCAAAATGGCTAATAAGAGAAATGTATCTTTGTGAGTTTTACTGGAAAAAAATATTTTGTAAGGTTTGCAAAGACACAAGTCTTTTTTTTTTTTTTTACTTAATATGACAGTATAACTGTCATACTAAATATGAAAAGTTATAAACCTAACTCCAAAACCAAACCTGCATTATGTCTAAAAATGCCTGTAATATTGTATCTTTGTGAATTTTACTAGAATAAGGAGGTTTTAAGGTTTAATAATACAAAAATTAGGTTTTACTCATAATGACAGTATAACTGCCACACGCAATATGACAATTTTTTAATCATAACTCCTAAACCACTCATGCAAAATGGCTAATAATGTTTGAAATAATGGATCCTTGGGAGTTTACCTCGAAACATATGCTTTCTTAAGGCTTGCAAACACAAAAAGTATTTTTTTTTACTCAATATGACAGTAAGGTTCTTAAAATCCTGAGATAATGCGAAAAAAGCAATAAAAATGTATTCAATCATAATTTCTAAAATAAACATGCAAAATGTGTAAAAATGCCTGTATTATTGAATCCATGTGAGTTTTAATAGAATCAGTTGTTTTAGTGAAGTTTGCAAAAACAAAAATTAGGTTTTACTCTTTATGAAAGTAAACTGTCACACTCAATATGATAGTTTTTTTAATCATAACTCCTAAACCACTCATGCAAAATGGCTAATAATGTTTGAAATAATGGATCCTTGGGAGTTTACCTCGAAACATATTCTTTCTTAAGGCTTGCAAACACAAAAAGTATTTTTTTACTCAATATGACAGTAATGTTCTTAAAATCCTGAGATAATGCGAAAAAAGCCATAACAATGTATTCAATCATAATTTCTAAAATAAACATGCAAAATGTGTAAAAATGCCTGTATTATTGAATCCATGTGAGTTTTAATAGAATCAGTTGTTTTAGTGAAGTTTGCAAAAACAAAAATTAGGTTTTACTCTTTATGAAAGTAAACTGTCACACTCAATATGATAGTTTTTTAATCATAACTCCTAAACTATTCATGCAAAATGGCTAATAATGTTTGAAATAATGGATTCTTGGGAGTTTTCCTCGAAACATATGCTTTCTTAAGGCTTGCAAACACAAAAAGTATTTTTTTTACTCAATATGACAGTAATGTTCTTAAAATCCTGAGATAATGCGAAAAAAGCCATAAAAATGTATTCAATCATAATTTCTAAACTAAACATGCAAAATGTGTAAAAATGCCTGTATTATTGAATCCAATTGAGTTTTACTAGAATCAGTTGTGTTAGTGAAGTTTGCAAAAACAAAACTTAGGTTTTACTCTTTATGAAAGTAAACTGTCACACTCAATATGACAGTTTTTTAATCATAACTCCTAAACTACTCATGCAAAATGGCTAATAATGTTTGAAATAATGGATCCTTGGGAGTTTTCCTTGAAACATATGCTTTCTTAAGGCTTGCAAACACAAAAAGTATTTTTTGTACTCAATATGACAGTAATGTTCTTAAAATTCTGAGATAATGCGAAAAAAGCAATAAAAATGTATTCCAACATAATTCCTAAACCAACAATGTAAAATGTCTAAAAATGCCAGTAATATTAAATCCATGTGAGTTTCACTAGAATCAGTTGTTTTAGTAAGGTTTGCAAAAGCAAAAATTAGGTTTTACAATTTATGAAAGTAAACTGTCACACTCAATATGACAATGTTTTAATCATAACTCCTAAACCACTCATGCAACATGGCTAATAATTTTTGAAATAATGGATCCTTGGGAGTTTTCCTCGAAACATATGCTTTCTTAAGTCTTGCAAACACAAAAAGTATTTTTTTACTCAAAATGACAGTAATGTTCTTAAAATCCTGAGATATTGCGAAAAAAGCCATAAAAATGTATTTAATCATAATTTCTAAACTAAACATGCAAAATGTGTAAAAATGCCTGTATTATTGAATCCATGTGAGGTTTACTAGAATCAGTTGTTTTAGTGAAGTTTGCAAAAACAAAAATTAGGTTTTACTCTTTATGAAAGTAAACTGTCACACTCAATATGACAATGTTTTAATCATAACTCCTAAACTACTCATGCAAAATGGCTAATAATGTTTGAAATAATGGATCCTTGGGAGTTTACCTCGAAACATATTCTTTCTTAAGGCTTGCAAACACAAAAAGTATTTTTTTACTCAATATGACAGTAATGTTCTTAAAATCCTGAGATAATGCGAAAAAAGCCATAAAAATGTATTCAATCATAATTTCTAAAATAAACATGCAAAATGTGTAAAAATGCCTGTATTATTGAATCCATGTGAGTTTTAATAGAATCAGTTGTTTTAGTGAAGTTTGCAAAAAACAAAAATTAGGTTTTACTCTATGAAAGTAAACTGTCACACTCAATATGATAGTTTTTTAATCATAACTCCTAAACCACTCATGCAAAATGGCTAATAATGTTTGAAATAATGGATCCTTGGGAGTTTACCTCGAAAAATATGCTTTCTTAAGGCTTGCAAACACAAAAAGTATTTTTTTACTCAATATGACAGTAATGTTCTTAAATTTTTGAGATAATGCGAAAAAAGAAAAACAAATGTATTCAATCATAATTTCTAAACTAAACATGCAAAATGTGTAAAAATGCCTGTATTATTGAATCCATGTGAGTTTTAATAGAATCAGTTGTTTTAGTGAAGTTTGCAAAAACAAAAATTAGGTTTTACTCTTTATGAAAGTAAACTGTCACACTCAATATGACAGTTTTTTAATCATAACTCCTAAACTACTCATGCAAAAGGGCTAATAATGTTTGAAATAATGGATCCTTGGGAGTTTACCTCGAAACATATTCTTTCTTAAGGCTTGCAAACACAAAAAGTATTTTTTTACTCAATATGACAGTAATGTTCTTAAAATCCTGAGATAATGCGAAAAAAGCCATAAAAATGTATTCAATCATAATTTCTAAAATAAACATGCAAAATGTGTAAAAATGCCTGTATTATTGAATCCATGTGAGTTTCACTAGAATCAGTTGTTTTAGTAAGGTTTGCAAAAGCAAAAATTAGGTTTTACTCTTTATGAAAGTAAACTGTCACACTCAATATGACAATTTTTTAATCATAACTCCTAAACCACTCATGCAAAATGGCTAATAATTTTTGAAATAATGGATCCTTGGGAGTTTACCTCGAAACTTATGCTTTCTTAAGTCTTGCAAACACAAAAAGTATTTTTTTACTCAAAATGACACTAATGTTCTTAAAATCCTGAGATATTGCGAAAAAAGCCATAAAAATGTATTTAATCATAATTTCTAAACTAAACATGCAAAATGTGTAAAAATGTCTATTATTGAATCCATGTGAGTTTTACTAGAATCAGTTGTTTTAGTGAAGTTTGCAAAAACAAAAATTAGGTTTTACTCTTTATGAAAGTAAACTGTCACACTCAATATGACAATGTTTTAATCATAACTCCTAAACTACTCATGCAAAATGGCTAATAATGTTTGAAATAATGGATCCTTGGGAGTTTTCCTCGAAACATATGTTTTCTTAAGGCTTGCAAACACAAAAAGTATTTTTGTACTCAATATTACAGTAATGTTCTTAAATTCTTGAGATAATGCGAAAAAAGAAAAACAAATGTATTCAATCAATATTTTTAAACTAAACATGCAAAATGTGTAAAAATGCCTGTATTATTGAATCCATGTGAGTTTCACTAGAATCAGTTGTTTTAGTGAAGTTTGCAAAAACAAAAATTAGGTTTTACTCTTTATGAAAGTAAACTGTCACACTCAATATGACAATGTTTTAATCATAACTCCTAAACTACTCATGCAAAATGGCTAATAATGTTTGAAATAATGGATCCTTGGGAGTTTTCCTTAAAACATATGCTTTCTTAAGGCTTGCAAAGACAAAAAGTATTTTTTGTACTCAATATGACAGTAATGTTCTTAAAATTCTGAGATAATGCGACAAAAGCAATAAAAATGTTTTCCAACATAATTCCTTAACCAACAATGCAAAATGTCTAAAAATGCCAGTATTATTAAATCCATGTGAGTTTTACTAGAATCAGTTGTTTTAGTAAGGTTTGCAAAAGCAAAAATTAGGTTTTAATCTTTATGAAAGTAAACTGTCACACTCAATATGACAATTCTTTAATCATAACTCCTAAACCACTCATGCAAAATGGCTAATAATGTTTGAAATAATGGATCCTTGGGAGTTACCTCGAAACATATTCTTTCTTAAGGCTTGCAAACACAAAAAGTATTTTTTTACTCAATATGACAGTAATGTTCTTAAAATCCTGAGATAATGCGAAAAAAGCCATAAAAATGTATTCAATCATAATTTCTAAAATAAACATGCAAAATGTGTAAAAATGTCTGTATTATTGTATCCATGTGAGTTTTACTAGAATCAGTTGTTTTAGTGAAGTTTGCAAAAACAAAAATTAGGTTTTACTCTTTATGAAAGTAAACTGTCACACTCAATATGACAATGTTTTAATCATAACTCCTAAACTACTCATGCAAAATGGCTAATAATGTTTGAAATAATGGATCCTTGGGAGTTTTCCTTAAAACATATGCTTTCTTAAGGCTTTCAAAGACAAAAAGTATTTTTTTTACTCAATATGACAGTAATGTTCTTAAAATTCTGAGATAATGCGAAAAAAGCAATAAAAATGTATTCCAACATAATTCCTTAACCAACAATGCAAAATGTCTAAAAATGCCAGTATTATTAAATCCATGTGAGTTTCACTAGAATCAGTTGTTTTAGTAAGGTTTGCAAAAGCAAAAATTAGGTTTTAATCTTTATAAAAGTAAACTGTCACAATCAATATGACAATTCTTTAATCATAACTCCTAAACCACTCATGCAAAATGGCTAATAATGTTTGAAATAATGGATCCTTGGGAGTTTACCTCGAAACATATTCTTTCTTAAGGCTTGCAAACACAAAAAGTATTTTTTTACTCAATATGACAGTAATGTTCTTAAAATCCTGAGATAATGCGAAAAAAGCCATAAAAATGTATTCAATCATAATTTCTAAAATAAACATGCAAAATGTGTAAAAATGTCTGTATTATTGAATCCATGTGAGTTTTACTAGAATCAGTTGTTTTAGTGAAGTTTGCAAAAACAAAAATTAGGTTTTACTCTTTATGAAAGTAAACTGTCACACTCAATATGACAATGTTTTAATCATAACTCCTAAACTACTCATGCAAAATGGTTAATAATGTTTGAAATAATGGATCCTTGGGAGTTTTCCTCGAAACATATGTTTTCTTAAGGCTTGCAAACACAAAAAGTATTTTTGTACTCAATATTACAGTAATGTTCTTAAATTCTTGAGATAATGCGAAAAAAGAAAAACAAATGTATTCAATCAAAATTTCTAAACTAAACATGCAAAATGTGTAAAAATGCCTGTAATATTGAATCCATGTGAGTTTCACTAGAATCAGTTGTTTTAGTAAGGTTTGCAAAAGCAAAAATTAGGTTTTAATCTCTATGAAAGTAAACTGTCACACTCATTATGACAATTCTTTAATCATAACTTCTAAACCACTCATGCAAAATGGCTAATAATGTTTGAAATAATGGATCCTTGGGAGTTTACCTCGAAACATATTCTTTCTTAAGGCTTGCAAACACAAAAAGTATTTTTTTACTCAATATGACAGTAATGTTCTTAAAATCCTGAGATAATGCGAAAAAAGCCATAAAAATGTATTCAATCATAATTTCTAAAATAAACATGCAAAATGTGTAAAAATGCCTGTATTATTGAATCCATGTGAGTTTAATAGAATCAGTTGTTTTAGTGAAGTTTGCAAAAACAAGAATTAGGTTTTACTCTTTATGAAAGTAAACTGTCACACTCAATATGACAGTTTTTTAATCATAACTCCTAAACTACTCATGCAAAATGGCTAATAATGTTTGAAATAATGGATCCTTGGGAGTTTTCCTTGAAACATATGCTTTCTTAAGGCTTGCAAACACAAAAAGTATTTTTTGTACTCAATATGACAGTAATGTTCTTAAAATTCTGAGATAATGCGAAAAAAGCAATAAAAATGTATTCCAACATAATTCCTAAACCAACAATGCAAAATGTCTAAAAATGCCAGTAATATTAAATCCATGTGAGTTTCACTAGAATCAGTTGTTTTAGTAAGGTTTGCAAAAGCAAAAATTAGGTTTTACTCTTTATGAAAGTAAACTGTCACACTCAATATGACAATTTTTTAATCATAACTCCTAAACCACTCATGCAAAATGGCTAATAATTTTTGAAATAATGGATCCTTGGGAGTTTACCTCGAAACATATGCTTTCTTAAGTCTTGCAAACACAAAAAGTATTTTTTTACTCAAAATGACAGTAATGTTCTTAAAATCCTGAGATAATGCGAAAAAAGCCATAAAAATGTATTTAATCATAATTTCTAAACTAAACATGCAAAATGTGTAAAAATGCCTGTATTATTGAATCCATGTGAGTTTTACTAAAATCAGTTGTTTTAGTGAAGTTTGCAAAAACAAAAATTAGGTTTTACTCTTTATGAAAGTAAACTGTCACACTCAATATGACAATGTTTTAATCATAACTCCTAAACTACTCATGCAAAATGGCTAATAATGTTTGAAATAATGGATCTTTGGGAGTTTTCCTTAAAACATATGCTTTCTTAAGGCTTGCAAAGACAAAAAGTATTTTTTGTACTCAATATGACAGTAATGTTCTTAAAATTCTGAGATAATGCGAAAAAAGCAATAAAAATGTATTCCAACATAATTCCTTAACCAACAATGCAAAATGTCTAAAAATGCCAGTATTATTAAATCCATGTGAGTTTCACTAGAATCAGTTGTTTTAGTAAGGTTTGCAAAAGCAAAAATTAGGTTTTAATCTTTATGAAAGTAAACTGTCACAATCAATATGACAATTCTTTAATCATAACTCCTAAACCACTCATGCAAAATGGCTAATAATGTTTGAAATAATGGATCCTTGGGAGTTTACCTCGAAACATATGCTTTCTTAAGTCTTGCAAACACAAAAAGTATTTTTTTACTCAAAATGACAGTAATGTTCTTAAAATCCTGAGATAATGCGAAAAAAGCCATAAAAATGTATTTAATCATAATTTCTAAACTAAACATGCAAAATGTGTAAAAATGCCTGTATTATTGAATCCATGTGAGTTTTACTAGAATCAGTTGTTTTAGTGAAGTTTGCAAAAACAAAAATTAGGTTTTACTCTTTATGAAAGTAAACTGTCACACTCAATATGACAATGTTTTAATCATAACTCCTAAACTACTCATGCAAAATGGCTAATAATGTTTGAAATAATGGATCCTTGGGAGTTTTCCTTAAAACATATGCTTTCTTAAGGCTTGCAAAGACAAAAAGTATTTTTTGTACTCAATATGACAGTAATGTTCTTAAAATTCTGAGATAATGCGAAAAAAGCAATAAAAATGTATTCCAACATAATTCCTTAACCAACAATGCAAAATGTCTAAAAATGCCAGTATTATTAAATCCATGTGAGTTTCACTAGAATCAGTTGTTTTAGTAAGGTTTGCAAAAGCAAAAATTAGGTTTTAATCTTTATGAAAGTAAACTGTCACAATCAATATGACAATTCTTTAATCATAACTCCTAAACCACTCATGCAAAATGGCTAATAATGTTTGAAATAATGGATCCTTGGGAGTTTACCTCGAAACATATTCTTTCTTAAGGCTTGCAAACACAAAAAGTATTTTTTTACTCAATATGACAGTAATGTTCTTAAAATCCTGAGATAATGCGAAAAAAGCCATAAAAATGTATTCAATCATAATTTCTAAAATAAACATGCAAAATGTGTAAAAATGTCTGTATTATTGAATCCATGTGAGTTTTACTAGAATCAGTTGTTTTAGTGAAGTTTGCAAAAACAAAAATTAGGTTTTACTCTTTATGAAAGTAAACTGTCACACTCAATGTGATAGTTTTTTAATCATAACTCCTAAACCACTCATGCAAAATGGCTAATAATGTTTGAAATAATGGATCCTTGGGAGTTTACCTCGAAACATATTCTTTCTTAAGGCTTGCAAACACAAAAAGTATTTTTTTACTCAATATGACAGTAATGTTCTTAAAATCCTGAGATAATGCGAAAAAAGCCATAAAAATGTATTCAATCATAATTTCTAAAATAAACATGCAAAATGTGTAAAAATGCCTGTATTATTGAATCCATGTGAGTTTTAATAGAATCAGTTGTTTTAGTGAAGTTTGCAAAAACAAAAATTAGGTTTTACTCTTTATGAAAGTAAACTGTCACACTCAATATGACAGTTTTTTAATCATAACTCCTAAACTACTCATGCAAAATGGCTAATAATGTTTGAAATAATGGATCCTTGGGAGTTTTCCTTGAAACATATGCTTTCTTAAGGCTTGCAAACACAAAAAGTATTTTTTGTACTCAATATGACAGTAATGTTCTTAAAATTCTGAGATAATGCGAAAAAAGCAATAAAAATGTATTCCAACATAATTCCTAAACCAACAATGCAAAATGTCTAAAAATGCCAGTAATATTAAATCCATGTGAGTTTCACTAGAATCAGTTGTTTTAGTAAGGTTTGCAAAAGCAAAAATTAGGTTTTACTCTTTATGAAAGTAAACTGTCACACTCAATATGACAATTTTTTAATCATAACTCCTAAACCACTCATGCAAAATGGCTAATAATTTTTGAAATAATGGATCCTTGGGAGTTTACCTCGAAACATATGCTTTCTTAAGTCTTGCAAACACAAAAAGTATTTTTTTACTCAAAATGACAGTAATGTTCTTAAAATCCTGAGATAATGCGAAAAAAGCCATAAAAATGTATTTAATCATAATTTCTAAACTAAACATGCAAAATGTGTAAAAATGCCTGTATTATTGAATCCATGTGAGTTTTACTAGAATCAGTTGTTTTAGTGAAGTTTGCAAAAACAAAAATTAGGTTTTACTCTTTATGAAAGTAAACTGTCACACTCAATATGACATTTATTTAATCATAACTCCTAAACTACACATGCAAAATGTCTAATGATGCCTCAAATAATGCATTCTACGGAGTTTTACTCGAAACATATGCTTTTTCAAATCTTGCAAACAAAAAGTAGCTTTTTACTCAATATGACAGTAATATTCCTAAAATACTGAGATAATGCGAAAAAAGCAATAAAAATGTATTCAATCATATTTCCTAAATCAAACATGCAAAATTTGTCAAAATGCCTGTAATATAATAATGCCTGGAGATGTATCTTTGTGAGTTTTACTAGAAAACATATAATTTGTAAGGTTTTTTAAAGACACAAGTTAGTTTTTTTTACTCAATATAATAGTATAACTGTCATACTAAATGTATCCATTTTCTTCCGCTTATCCGAGGTCGGGTTGCGGGGGCAGCAGCCTAAGCAGAGAAGCCCAGACTTCCCTCTCCCCAGCCACTTCGTCCAGCTCTTCTCGGGGGATCTCGAAGCGTTCCCAGGCCAGCCGGCTGACATAGTCTTCCCAATGTGTCCTGGGGCTTCCCCGTGGCCTCCTGCCGGTCGGAATTGCCTTAACGAAAAAAGCAATTAAAATGTATTCAAACACAACTCCTAAACCAAACATGTGAAATGTCTAAAATGCCTGCAATATTGAATCTATGTGAGTTTTACTAGAATCAGTTGTTTTTGTAAGGTTTGCAAATACAAAAATTAGGTTTAACACTTAATGACAGTATAACTGCCACACTCAATTTGACAGTTATTAAAACATAACTCCTAAACTACACATGAACATTTTCTAATAATGCATGAAGAAATGTATCTTTTGTGAGTTTTACGAGTAACATTTTCTTTTGTAAGCATTGCAAAGACACAAGTTAGTTTGTTTTACTCACTATGACTTACTGTCACACTCAATATGACAGTTATTTAAACATAAATCCTAAACCGCACATGCAAAATGGCTAATAATGCCTGTAGAAATGTATCTTTGAGTTTTACTTCGAAAAATATTTTGTAAGGTTTGTAAAGACACAAGTTAGTTCTTTTTTTTAACTCAATATGACAGTATTACTGTAATACTAAATATGAAAGTTATATAAACACAACTCTAAAACCAAACATGTATTATGTCTAAAAATGCCTGTGATATTGTATCTGTGTGAGTTTTACTAGAATCAATTGTTTTTGTAAGGTTTGCAAATACAAAATTTAGGTTTTACTCACTATGACAGTTATTTAAACATAAATCCTAAACAACAAATGCAAATAGCTAATAATGCTTGGAGAACTGTATCTTTGTTATAGAGAGCCTGCTGACCAACAGCATCTCTGTCTGGACTGGAGCCTGCAGTGCCTCAGACTGGAAGTCTCTCCAGAGAGTGGTGAGGACGGCGGAAAAGATCTTCAGGAATCCTCTTCCTCCTATCCAGGAGATCGCAAAAAGCGCTGCCTGACCAGGGCTCAGAAAATGTGCAAAGACTCCTCCCACCCCCACCAAGGACTGTTTTTACTTCTGGACTCTAGAAATGCCTGGAGAAATGTCTCTTTGTGAGTTTTGCAGGAAAAAAAAATATTTTGTAAGGTTTGTAAAGACACAAGTTAGTTTTTATTACTCAATATGACAGTATTACTGTAATACTAAATATAAAAGTTATATAAACACAACTCCAAAATCAAACATGCATCATGTCTAAAAATGCCTGCAATATTGCATCCATGTGAGTTTTAATAGAATCAGTTGTTTTTGTAAGGTTTTTGCAAATACAAAAATTAGGTTTTACTCACTATGACAGTTATTTAAACATAACTCCTAAACAACAAATGCAAAATGGCTATTAATGCCTGTAGATATGTATCTTTGTGAGTTTTACTAGAAAAAATATATTTTGTAAGTTAGTTTTTTTTTACTTAATATGACAGTATAACATCCATTTTCTTCCGCTTATCCGAGGTCCGGTTGCAGGGGCAGCAGCCTAAGCAGAGAAGCCGGACTTCCCTATCCCCAACCACTTTGTCCAGCTCTTCTCGGGGGATCCCGAGGCGTTCGACAGCCCAGCCGGGAGACATAGTCTTCCCAATGTGTCCTGGGTCTTCCCCGCGGCCTCCTGCCCGTCGGACTTGCCCTAATAAAAAAAGCAATACAAATGTATTCAAACACAACTCTAAACCAAACATGTAAAATGTCTAAAAATGCCTGTAATATTGAATCTATGTGAGTTTTACCAGAATCAGGTATTGTGGTAAGGTTAACATTTACAAAAATTAGGTTTTACTCATAATAACAGTATAACTGCCACATTCAATTTGACATTTATTTAAACATAACTCCTAAACCACATGTGCACAATGGCTAATAATGCCTGGAGAAATGTCTCTTTGTGAGTTTTACTGGTAAAAAAAATATTTTTTAAGATTTGTACAGATACAAGTTAGTTTTTTTAATTCAATATGACAGTATTACTGTCATACAAAATATGAAAAATATATAAACATTACTCCAAAACCAAACATGCATTTATTTAAACATAACTCCTAAACCACATGTGCACAATGGCTAATAATGCCTGCAGAAATGTCTCTTTGTGAGTTTTACTGGTAAAAAAAATATTTTTTAAGATTTGTACAGATACAAGTTAGTTTTTTTAATTCAATATGACAGTATTACTGTCATACAAAATATGAAAAATATATAAACATTACTCCAAAACCAAACATGCATTATGTCTAAAAATGCCCGTAATATTGTATCCATGTGAGTTTTAGTAGAATCATTTGTTTTCATAAGGTTTACAATTACAAAATATGGGTTTACTCACTATGACAGTATACTGTCACACTCAATCTGACGATTATTTAAACATAAGTCCTAAACCACACATGCAAAATGGCTAATAATGCCTTGAGTTATGTATCTTTGTGAGTTTTACTAGAAAAAATATATTTTGTAATGTTTGCAAAGACCCAAGTTAGTTTTTTACTTAATA